>NC_066363.1:91129113-91729113 GCF_013377495.2 Cygnus atratus
CAGAGCATCATAGCATTGCTGTGAAAGAACTGCACAGTACCTGTCCGCCAGAGAAATTGGTTTGTGTGACGTGTATATTGTCTGCACCGTTGGAGTTGGTATAGTCTCTGCCAGAGATCTCAGGACGGGCGATGGAGCTACTGGTGATAGCTTAGGCGACGACTGCACCGCGCAGCACTGCAATTTGCTGTCCGTAAATTCTGCCTACAGAAACAATGCATACAGACACGGAAAGGAAAAGGTGTAGGTTAGCTTCTACTGCTCTTTCTTACTTTCACCACCCAATTCATTGCCAAACAGTGAGTAGCAGTAAGCCCTAAAGAGAAGAGGAAGCCTGTAGCTAAAGCTGCCCAGTGCAACCTCTGTGGGCGCGGAGCAGGCCGCCCCGCTGACAACTGTGCCCGAGGATGAGCTTGATGGCTCTGTGAGATGAAACGCCCTGTGTGGGACTGGCAGCATTCAGATGAAAGGCATAATCAGTCTGGAGAATGCTGCTTATGGTTGCGTTTTCCCTAAAAACAGAGCAGCATGCTGATGAGAAGGGTTTTCTGGACTGTTCTTCACAAGTCCTGTTCAATTTGCTTTGTGGGGCCTCTGACTACACTGTTTTGTGGCACCCACTTGCAGTCTGGGTTTCAAATTCCCTGTCCCTCAAGAGGAATGCTCTCTGGCAGCAAGTGATGAGCAACGTTAAACCAAGGTTGGAAGTGCTGGTTACAGACAAATGGCCAGATCTTTCAGGTGAGGCAGGTCAGTGCCACAGGGTTACAGTGAAGACTGACCCTCCTATGTGTCTGGGAGGGAGGGGATGAGCCCTAAAAATAAATTAGCCCTGCCTTGTGTTTTGGCAAGCACCATTCCTCATGCCAAATCACAGTGGCTAGTGCGTACAGTGCATGTGTAGCCCTGACCTGGGAAGCGTACAGAGCAACTGCAGTTTGTCAGTGCATTGGGACCACTAGGGTATGCACCAGCTGGCACCTGCTGAATTTCTGTCGTGGCAGCTCTTCCTCCTGTTCAGACTTTGTGGCAGGGAGGAAGAAAAGTCACCATCGTAAGGGAACATATGATAGTGATACAGCTCTTTGAATAGCAACTTTTCTTTCTTAATTAGCTCTCAAAATCTGCAAGCCACATAGCATTAATCTAAACAAACAAACCAGTTTAGTCATTGGGACAATTATCTGAGCCCAGGAAGGAATAGCTGTGGTAGGTTTGCTCACTTATTCTGATTTTTTAACATGTCCCTGCTCGTGTTTCAACTAAAAGCATGTGATATGCTCCAAGACAAGCTCTGAAGCAATAGAAATTTCATTAATTCCACAAAATTAATCAAAATGGAAAACATAAAACCTACTTAAGAAAGCCTCCCTCTTCAACCTTGGTCAATTTTGTGTGTAAATACTGGCTAATACAGCCTGTTCAAACTTCTCTGTCATTCAGCTTTCAGAACTGAGCCTTATGGGCTACAGGGATATGGGGTTTGGTGTTGCTCGCACAGGATTCCATCCTCTGAGGGTTGCCAGATGATACTCATGGCATGAGCATGAGACACCACCCTGTGAGGCTGAGGTAAATTCTCCCAGCCTCACTGAAATCAGCAGAACTATGGCAAATTACAGTTGCTGAAGATTTGCCCTGAGTCCTGAAGTGTGTTTGCTCAAGATAATGGTTTTATTGTATATATCCAAAGCATCTTTTTATAACTGTTCACAGAGTATGCTTAAAAAAATAATATTTAGCTGGTTTAAACAGAAATAATTCCATTAACGTTAAGTTTATGTGACTTATTCCCATTGAGAATATGGTCATCAAGCCTACCATTGCTCTGTGGAAGTCTCAGGGGGGTTCCTGGCATGAACCTTCTTTTTAAGCATTCCAGGAAAACAAGTTCTCTATTTTTTCCTCAACATCATTGCACATACAGAAGCCCTGTCCTCAGTAACATTTCAATGTTTTGCTCCAGGCAAAATAAATGAATAAATAAGTAAAAGTGAAGGGGGAGCAAGGGAAAAAAAGAAAGAAGAAGAAAAAAAAAAAAAGAGTCACAAATGCTGGTAGCCATCTGAGGCTGTGTGTGACTGGAGGACACTTGGAGTTAGATCTCGCTAGCTGCAAGACCTAGCACTGATCTAGAGGTTTTCCTTACAGCCTCCCTCTGGGGTTCGGCTACCTCCAAGCCTCTGGAAGAGCCCATGCATCAGGGTGGACTGAAATGCTGCTGAGGAGAAGCATATCTTCTTGGGCTGGGACAGAGGACCATGAAATACAGGACCAAAGCGTAATTAACCTTCCTAATTGCTCTCTCATCCTCATGCAGTCCTCCAGGTAGTTGCTGGTTTACCAGCCGGTTTACTGAAGATATTTGTACATAACTCACTTAAAGCAATGCATGGCATTGCATGATTAGGTTTTTATTGTAATGGTGTTTGAAATGTTTGTGATTTAGATTCTGCCACCCCTGCCCAGGAAAATGGGATTCTGTAGGGGGAAAAGAGAATTTCTGAAAGTTTAGTTTGAACTTTGCTTCTTTTTTTCTCAGAGTATAACAAAAATCTCAGCATTTGAATTTGCCATGAAATAACCGTTTTCTATAAGATGGAAATATCTGTGGAGAAAACATATCTGGATAGCTTCTGTTTGTATTTTAAAGTTCTATGCCCTCCAATGGAAAAAAAAAATAATTAATATTGCCCTCCTATATTTTGCTTTCATCATAATCATCATAGGGAGAAAAATAATTTCCTGACAATCATTACTCTTTAATAGGAAAGATATTCTAGGCAAATCTTTTTGCGTACATAAAGTACTATGATGAAAGATACAAACAGTGTAACTTTGGCTTGGATTTTACAACGGACATACTATCTGGACTTGGACAACCTAGTGAAAAGTTGCTGTGACATATTCCCATTTATTTTTGGATACCTTTATTAAAAGCTCAACACTAGCACTGACTTATCCTGGGGGGCCTGACCAACTCTGGCTTTCAAATACCTAGGTGGAGAAAAGCAGCATTCACATCCAATTCCATGATCAGGTTTATTGTGAAAGAAAAGCCTCTTTAAATCATTAAGTGCAGACAGTCACTGCACATGGCCCAACAGAGATTGAAGTTGCTTGTCTCTGATCATATGCTAGATATAGATCAGAGATACCAGTAAAAGTTAAGGTTAAAGGCTGAAATGCTTCATTCTGTCAGTGTAATTTAAAACAAACAAACAAGTAAACAAAAACAAACAAACTAATAAATTATAAGCCAGTTGTTGTGGTTTACAATTAGAAGCTGGGAATTTTTCTTACAGATCAGAATCCATTCTCACATTGGAAAGGACAGGAAAGGTTATAATTAGAGTCCCACATCACATATTCCATTACATCAAGTCCTCCAAAAATCTTTCAGAATGCTCTGAATTGCCTGAGTAGATCATTTTGTCACACTTATTACATAATCCTCCTACCCTTAAAGTAGGACTTGCATTGGACTTTATTTTTGAGTGGTCAAATAATTGTTTCTGTTCGTATGTAGTTTACCTTACCAAAAAAAATAAATCCCAACTTCTGTGAAAGCTTAGTAAGGATTAAGTTCAATATTTGATTCAGATTATTAAGTAAACACAGGCGTTTATACAAGGATATCATTGTAGTCATCAGCACACTAACCATAATTCTTCCTTAAAATTCAGATGCAAATTCAATGAAAATCAGGCTCCTTTTTGTGATGGCACAGCGAGCAGTTTCAGGCAGCAGGCCATGCAGTCGCTAGACAGAGGACTGAGTCATTCCCACTCCATTGGAGAGATGCTATGGAGCTTCACAAGTGTCCTGAACTGAACAGCATTTTGGGTCTGACTGCATTAGCAGCGAGCCTTGACCTTTAACTCTTAGTCCTCTGTCTAGTAAGCAGCAACGTCTGAATGCAGGCAAGTTAATTATTTGCATAATGGAAATATTTAACCGATTTTCACTCTAAATTCTGCTTGGATTTTTTTTTTTTTGAGGACTGCTTAACACGTAAGTTTCTGATACTGTTAAAAAAAGTCACTTGGAAGTGCGTTAAATACACAGTTTTTTAGTTGCACATTCTACTTACAGAAAACTGTGGTACTGTTGTAAAAGGATCGAAAAAAGGATTAGATGTATCAGCAGGGAATGTCTTTATCTTTAAAAAAGATAAAGAAAAAGATGTTACTTTCAGAGCATAAAAATGGAAAAGAAAAAAAAAAAGCAGCAAAGCATTGCAACTATAGTGACATATCCAACAAATTAGAGCAGTTCAGCAGCCCTTGGACCAGACCAAAAAAGACCCCTCCAAAAATGCATACAGAAACCTGATGATGAATAGTCAAAGCATAAATATGAAAACCTAATAGACTGATTTTTACCACATAATTAAATCTGTTGTGCAGGTTCTGAGCTGATTGCATACAATATACCTTCCAATTCTGTAAACGGTCACTGGATCATTACCTGCTTCCTTCAGCGAGCACTGCATTTAAAAATATGCAATGTGAAGTGCAGAAGCTTTTTTTTTTTACAGTGCAGAAACTTCAGTTGAAGAGCTTTACATATGCTTTACATATACGCTTTACATATTTTAATCCTCCACATTTTCAGTTACACAGTTGTTGCCCAAGACAAATAATCATATAAGATGGGATGGAAAGATAACTCCATGCAAAAAAAAAGATCTGCATGGACAACTGTTTGTTTCAGGCAGCTGCTGGGACCTGGCTGTCTGCCTGTGTCAAGTGCTGGGCTGTGCTTAAGGATGAACCCAGGAGGTTTTCATCACAGGACCTGCAGTGAACAGGTTAGAGACCAGCACATCCCTGCACGGAGAAGGCTCAGCCCAGAGCATATTGTCACTACCCCAGGCCCTGCTGGAAGTCACTTCTGCCCTGAAAATTATTTCAAATGTTAATGGAAATTAAAGAAATATTCAAAGCAGCAACAGGCTCTGCCCTGCTCCATTGCAAGTGATGCTTCTCATGATTTTCTTCTTTGGAATGCAGGCATTATTCATTCCTTCAAAGGGAGGACAAAATATCAAACGCAGGTTTTGAACAGCTCTTCATGCTTTCCATTTGGAAAAACACATTTTTCAGTGTACAGGTGCGTTTTTCACTTTATTATAGAAATTGCTGTGCATTCGTTACACATGTTTTCAAGCACAATTTGCTAACTACAGCTATGTAACTGCTGTTGAATAATCAAGAAAGCTACCCTGAATGCCCTAAGCCCTTGTAAGCCAAAGCAAAACCTGAAATTATGATGTCAAATATAATTAAGTAAATATATAGTGTTTATTTTGCAAATAAAATAACAGAAACATATTTGGCTTATAAGGATGCCAAGGGAAATTAACAGCCATCCGTAGGCCTGCTTCTGCGAACACGTGGCATTAGTAATGGCATTAATTGTTGGGCTTCTTAAACACGAGGAGTATAGATGGCAAAAATATAGCTCAGCATCTAAACACCTTTTTTAACAGAATAGAGGTGGCTATAAGTCAATCACACAGGTGCAAGCAAACAAACAGCTGTGCAAGGGAGAAATTCATTTAGATCATAATTTTCTATGCAAACACTTTAAAGAAAGTTTCACACTTTTTAATAGATGTACATTTCTGTTAGCAAAGTGTATGTATATTATACTGCTGGTTGAATCTACTCATCACACTGAAGCAATAGCTCCTTGCAAGTACAAACAGTAAAAAACACAAGCATGCTCCATTGTAAATCCCATCTTTTAACCAAAGGCAAAGCAACACCGGGATGGGAAGTTGGTTACTCATACGCAGTTTGAGTCTGATATACTACAGCCAAACTTTTTTCTCATTTTGCAGATTGGGCTCGTTAACGAAATGAAGTGCAGTTACTGAATACAGAAAAGAAAAACGATGCAGAACAATTTTTGGGCCCCCTGGGATTTGGGATATTTCAGGACACCAGCCGGTCCTGGCTGCACGCCGAGGCACGCAGTGGTCCACAGCACCCTCTTGCAAAATCAGCGCTGTGACCCGTGCGTGTGGCTGAGGCCAGCCTGCCTATCAAAACCCAGCAAAAAGCAGTTAATCTGGCTTACATATCAGCATGAGTTCCTCTCTAGGGGAGCTGTGTTTATTTAATCTCAGGAACAAGGCAATCCCAACAAATGAAGGGCTCTGTGGGCTCTAAACCCACCAATTTCCGGCATTTGAATGAAACTGAAAACAGAAATTAAGGAACAGAGGGGGGAACAAAGCACACTTGTATTCAATTTAAGAGTGAGAAACAGAAACCATCCTGCTCAGCCTTTAGGATTTAGTCTTTCTTTTTCTGGTTTCCTTCTGAGAAGAGGCCGGAGCTGCTCAGATGGCACAATGGAGTTTGTTGGTTTGCCTGGGCCTTGGCCTGGGCCTGGTTGGCCCTGGCCTGGGCCTTGATAAGAGCATTACTGCTATCTGCTCAGCACCGGTGAGAGGTCCTTATCTGTTCATAGCCTGGTTCTTTTCAGGAAGAAACAGGTACAACATCCTAATCCATGTAATTGCAGAAAAAAATCCATATATTCAAAAATACTTTTCAGACTGAGGCTAAGGTAGGACAGTGAGACAGTAAGGGAAAGCACCAGTTAGGCAACTGGCTTATGTAAAATTGCATTTGGAAACCTCAAAGACCACTTCACCCATGAACATGCCTTGGCCTCCTTGGCCTGCGTGTCCACCCTGGCCAGCAGCAGTGCTGTGAGGCGAGCAGCAGCCAGCAGCACCTGCGAGCAGGAAGAAAACTCTGCCTGTTCCTGCCCCACCACACAAGGACAGTGGTGCTGGGTGTGAGTGTCTTCCTGACCCTTGCTTTGCAGATGAATTTATTGCATGGTGTCAAAATTCAGAGTAGCTCAGAAAGCAAAACTATTCCCTGACCAGAACGGGAGGCCAAGACTGAAATGTTGCCACCTGAGGGCTGAGAATGGAAGAACAGATCCATCTTCACCATCTACCACAAACCTGCAGTTTCTCCATCCTTGGAGACCTTCAGGAGCTTCGAGGCTTCACCTGGGACTGCAAATGCAAGGGGACGAGGGAGAGGGAAGAGGAGGTGGGCAGCTCCGTGTGTAGGACAGTCTCACGCAGCTGAACCATAGCTGCTCAGACTAGCCAAACACAGTAGCTGCTAGTGGATTGTCAACTGATGGGCTGCTGAAGTATGCTGTCTGCTTTGGTATAAAACAAACCAAGAGAAAACAGCTTTAAAGCACACAACTGGGCACAAAAATCCTCGTGCTGGCAGATGGAGTGGCAATAGTGTCCACACTGCAGAGTTGTGCTGTGCATTCCAGCAGCATCTCGTGTGCTGAGGGCTTGTTTCACAACCTCAAATGCCTCTAGCTTAAAAGGTCAGGGTGCACTACCATAGCAGAACTATTTTGTACAAGTGTCTCCTGGTCTAGAATATTTGGCTTGGCAAGTTGAGAATTTACTAAGCCTAAAAGAACACTTGGCTGTTAAAGAAAGAAAGAAGGAAAGAAAGGAGGAAAGAAAGGAGGAAAGAAAAAAGGAGGAAAGAAAAAAGGAAGGAAGGAAGGAAGGAAGGAAGGAGGGAGGGAGGGAAGGAGGGAGGGAGGGAGGGAGGGAGAGAGGGAGGGAGGGTGGGACAGAGGGAGGAAGGAAGAAAGGAAGGAAGGAAGGAAGGAAGGAAGGAAGGAAGGAAGGAAGGAGAAAAGTTACATAAAAATTATCTGTGGATAATTTTCTGCTAGTACTCAAAAATTCTTGTTGCACTATCAGCCGTCTGTGGGGCTGACACATTTTGGAGGTATCTGTCACAAACAGAAAGAATTAACAGCACTAATTTTCCTTGATATTTATACTGCAGGGAAGAATGAAGGAGGGTGGAGGAAGAAAAGGGACAACATAATAAGAACTTTCTCCTTTTCATTTGTGCAAAAACCTTCTTCTGGGCAGAGTTTAAAATCTCGGTAAAAACACTTGTACATATTTTAAATGGGTTAGAACTAAAAAAAATGAAATGTTCTCATAAAAGCAAACTGAACTTGGAGGGACAAAGAAAGAGTATTCCCACCTGAAATGAAAACAGCAGGAGAGCTGTGGAAAATGAGTTAGTAGTTGGAATGTGTTAATTGAAATAAAATGAGCTATTTCTGGTATTTCTATCAGAGGGGAATATTATAAATGTCCTTGCTGTTACAAAGAAAAAAAAATGACACTTTGGGGAACAGTGGGCTTAATTTGGGTATGTTCTTCTACATTTAGAGTACCCAGTGTATCCACTGCCCTGCCCCAACACCTTCTCCTTCTGCAAGGATCTGATAACCTGTTGTGCTGTTGACAGGCAAACGTTGTTCTTCACTTCACTTGGCTTCATCCCCATCCCATTCACCTTGACCAGAGGCCTTACAATATGCTGGAGAAGCTGTGTGCTGTCAGTGGGGTTGCACCGTCACTTTGTATGCTGGTCAGACACGAGTCAAACTTTAGGGCAAACACTTCACTAAGTTCCTGTGCCTTGGAGCAGAAGCAGAGCTGCTAACATCTGAAATGGTGCCATAAACACGTCTCTCAGTATACACATACAGCCAGAGGAATATTCAGTGGTGCTTTATTTAAAAATGCAGGCTATAAGTTAAATACCATCACATCTGTACAGCACAGAGATGAGATTCATTTCTACTTGTCAAACTAGAAAAAATCAGCAGCTGAAACTCCTGGAGTAAATTGCATTAGCATTTCCCAGTCCTGATGAGTGATATGACTTAAAAACCATGAGTTATCTATTAGACCCACTTTCCAAAAACAGTGATAGGATTCTGAACCCTGCAATTGTTCAGTAAAGCTCCATTTCTGCTGTCATATCATTTCAGTGGCAATTTCCATAATGAGGTGGAAAATGTGAAAACAAATATTTTCTGGTATTTTTCACCATGCAATATCCTCATGGCCAAACAAATCATTTTGAGTGGAAGTAGTTCCTGGCTCTGATGACCACTCATGTAATGTTGACCCCAGCTCATTCCCTTTTTGTGTGTGGCAACGAACATGACATGAAGGTAGACATGCATAGTCGCTGCCTGGGTGCACAAGGCAAAAACCAAACTAAACTATAAACCTGTGACAGGATGGAGATGTAAACCAGCAATACCATTGGCTAATCACTCTTGGAAAAGGCTGTGTGAACTAAATGCCCTGATGAACCAAACTTGGTGTGAATCCCATACACGCTGCATCCCAGACCACCTTCTTCTCAAGGAACGCAGGATGCTTTCTGCTTGTTGAACTGATATCCAGGTGTCAGTGTCAGCAGATGGATTTAATTCACACATATTAAAGAGGGGCAGTTTTGCAGAAGTGTGTCGTTGAAAACACCCTAAGGCACCAAATGTGAGGTTTCTGAAGAGGATGGGTTTCTGTGATCTGCCAATCCAGGAAAACACTCTGTGTTCATAAATCTCCCTGCCTACTGTTATTCCCTCTGTGGAGATGTCTCCCTCCCAGCTCCACCTGGTCTTCAGGTCTCCCTTGCTCATCTTGCAAGTAACTGGCAGAGGCTGGAGTTCAAGGAACTGCTTCAAACAAAGTTCATTGACACCTAAAAACCAAACTAAGTGAATCCAGCTGTTTAACTCATTTGACCTACCAGCTGGCCTGGGTTTCCACAGCACCAGGAGTGCAGTATTGAGTCCCCCTTCCCACAGGCACCACATAAGTCCTTTTGGTAAACTGAGAAAGTGCCACCTAGAAAGCCACTCTCATCCCATGCTGTCTGAGCCAGGCTTGCTTGGGTATCCCTCAGATGACAAGCGTTTTGTTCCTCTGCTTGTTGCAGTATGCCAGCCCTTCTCTGAGCCTTGCTCGGGGCTGAATCCACCTGTCCTGGAACGTGCCAGGCAGCAGACACCACGTTCTTGATGCCTCACTGGGCCTCATGTGATGTAATATTTTCCTCTTCCTCAGACGCTTTCCTTCCTCTTAGAGTCACCTCACGCAACATTTCCTACCAGGGAGGTGTTGTCAGGAGGTGGCTGCGTGGCTCCTTAATTGTGCTCCAGCGATCTCTGGCTCCCAAATGGATGCTCAAGGGAGTTCATGGGAGAGATGTACATGGCTCAGCCTCTGCTGAAGCCTTGCCTTGCTGTAGCTATAGCATTTCACAGGTACTTAACATACAATAGTTTGTGGCTACAGTATAAGCCATATGATATTTACAAGCAGGCCTACGTAAAAACACAGTAGTGAAGACAAAATCCTGAATCTTCGTGCCAACTTTCGTGCTAATTTGCAAATTGTGTTGGTGCTAGCATCCCTCTTATGCTGCCCTGACAGACAGAGAACTCTGCCGATTGTTGCTCTAAGGATTGTGATTCTGAGCTGCTAGCGCAGTGATTTCAGAAGTATTGGAGTGGGGGGCAGAAATAATGTTATTGTCAGCACAGCAGCTCTACAGCACATCAGAAGGGAAGGCATGTCCTGGGTTGGCTTTACAACATAGCTTTGCCTTGAGACTGTTTTGGAGAACACATTTAATTCTTCAAAACAATACAGAGTAAAGACAATTCAGATGTGGTGAAAGCAAGACAGTGTCCACGCTGTCACAGTCCTCAGGATTTTCAGTACTCCTTTGCAGCTGCTGTGAAGGTGAACAAGCTTTAGCAGAACATAATCTCAGCATGGGCTGTCAGCCTAGTCACCATCCCCTGAAGAAAATGTGGTGAGGCAAAATGATGTCACAGTCTTGATGTGTTGGCTAAAACGCATATTAAAGACTGCGGCATTTGCTTGGTCTTTGTTTAAAACACAGAAATGAAACGAACAAAAAGCAGCAGGTACATTCGCTGGATGTGGTGGGTTTTCTTCTCCAACATCTCTGCAGAATAAGTTAGTTGCATTGCTTGGACAGCTAACGCAGTTACCTTTTTTGCCCCTTGGTCTTTACCAATGAAACCAACGATGCTCCAGGTGCCTAGATCATGTGCACAGCTAACAAAATCAAGTGGCATCTTCTGCAGATGGAGACTTTTGTCACAGAAGAAAGTCACTAAAGGTGGATAACATGAAGAGGAGGAAATGAGTACTGTGATTGCTGCCAGATGACAGTGCCCCAGGTAGGCCAAATATTTCTCAATTTGACTGCCAGCAGGAAGACTATACATGCATTTTCTACCAGATAGAAACTCACCACTAGCCACACCTGATTATTTCTAGGGATAGACACTGAGAGCTCAACATCCAATAACTGTTGTTCACCATGCCTTATTAATACAGAGACTTCAGACCCAGGTACATTTCGACACAGGCTGACTAATAACCACATAACATACATTCATGTTTTCAAAAGCTTCAGGATCACATTCCTCTGTTGAAAAGTTATGACAGATTGACACAAACAGTGCACTGCCTGACTTCTGTCCAACACAAACAAATAGTTTGTCTTTCTACTGTGAACAATCTCTACTGGTATAAGAGCAAAGTTGGCTGAAAGTCCTAAAGAGTCCAGAAACTCAGCCAATCATGGTCTCCTTGAATGTCAGGATAGTAAGGAATATTTTGTATTAATTTTCTGTCCTACTTTTATGGGCTATTGAGCTCTGCCAAAATCCCCAAGAGTTTATACAATTCATTATTCTACAGGAAGAGAATAGCATAGGTAGATTAAAGTCAGTGGAGCTACGGAACAAGTGTTAGAATGATGAGCTGGACCACTTTTTAATATATCCATCCAGGAGGACAATTGTGCTTATTTTCAGCTTCAGCATGTGATCTGTCCCAGTGACTACCACAGTATTAATCTGTGCATGTGCCTAGAAACTTTGGTGACCCCCCCTTGTGGATTAGGATCTACTCAGATTAACAGAGATGCTGACTCCTGCACTGTGCTGCTGTTTGCCAGTCTCACCGCTCTAAAAGTCTGCTCTAAATTGTGTCTCTATATGGAAATAAGCCATCACCATCGTAGTATGCCACCCTTTCCACATGAGCGCTGCTTCTTTAAATGTCGCAGATACAAAACTATTTGGTCCCAACACTGAGCTCAACTTGATTAGAAGCTAAAAGTCTATTAATAACAATGTTTTATGTGGTTTAAGATCAGTGCATGAACAAATCCAATCCCATATCTAGTAAATCTTTTGTGATATATGTTACATATAAAAACCTATTTATTTGTAACTTCATGCCCTTGGCTACTGAATCATTCATATTGACAGCCACTGAGCACTGAAATAAAGAACAGGTCCTGCCTTGTCTGCAAGTAAAATCTTGGGGCAAGCATTCAAACACAACAGCTCATTAAGCATATACATTTATGAATTCAAACACTTGCATTGTTATACTTCGTGAATTCAATGCCACAAAACACATCAGATGCCTCTGTGCCTGTTGAGTCTTTTATTAAACCAATCCAGCACCAAAGTGAATGTGTTGCTCTTTTTCTCAGTTTATTTCCATCTTTTCAAAAGCAGATTGGGATGCTGCCTTAAAATCCAGTCTTCCAGTCCCAGACACTGTGCTCAGGCTTCTTCCATAGCTAAATAGATTAGTCCCAGCCAAGGGATAATCCCAATCGATTAGGGCTATTACCACAGAGCTCACTCTCACCCATCCTTAATTACAGCAGAAATTTATCCTTCGGACTGAGTGGAAAAGTACAGAGCTCTTCTGTTTGGGCCAGGAATGATGGCAGTTTGAACACCAGAAGGCTGCTGTACCGTCTGAGTGGAGCTCTGCTTCCCTGCAAGTTGTTTGTTGGGCTGAGAATGCAGGGGATCCATTATTAAAGACATCTCTTTGAAAGTGACTGAAGAAGATTATAATGCTGCAGCGGACAGGAAAGGAAGAAGGAAATAGGAGAGAGGCCAAATGATGACAGTCCCGTCCCTGGAGGTCTGTTTGTGGCACTAACTCAGGGGAAGAAACACACTGTGAATAAGTGTCACAAGCAGATCCTGGTCCCCAGGCAGGGATTCCTGCCCGTCCCAGCAGGAGCTTGCAGGTGAGCCAAATGGGGAGCTGGGGGTTTCCTGCGAGGTGCATTTCCAGCACTGCTGCCTCCAAGGCCCTTTCCCAGCACCACATTGTGATGGGGGCCAAAGCACACAGAGGTCTAGCAACCTCTGCTGATGTTATGGTCCCTGGGAGAATTGTGGTTAACTCATCTGATTCAGGAAAACCTTGAAGCCTTTCTAAATTGTAAGAGGAGGAGAGGCTGGTCCTGTCAACCCCATAACAGGGGAGTAATGAGGGGGCTTATGGTTACCTTTCTGACCTTCTCCCCAAGAGCCTTGGGATAGCAGAAGTCTAAGACCTGGGATATTCTGTTTTCTTGGGGAGGTTGTTTTTATTTATTTATTTATTAACTTTTTTTTTTTCTTGCTTTAGGAGTGTGATGTCCATTAATTTGGGAACTAGCTGTTCGTGGTGCAGGAATATGCCCAATTCAGCCATACTGTAGATGGGAAGGAAAGCCTTAACCTGCACTGCCTAAGTGCCTATGCTCTTGGTGAGGGTGAAAGCACAGTTTCCCCAATCCTTTTTTTTTTTTTTTCAAAACCATAGCAACAAGACAGGAGGGATCTGAAGGGCAAAACTGCTTTAGAGGCACACACAAACGTGTGGCTTTGCTGATCACAGACACTTTGAAGAGTCCGAGCTTTGTTTGAAGTCTGGCAGCTCAGCCACTGACGCAAACACATGGGCTCTAGAGCTGGATGTGAGCTCCTGAGCTTCACGGTTATTGGTCTTGACAGTTTGCTTGATTCAGATGCAGCACAAGATGAGTGCCAAATTGTACACAAATTCAGGTGGTCAGAAGCCCACTGTACTTGGCACATGAATTCCCAAATCCAGCATTGCCAACAGGGTTCCCAGCAGAGCACGTGCACGTGCCTTGGTGTCAGTGCCAGATAGCACAGGCACCTTCTTCATTTTATGCCATCTTGGCAACACACAGCAGTTTGCCAAAAGTGGCCAGGTGATGTTCCAGTGCATCAGAGCACTTCAAGACTCTAGCCAATTCTTTGGCAGAGGAACAACAAATGACATGAACTTGTTAAACATGTTTTGTAGACCTCCTTTCCTGACCTCGCTGGCTGTTCCTCCAAGAGGGGTGGGAGGTTGGTCTTGGGTTGCTGAACATGAGATGAATGTCCTGCCATAAAACAAGCCATAAATACACAGTTCTTCCATAGTGATGGTTCTGTGGCCAAGTTCCAGGGAATAACTCTAAAGAGCATGCTAGTACTGCTTTCTAGTCAGCACGCTTAAACTGCTATGAGGTAGAGGACACCTATCCGTGTAGAAATTTTCTTCCTCAGTCCAAAACAGTTTAGCATTTTGTTTTTCAGTGTGATACAAGTGGTAATGAACAGAAGAGGACCCTTTCTGAGTTCAGTGGATTTCAATCCAGTTACCATGATAGTTGACTATCTGGATTTAAGCAACTCGTTTTCTTTCTTCCACAATTAAATGACAATTTTCTGCTATGATCCACAATACTTGGGATGACGCACAGAAACTGTGCAATTACCAGAAACATTCTGAGATTTAGGCAAACTCACATTTATCAGTTCCACTTCCCATTTATTTCTGTTATTGTCATTCCTCTGAGTTATGAGACTGTAGTACTAGGCTCTGTACAAAGGCAAAGCAAAAGATCTGCCCTGATGAAAATCTCACAAGTCAATGACTGGGTCTCTGTTTCATAGTTGTTTGCTGGTAGACAGTCTACAACAAATTAAATAGACAATATGTCTCAGTAGGAGACTTCCCCACTGTGGTGAATAACAGTAAAAAGCAGAGGACAGATCAATAGATGAGAGAAAGTCGTTGATCACTTAGGTCCTGCTGATGGCTCCTCAGAAGAGGCTGCTATTGGAGCTGCTTAGGAATTCTCATCAGAAAATGACCATTCATTCAAACTGAATTTGTAACAAAAGAATCAGTGCTGATTCAAATTTTTCTATACTTAAAAAATAATAACTAAAAAAGGTTTTATCTCAGTATTTTGTAAGAGTAGGTAGAGTAGGTATTAGTGCCTAATTTAGAAATGATGTTTCGTTTGGAAACACAAGTTCATTTAAATTAATTAAGGAACATTATTAGAAACTGAAACACTTCAAAACTGCTAAAATGAAAGCATTTCTAAGTGGCCTGATATTTCACTCTACCCTTCAAACCACTCTCTGATGTTTGATTGAGGATGTTTTCCAAAATACAGACTTTGGAAAGAAAATGTAGACAACTAGATTTTACTTTAACCACAGCAAAAGAAGAAAAAAAAAGAAAAAAAAAAGATTTCCTATCAGTTCCGATTATTTGAGTGGTAAATAAAAAGAAAGTTTACTTGCTCTTTTTGCTGTTTTTACAAGTTGAGTCACCCATCAGACAGTCAAAAAAACAGCTCAGAAAGCAGATGTTTTCATTTTCAGTTGGAGCTTGGAGGCATTCAATTGAAATTCCACAGAACAGCCAAGCAGTTAGCATCACACTTGCTATCACACTGGAAAAATGTGAATTAGAATTACACATATATCAATTCATTAGTGTGTTCGAAAGAAAACAAATACACAATAGTTACTCACTGGAGTCTAAATGCAATTGTCACTAATCACAGTGAAGAAGAGAGATTACGAACTTCGCAGTCATGGAGACAAAAGGAATGATGTACTTCTCAGGCCAAAGGAAAGGTGATAATACGTCTTTATCAAAAGACTTTGAGACATAATAGCTGCATAACTATATTTGTCTCATTGAGAGCAAGCATAAAGAGATATACCTCATTTCAAGCAGGCTTTTGCATGGAGGCTGAACATTTTTCTATTACACGGATTACTGTAGAGTGGAGAAGCGGACTCAGGCTGTACATCCAAAAGTTGATGCTCTATGTCTGAAAAGCCCTGCAATGTCAATTGTTCACTTTTGCTCTTCTTAGGCAGATGTTACACCTGCTAACTGCTGCTAAGGATATGAAGTACTTTCTCTTGAAAAATAAAGCAAAAAGCTGAAATAAAAAAAATAATGACCAAAAGTACGACTGAACTTATCAAACACGATTTACAAAATTATGCAGGCTCTAAGAGATTTGCTGAAGATGTACCTCCTCAGCTTGCAGCCGCAGGTGGATGTCAGCCAATTTAAAATCTGCTTGCTTGCATTTATCTGATCCCCTTTACTTATTCTGCCGTTCCTTTCAAGCAATAAAGAAAGCTGCTACTGTGGTGGAATGATCACGTTTTTCATGGGGAGGCAGGAGAAAGAGATTGCAGGTAGCATTTTCTTCTTTTTTTTTTCTTTTTTTTTTTTTTTTCTTGTGAAGCTAAAATAACCTTTATGATGCTCAAGTTTTCACGGAATCACAGAATGTTTGAAGTTGGAAGGGAACTCTGGAGGTCATCTGCCTTTGTTCATTTTATGATTTCTACAGGCATGGGGCAGGCACATGGAATGCTAGAGGACAGATATAACAGCAACTTAAAATGTACAGAAATGACTAAAAATAACTGTATGTGGCAGATTTTATCACCTCTCCAGGAAAAAACCCCTGCCATCTTGATCCAAACTATCTTCTGACAACACATCTTTATCTGCCTTCATCTCAAGTTTTATTAGAAGTTAGCCAGTGGGTCATTCAGTATTTAAAAGCAGTGAATTAGAGTAGGCACAGCACAGCATCACACGCCTGCACCTTTTTCCACTTAACACCTTCCCCTCTTTTTGGTACCTTTTCTTGCTCATGTACACATCCTATCCAATTTATCACAGTGTCCACTGGTGCATAGTCAGCAGTGGATTTCACCTTCTGGGTATTTATTTTTATGCAGAATTCACTTTCAATTAGTTAAAGAAATAGGGAAGTGTTGAATCATCTGTCATACGTTTACAGAGAGCACCAAGTTGTTCCGTTGAGCATAAGGGGCTAAAGGGAAAATAAACATTCATCGAGCCAATGAATTTACATTCCTTAAACTAAGGGCAAAATAAAAGTAAATCTAAATGTTCACAGTTCATCTTTTAGCAATCTCTTGTTCTGCTTCTCAACTAAGTCAATGTGCCCTTCTGTAATGGGCAAATGGGAACAAATTCCCAAACAGTTGGGAAGCAGTCAAAGCATTTTGTATTTTTTAGAGAATGTTAAACTAAGATCCAGCAGGCAGTCTCTGAGTCTGACTGCATTCCCAGACTCTCGGTTATCTTGCAAGCTAGTAATTCAATAGACCGCTTATGAGACTGGCATCCACCAGTAAAGCTCCATGCTCAAACTACGTGCAGAGATACATATTAGTTGCAAATCCTATTTATAGTGCTCTATCCATGCAGACTATCAGAAGCAGTTATCAGGGAAACATCCAGTCCAAAATGCATTCAGCCATTATTTTGGCTGCTTAAGTGCCATGATTGCTTCTAAATGTGCTAAGTCCCCTCTCTAGTTATCAGCATGCTTTATATAACCTTGAATCAGACACTATCTGCTTGAATCAGACACTGTGCTCCCAGGAGCCTGGCACTGCATGCAGCACTGAGTACTTCCCCTCTGCAATCCCCCATCAAATGTCTCATACTCAATTTGACTGAGCAGTACAGTGCACCCCTTTGAATTGCGTTCTTATCTGGTTGAACATGCAGTGCCCCTTTCTTTAGCAGAAAAAAGGCTCTTTGCAATATCAGTATTTCAATTTTAAGTATTCCTTGGGTTCCTATGGAACTAGATTTATTGCCTGTTGCTACAAGCTTTTTGTATAAAAATTGTTTGCTTTAGCAATTGCTGCTCTTCACTATTTCTTCATTTAATATGCAGTTAAAATGCACAAATTTGAAACTGGGAATAAATGTACATTTAACATGTTGCTTCTTGCTTTGGGTTCTTATGTGTACATGTAGCTGTACATTTAACAGACAAACCACTCCTTTGTGCACATTGTTTTGCTAATAATTGGCTATTGCATGTAAGCTACCCTATCTGAATGTGCAAATATTGTAATTGAAGAGTCTGGCTCAGAAAATAGCATTTTTGAACTCACTACTTTGACTCCAGTCATATTTATTGCTTCCAATTAATCTTGTAATGAATCTTTTTTTTTTTTTTCTTTTTAAATGAAGATATAAAAGTAGAAAGCTTCTGATTTTGAAATATATCACACAGCCTACCTAAGTTTTGAGAAGACCTATTTTATCTTCAGTATGTAGTTCACAGTAAGTAAAGCATTTATAAATTTGTCTCTGACTAAGAAGTTTTACAGACCCCTGGGGATGGAGAGATACTTGATCTATATTTTCAGCCACTTGTAGTAGTTACATGCTAGATAATGCTCTTATAAAATATTGCATTATAGACACTTTTCTTTAGAAATCAATGCTAAAAGGACCGATTGTGGAGCTATTTAAAAGTTTGATGTGTTTACCTGCCTTCCATTGAAATATTGCTTTGCATATGAGGTGAAAAGTTACTGAAAATGAAGGCAAGAAATACTGAACTCATTTCACATTCCATTGTTCTTTGGCTTATTGCAACCTTGCAAAAATGTCATAAAAACTTAGCAACTAAAAATCCAGTCAACTCTTCTTTATCAATATAATAAATGTTAATGAGGAGTGAAATTATATTATTTACTTATCCTCCTCTACTTGCTGCCATTTACTCACTATAACTATCTGCTGAGAATTTGCAAGGATGTTATACTGCCCCCATCAAGTTACTAATACTTCTCACAATCTTACCTAGAAATGACTGCCTTTTGACCTGATTGCTTCATTTTATTTCCAAAAATGTAGGTGCTAATGCATCAAATTCTGTATTCTTTCAAACTTAGTGTGATCACTTTCAATGAACTGGTGCTTACACCAGTAATGCCACTACTGACATAAACTATTTGTTTTCAACTCACCTTAAGTAAAAACATCTAGGTTTACACTGATGGCCATTATTTTTCATTTTTAAACTATCATGCCAATAATTTGTACCTCCTAAACGCTCTATCTCAAGTTTTGAAAAAGCAAATAATTGTCTGCTTACTCTTCTCCACCAATAGATGGCAGGTGATGCTCTAGAAATTTCTCCAACGGATACAGCATGAAATAAGAACATATAGAGTTTGCAAGTATACCGCTAGTTGTAAATCAATGCTCTCTGATACCTTTTGAGATGCGATCATGGTTAAGTCCTAACCCATCCACCTTGTATTATAAACCATAACCAAAGTTTAGAAATAAGTACATTTTATATAGGACTGTTCATTCCTATTTATTTTGTCCTATTCCATTAGGTCAAACAGAAGTTTTCACACATTGCCTTTCTGTCTTGGTTGGGAAGGTACTTGTCAGCACCGTGTAGCAGCTGCCACATTCATTCAGGGTCTTGGGACTGAGCTTTCTGTAATCAAACAAGAAAGCTCTGCATTCATACCCATGTCACAGATCATGCTGGCTGTAAGCTGGAACAGAATAGCTACAAGCTTAAGCTCTGATTTCCAGTTCCATAAAAGCTAGAAAGATGAGAGAGATGCAGTCTGATGGCAGAGCCTACTACAATGCTAAGTAGGCAGAGACTACCACAATGCTAAGACCAGTTTTAAAAAAACAGAGTAAGGATGCTTCTAATATGATACCGTAATTTTTCATGTATAACATAATAAAAAAAAAAATCCAGTTCCTTTCTGAAACGCAGAATGCAGCAGGCATTAAACCTTGAAAACATACAAGCCAGGCACAGTGCTAAAAGTCACAATGAAGTGGTACAGAAAGACAGAGATTTTCTTCTGCACGTGCTATAATGATTTTAAGGACAGTATGTAATGCATTGTAATCAATTAACTATAGGATTTACTTGAAAATTGAGTAGAAGCATGCATAAGCCACATGGTTTGAAGAGTGCAAAGCACAGAAGGATACCTTTCACTTCTAGGCAATCTGCATTACTAAATATGCATTAGTTCTCCTGCAAAATGATTTTCTGCCTCGCCATTACCCTGCTGTTATTGGCAGTCTAAGTATTGATGACTAAGTGACCATTAGCGCTCAGCTGGTTCTCCTATACATCACAGTAATTCCTCCAGGCTGACAGAATAGACGAATTTGCCTGCTCTGATCCTTGCATGGTAGCCTGGATGAATACTATTAATTCAATCTATTCACTAATCTTTCCATTTTTATAAGTTAATTTGATTTTGTAAGCTCCACTTCTAACTCTAACCCTTAGCATGTTTTAAAGCTTCCACTGTATGGGCAACAGCAGCAAAACACGGATAAAACCCAAGGCCATCAAGAAGCATCAATGATCAAACACTGAACAACAAAGATCACGCAGCTGAGTCAGTGACTATTAATCACTCTCTGCCAGTGATGTTACAGAAGAGAAGGGAGGATGTCTGAAACTGCTTCAAATTAACAGCTCTGCAGTCATCGTGGGAAGTTTGGCAGCATATATCAGGACCAAAATAAAGTTGGATTTTAGGTGTGCAATTTAGGTGCCTTATTCCAGGCAACAAAGAGAAGTCAGCTGCCTGAATGCCCCTCAGCAGGAAACTCTGCCTATATAGGAACCTGAACTTCCAACCCTAACACCTCAGGCAAATGAGGCAGCATGAATGACCCCTTCAGATAACGTGCATGTCACTGGAAAGGAAACAAATAAGGGTATAATTAACAAGTAACAAACCAACTGCCAGACCACGGTGTGCAAACCCAGCACACTACCACTGAATTGCCAGTTAACATGAAGCTAAGCAGTATGTGATCTTGACACTCAAATGACAGCACACGTTGCCACAACAGAATTAATAAATATTCAAAGTGGCTCAAAGCTATGTATTTATGTATTTAGCTTGCTTTTGTTTGGAGCCTCACTCCCTTACGAGTAAACTTTTCATTCAAACCTCAATTGACAGCAACCTGTAGCCAGTGAAACTGCAGGGAAAGGTCTGTAAACAATAACTACCCTTTAGAGAACAAGCTGACCTTTATAGACATTAAACAAAACAAAAAGGGCTGATTGATGGTGTGCAGTACATGCTCTCCGAAATATTAAAACCAAGAAAGCCATGGAAGGTTAGTTTATGAACATACGGTATGATATATTATGTCAGTGGATGGTGGGGTAGGAAAGGGAAATGATGACTGGGTAAAGTTTTTAGCGAAAAAAAAAAAGCCAATTTCCTTGTCTGGAAAAGGAAAATCATGTGACGTTGTCTTCTATTAAATGGAAACAAAACTCAGGCCTATGTTGTCTAGGGCAGGTCAGCTGCGAAAGTCTCCATGACTCATTTCCAAATATTCAGATTATTAAAATAAACTATGGTATAATGTTTTTTAGAATAAGAAATATATTCATAAACTCCAAAGGAGAATTACTTACAGTTTAGCCACAACCATGTTATTAATACTGACAAGAACAATGTAACCTATCTGTTTCAATCTGCCTGTGTCTTACCAGCCTAAACTACTGGCAAAGACTGCAGAATGTTGAACCCTGCATCTTTCTCTCTTTCCTTTGTTCCTTTTTAATTTCTCTTCTCCCAGAAATGTTCAGGGGAAGGTGGTTCAACTTGAATACCTCCCTGTCTACCACTTTCTGGAATGGGATGGTTTCATGATCCAGCACGTCAAGAAGGTCCCAGGTAAACCTTCCCGTTTTCAGTAGACACTCCTCGTTTTGGAGTGGGATGTTCAGGTGCAATACATGGTAGATGTAGGAGCAGTAAGCGTGGTAGTCTCAATGCAATTGCTAGTGCTGGAACAGCTCTCTCACCCAAGGAGCCCCAGGGGACAGAAGGTGGATAGAAGGCCCCTTCAATTTCAATTGCTGCAGTTAAGAGATCCAACATCTGCGTTATGAAAGTATTGGGGTGCAAGGACTGTTCAGCTGTGCCAGGCTGAAGGGCAGAGATAACACATGGGTCAGCAGGAACAGGGTGGGTGGTGACAGGACTATGATGGCAGGTGAAGAACACAAAACCTGCTTAATGAACCCCTGAAGTACACATCAAGTGCCCTTATGGACTTTGTGAAGAAACAACCCCACAGGCTTAAAACTGCATAAGAGAGAAGAGCCTTGCAGATCTCTCCATCCCTCTAGGGACAGTGTTTTCCCAAAATGCAGCATGCCAGTGGCAAACTCAGAAGTTTCCTAGCTTCTGCCCAGTCCCCTGCACCAAACCTGCCTTTCCACCCACAGCAGCAGGTCTCTAGACATAGTACACCTGGTGCCCCTACCATAACCCACCGCTAATGCAGGACTCGCTGGGAGCATGCCAAGAATACGAGGAGAATTGCTAATAAGCATGGTCTAGCACCGCAATTAACATCAGAGATCTGAAGGCTAGGCATCCACAGAAATGGAGCTCACAGAAAAGGTGAGGCTCCTAGGCTCTGCAGAGATGGCCACATGCCTCCAAAGCCCAAAAGCCACCACTGAATATCCCCACCTGTTCTGCAAGCAGGAAGGAACCTAGGAGGGATATTTCTTCACTTTGCCAGACTTGCAGGGGAAGACACTGCTCATCCAGCAGTAACAGGACAGAAACCATTACCTACAAACTCGTACCATAATTTTTCTGAAATAAAAGGCACATCCCCACAACACCTTCCTGATACTGTAAACTAGGACATAACCACGTATTGAAAGCAATGTCCAGAACAGGTACTCCAATACAGAAATATTTATGCCAAGAATGCTGTTATGACTCTGTTATGTTTATGCGCTTTAAATGCAGTTTCTAGAAGACAGCAAAAACAGCTTTTGACAGCAGAGCTATCTGGCATTAGAGCTATTTGCAATGCAGGATGACTTGGAGAAAGTTAAGGATCATACTGTGATCCTTCACGTAATCTGCTGAAAATCTGAGGAGAAAGCCTGAGATCACTGAAATCAAATGGCATTTTGATTTCAGTGGGACAGCATCTCTCTTCTGCTTTTAAGTAAAACCACAAAACACATACTTTTAAAAAAAGAAGTTAATCATCAGTGTTACAGACTATTTTGCTTTAATCTGAAGCAAAACACTGTGCTAATGAAACATGAAAGTGCAAGTACATGTCTTTGGGTTGGCTGTTGGATAAGGTCTGAACGAAACCTGTGTTGAGAAGGGACTTTCCAGACAACTCCCAAAAGCAAATCTATGAGCACATCATGAATCTACAGTAAGAGGACAAAAGAGGCTGGTGAAAGCAGTGGAGCAAAGTGTAAGGTTATCCAGGTAGAAGAGAAATGAAAAGTCATCCAACAATAAAAAAATCACATTCAAAACCTCAGCCATAATTGTTGATGTGAATAGATTTTCTATGATGCAGAGTTTGACAGGTGCTCAGGATTATTGCATATCAAGGAAACTTATTTTATTCCTGTGCACCATCCAACCCACTGCATAGTAATCCATTCATTTCAGCTGCACGGAAATTATTGAAAACTTTTACACTTTTCTGGTTGCAAACTGAAATTATTTACCATAGGTGTGGCCTCTGTGAAATCCATCAGAAGGTCACCTGGCTCCAAAGCAAAAGTACTCCCAGCATCTGTGGAACTCTAAAAAGCAAAGGAGAAACACAATTTTGAAGAAAACATTTAGTTTCCTTAATTCTAGTTGTTGTTTTTTTTTTTTCTTTGTTGTGGTTTTTGGTTTTATTCCTTAAAGCATAGATTGTCAAATAGATTTCAAATTTCATGCAATGTTAAATATGGCTACTCAGGAGAGATGGACAACAAAGCCGCGCACCTTTGAAATCAAGGTGAAAATTAATTTAATGCTGGTCTATTGCCCCCCAAAGTTGATGAAAACCTATTACTGATTTTTGTTGAGTCTTGTAGTGGGCTCTGAATATTTCCTGGCTGCTGCACTTACAAAAAAGGTTAAACATATTGTGACAACTCTGGATTAAAACCTACTCTGAAATATGGAATTATTTCATGTAAGGAAAACATTACTTGCTACTCCCTCCGACTCTTCCTGAATACTCTCCCAGCTGTCATAAGATCACCTCTTTGCATATTACCTTGCCACCAGGTGAAACCTGTGTTTGTCCTTCTGATGTCTGTGGTGTACAAGTTTTCTGCGACCCGGGAGATGCTGAAGACACAGAGGTTGATGCCGCTGCTGCTGCCGCCAGTGCTGGTGGAAGGTCATCTTCATCACTGTGGTTGATAAAAGCAGGCAGATCTTCTAATTAGAAAGTATCACCTGACTTTGACCATACCTGTTCTGGAGGAGGCACTGGACAGCTGTATGTCAGCTCTAGCGCTCTGGAATGAAATTCTGTTCCATCTGTAATGCAGTGTTTACAGCTAACTTGGCAAATAAGTTGGATTTTTAAAGCCTTGAAGATTCCTCAAAAATCAGTTGGCTAGTTAACCCTCATCTACAAATGGAAATCTTATGGGCATGATGTGCAAGTAGTGTTTCTATGGAGAATGTACATGTGAATACGTGAACTTATTTGATATTACTCTACTTTAATGTTCATAATTTCTTCTACAGAGATTGGCTATATTGATAAGAACAGACCTGGTTAGATCCATCTATGGGACCGACTGCTTTACTGGCTTAAGACTACCCCTTAGTCTTAAGGCAATTTGGCACGCAGTCACTGCATATTATTTCCAAACTGGCTTTAAAGGACTTTGATCAACTCCAGGAGGAGCTCTGTAGAAACAGAGCCCTCTTGTGAGGGTATGTTCTCTCTGTTCCATTTATTCAGTTTACAGAGAAAACATTTAATTTAAAACCAGTTTGCACACTTCCCTTGGGCTCTAGGACATCCAGCTGAGCTCTTTCCATCTCACCTACCATCACCACTAAAGGAAAGCCAGTAGAGAATATTGTACCTTCATTTACTTTTGTAGACCCCCATTGACTACGAATTACTGGGCTCAGTCAGCCCTGGGTCAGAATTTTTCCAATTGCTAATTGAAATTGCATGGAGGTAAACAGAGTTACAATTTGGCATACAGAACCTTTATTACTGGGAATGATGTGTAGAAAGGAAAGACTATAATTTGACAGTTTAAAGCATGGGTAAAAATGATTTTTTCTGTTCAGAAAATGGCACAAATTTTAACTACCAATTAGGTAGTCACAGTGCACAGAGCCCTGCCATGCCAGTTTGACAGACATTTCCAGAACACAACTGTGCTTGGTACCTGTACAGTGTGCCTGTGCAACACAATACTTCAAACCTACATTACATAGAGGGTATACAGCTTTTCTCTGGATTGTTTGGATGATGATAATGTGTTGTAGTGTTGTTGTTGTTTTTTGTTTTGATTTGTTTTGTTTTGTTTTAGGGCATAAAGGTATGGACATTAATGACATCTTTTCCATGCTTCATTTTTTATTTCTTCTGGGTAAGGATAGAATTAATCACCAGAGCATGGGGAATACACTGTTTTTATGCTGGAAAGAAAATGCAAATTCTTTCGGACCTACTGAGTAGATGTTTTATTAATCCAA
Organism: Cygnus atratus; assembly: GCF_013377495.2. Lineage (NCBI taxonomy): Eukaryota > Metazoa > Chordata > Aves > Anseriformes > Anatidae > Cygnus > Cygnus atratus. The sequence continues at coordinate 91,154,542 of NC_066363.1, forward strand.
CAGGCCAGATTTTGGTTGTTGACCTAGTTAATCTTTCTTTCAGAAACACATTGCTGACATTTTTTCTCAGCTCTTGCTCCCCTCTCTCAGTAGGAACACATTGGCACCCTCCCCATCCTTGCTGGGTAAAGCTGCTCTGTTGCAGAGAAGGAAGCGGAAAATTGTCGAGAACTTGCCAGCTAAGAAAGACTTCTTCGTGTCTGGGAACCAAAATGTCAGGGTCCAGTCTTATCAGTCATCAAGCTATCAGCATGCTAGCCAAAAGTCTGAGCATTGGCCTTCTTCACTGTACACCTTGAGGTATCTATTTTCATTATTCTATGTCCATTTACCAACATCTCTCCTTCATTAGTGGTCACCTTCTATTTACTGGTAAACACCTCACAGACTTTTTTTTTTTTCTCTCCGACTCTTAAAAACTGATTTCTCACTAGCCTCACTATTCTCAACACCACCTTATCCTACTACCTTACTTGAACGGTTCCAGTGGAAATCTGCTTTTGCATATATAATGTTACTAAGACATTTTTTACGTGAAAATTGTCTATGCAGTGCAACCCTGCTCTCTTTGTTTGCTACATAGAAGTATTTGAGGACCAATTTAACAACCTCCTTATGCTAAAACTTAGAGAACTTTTCAAAGTATACGTACAAAACATGTGACTATGCCTGCAATAGGACATGGATTTCTTGTCCATCCTTACACATCAGCCATCATGTTCTGTTCATTATCTGTCACATGCGTAACATAACATAAGAGGTCCTCTACGTGCCACAGCTTTTTCCTTTGATGGCTGCTATCTACAAGTCCCTGCTTTATATAAAAATCTGAAAAATCAGATACATCTTGAAATATGTATGGGACTTCCTTCTCCTGGCTTGTAGAAAAAGAGGAAGTAGAAGTGGCATCTCACCCAAGAAAAGCATTCTGCTTTTTGAGCTCTGCTGTGCACAGGGAGTAAACAGGCTTTCAGGTCTTGAGAAACTGCTCCTACCAAATGCTGCCAAGTTACCTGTCCTGTTACCTTCAGGATTAACAGGCAGTAAGGGAACCTGAGTTCTCTTCCCAGCTTGAGTTGTCAATTCCCATCTCCTGTCTCATTTTTAAACCATGCTGGCTGACCTATCATGGTAAAAGAGTCATGTCATGGTCTGCTGACCAAGCTGTGGCTGTGTGTTCCCATATGTTAGCCTTGGTCTCTTGGACAAATGTCGATTTTGCTAAATGCTCCTTTTCCTCCTAGCTTCAATTCGATTCATTCTTTTGTTTCTTCTCCTAAATATTTCATCTTTTTTTTTTTTTCATTTTTCTTGACAGTGAGACAAAATAATTGCATATTGACATTTATTAGAATCTTTTTGGATGGAAAGAAAACTTCCACTAATTTTGCTATATATTTAGTGACACTAGAAAGTTAAATTGCTAGAGGTACTAATCGTTGCCATTCCATATAGAAAGAATATATAATTCTTTCTTCGTTACAAAGTTGGTGTTCTATTAGTAAGTTTATATGGACATTCTCTCTTTTTTTTTCCTTTTCTTGTCAGCTTAATGCCCTGGTTTCTGGTGGCCTTGTCTGTCGGTTCATATGAAGGACAAACCAACAAACTGATTTCCACATTTATTCAGTATCTTGCATCTCTAGACTCTAAAATTAGAAGAACTAGGTGTAAATGGGATGCCAAAGCTCTATAGGCGTAGATCAATCTTGCCAGGACTAAGAGACCTAACTTTGCTACCATAGCTGTAGCATACTCAGCAATTTCTGCCAGTGACAAAATCAGAGAGAAAGAGAGAGTGCTCCCTTTCTAGGAGGGAACAGCTGACAGCACAGCTTGACCACCTAAAAGCTAAAGACTGTTTCCCTCATTTCGCAAATGGGCTTATAATGAAGCAGACAGAGCAGCTTGCTCCAACACACACCAAGTCTTTGACGTTTCATGTGGAAAAGGGGTTTTTAATTTCTAACCTGTAATCTCAGAAAAAGAGGGTCTGCAATTCTGAGGTTAGTAACTGCATAGGGATGGCAAATTCACAAGTTTTAAAAGCTTAAAGATTCTCAGAGATGAAAGGAACGGTATCAGTATAAGATCATTATCATTTAATTGCATTCATGCCTTTCAGAAAGAGCAGCTAGAGCAATAATTAGCATCCCCCTTCATTTTCAGCTGGAGCAGGCAAAAACACAAAGATAGTGCTATATGTTACTTACAAGCTGTACTGTCTGGTTAACTTTCTCACACGAGAAACTTTAATTTCCTGCTTTTCTGTAGGGCCAGTTGATGGCGTAGTTTCAGGTCGCACTGGAACTGGACTTCTAAAAATAACAACAAAAATACATGTGACGCAGTCTTTATTTAAACTACTTCAGGCATATCAACAAAGTTCTAACTCATCAACACATGTTTATCTTACAAATTGGCAAGTGCTCATTGAAGTTCATCCTTTTAATATCCATCCATTTATAGTCCAGTGGCCAGTGTGTATGAACAGAAAAGGATGTGTGAATTCACTCTCCTGTCCATAGCATGCTTTTTATAAAAGCAGCAACTGATTAAAAATACAGAGCCTATGTAAGAGCCCATGTGGAAGTGTCACTGGTTCCAAAGGACAACATTTTAATAACAGCCCAGCTATTCAGCCATGTCAGAAATATTTTTAACAGAAAAAAAAAACTTTAACAAAAACTAATTTTATGAATTCTGAAATCTGTTCTGTTTAAAATAGTTTTCACCTGAAATTAAACATTTTTCTAATGAATAATGGATTTGATCCAAGAAAAAAATGCTTGTCAGAAATAAATGCAAAACTGAGACACGTTTTAGATGCTCATGAATGTGGAAAACATCTGCAGAGCTTCAACAAAGGATAGAAATGGGAATGAGGACAACCATCTAAAAGGATCTTCTCTTCAACCATTTTCATTAGGGTTAACAAAGGCTTGAATACAAGATCTTCAAGACCTTGGGGGGAAATCATTTCAGTCATGAGCCTAAGTGACAGGAATATACAGGAATTATCTTAAATACTACTTTTATTTGAAGCAACATGTGATAATTAAGTGTACTGTATATGTATTAAAAATACAATAAACACAATAAATATGCCAAACATTGAAGGAATAATCTGAAAGTATTGATTAATAATGTGTGAGCTGTATTCTATCATCTAACCTGAAGTCAGATACTATGCCAAGTAATTAAGCAGCCCAACTTATTGCTGGTGGGACTGCTCATGCACTGAGGTACGTACCACAATTGGCAGAAGTGGGACAAACTCATCTTTAAATTATATACTTGGGTTGAATTTTTCAAGTCCACCTGCATCATATGAGTCTTCTAAAGCCATAATAAAATAAGTACACAGTCTTCACAATTGCAGTTCCCTCTGACACCCCCGTGGGTTTTAAAATTATTAACTCTCTCTGATAACTTCTGAACTTGCTGTCCAGCTGCAACAGAGCTTATTGGGAAGGCATAGCCATCGGACTCTATTTTCAGTTTTCCTATGTGTTTCTTGATTGTTGGGGAGGTCACAGAGCATAGGATTGAGGAACGGCAAGCATGAGAGTACTAAGGAAACACATATATCATAAACAAGACTCAACTAGTTCCACTTCCCAAGGAAAAAGAACTTCTGTCAACTGTTTTTCTGATTTTTGATTCCATTAATTTCACAAAGCCAATTCAACAGCAGCACAAATCGTATCTCATTGCCTCCCAAAATCCAATTTCAGGGTCAGCCATTTATATCTCAGATTTGCAATGAGACTAATGCAGAATAATTCAGCCAGATTTTCAGACTCCTTGATGAATTTCTTAGGCTGGCAATTAAGGGGTGGATAATGGAAGAAAAGAGCCCCAATCATCTTTTTTCTAATCTTGAAGTCAGTACATCTGATCTGGAAATCTGTGAATCAGCGTCATGATGGAAGCCCCCAATGTCATCTTCATCAAGTCATGGTTCAGAAGGGATGGCTGCTCTAGATAGTCTTTTACTTTATTTATTTATTTATTTATTTATTTTTGACAGCTTGTGCTAAACCAAAGGTAGCTTTTGACAACTGAAGAAAATGGTAGTTCAATTTACTCAAAGTGATTTTCAGTTCAGGTTCTGACATAAGTACAATAAATATGTTAAGACCTTTTTAATTACTGAATCTGATGGTCAAATCTCCAAGGGGTGTCAATGCATGTAATTCCATTATTGTCAGCTCAGAAATACGTCAGCTGAAATTCTTGCTCTGAGTGAGCAGTCCCTACAATTCTCCAGTGCCTTTACAGGGTGTTAATTTCAAATTTTAAACCTTTCCATCATCTTAAGAAGGAACAAAAACAGTGGTATCAACTACACATGAGCTGAAAAATATGTGCTCAAAAAGTATAACAACCAATGCACTCAAACGATCAATGGGCTCAGAAACAGCCCAATGTGAAACAGCAAAGCCAGTAACAACTTTATTTCCAGTTCATTGCCACTTCAAATTTCTGAAGATGGCATTATAATCTGCAATGAAAGTAAATCAGATATTTTAACAGAAATGAACATGTGAAATGATCATTTCTATTCCTTTAAAATTTTTCATTTTACAAAGCTCGTATATCTCCTTTGATTCTCATAATTTACAATTTTTAAATAAGGTAGAGGGTGGAACTTTTGAAGCAGTTATTTCAGCCCCCAAAATCTTTTTTTTTTTTTTTTTTGAAAAGACCTTGTGCTACTTTGTAACTAAAACAGTTTATAATGGTCTCAACGCAACAGGTACAAAAGTGATTCATACGCATGAAAAGTTTTAAAGTTTTAAGTCTGAATTTCCCTTGAAAAAATGTTCCTATGAAAAATTTCACTCAACTGTGATTAAAGGTGTTCAAGAATCAAATGACCTATTCCTTAATCCAACAAACAGATGAAAAACGTATCTTCATTTGAATGCTGCAAATTTTCAAGTGAACAATTGTAGAAAAAGCCAAGATATGGTACCACAGGACACACCTACTTCTTTTTAAGTGATTGTAACCACTCAGATAAGCTTTATTTATTATGTATCATGTCACTGAAGTATCCCACTTATTTACCTTGCACAAACAATACAATTGTAAGAACAAAAACCTCTCTCCTTTTATTATAAAATTTTGTCATCATTTTTGTTAGATGCTGGATGCAGTGGCTATCTAATTACTGATGATATTTTTCAGGCCTCTGTGAGAGACATAAGCACCGTTTATTTGCACATTTTGAGAAGCTGCAGGTTAGCTAACATGCCAGCTGAAGCAACATCCGAATGAAAAGGAGCAGTGGCAATGCCTCCACCTGAAAAGGCAGACTGAACCTAGTCTACCATAAGCACGAGATGAAATATTAGACTGCAGAGATGAATTCTTGCCCTCATTAAAACCTTGCTAGTGTAGCCCTTTCTGCACCAGCCTAAAGAGACACTGATAGCTCCTGTTTCATCTCCACTGTATGCTCTCCCCAAACACTGTTCCTCAGTCTGAGCATATTCCAAGCTGTTGCTACCCTGACTTCAGCCACCAGATGCAAAAAGAGCTCAGATTCAACTCAGCGCCTGATCTGTTTTAAAAAATGGCAGTCTTTTAATACCACATACACTCTTAAAAACCACATCTCTTATATTCCTAAAAAAGAAGCACCTATAAAGCAGAATGACTTCTATTGTTGTCTTTTGAATACTACAGCCAGAATATATGAAAAGATGGGCTTCTTGAAGAGAAACCTTGCGGTTATTTTGGCTATTTAAATAGTCATTATGTGCAGATATGCCCATTTGTAGTGTTTGGTCCTATACATAGCAAATTATGTGGGCTTGAACAAAGCCTGAAATGCTGGAGGTTTGGGAGGACATAGGCTGGGAAAAAAAAAAATAGAAAAAATGCAGTGTATTACAGTTCCTTTATAAGGTTCAGTTTCAATGTCTTTAATTTGTATGAAACCTTTTCTCCTCTAACAGTATCTAATCACTACAGCATGAAAAGGAAGGCACTGAACTAAGACAGAGTTACTTAACGACTTGGCACCTCGCATAAAAATCTGTCACTCCCTGGTGAGAATGACAAAAACAGCCATGAATGTCAGCATGTGGTGTGGTAGGTCATGAGAAACTGCCTCTGCCCGGGGAGCCCCAGCACACTTCTGCGCAGCAGCCACCACCGCATGCCTTCCCAAACCAACTTGTGTCACGAGCCTGCAGAGGAACAAGTCCTAAAGAGAGATCCCCAAAACAGAGCTGCTGAGAAATTCATTTTGTTCTCAAGGTAGCAGTCAACAGGGCTACTGAAACCAAAATTGCTTGCAGAAGGACGTACATTCTGGAATATTTCAAGCAACCAGAGGTCCACTGGTCTAACCTGGATCTCCCTCAGGGACCTGATGTAGGTGCTCAGTCAGAGAGACCTGGGGGCACAACGGCTTCCATAGCCTGACGTGCCTTCCTCATCCCCTGCCAAGCTGGCTCGGGACAGACCTCCATACCCATCTGAGGTGTAGCAAAGGGGCTGTGTGGGAGCAAACCGTCGTGCCCCTAACAAACTGAAAGGGAAAAAAATAACTTCTTTCCAGGGAGGATCCAGTTCTGGATTTTAACGCCACCGAAGTCTGCTGGGGTAGCCCACTTTCTATATTTGTCTTTAACAGGTTTTATCCCACTTTGCTTTCCATGTTCTGCTACAAGAGCTTCTGTTTGTGCGTTCTTTGCCATCTGGAATAAATCTCTCTCCCTCCATGCTCCCAGTCTCCGGCCAAGAGGTGGAGGCTAAAAGCTCCATGATTTACAAGGATACAGACACCTGCATGAAGGTTGACTTGCCTTCAGGTGCTAACTTATGGGGAAAATAAAATACTGGCTGATTTTTGGCTTCAAAGATTCCTTTGAGTGTAATATGGTAGTGAAATCTTGAGGAGAAAAATGATGGGTAAAGGAAAGAAGGGGAAAAATGCTTGACAGATGCATTCTCTTGTGTATCGAAGACATAGCCTAACAGGCTAAACAAGCACACACAAGCACACAACTCTTTTCTCAGCCTGCACTCTGTTTCGTTCTTTTGTTTCTTTTCCAAAGTTATGTCCACCTGAAGTTAAGAAACAATAATATGTGTTCTTTCACTCTGACAGGCAAGCTTTTCTCAGAAGACAGGTCAGCCCTCCAGAAGGTTATTTGGACACTTGAAAGCTGTTGTCAGCATCAAACTTTCTGAATAAAGGTTTTCTTCTTCTTCTTCTTCTTTTTTCTTTTCTTTTTTTTTTTTTTTTTTTTAACTGGGATTGTATATACTTTGCAGAAATACTACAAAGCTTCTTGCTACAGAGAAACAGCCTAATCCAAAAACATCTTGTGGACTTTCCTTACCCTGTTCATTTGAGCTCTGTTTCTTTTAAGAGACAGAATTCCCTCTCCTCCCTTGTCCTTGTAATGAAAATGTATCTGCAGTCTAGATGAAACTGTGATGCTCCTGTGGTCCAACAGTTAAATAAATGACGATAAAGAAACTGTTCTTTTCCCCAGCTCAGGAGCAAAACACCTAGGTTACCTGGTCAACACCCACAATCTAAGCTCAAATAAATTACAAATTCTACCTCTCCATACAGCAATCAGGTCAGACATTAGAAACGTTGTGGTTGCGAAAGAGCCTAGACACAGGTTAAGGGCACTGCCAGAGAAATGTACCTTGACTGGGGTATTTCATCAATTTAGCCTCATCTGGAAGGTCTGAGCATTGCTCCTTTCTCTGTAGTTCTGATACTAAGGATAAAATTACAAACAATTCATCTGCATCTGACTTCAGGCAACAAGTCGCAGAGGTTTTTAATACTGGCAACGAAGTCAAAGTACATACCTGAGTGTCCTATCTGCAATCTTTAATGCAGACTGGTATGCAAAGGGTATGCAACAGTTCACCTTGAAGTTATGAATTTGATGCAGAAATTTCTGGGTGAGGTTCCTTGTCATGTCTTGTAAAAAGCCGCAGTGGCTGATCCATTAATGTCTCTGCTGGGGTGAGGTCAGGCTGATGCATGTTTAGCTATTCACTTTGGTTTTGGTAAAGCTGGTTGAAATTTCTCACGTGGAGAATGATTTTTATTTTATTTTTTTTAGACTCCGCCTCACAGAATTAAGTCCATTCTGATTCTAAGAAAACAAAACTTGATTGGATTCACTGAAGTTCAAGTCAGGGAAAACCAAGCGCATAGTTTTTGATCAGCTTCAATTTTGACCTGCCTAACCATTCTTTTATATGTCTATTTGTCCAGGGAAATGAGTTCTTTCACTTGAGGACACAAACTGTCCGTAATCGCTCAAGTGACTTGCCTATTTTCTACTTCTAAATGCCAACACAGACATCTCTTACTACAGCTGTTGCTAGAACTTCAACTCTGTGATGCTTATAAACTATCTACTTAGAAACTATCCATAGCCCTGAATTTAAAGACCTGGAGTCAGTCAGCAGTTTTTGTAAGAACTGCTGTTAGGTACAGTGTCCAAGAGAGCTTTGTGGGCCACAGCCTTCTCTATCAATTGAAATTCCTAAATAAAATTCCTAAATAAAATCCAGTTTGTGGGTCTTGAAGTCTTGAGCAGTCAATAAACAGATGTACAACAAATTCCATTTCTCTGAGAACACTTTCTTATAATACTACCGCTCCAGAACCTTAGTTTTCCTTACAAAAAATGAAAGCTTTTTCTTTAAAAAAAAGTTTTCTTGAGTTATGATTCAAAAGGGTCCTAAGTCAGTGTCACTGGCAGAAAAAGTCAGTGTGTAGAGTACATTTTGTTGGATAAACTAGAACAAACTCCCTGTATACACACTTACATGCTGCCCTGACGTTCACTGGAAGTCTAATATGGAGAGATACTGAGATGCTAGCTTCAGATTGAAAATGTGTACAGATTATGGAAACATCTGTACACTTGGTACCTTGCTCATATTGTCATATTCTGACAGCATGTTCAGAGAGACAAAGTTCTCTGAAAAAAATATGGTTCAAATTCACATTGCACTGTGCACTTCAGCAGGGTGTTAACTTTGATACCAAGAGATGATAATTCAACTGTTAATACAGACAATTTCACTCTGCAGGTGAGAAAGGAAAGGGAAAAATCCAAGAATGCCCCAAATATTTTGCATGACTTTCCTCCCTTGAAGATATATGGGAGTTAAATGTAAGAAATATAATCTCTTCAGTAAGAAAAAAATGTAAGACAAAGGCACACCACACTGAAAGGCAGCCAAACTCAAAGCCTAGTGTATGTACATCAGATGCATGAGCCATGGCAGGGAAATCTCATTCTGACAATTTGTATGAGCAAAGCTTACTCTGCACTGTGTGCCTGCAATTTTACTTCTCCTCGTACAACTTGATATAATTTAATATTTTCCACCCTTCTTTTCTGGTGTGCAGCATCATCAAGCTGTGAGATAACATTTAATTTTATGTTACACGTTGAGCAGCTCCTAATGTAATTAGTCTTAACGTAACAGCATAATTTGGTTTTGGATGGAAAGATTTACAAAGAAAATTAGAATAAATGAATGCACAAAACACCAGCTGGTGCTTATACCTACTCCCACATAAGAAGAATATTTCTATTTGCAATCCTATGAAAGACGAGATAATTTGGATAACAAGGATCAACAAAGGGTGATGCAGCAGTTGGTCTAAACGGAAAGAAATCCGCAGACAAATCCTGAACCATGTGGGATGTAAAGCATGCCAGAGCTGGCAACAATCCAAAAGCATGTTACGAGGGAAAATAAACATTGCAGTCCATAAATGTACCACATGGAGCACAGCAGCAAGTGCTTGTCACAGCAGTGACAAGAACTGCAGTAATTCATCAGGCAATTTGAGGGCTTCAGTTGAAGAGGGCTCTTTCCTGACAACAACCGGGCACCTACCTCGGAAATACAGGAACTTGCATTTACACATATGATCAGGATTTTGCATGAGAGGCTGTACAATCTCTATCCTTGGAGGTTTTCAAAATCCAGCAATACAAAACCATGGCTGATCTGGTCTATTATCAGTCACTGTCCTGCTTTGAGCAGGAGCCTAGATTAGATGACCTCCAGACATCCTCTCCAATCACCGGTTCCATAATTCTGTGATAACTAAAATTTCTCAGAAACAATGTCAATTATTGTTATTCAATTTTTCAAAAGCTAACCTCAAAAGAGTACATCTTTAACTATCTGGAGAGTCGTGTGTGTAACAGTAAACAGCTGCTCACAGAGTGAAGACTACCATTTAGCAGATGATGAAGAAGGTGTTGTTTACAAATACCATGCTTGAAGACCTTCAGCCAGACCACCAGGATCAGATATGTAACATACCTAAACTTTCCTAAGCTCCAAGTGACCATGAAGAAACAAGTACATTATCAGCAAAACCTCTCCAGATAATTCGTATCTTACACATTTGACTTCAGTTGCTTACCAAACTTTGCTCAACTTTAAGCATTTTTGCTAACATTTCCACTGTCTGACCTGTCTCAAGATGAAAGTTTGGCTTGGCAAACAGGCTGTGCATGATGATAACCTGTATTTGGTCATATTTGAAAGTATGAGCAATTCCTAACATTTGGACAAATTTAGTCTAATTCTTCTCACACTGAAATTCCTGAAACAAGTGCAGCAGAGTTATACCAGGAATTATATTCAGCTATATTTGAAAAAGAGAACAAAATAAGAAGTACTTAGACCTTTACGTTAAATGTAGCCAAACTCTGTGTATATGAACCTGTGTGCACATGCACATATATACACACACTATACACATACCTAGGTGGTCACAGCCAGAAAGAAAATAGATACCTAAAAGAGTTTTCAGGAGATGTTCATGTATAGATACTGGGGAAGTTGTACAGACGGTGCTTCTGTCTGGCAAAGCATTGAGCAAGGAAAGGAATAATGAAAGGAATTCTCTTGATGGGGTTCTGTGGTTAGCCATATACTTATTACATTTAACGGATGAAGCAGGCTGGCAATTAAGTGGGATATTTCTGGAGAGAAAGTTCAGGAAGTTATCTTGCTAGCAGTCCATCCCTTTACTAAGAAGTGGGTGAGGCTTATAAAGAGGTGAAGAGGTGACTATGTGATCCACATTGACTTGATATGCTGCAGGCAAGAAACCTCTGCATTGATGCCCATGCGATGGGACAGGCCTCTGATGAAGAGGAGAGTGTGACCAGAGATGATAATCAACTGGGTGACTACAGTTTTCATTTTCATATTTCCTACAATATTTTAGACTTCCTTCACTATAACAAATGTTCTGGCAGACAGCCTGAACCCAGATCTCTCAAGGCTAAAATAATTAAATAAAAAATCCCAATTGGAGGCAGGTGATGAGAGCCTTTACCGAGAATACGCATAAGAACACACAGTAATCTCTGCCCTGAATTACATTAGATATCTAATCAGGGAATTCTCCCTGAGCACCTCTCCCTTGAGACTTCCATCTGGACACCGAGTTAGATGTCTGGGCGTAAGGAAGTTTCCAAGAGATGAGGCAATACCTCCATTACTCGCTCAAAATCTCTTCGGGCCCAACCAGCACCAAGACAGATCCTCCTCTATGAACACTAAAGAAGAGTATGTTCTGTTCAGAAGGCTTTTCTAGCTCTCGTGAAAGAGAAATTCGTCTTGTTGGTACATAAAAGGGACTGACATGATCACTGCCTCCCTTTGCCATGGGAGTGGCAGACTGGGCCCCTTCCCAAAGTAGTGATGAGCTTTTTGAATAGCTGAACTACTGAGAGCACACAAAATTCATCACCTACAGAGACTCTGAGCTACCATAGCTCCTTCTCAACCGTCCTGATGGAGTTTTACTACTTCCCGTAGTAAAACTACAGATGGAGTAGATGTTGCCAAAGAACTTGGGGTGGGGGTGTTATTTTGCAATCTCTCATAAAATCTGCTCCAGCTTTGACTGAGTAAAATGAGATTGTACCTAACACTCTAAGTACAAGACATCCCAAAAGAAGTACTATAAAAATCACTGCAAAATGCTAATTCCAAACTAGAGCAGTATTCTCATAAGCACATTTTTGCTACATGCCTTAACAAAGCATTCCTCACTATGTGAAGTGCTAACTGCAAACTAGATGTATTTCTTCTTAATTTGATATAGGCAATATAAAAAATAAACAAACACTCACAAATGCAAATATAACCCATTTTCCAAGGTATTTTTTCTTCCATAATCCAACATCATGCTCTGCCTTGCCCAAATTGCTTATGCCCCAGCTATAGCTGGGCTGAACTTCTCTGTATGTCTTATTTGGGTGTTGATGAAAACATGTGCTTTTATGTCTGTTGCAACAGACCTGTAATAAGGACACCTCTAACTCTTCTTGGCAGGCTTTCTGTGTCTTACCAAGATAACTTGGGTCTCTCCTACTTAACCTGCTTTTGAAATTCCCTTCCCACTGTTGCTCTCATTTGACTTTGTTCGGCTGAGAGCTGTGTCATGTGCAGCCTGGACGGATCCAGCTGAAGTAACAGCATAATTTCCCTTACTGCCACTGTCCAGATCTGCTGCTTTGCTAGGGGTTATCAGCAAAACAGCAGAGTCAGCAAGGGGGATGCATGACTATGTCTCAATTCATAGTGCACTCTATCAGCCTTAACTGCAGAGTAAGGAAAGCATCAGCTAGGACACTGCAGCACTTACTGGGTTGACTCGGTCACTAGCTTTTCCCTCACCGAAGGTGAGAACCAGCACCTGAAACAGTCTGGGAGGAAAAAAAAACAAAAGCATAACATCCTGTCCAGAGGAAGGAGAGCAATACAGATGGGCTGCACTGCTCTCCAGAAGCCAGGAGGAGAGGGGACTGTACTCTCCCTGTGGCCCATCATCCTCCTGCAGCTTAATCTGATGTATACAAGTTAAGTATTAACAGGAAGGTCAGGAGACAAACATTGTACTTCCATCCTGTGAACCTAATAACAGAGCAAATTTCATAAGCCTTGTCCTCTGAAAGCAGAATAACTAGTACAATTTCAGCATCAGCAGTTGTTTGTTTTTTTTCCCCATACATAATGACTTAGGTATATAAGGATCTGCAGTTTGTCAACAGACGCAGAACACAGGTGAATTAACCAGCAGATGCATGACGACTTTGCATAAGCACAACATTTTACACCTTTCTGAGGCCTTGCCCAATAAAATGACCAGAGCCCTGCTTGTAGCAAAAACGGCTATACCACACATATATATGAGTAATTGCTAGCTGAACCAGAACTAATTCTACAAAGAGCTATAGCAATTGTTAGACAAATTGAGTTTGCCATGGCAGATGCTAAAATAATTGCTCAGGGGGATTGCAGGCCATATCTAAGCAGCTAAATCATTAGAAGTGTAATCTTCAGACTGGCAATGGATGAGCAGACACGGTGGTAGCAAAGAGAGCACAGTTTTTTAATCAAACAAGCACTACTGCCCTTCTTCCTCACCTTCTATTTCCCTATTTGCATGAAGAATTCAAGCTTCAGTTAATGATCAAAACTGTATGTTTGCTTACTAGCTAGCCTGGACAAATTTTGCAAGGTCTTGGGTCTGGAAAAAACAGAGCATTTAGCTAGTGTATTGTACAGTCATCAGAAATGAAATAGAGGAAGTCACTGGCCCTGCTATAAATCCCTTGCCAAAAGAGAGGAATATTGTTAAATAGCCGTGGCAGTTACTGCTTTCGACTGGCAACACGTTTCCTCAAACATTCGCACAGGTGTTGTCTACTGGCACAGACATCCACAGGAATGTCTGCATGGGTACTTGCAGGAATAAAAATAATTATATTCCATGGGGAGGGCTGCTTTACAAAGGATATTTGTCTATTTCTCGACTGAAGTAGAGAAAAACTCCCAGGTGACTTGTCTGACCAGTATTAACTAACCCTTGACTCTACTCACATGCAACTCCTAGCAGAGCAAAGGCACATTTGTGTCTATCCAGGGCCTCAAAACAGAGGTTACATATACGATGTTTGTGGCAAACAGGTCACATGCTGGCTGTCTGCAGCCATGCATATGTCCCTGCAGAATGGGGAGCCACTTGAAGGAGAAAGAGAATTGGTTAGACACTACATTTACTTTGCATTATTATCCAAGATTTGAATGCAGGCTGTTAAAATGGGCCTGTTCCTGAGCACTGATTACTTGTATATTTGCACCTCCAGAACACGGGCACAAAGCAATAAAATAATACAATTTCATTTGGCACGACTGACTGTAGAGGAAACAATGCTTGACATAAACTAGATAAAAATAAATATTAGACACGACTACACCAGACTGCTGCATGCTGAGACCTCCAGAGTGTTTTTTATGAGTTCATAAGCTTGGTCGTATGCAATAGAAAAGAGTAAAATGAGCTTTGCAGCCAGGTTGCCAACCTTACTCATGCTGAATAGTACTTCACCTCATACAGCACACAACTGGTTTACAACTCAGCATCTATCAATCTATTACCAAATATGAAATGGAAATGTTTTTCTACACGTTATACAGAAGGTCAGCAAAGGTCAGTAAGGAAAACAAGTCTTTAGCCATCTTCCAAATCTCACAGGGGTTTGCAAACCAGGTCCTCCCAAACTGCTTCTGGAAGTGACAGTAATTCAACAAAGGGTGTAATGGCAAAGACATCTCATGACATTTTTATTAAACAAAGAAAGAGGTCACTATATAACATACATGAAGAATTTTCTCACTGGCCCATAGAAAGTTTTGTACAGATCTAAAAATGGCAAGGGCACAGGAGGAGAATTGGAGATTTTAAATATCAAGTAGACTTTTCAGCCCCTTGGACTAACAAATGGGAAATTCAGTGCATGCCAGGCTAGAAGTTATAGCTCTGCAAGATGTCCTGCGATGAGAGACGTGGGGAACCAGGAACTACAGATCGATTGCAGGCAACCCAGGGACTGCCACATGAAGCAATAACATCCTCTCTCGTGTCCTCCTGCCTCAGCACCACCAACCATCCTCACCACTCCTCTCTCTGTAGCTGCTTTCCCTACACAAACAAAGCAGCTCTGCTAGTCCCAATTGTTCATAAAGGAATTTTTGAATGAAGTGTTTTTGGAAGAGTTGCTGATTTATTACCTTCTAGGAAGGGTACACAATTGAAAAAAAAAAAAAAAAGAAAAAAAAAGAAAAAAAAAAAGCTTGGCACATTTTCACAATTATAACTTTCTTTTTGAGTTCAAAATCACTTAATTTGTCGAACTTTATTAACTACCCTTCTCATCCAGCCTTTTCTATAAGATGCTTAAATGTCTTCTTTTAGTTGTAAGAGTCATGACTAAAAAGTTATAACTTCAAAAAATGAGATGACTACTGCTCTGTTATATATACTATATACACATAAACATATATAGAGAGAGTGCACTAGCATCATTAGCTGATTAACAGTGATATTGCCATGCTTTAAATCCATCGGTGTTTTTTTTTTCTTTCCAAGCCCTTCTTTCAGATTGATATTTCTGACACTAAAGATGTCCAAAGCAATGGCACTACCACACATTTAGAGGCAGGTAATTTCCAAGTACCTATGCTGTAACCTCCATTCTAATCACTTGCTGAAAGACACCATGCTGTGCTATTTAAATATTATTTAAATAGAATTAATAAGCCCCTTCCATCCAAAAAAAAGGAAGACCGATATCCACTACCAACAGAATACAAGTACAATCCAAAATAGTCACCCCTGCCTGATATGAGATACAAATGAGACACTTTGCTGAAGGCTGTATATCAAATGCCTTTTTCCTATGTAGAACGCTTGCAGAAGTGAGAAAGAAAAACAAACACAAGGATATTCCATTTTGGAAATCACTTTCCTGATCCAAAAGTTATGAAAATAGGTTTATTTTCCAAGCTTTTCTAAGTTTACCACTAGACCTGATTTTTTTTAATTTTATTTTTACCTTGCTCTTATCAATTGTTTAAGCATATACACTCATCCTGATTTTTAGAGTTGAGCTTTTATTAATTCTTCAACTACAGCTGCTACATGTAAGATAAGTCCCCTTCTGACAGACACCTTCTCCTCAGGTCATTGGTTGGTGAACTTATGAACTTTACACCACAGTTTGGGGATGAATAAATAGACTTTTAACACGTGTTTGAGATAATTTTTGGAAAATGGCTCACTATATCATGTATTTATTTGATGTTTTCCCTACGGACAAGTAGCAACAGACCTTACATTAGGGTCCTGCAGGCTGGAGGTCTTACTGGGATTTACAAAAGAGGTCTCTTCTTTCACAGCCTGTTAAAAGAAGGAGCCAAAGTTTAGTACAACATCCATACACTTAGGATTATACATATGTTTATTTAAAAATATTCCTGTAAGTACCCCATGAAACTACAATGTCCAAATGCCCACTCTGCCCAGATTTTAAAAGCACGGATTATTATTATTTTTTATCATCTCGAACTGCTGAGATTCGCTGTGATAAGCTACAATGTACAATGTATAGAGAGCAACAGTGATAGGAAGAGTTTGGGCCAGGATAAAGGAGGAGCAGCAAAGGAATACTGTTATTGTGTTTCCCCCAGAAGGCATATGAGTAGAAATAAGAAAAAGCAACCTGGGCAAACATGCTGATATTTGAGTTTTTCTTTTAATTGGAGTAAAACAAATATTTATGTAGTCTAATCAAAATCATGCCAACTCTCACAGCTTTTCATTCAGTCTTTGAAAAATTTATTGAAAAAAATGGGATCCCCTACATATAATCACACTGCACATGCAGTTCACAGAAAATCTCACCCACTACTACTCCCTGCTAAATTACAGAGTCCCGTCTCTCCCATACCATTTGTGTATAGAGTAGAAAATACTAGTATTGCAGAATGACTTACATGAAAATTACTTGATTACCAAGGAAACACCCAATTCAGGCAGGTGTTGTTAGATTACACTCTTCAACTGAGATGCAGGGTTCCACAATCCACATGTAAATGCCTGTGTCAGGGCAACACTGCACCCCTCTACAGAAAATACTGGCTGAAGACACAAGAGCTCTCCAAATCAGTAATGGACTTGGCAGGCTCTGACATTTCCATTCTGCTAAATGGATAGATGGAGCTGATAGAGGCCCACAACAGAGTCATTCTTCAGCTTTCAACATCTGAACCAAAATAATTTGAGGACATTGGTTGAGATCAAATTGCATTAAATGTGTCAGTTTCATCCTATTCAAAAAGGATGAGACGGGTTCCTTCAAATCAAATCAAAGGACTTTAGAGGCATGTAAAAAATCGTAAATTTACGAAGACTTTCCATTCAACACAAATTGATATATTCCATTTTAGGGTACTCACAAGAAAAAGAAAGGAAATCAAGGCCTGAGTTTCTTCTTTACACTACTGATGAACTACAAAATACCAAGAGGATGCTCCATGCTTGGGGAAGTCACCCAAGTTGTGATAGTTTGAGGTTCATTTCCCCCTTGTGCCGGGGTGCACAAACCCCCATTGCCACTTCACAGGTCATTATTTACCAGAGCTTCAGCTATGGTGGGAACAGGCAGTGCAAGCTGGTACACACGATTAACTGTATGGGCAATTAAACTGGGGCCACAGGGAGCCTGGCAGAAAGTGAGTTTACTTCTGGGACACCTACAGCCAGGACAAGTACCTGAGGTGATGGACTGGGGAGTATTTTGACTGAAGTCCCTCTTAACCCTCCCTGTTAGAGTTTTTGAACCTTGTATATTAATACTGAAATTGTCATCAATATCGTCAGCAGGTCTGTCTCCAGAAAGGAGAACAGGACCCGTAATAGGTACTGGGGAAGCTCTACCCCAGCATAATGCTTTTACATATTTGTATTTAATCTCCCTCATCCAGAAGTCTCCAAATCCTGGGAGAACGATTTAAACATTAAGGAGTCAGATAAAGGGGGGCCACAATTACACCATTGTCACCATTGTAAGTCAGACACCAAATGTTTTACAGTTGAAGTGCTCAGTGAATTAGCATCATGTCATGAATAATTTCAGGACCAGGAGTGTGATTTTTTAATTTTAAGAAATTTGTAATTGTAAGAAATTTAGCTCAGTTCTAGAAAATCTTTTTCTTTTTTTTTTTTTTTTTTTTTTTGTTTCCTACTGGCCACCTAGTAGCTCTGTCTAGACTAATATTTAGTCACAATCTACGGCTCTCTTGAAAAGAAAGAAAATGTTTTATTTTTTTTTTAAGAAATTGAGAGAAAGCATTGAAAATCACTCTTTGTTGGCATAGATGAGCACTTAAGTAATTTTTCTTTGTTCTGGAGAAATTACAATGCTTTTTATAAAGCTGTTGGGTTTCTGAAAGCTGTAAACATGAATCCAGCTGTCAGAAACTTAATACACAGTGTCTTCTCTCACACTGATGTCTTAGCAACATTTTATTGTTAAGTCTGACAAGCTAGCTGCTTATTATGCATCAAATTGGCTATCTTTTAAAACCCTAATTTTTACTTTATTCCAATTTTTCACCAAATTAATTGAGCTGTATTTTAAGACGCACTTGAACACAACAACAGAAAAGCGAACATGGGGATAGAAGATGCAATGCAGAGGCTGCAACCAAGAACGGAATGATTAAAATTACACCTACTTAAACACCATGAGATCTCATTAGCCAGTTGAGAGAGCTTCATTGTATTATTCCCTAATAACTGGCCCTTGGTTTCTTTTCAGTTCTGTGACTACATTATCGTTCTCTTTTGACTTGTCTGCATTAGAAGGTTAAGCCTGCTTCTCAAGAAGTGGTATACTCCTCAATGGCATGACCAGCATCCCGAGTAACTTCCCTTTGTATTAATTTTCTCCATTATGACTCATGTTTTAGAGAACAGAAGAGACTGGTGTATCTACAAATAAGTACTACAAGACCAGTGAGTAAGTAATCTCACTATAGACTGGAGGCTGTCCTCCTCATTCAGCGAATAACACTCAACGACCATGCAAAGACATTCTCCACCTTACTAAAAAGATGTGACCCATAACGTAAAACAAGAGTTACACTTGCACACAACACGCACACTCTCACAATAACGTGCCTAGATGCTTTGAGCTCATGTGCTAGGGACAGGATCTGGATTTCCACAGCAGTGTGCCCTCCACCCATGAAACCAGCTAGTTAAGCCAAGGCAAGCAGGGAAAAGCTGGTGGGTCTCCATCAACCACAGAAAGTCCAGCACTGAGGTGCATAAAAGGACAAAGGCAGTGCCATGGAGCTGCTCAGACTTCCCTAGCTAAGGCAGATTCTCCCTCATCCAGAGGCTGCTGCTCTGAGAGGAAGAGGTCTCAGGGCACGTGGGGCATGGCAGACCTGCAAATATCATTTACACGGAATCAGATTAATTTGATAATTACCCAAAGAGAAACAAGCTGGCTCTTCTGGCTACCAGATTGCAAGGCAAACAAAATTAAGTGTTGAGCCATGCAATCTATCCACAAAATATCATTCTCCTTTTCTCCTCTCTTACCTGCACTAAGCCCAGAGAAAAAAAAAAGTTCAAATTTAATATGCCATAAACTTTCTCAGTAGTGCTAGAAACAAAGTTAAAGCATTACTTTCTCAATCTAGAGACAAGAAACATGCACAGACAGAAACACCCTTGTACGGGATCTCTTCATAGGTGACTGCTAAGGAACATTAGTTTCAACAAAAGATGAAAAGAGGATAAAAACATTTGAGTAACACCAAATTGTGCTCACAGCTGTCTAAGCAATCTACATACAGGCTGCCAGGCTGGCCCTTTTCAATTGACTGCTGAGCACTCAGCAGCTCTGATGCTGTCCCAGCAGTTGGATCCCTTGGAGCCTTAGAGAGGGGAAGGGACATTCCAGGGACACCACTTCGGACACTGCTGAGCTTTCCAGCAGGAGTGGGAATGCTTTTGTCCCACAGGAACAACTGTATGTCTGAATTCATAAGCCCCAGTGGCTGGATTTGCCTAGTGAAGAGCAGGTCCCTCTATTTTTTTGGGAGGGAAGAGCTAGCCCCAGGAAGATGGGCAACAGGACCTCGAATAGGGTGTGGTTGCACCGGGTGTATGCCGAGTAGGACAATGTAGGAAAGACCAAATTTTGGCTGCAGCCTTCCAGGTGCTTCTGCACAGACAATTAATTCTGGCTGGGACTTTGGGCTGATGAGCCTCCAACAAGGCACTGCACAACATGGGTTCCAGTCTTCAGAGTTCAACCAAGCGTCCTGGGGAGCTAGCGCACTGTGTCCCTCCTCCACCACAAGGGGAATCGCTGCACCTCTCATCTAATCCACAACAGGATTAATTTGAATCAACAAAAAAGACCTAATGAAGAAACAGATCACTGCAGCCAAGGGTGAGGGTCAGGTTCTTGTCCGAGAAAGAAAGAAGCTGAAAGGCTCTTATGAAAAAGATGATGTCTCTTAGCAATTTCACAAAGTTCTCAGCTACAGAAAAGAGGGAGGAATGACACAGCTTTCACGTTTGGAGATCTTCAAAGGTAAAGAAGCAATGGTCTCAGTGCAGTGGTCTGGAAACATTTCACCTTGTTGGCCCTTTCTAGCTGTGTGATGATGCTAAGCAGGCCTCATGCCTAACAGGTTTTTCAGCTCTTTTTGTCAACATTTTTGTCATTTGTCAACCATGCTGATTGTTGGCTGATCTCATTAGATAATACGGGCTAAGCAACACGTCACTGGGGAAAACATCCTGCCAAGGTAAACCTACCTTGGTGATTTAATATGTCAAACGAATCATTTCAGGCAGAAAAACATAATGTTTAGGTCTCTTGGGAATGGACCGCTGTTTTTTTTCCCCCTGAGCAGCACCTAGCACCACACATCTCCTGGGCTATGGCAGGGCTCCAGCACATCACCACAATTAACAGCACTCGTCTGATCATGTACTGGCACTTACAGACGTGCCAGGGAGAAGACGTAACCCACATATCAACGTGTTGTCACAGTCTTGTGACACCGCTGCCGCATTTGCCTCCAGCATCCCGGGGAATAAATTAAAGTTTTCCCTCTTTCGGACATCCTGTTTATTTAAATCCTCCCTGCCCTCCTCAACAAAGCTGAGGCATCCTTCCCTCAGCTCCTTCCCTGTCTTTGAGGTATCATGGCTGACACACTTACAGTGAGCTTCCGTGTATCATATATTGATCATCCTGGCCCACAAGCATTCAAAAACTTGTATTTTTATACCTCTGACACCTTTTCTTTTCTGTAGCCTCGCTTTTAAAGCTGAGCAAACCTGTTTCCCTTCAGAGACCGAAGGCAGGGAATGTGAAGCCGAGCCATTTTTAAATTCCATTGTTATGAACAATTATAAGCAACGTGATTTGCAGTGGCTGTTGTTCGAGCCGAGAGTCCCAGCGCGATTGCTTCTCTTTACTTAGCCTGAAATCTGCCGGAGCGTTTATTGCTCATCCACGTGGGTGACTAACAGCAAGGGCTTCGGCAAAGCACCGCGTACATCAGGAGCTGCACAAGCTTCCCCCACAGTGTGAACACCTCAGCTGTGACCTGCTGCAAGCACATAATTCCGGTCCTGATCTCCACACGAAGACTGACAAATTGTGGGGCTGCTTTGTGCTGTGAATAAGGATGAGCGGAGGGAGGGAGGAAGGAGAGGGAAGCAAACAAGATCTAATTCATGATGGAAAGAGGTTAAAATGTTGGAAAAGCTGATGGTTTTGACGTACTTAAGTCAACATCCAGTGAAAGCTGAGAACTCCTCTGGGAATCCAGAAGAATTTGTTTAAGTCCTATTATAAGAAAGATCGCCTAAGATTATAAATCCTCAAGTGTCTGCCCCTTACCTACTCTATTTTCATTCATGACCTGATTAGGGTTTGAATCCAGATACCCTTACGTGAATAAAGCTCCAAAGACTCAGCTTATATAAAGACAGTGAATTTTTTGTAGGAGCACAGGGCAAACACACCCAGACTTTCACGTTGACAAGGCCTTACACTTAAATCTTTCCTTAAAGGGCAAAGCACAATGAAAACAGAAAAGAATCATCAAAAATGTAGCCAAGGAAGACTAGCACTGTGAGTCACCTCACTTAAGCACCCTTCCTGCCATAAATAATGCATAGGTCCTGGTCTCATTTACATTTGTAGCCAAGGCTTACATCTACGTGGAGCGTACAGGCTGCAGGATGACACCTGTACCCACACATGTCCTGAGACGTTTTCTGTATGAGGCAACCTGAGACAGCACAAGCAACCTGCACTTCTTCACGTATTTGCAAAACTTAAGGCAAAACTACATTATCATCAGTCTGTACCTGCTTCTAGGACAGGGAGGAAAAAGAGAGATGGCTATCGATGCTGAACTAAAAATTTACATGTGTATAAGCTTATGAAGAAAGGTAGTATGTGAAAGAGGCCAGTGGAGTGACCATCCCTTTGTTCAGTGTAAATGTCCCTTTCTTGACTGTGAATCAAGGCAGGGGAATCAATTGCTGAAGAACCCAAACCTGCCTGAACCCAAGGATACCCCACCTTGGCCAAGAGTTTCCCTTGGGGCTGATAAAGCAGGAGCAGAGATGTAGGGCATTGACCGGTAGTGCTGTGTGTGAGAACGAGAGGAGAAAATCCCAGAGAAAAGGCAGAGCAAACAACCTGAGCAAGAGCTGGGAGGGAAGCCTAGAGCCCAGCTCCTGCGGTCAGTACTGCTCTGAGCAGTGAGCAAGGAACCTCTTGCTGTGGGGAGGGGAGTAGGACACTCTTTGTGAATAACTCCACATATCCAAACTACCTTTTCCCACCAGTTTTCTCTTAGCAAGCAACCCACAGTGCTCAGTGATGAACAGCTCGGTAGGGAAAGGGGTAATGTCACCTCTGTTTTTGTCTTCCACAACTCCACTGCAAAAATGTGTCTTAAAAATGAGCTTGGCCTTCCTTGTCTGCAGAGAAGGATGCAAGCCATGCAAAAATCAGCTGCAGTAGAAATCTGTGTGAAACAGGAGCTCAAGTCCGTCACGATGATAACCTTACTTACACCAACACAAGGATTTCGGAAAGCCTTGGTAACAGGTGGAGAATACAAACACCACTTGCAGAAGACGAACCACTAAAACACAACACACATTTCCCACCAAAAGAAAAAGCCCTGCTGAGATAGTTGTACATTTGTTCAAGAGCCTGTGTTTAATTCCAAGAATAATTAGGATTTGCCCAGAGCCCAAGTGGGTATAAATAGCAACTAAAACCTGCTGGTGTCTTTTGCCCATCAGTTGGACCATGAACTGTTTGGCAAAAGGGACTCTTTGTGATACTAACAAGTCATCTGATCAACCACAGCATATCAGCACTGATTCATGCAAGCTGCAAAGGGGTTTTAAATGCCAGGGAGAGATGGTCTTTTGTATTCTGGCAGCTCCTCATCGCTGCTTTATACCACTCACTCTCAAATGAAGACTGGAATAAATGAAGAAAAAAAAAAGTATGAAAAAAAAAGTAAAAATGTCAGGCGCTTTGCAGTGTTTAGTGCTCCCCTGGAGCTTAATTATGTGGGAACTGTGATATGCAGTCTGTCAGCTGGAAGGTGGCAGACCCCCATGGCACAGTTTCAAGGTTGTGTTGCGAAATGCTGCTGGTTTGCTCCAGACCTACAGATACCTACAGCATGGCATGCCCCGTGCGAACAGCAGATTCCCACAGTCACGTGCGGGTTCCTCAAGTTTCTCACCTGTGGTGTCTGCAGCAGTGTGCTCCTGGATTCGGTTCCAAGCATCCCCATGCATGCTGTAGTTTGATTCTCCAGCTAGCAGAACGGCACATAAATATTTTCATCTTCACCAAATAAACAAACTCACTCCTGTTAGTTTCCTGCTGCTCCATAACTCTAAACCACATGCAGGGCTCAGTGATTGGCACCATAAGCTTACAAATTTTCCGTCTCTAAGTCAACACTATTGCCATGGGAGATGGTACATTGCCCCCTAGGAATGTGATAAACAGCTCTTCACCATAATTCTGAAATGAGGCACTGCAAAGACCATCTTGCAGTATGTATTTTCAAACGTATTGCATAATTTTCCCTGATTTTATATTTGAGATCATGAATATTGGAATCATTCATTTCTAAGGCCCTCTCTTGTGTTGGTGTCTAGTTGCCAAAAAGAAAGAAAACTACATAAAATTTCCTGCCTCTGTTTTTATTTTCCACTCACAAACATTTACTCCATTCTCAGTATTAACAAGGAACATTTTCTTCTACTACATGCAGGAGATGCCTTTATAATCTTGTCACATCCTGATGTTAGTAGCATATAGTATTGAAAATATTCCCACTGCTTAGAAGAGGGAGCTGGTACAAATATTTCAAGCAACAGTTTGGTAATTTTGGGTCTGATCCCACAGTGCACCAATATTTTTTTTCACACTTTTACACCTAAATATATAATGAAGATGCCCTCATGAAACTTCATAAAGGATGGGTTAGACCACAGACTTTTGGGGATTTTCAAAAAATATATTAGTAGATATTCTATCCAGCCATTAAGAAAACATTTTATCTCAAACATTGTGTGCATAAGACAGTGTCTGGTTCTTTCTTCTTCCTTTTACAAGGTAGAGGGGAGCAAATCCTCAGCTTCTTGTGGTACCGTGAAATAAAGATCTATCCTCTACATGAGGAAAATTGGCCTGTCTTGCATTACAGCAACTGAAATACAGACTGTCCTTTGTAGAACCTAGATATACTTCTTGCCCTGGCTGCCCTGTATGTTGAAATATGACAATACAGAAGACAAGAGATGAGAAATTGGAGGGGCATGCTTTTAAGAATAAGGCCAGAAGGCAGGACTTCTCAAGGATTTACTGGAGTCAAAAGACAGTGCTGGGCAGAGGGCAGCAGGGTTAGTCCTCCAGAAGTACTGGGCAGCAAGAGGTATCAGATATGGTCAAAGAGGGGCATGATCACAGCTCTGAAGGAATACATGGAGTTCAATGACTGTCTGCTACGGAGAAACTATTTCTTATCTGCTCCTTCAAAAGGATGCTTTAAGTGTCTCTGGGCAGTGTAATGCCATCCCCGCTCTCTTTTTCCTGAAGGTGACTGAATTGCCACTGGGAAATGGTTTAGCTACTGGTATCCAGTTAGATTTTCATGGAGGGGGGAACAGAGGAGACAACTGGGTGATTTTATGGCATGCGGGTAAGGTGGTTTACCGGGACCTCCATGTAGCCCCCTCTATCCTCCTGCTTTCTAGGTGATAGATGGTAGGTTTCTTCTCCCTCCTTCACAGTCTATCCTTTTGTCTATCCTTCCCAGCTACAGCTTCTTACTGTAACAGTTCACCACTGCCTCATCTCTGCCTACTTATTTTTGCAATGCAGCTGGGAAGGGTAATCGCACTCACATGTGACAGGAGGAGTGTGAACTCATCTCAGGAGCACAGGCAATTTTGTGGCTAAGCAGGGAGCTGAATGAGGATTTCAAAGACCAAGGTGACATCCTAACTTACTGGCTACCACTTTAAACCATGCTTCTTTAGCACTGAAAGCTAGGGGGATTTCAAACTGAACTGCATGCCATTATATTTACACAATATGTGCCATCCTGTAGCAGTCATCCTTCTCCTCCTTCCTCCTGAAATCATAAGGCTTTTCTCAAAGGGGCAAGCATACAGACATGTACTTAATCCAACCTGACTGCTAAAGCCTTGTGCAAAACAACACAGGTGAGAAGGAAAAAAGGGATGCTCAGCTTGCTCCGAAACTTATTTACAACATAGCAGCAGCTGAAGAACACAGTTATGGCATGATGAAAAAGCAACCCAGGATGTTCTCTTGGAAAACCTCAGGGTAAAAATTAAGGCAGGGCAGGTGAATTGAGAGATGCATATGCTTAGCACATTTCCTTCTTGCCTCGGTAATGCTGTACTCTGAATGCAGTGGCATGCATTGCTTCCAGTCTTTAACTATCCAATCTAACTTGATCATTAAGCATATTCTGGGGAAAATACAAATGTGAGAAATATACCATGACATCCTATAGATAAAGGACCTACAGGAAAAACAGAGGGCAAATCCAAGGGCAATCAGACAAGAAACAGGCTGCATATAACACAGCTGATATAGAACAGAACTCAGAAAGAGGTGATAGAACTGCTTTAAGAAAAGAAAAAAAATAAAAAAGAAGAAAAGGAAAAAAAACCCAACCTCCTTCCCCTACATGCTACCAGATTTATGGTTTCTGTTCTTGAAATCTAGGGCAGTCAGAACAACCAAATTTTGATACTTCCTTAGGTCTATCTAGACCAGATGTAATCTAGTTCTTAGATGAAAAATCTGCCAGGGAAGGGAATAACAAATGCACAAATATGATTGTTAACAAAATCCTTCGCAGGGCAAGTTGACCTGCTATGTTATTGTGAAAGGAAACAAAGCAATGGCAATACCAACATAATCCGTATTCAAAGAGAATAGTATGCACAAGGATACCACAGGAACTTGGGATAAGCCATATCAATCCTTCTGTCTCTACTTTTGTTCCTAAAGCATTGTTTGGCTTTACTTTTGGCACAAATAGCATTATCTTCTGTCTGCTAATTACACTTGCAAAGAATCACGGATTTTAGGTTTCACTTAGATGTACCTCTGACTGGGAAATCATATTGTTACAGTCTTGCTATCCAGCAGGAGTTTTCAGTTGCACGACTATATTGCAAAACTTGTTGTGGTGTTTTTAAAACGTGATGTATCTAAACACTGACCAAGCAGTGAAAATAGCAGCTTGAAATTTAGTAGAAGGCACACAAACAAGTAAGAAAGCAATAGACTAGCTAACATTTCACATTAGACATCTGAAGTTAATACCCTAAAAAAAAAAGCCTCATTTGGATGCATAGATATTATCTTTATAACATTCTTAACCATAGTTTCCACGAGTGGTGGGCAGCCTCAGAAAACTCCAGAAGTTACTGCTTCTCGGCTGCAAAGTAAGCAACAGCTAGAGTGACAGAATCAAATCGTGGAGATTTCCTGGGGCTTTCTCTCCTATTTTCACAGTCTCTCTCAGCTGTATTAATCACATCAGTTAGGACAAATTTCCTATTTCCATCATATGGATCACGGTGACATACCTCAAGAAAGTGTAGAGCAGCTAGAGAAAGCTAGGTCAGTGTGGTCACCCTGATAAGGTGTTTCTTCAGGAACAGTGTTTTGGAAAACTGCTGTAAACTAGGCCAAAATTAGGAAGTGGAAACATCAAACACAGATTACCTGGGTGCCTACTCTAAAAGCAGCTTCTACTTGAGCTTTAAGGATGTTGCACTTCATATGATCAGGTACAGAGGAAGGTGACACAGGGGCATGAAGAGTCTTTTCAGGTACCTTTTTCTCTTCACCCTGTATTTTATGTAAAAGACAAGCACAGTGAAATATATTAGATGGATATGTTAACAAGATGGCCAAAGGTCAGACTTCTACATGTAATAACTTGATTCACCAATACCGGATAAAAGTTAGATGTTAATACCCTGATAAATACATTGCACAATAAAAATTCTCAAAACATTTAATGACTTGATACTTTTATCAAGACACATACAAAAAAAAAAAAGCCATCAGAGAAGTCTGAGCAACAGAGGCAAGAAACTGGTGCACAGTGCTAAAAAACAAGGAAAAAGCTCAGCCAGGCTCTGGAGTGGTTGCCAAACCTGTGATCATGCCGAGGAAGCAAAGCACTGTATTCAAAACATCCCAGGCAGGTAGAAGTGGGAAAGTTTCACAGCACTAAACTATGGTGAACATCGCTTTCTTACACCCCTCTAAGAATGTAAAGGGGCTTTGCAAATTTAACCAGAGGGATTTGATCTCCGCTTAATTGCAAGCCACGCAAAATCTCCTTTATCAAAACCAGAAAAACCCAGGAAGTTTAAACATTGCTGCTGCTGCTGCTTCCGCTTGATGTCAACCCCTTGCCTACTCAGTGATCTGGATCAGAAATCTAAAGCCTTGGGACAGCTAGCTTAGTGACCTGTTCAAACATGACCTAAAGGTTTTGTGCCTTGAACAAACAACATCCAGCAGAAATGCCAGCATGAATAAACTTTCCATGCAGAAAAGAAGAAAAAAAAAAAGAGAAAAGAAAAGGACAATGTAATACTAATGCATAAACAAACAGGGTATGGATGAGACCAGGCTTGTAAATGCAAACTTTTAACCTATCAAACTGTTGCTTCTCATATATTTTTAGAGAAGAATTGAACAATGGCATAACAGTCATTGCTAACTTTCTTCTTCCTTCTGGAAATGAGACCTGACTTACAACCAAATGACGGCTTAGGTTATGCATTCATCTTCCTCTTGCATCTCTGCAAAGAGTGAGTGGTTGTATATGCCTGGACAGAATAGACATATAAAGCTGTCATTCAGATCTCACTGTGCTTCCTGCTAACCTGTCCAGCTGGAACAGGTACAAGGCATCAGTAAACCAGGTTCAGAGTACCCTTGAGGTTAACCTCTAGCAAAGTAGTTCAAGACAGAACTGGCACATTTTTACCTATTAATTTGCCATATGATTAGCCCTTAAACTTCAAAACCTGTCTTCTTCATCCTTCCTTCTGCACTCCCCTATGGCTATCCACTGGCTGAGGGTAACTAAAATCTTTCTGACCCTCCTCTCAGGTCTGAGAACAATCACAGACAAAAAGGGGGACACTTTCTGCAAGTTGAGAAAATCACAACTGGAATTATGTTGCCTGAGACTATTCTGCAAATGCTACAAGGGGAAGAGACAGATCTCTGCAGAACTCTGTTGAGACTGCAAGATATTTCTTCCATGTTCACAAAGTTGGTCCAGCAGGCTCCTGCATCCAAAATGTCATAGCCGCCAGGTATGATTTTGAACAACTTCCTGCTAAACGATTGACCATCCTGAGATTTTTTTCCTCTTTATTCTTTTTTCTGTAATAATTCTTATATGTTTATTTGCCAAGCCACATTTACTATTTTTAATGGAAGATATTTTTGGACATTTCATTCTCTCCACATTCTTCCTAAGGGAAAAAGAAAATACTTAAAATGAAAAGTGACAGCTTCTGGCTGGAGCAACTTATGGAACTGTAGCCATCTATTTAGTCTTGAATACAACTACAGTTCTGGCAACCATCTGAAAAAGAAAAAAAAAAAAAAAGACGTATTCATTTGTCAGGTGTTTTTTTCTGGGCTACTGATGAAGCTAGGAAGTGGAGATAACCAAAAGGAAAAAAAATGAACTGTAAAGAAAGCACAACCTTTCCTCAAGGAACAGCCACAGTGCACTCCTATACTCTTTAAAAGAGCTGTCATTATTGTCAACTTTTAATAGCTTTGATTTCTAACAGCAGAAAGAATAATGCACTAAGCAATGGCATTTCCAAAGGCAATGCAAAATCCCACCTTTGTTTTAACACTGGATACTAATTAAATAGCATTTCAGCCAAGCAGCATTAAGCAACTGTATTTCACTAGCTAAATCAAGACAACAGATGCTTGTTTAGGACACTAACTTGTTTCATAACTTTAAAAGTTCCCAAGTTCTGTCCACCTGTCCATATGAATATTTTTCAGTCCTTATGTTCTTCTCCTGCCCGATTTCCCCACACTGACCAAGAGAAAGACAAAAGCCCTCAGGGCTGCCCTGAAGCTGGGAATCCCGCAAAGGTCCAAACCTCCTGCTGTTCTCAAGATCACATCAGACTATTTCACGTAGTTGAGTCTGTCACCACGTGGGGTCTGATGCATGAGTCTCACACTGAGATTCTCATAACCAGAGAGGTTCAAATGCTTGGTGGAAAATGGAAAGGAATGGAAAACCTTGCTGGAAAATGGAAAGACGCTGCCACCACAGGAAGTTACAGCCTTTTAAGAAACCATTTCTGGGCACTCGGTTCTGCATCAACCCTTGTTTGGGTCAGCCTACAAGGGTTTCAACCTTCAAGCAGGCAAAACTTGCTTTGCTTGCACCCTGCCAGGAGCAGCAGCAGCTCTGGTGACTGATCACATGTGAAGAGCAGACACTGCTGCAGTCGACTGCTTGGCCTCGTCCTGCTCCCCGGATGCTGAGCCAGCAGCCCAAGGCCCCCGCCCCTCCTTGCCCCCCAAGGAAATGTGACTGCATGCAAATGCCACATGGGGCTTGGGACTGCTCGACCTGACCCAGATCTCCTCTAGCTTCTGAACTTATCTGAAAAGGCAAATGCTTCTTTGCGTAACAGAGTTTCTGCCACAGTGCAGCACACCTGAATTATCACTGAATTCAGCTCTCACACAGCTGATTAGCTCAGACTATTAAACATACATTTGCAATGGCACCAAAGATCCAGACTTAAGGTGAACTCCAATCACAGAATAAAGTATTATCTCATTACTTCAGACTATTAGCATTTCTAAGCACCTATAGAAGTTCCTATTGTTCCTTAATGTCGCTAATCTATACATATAACCCTGTTCCTCTCCTAACTCAACTCCTGAAGTGTAATTGTCATCGAGAAGGAACAAAAAAATTCATAATTACACAAAACCACACAGTACCTTCTACAGTTCATTTTGCTAGTTCATAAGAATATCAAAGATCTAAAACCTGACTGCACTATGGAGTCTCTATACACTACTGCTGCAAGAATGAGAGCTGTAATGTACTTTGTTTTGCCACGGAATAAAGAAATCTCATGTTTCCAGAATTCTTATTGCCTGCAATGATGAGTGAAGCATACAAATAGCAGCTGGGTATTCAGATGTTGTACCAGGTTGGCAGGTATTAAAGTTTTATTTTCATTTATAAAGTAAGATCATTCAGCGAGGAAGTCATTAGAAGACTAAACACAGCATAATGTTAATGAAACTTCCAATTTTATCATTTTTTTTATTACGTATTTCTGAAAAATTTGAGATGCTGGTTTCAAGTGACTATCTGAGAGTCAAACTTACATTTGAAATAAATAATCTACTTGCTTAAAATTGCAATCTAAAGTCATCCTAAAAGATTTAGAATATAGAAAAAAAAGTCCATATCAAGTTAAGATACCTGATAACACTCCAATTTTCCAACTCCAGTTCTGCTGGTGCAATAAAATAGCAATGTGTCATATCACTTTCACCACTAAAGCAGAACTTTACTTTTTCCAGAGAGGGAAAACACTGGAGAATTGCATTTAAATGGGTTTGACAGAAGTAGGATGAATAAGCTCATATATACATATGTACATAGAATACCAGACGCCTTTTTTTCTTTTTTATAATTGAGGTCTTAAATTTGCTTTACTCTTCCCAAATATTTACTTTAAATTTAATTACATTCACTGATACTAGAATTGAAGGCAGATTTGTACAGTGTTAGATAATGATGACACTAGCTTTGGTTTGCAAAGCTAACTGAATATTAAGTACACATACAGAATACTAAAATAGTTGCATGAAACACAGCAATACCATTCTTGTACTGAACATTTCCATTCCCTCTGTTCTGAAAGGTTCATGCTTTGCTCCACATCAAACTTTTTACCAAGAGCAAGAATCATGATCTTTTGTCTCTGCCAATTTATCAATGCTCACTTCTTAGCCAAACAGTGGATTTAATGTGTATTAAACCCACTGGTTGGAGGCTTGTGAAGAATCAATGAATCACCTACACCTTTTAACATGCATGAAAATCTAATCATGAAAATCACCTCCTTCTCACTAGGTGATTTATATAAAAATTTCCATGTGATAACTAACAATTATGAACAAACATCATTGTGGTAAGACATGTATGATTATGTGTTATTTTTATTTGAGATAAAGTCTGCAAGCAGAAACTGCATTTTTCTATTAGAACCATATATTTGGAAAAAGAAAGAAACCAACAAAAATCACGTTTAAGCTGTCAGATACACTAGACCTTCTCCAGGTCAACTGTCATTTGGTCTAATGAAAGATACAACTCCCAATAAATCTCGCCTTGCTTGTATCCTTGAAGCAAACCTTTGACTCCTGGTATCACATGTGTTTTATAAAATGCTGTTGCTCAATGTTATTAGACTTTGCCTCTGTCAGTGCCAGGCTTTATGACAGCCTTCCTGGGCTACGGTAGCCGTCTTTCCCAGAGTATGTCCTCTCTGACCCATGTCGTAAAGAGAAGAGTCAGTGGGCCACAAGTTTTGAACAGTGTGCAAGGCCTCAGTATTGAGGCTTGTCAGGCTTCCTCTGTCTGGACCTTTCTTGACCTGCCTGCAGCTTTGTTTTACTACACCTAGCTGTAGCGACAATCATTCTATATAGACAACAGTAAGACAAGCAGTCATTCATTGTAGAAAGCGATATTTATGGCTACTGTAATGATGGAGTATAAAGCAATACAGGCCTGGTATGGTAACAGAGGCCTTGCGAGGTGGAGGCACAGGACATGGTGAGGAGGAGCGCAGGCATGGGATGGCAACAGAAGGGGCGCAGGCTGGCACTGGAGACCCCCTGGTTATAAACAACCCACCAATGGCCAGTTAAAGACATGCAGACTTGGAGCTGGACAAAACTGGGTTTAGGGGTAATGAAGAGAACAGAGACAAAGTAGCTAACGTGTAAAAGCCACCATATACAGTAAATTTGGATGCAATGTGAAGCTGCAGATCAGTGAAGAAAGAGCAAGGTGTAAAAGTGTGTTAGCAAAAACACAACAAAGGCCCCAAGCAGATCCTAGAACGAGGAAGAAACCATCAACATGGAATATCTCATCAACATGAATATCTCATCCCTCCTGCTGAAGTACTTACCATAGCACCCCTTCTCCGCCCTACCAGCATGAAGCCTCTGACTTTGGGACTCAGGGGCACAGAGGATGGGTGAGCGTAACACCAATGAAAGGAGCAGAAACAATTTGAACTGTATCATAATTCTTTTTTTTTTCTGTAATAAATACATCTGGACTAATTATGATTAAGGTCCAAACATTTCAGAAATCCTAACTATACATATTTGGCTTTATATTATATATGTATGTATATACACACACATACACACACATGGAGCAGAGAGGATAGGAGAACATATATTCCAAAAAAAGGCCTGCAAAAAAGAGAAAATCGGAATACAGCTGCAACACTTAAGTCTCTCTCTTCTGGAGATTAAGAAGTCCACCAGTACCAAAGGGCATGAGACGCATGTTGAAATTGACTTTTATCATTTAGTAGGTGGACAGACACGTCCACTGTACCAAACAGCTCTGGAAAAGAGATTGGACACATCCATTCATCATTCCCATGAGATGGAGTTTGCTGTAGCGGACAATCAAATTAATTAACTGCTGAATCTAATTTACCCAATTTCTTGTTAATTCTCCTCTGGGTGGATTATTAGGCCTGACAAATTCCAGCCCCAAGGCACTTTGCTTGAAAAAATAATAATTAGCAATAGGAAGAGAGGGAATGAAAGTTGAGACTCCACAATAGATGTGGAAACCATTGCTTTATTTTCAGAAATAGAGCAAATGAAGCAGCTTTGTAAGTGCTTCGCTGGTTTTGTTTAAGCATAATATTTTCGGGGGCCCAAAAGTGGGGAATAAACAGGACTTAGCAGAACAGAAATCATCGGTGTGGTGCAGGAGATCTGTTACAGCTTCATTTTTTGCCAGACACTAGACACAGTGAGCACTCATTAAAACTTGTTTGCTGCTGGACTCAGTAGCTAGTTAACTACCACAACCAAAGCAGCTTTATGAAGGCCACACTCTCAGCTGCAAAAATGTGCCACAGTTCAAGGACTGCTGTTCAGTCCTGTCTAACTTGCCCTGCTGCCATTGTAGTGGGTGATGCTCAATGGCATTTCAGCTCAGGTAACCCAACATTTACAGCAAATCCCTCTTTCATTGCAGAAGCCAGCTGCTGAGGCTGCTCAACATTCTGCTCCGAGACCCGTGGTTTGTTTGTTTTAGCTTTATAAGCTCTGTGTACACATTTCACTAGGACTGAGGTCAGAAAGTGGTGCTTGAAGAAGAAACCACACGTGAGGGGCCAAAAGAATTCAGAATTATTTGTTGGTCACAACAACCCACTGCCTGTAACATGAGGGCTTGGTTGCTAGTTGGTGCTTTCCAGTGGTGAATCTTGGTACATTTCAAGAGCACATACAACTTTCAGATGGCTCAGAACAGCAATTTTCATAAATTTTGAGGGACAAGCCTCCTTTGCATAGTCTGGCTCTATCCAGACTCAGCTGAAGGCACCCCACAGCACAGGCACAGTGGATTTTGCCTCACATGGATACAAGGAGCCACTGATCTGATGTCCTCTGGTCTCTGGTAGAAGCAGCAGGACATGGATGTTTTGCCACCCCAGCAACAGTCCACTTATGAAACACCCACTAACATCAGGTGCCAGGGGAGTTAACACAAACTCTTTGTGTAGAGAAGCAACTTCTTTTTTTTTTTTAATCACTTTAAGTGTTGTTATATTTTTACAGCTCTGGGCTGCCTAGATGACTAACTGTTCACAACCAAATTAAAACTACATCAAACATTGTAGCTTCTGAAATTTTAAAAGGCAAAGAAGGAAGTTCTAAATCTAAAAACCAAACCTCAGTCGCATGAGGAGATGGTGAGAGGTGATTAAAAAGCAAGACAGTTACAGATTAATGTTGACTTGAATTGAAGGTGAAAAGCAGCAGCTTCTGAATATGAAGTGATAAGGGGGCTCCCTGACATATATAAGTAAAAATATATATGTATATGCTATACCTTGTTCATGCTGACATGCAGGGCTGGCCATGGTCCAACTACCTTCACGCTCTCCGTTTCTATTTTCTTCAGATGAGAAGTTTCATCATAAAGAAGGGGAAGTCCTGAGCTCAATTCTAAAAAGATGCCCAAAAGAAAGAAAGAAGGAAAGAAAGAAGGAAAGAAAGAAAAGAAGGTAAAACAGTCTGAAGGGAGGCTACAGAAGAACAGCAGAGCAAATCACTCAACCACATTTGAAGAGACAGTGATCAGCAAACCATCTTCCCTGTAAGAACATCCAAAATGTTTCTTAATTATGCCTGTTGGGTCATTTTTCCTTGTTCTATTTAGCAAATGATTCCTCCCCCTGCCCATTCTCTCCCATCCCTATGCTTCAGCAGGGTTTTTGCCAGTTTAGGGCTAGATGTTTCTTTCCCCCACTCCCTTATATTCTAAAACTCAGCTGACACCAGAGGGATTATTTATGCAGCCAAGGTGCCACTCTCAGAACATGTGATGTATAAAGAGATCAGAGTATAGCTTTTGGCTCCTCTCAGACATCTTTATTTATATGCCAGCCTTTTTAAGACTGTTGTCAGGAATTTGCTATGCTTTGTCAACAGAGATTTTGAGCACACCACTGACACAGAAAGACAAGGTAAAGTATTTTTGAGACAGTCTTGAAAGGTCTCTGCCAACGTCTTAGGGATGGTGTGGCATACATATGTATATTTGCAAATATTCTGAGAAAAATGAGCTTCATTACATGATAATTTAATGAATCCTTGCTGCCTCCTGCATTTCTTTTTTCCACAGATTCTAAGTGATAATAGTTGGAAACAATTTGGTAGTCTCTGGAGTCTGATTCAAAGACCACTGAAATCAATAAAAATTTTGCACTGCCTGCAGTTTTGTTTGGATCAGGTTCTTAAGCTGTCCTAAGAATATTAAATATTGCTCACTCAAGATCTAATTCTACAGCTGTTTAAATATACATTAAGGCCTTTGCTGACTAGAGACAAACGGC
Organism: Cygnus atratus; assembly: GCF_013377495.2. Classification (NCBI taxonomy): domain Eukaryota; kingdom Metazoa; phylum Chordata; class Aves; order Anseriformes; family Anatidae; genus Cygnus; species Cygnus atratus. The sequence continues at coordinate 91,190,261 of NC_066363.1, forward strand.
TAATGCCAGCTTACAGGGATATAAGCAAAAAGCTGTTTTTGGCATTGGTGAAATATAATCAGAGGTAATAATGTCCTAGAAGGGGTTTTGGTATCAGCATTGACCTCCCATTGGTGGCCTCTCATCACAAGCTGGTGATGGCAGAGTTCAGCATTTCTGGCATTATGGTTCCTTCCATAGATATGAGACTGTGAAACTGCTCAGTGGTACCAGGGAATAAATTACCCCAGCCATAAGACTGTAGTCCCAAAGACAAGACACAGTGATGATTTTTTTTTTTAAAGAAACAGACATTCTATTTCCTGTCAAAAAGGAATATAGAGGGGGGAAAAGTGCATTATTTGAATTATTCAAATGCTGTGATTTAAAACTGACTTGTTAGATTTTTTTTGTTGTTGCTTGAAGGGAGCGCTTCAGAAACCAAGCTATTTTAGCCTTTTGACTCAACTTTGCAAACAAAGATATTAAAAAAAAATGCAAAAAGTTGAAGTCCTAAAAAAAAAAGGCATACATTTACTGAGTCAGCATTAAGACTTGGCAAAAACAGGCTTTCATTTCAAGAAAGGATCTGACAGCATTATTTTTTTTCAAAGCACTATTCCAGCCTGAAACTCAGGCTGTATTTGTATTAAACCATTCTCTGCTCAGGGTTACACAAGGAATTTTGCATCAAGCAGGTCAGGAATAAAAGATGTCTATTTTTTTTTTTTTTTGAGTGATAACCTGCAAGCTCAGGCTAGATTCTGAGAGGCAAGCTGGGCCCCTTCTTTCCATTTGTCATTTTCTGCCATAAAAATTCTGCAAGCTATATGACATGCTTGTTGGCAGCTGTTTTCTGCAATAGCCCCAGCTGCTGCTGGTGGGTCTGTTCATGTGCACATGGTAATCCATGTACAATGTCGCTGTGCTGATTAGGCTTAGGGAGCAGCGCTGGCACTGCAATGCTATCTGCTGCTGAACACAGTGGTCCCTGGTATGGTGACTGAAAATATGTGGGGGAAAATCTGCTGCATGCAAAGATATGATCTGTGTATGCTAGCTTTAAGGTGATGGGCAGCACTGAATATACAATAATTAGGCTGAATGCATGAAAACATCTGCTGATCCACCTTCATGAACACACGTCAGATTTATTTCACCTGATTTCAATTCTTCCAGTAATCGAAGTAGACAAATGACTTGGAATGTGAAAAATCAGGCAGATCTGGCCTGGGTTTGTTTTCTGTAACAAAGTCCCAGGCTGCGTGCTTGCTGTGAAACATGCAGCAGTATTTAAAAGGAACCGTGGCTAGGCATACTGTGATTTTCACCTCTCCTTCCCAGAGTCCCATGAATTGGCTCTGGAATTTTATCAGAGCATATGTCAGTGGAGGAAATGGAGGCATCTTCTCCCTGTCTCGACCACATGCCAGGTACCAGCAGGTAGGTCACTCCAAGTTCCACTTCGCATTCATTTAAAATCACCTCTAAGCTCAGAGATGGGTCCCGCCTGTAGGAACTGGAGTAAGTAACAAAATGCCTGTGGTCCCTTGGAAAACCAATAGGTAGCCAAGCTGACGTGCACAACCTCACCCCTGCCAGCCTCACTGGGAGGTTTCCATCTGGATAGCGTATTGTACACATGGACCTTTTGGCTTTCCAGGCATGTCCACTTGAGATATTTCGGTCACAAGCACCCTCTTCTTGAAACTGGACTCAGGCTGGTGACCCTGTACTTCCTAGAAACACTTTCCCAGCAGGGACCCTTTCATCCAGCCTCCATCCAGACACTGACACCTGCCCCCATGTTGCCACAGTCCTTATCCAGACCCCTAACAGCATCTCCTTTCCTGGATGTTTCTGGTCCCACACTGCCACACGTGTGGTCCCAGAGAACTGGCTGACACCAAGGGTGCTGGAGGTCAGCCTCCAAAGGGCACCCAGGGCTGCCACCACAAGCTGCAAAGGAGTGGCTTCGACCCAGGGTTTCCAGGGAGGTGGTCCCATCCACTACAGCACCACCCTAAAAGCACAAGCAACAGCCCAAGCATTCCTGCTCTCACTGTGGGCTAGCCTTTTGGGGGGAATTAGCTTTGTGTGCTGGGGGACCATGCCATGGGCTGCCTCTGGAGCTGGAGCCAGGCCCTGCTGCAGCCTTGCTGGGGCAGGGGCTGGTGGCTCGGTTGGTGACATGCGGCCCTGGGCCTGAGCCATGAGGTTGCTCCAGGGGACGGGGCAATGGGGCCTGCAGTGCCCTCAGGGCCTTGGCCCTCAGCAGCATCACTGCTGGCTCTGGGTGTATTTCCACTGGCATGCTTCACATCTAATTTGGGAAAGGAAAACAGAGGCTGGCACGGTGCTGTGGGAAGGCTGACAGCCTGGATGCAGCCTTCTGGCCCAGCTTCGCCAAGCAGGCAGCACCATCTTCCTGCTGGCAGCCCCACTGCCAGCACCACCGCTGCATTTTCCCTTCTGTAGGTATGCTGATGTGGAGCATTCAGTACATTAAGAATTGAGGAGCACAGCAGATCTACTGGAGATTGCTCCTAAGAGAGTAGATCCATCTAAGGCCCCAGCAAGCAATTCATATTGCTGCTCAGGACCACTTCTCTGAACATCTAGAGCATCTTAACATTTTGTTTCTTGCACTTCCCTCCTAAAAACTGTCACTTCCTTTGCCTTGGGAAAGAAAATTAAACAAACGGTTTCTGTGTTTCTGAAACAAAGTCTGATCAAAGTGTCTGTGCCCGTAGATGCATGGGCATTGCTGCTGAGGAGAGACACCCTGCAGTCAAGGGCACACAACACCATCCATGACGAGATCCTTGTTTCGGGCTCAAGGTTTCCCTAACAGATGCCTTTCTCATGGTGATTTACAACTAAAAAGGCAAAAAAATGGACAAAGGAAAAATTTAGCATCCCCCTGAGGTAAGGAAAATAATATATCACACTTGTTTTGTCCATCTTCAGAAATTCTTACACAGTTCCAGCATCTCATGCACTGCAAAGTGCAGAGATTATAAATTTGGAGAGCAAGAAACAGGATTGCTCAATGGCAGGGATGTTTCTCTTCCAGTTTCCGTGTAAACCTACAAACATCTGGCCAAGTTATGTACCTTTAAAAGGTCTGTACATGTTCAGCAGCAGAGACGTACAGCCAAACTCCCCAAGGCTGTAGCAGAAATAAGCAGGTTTTCTCTCCTCTTCTATTTCTACATACCAAGGATATCTCCACAGAGCAAGCAAATGTACTCCAGTGGTGGCAGGTGGGGCAGAGCGGGAATTGTCACCATTACCGCCAGCTAACGTGGTGCCAACCACTGGGACTGAAAATAGCACAGCAAAGCAAGCCCTTCCTATGCAGCACAGAGAAAAACACCGTCTACTCAAAAGGGAAGAGCACCAGCACAGTAGAAGACAGTAAGCCTCTAGGGATGAAAAAGAGTGCTTCTGATAGACACCTCCATACGTCTTTTAGCCAATCTAAACCAGTTCTTGTAACATAGCTTCTCAGGTATTTCTGAGTTTCTGTTCTTTGATCTGAGCCCTGACATTTGGGAGAGCATTTTTGCCACTCTTATTAAAATCCATGGAGTCTGCAGAAGTTTTCTTAAAGAGTCCAGAGAGTCTGTAGCACTGGACTGGACTCCAGCCTCAGTGTGATTTTTCTTCAGCTACTCCTCCTTCATAGCTGTGGACACCGGTACCAAAACAGAGAGCAAGATGGTGTTTGTCCAGTGCTTCAAAATTTCTGCTGCTTCTGCCCAGACATGAAAGCAAGAGCCAGATCCAAACAAGGGCTGAAGGCCAGCTGGGCAGATCAGCAAAAGACAACGGCAGACAAGGATAGGTTTTTGATATTATACAAATAACAGTAACAATGAAAAAATAGCCTGTGCCAAGAAGCTAGAGACTCAGTATCTGTGACTAATTGGGTATTTGTTCAGCTGTGGAACACCGCTCTACCAAATCCCACAATCCCATAGCCAAGCCAGGAAACTGTAAAATCTTGTCTTATTTGCACATACTACCAAACTAGAAAATAATAACAGGAAGTATATTCTTCAAGGAAAAAAAGAAAGAAAAAAGAAGAAGAAAAGAAAAAGAAAAAAAAATAAATTTATGATGTTTTCCTTTCCTTTTCTTCCTTGCCAGAGACAAATACGAAACCAGCCCAGTTATTGATATGACATTCACTGCAGTAGACTTACTATTTGGATTTGGAACTCCAGAAACAATTTCTTTGCTGTCAGGAGCAAGGGCGCCATAATTAGAGTGGTGGTGGTGATGACGGTGGTGGTGGTGGTGCCTTGCAGGTATTTTTGCGCTATATGGTGTTCCACCATTCTCCTCAATGTTGAACTGATGCAGATCACTGTTGTTCAAGGGATAGCTACAAAATAAATTCAGTTCAAATTAGAGTGGGAAACAGTAGGATAAACTGTACTTTTGGAAAGAGTGCAAACTTCCTTGGGAAAAATGCATTTTTTTGTAAATATTTTTTTTTAATGAGGCATATCCCAAATCTTTACACTTTTCTGTTAACAGGAGAGTCACAGGGTGAGGAAAAAGGATGCCTCTGCTTGTTTGACATGACTTTAATATCAGAATTCTCTTTGATTTTACACTCTGAGCAACTTCTGCTAAACTGTTACACTGAGTCAAATTCTAACTGACCTACAGAATGATTCTCAAAAACATCAAAATTTGTACTGCATGAATTTGCAGTTTCACCTGCAGTAGGAAAATGATCAGGCAACAAACAATAATTCCCTCAAAGTGAAACCATCAGAAGAGGAGACCAAGGAACAGTCCCAGAATAATTTCACATTCCTGAGAAAGCTCAGGACTCCAAAACAATGGTGCAAAGGCTCTATGAAAAATCTGTGAGCTGGGAAAAAATGGAGAAAGATCCCATTGGAAATAAAAGGTTTTTACAAGTATCAACATACAAAATAACAGTTAGTCAAAAAGGAATCATACCTCTGTTGGTAAATATATTTTTTTTATGTTTAGTTAGGAGATTAAGTGTTGTCGTATATCTACAATATATGGAGAAATGGAGACATTGAAATTTTAATTCATCTCTAACTCAGATGTGTCACATGATGCTATGGATTTTCTTCAATAGTTTTAACTGATGCTGTTTCAGTTTATTGTTTGACATGATAAGAGATATCTGGAAATATTTTCTCTCCATGTCAGCAACCAAAAAAGACTGACATAATTTTACATAGATACTGCAAATGACTTGAATGTGCTCTCCTCAATGGAATACTTAAAACGTTTATAATGTTTTAACTAATTATGTAGTATTGCATTAGACAGTAGATGCAGTAAATCAATTAATTAAAAATAAAATAAAAAATAAAAAAGAATTCCCTACTCATTTGCTAAAGAAATTATCTCTTCACCCACATGGGTTTTCAGTTTGCTCATATTACTAACAGTAGCTGAAAACCCAACAACATGGAATAAAGACAAACAGAATAATTAAAGGAGCAAGGAATAAATTGTACCTAGCTCCTTGCTACATATGTTCTCTGCAGATTAGTTACTGATTCAAAGCAAAATTAACCAGTCATGTGCACGTAAACACATCTGCATCATTTCCAGAGATATGCTGAAGCATGCAACTCAGTACATCATTAATAACCGCTGTCTTCTCAACAACAACTTCTGACAACATGAGATTTCTGACTGGGCAGTAATTGAGTAACACGTGTTTGTGGGTTACTTTCTGAAAGCAGGGGGTGGGGAGGGGAATGCTTTGTTGATTAATCTCGGCAGGTTCCCGGCATGGAGCAAGGACTGCGAATAAGGGCACTTCTGATGCGTTATTTGCCTTAAGGAAACAATACAAATAGGGGTCAGATACACGGGGCACGGTTTTGGTGAGCTCGGATAATCCAGGACAGTCTTCTGAAACTGTACTATATCTTCACTGTTATAATCAGATCAAGCAAGCGCCTACTGGGGAAAAATGGTACAGGCTAATCAGATTGCACACTAATTGTAACAGCTCATCTGCACTCTCCCTTCAAGCTCTTTGGATTGAAGTGACGTTTTTTGACTGAGGGGAGAGCTCCAGAGACACAAAATGCCATGTACTTGGGAGTTGCTTTCATCTCACCTGCTGGCAAGGTTGGTTTAGCAGATTTTTGACCCCTTTTCTTTTTTTCCCCAAAATGAATGAGATCACACCATATCCTTACATTGACTTCTCACATTGCCATGGGCTCATATGAGGTAGTTTCCATGCTAAAATGTGAATGACCTGAGCAACTGAGCGAGCCAAAAGAGCTCTGGCATGATGCCGGACTTGCACCAAGTTCTCCAGATGTATTTCTTGACTGTGCAGACAGAAGCACTCACACCACATAAAATGCAGGGTGACCATTATTTCAAAGAAGTAATGAGCCCAGCAAAGCTGATGTTTGGGTGTGCACTGAAATCCTCGAGGGCAGTAAGTCACAAAGCTGCAGTCAGGATGGCAGCGCCCAGGGAGTGCACTCTTAAGGACAGTCTCCTACCAAAACTGCTGGCCTGCCCAAAAGTCACCTGCACTCTTCCAGGACTGGCAACAACTGACAGATATCGAGACAAACTCATCTTGGTGCTCAGTTCTCTCTTCTGATGGGTATGGGGCTGAGCAAGGAAGGCTTTCACACCCACACACTCCTCCCCATCTAAGAGTTGTGCACAGAGTCACTGTTAGACTGGTGAGTTACTGCACAATCAAACAACAGTGCTTGCAGCAGCTTCAGAGCCAGGCTACCAGAGAAGCTGACAATATCCAAACAAAGATATAATGAGCAGTCTAAATCCCTATTCTTTGTACTCTGTACTGTTTAATTTAGGAGCATATTGTGTGCATCTTGGTGCAGTTTCTACAAGATGGCATTGTTGGCACCATCATGGAATCATTTTGCAGTGGTGTCACATCTATTTTCACTAAGTTTACTGTTCTCCCACTGTCTTAAATCTAGATTCTTGAGACTTGTTACCTCAACGCATCTTTCTGCCATTAACTTTTTTTGTTGCTTGTTTCTGTGTGGTTTATCTGAATGCATAACATGCACATATGTCCTTCCCAACCCATTGATGCAAATAAATCACTAATTTCTTTCAGTCAGCTTTCTGATCATATTCCATGCTCTCCAGGCTTTCATACTTGCTCCCCAGACATCAAGTTATGCTCTCAAACTACGTGCAATTGTGGGCAGGTATTGATTTTCATCTTTTCTCTTGTGTGTGTCTTTTGGCCCTCCTAGTATACCAATGTTTCACTTCTGCTTTACCTTTTAGTTGTCAATAGGCTGTTCTGCAGGTTTCCTGTTTTGTTTACCTGTCTAGTTTTCTCATCAAGCTCCAGCTGCTTCCTATATAACCAAGTCCTGCCCTTCAAAGAAGAAGAGGCAGGGCCCTAATTCTCTAAAGGAGGAAAACATTTTTTTCCTTCTCCATCCAGCACTCTGGCAAAGCACTCAGCCTGGGGCAGCTGAACCTTCCAAAAAGACAGTCAAAGTCCAGACACTTGGTATTGCCTTCGGCCTCAAACTTCCTCAATCACTTTCTTCTGATCAAAAAGGCAGCCTATTGAGGAACACGGCAAACAGCATACATCTTCCAATTACTTTTCCCATTTTTTTTGAATTTTATTTTCATTAGCAGCCCTCTATCCCAATTTTACAGTCCTCATCCTTTGCTTTAAAAGATACTTTCAGAGGACATTCTTACACCTCCCGTGCTTCTCCTGCTGCCTTACTGAACCATGCCTGTAGTGTACAACTCACAGGCATAACCAAGTTAGGGGGTCATAGAAAAATGGGGAATGGAAAGTTATTCAGAAAGAATTCAGAAGACAGAATTCTTCCCCTTTCCCCCCAAAGGTGGACTAAGCAGGCCTGTTACCCCAGCTGACTGGCTGAACTGAATCTTAAAATATTTCACTAGCAGACAGTCCACAACGTCCCCGTACAACCTATTTCAGTGTCTCTTCACGCCTGCACTTACTTTCCCCATTTAACCTAAGTCACCTTTGCTGCAGTTTAGGCCTGTTATTTCTTCCCCTGCCCATCACAGATACAACGAGAAGGTTATTTCCTGCCACAAAAACCTGTCTTTCTGAAAACTGTTTTTCACATCTCCCTTAGGAGTTCGAAACCCTGAATTCTTCAATTGCTCCTCACACATCACATTTTCTACAGCTCTGATGGTCCTTCCGACCCCGTTCTGCACAGCTACCCCTGCTGAGATGCGGAGCCTTCCAGTCGGGGCTCTACAATGCACTGCAAAGAGTAAAGGTTGCCTCCCATGTCCCATGGGGCCTATTTCTGTTTATGCACTGCAACATGACATTTGCTTTTTCTTAAATAGCCTGGGACTGTTGACTCACGTTCAACTTCTGATCCTCAAGAACACCAAATCCTTTCCAAAATCAGCCAGGTTTCTACGCCCCCCAAACTCGGCTGTGAAGTGAGTTACTCCGAACTAAGAGGTTTCATTCCTGCCCAGCTGCGTCCTAAATTTCCACATGGACTAAGATCATAACCCATTCTGGACTTTTCTCACTCAGCCATGACAGCACCTCCCATTTTGGTGTAACCTGTGACAGATATATATATATATATGTATATATATATATATATTTAAATAATTGCCTTTCCAAGCCATGCTTCCAGCTCATAACCTCCTTCTCCTGCAGAACATAACCATGCAGATCTGCATAAACATCTTTCGCCTGCATCCCTGAGCAGGCCTGCACCCTCTCCATGTCCTCTTCCTGTGAGCATCTCCTGCCTGTCTGAAGACACACTTGGAGAGCAAATGGCAAGGCTTTCTTCTCTCCCCTCCTTGCAGAGGCTGCTGGAGCAACAGCAGAGAGCAGGCTCAAACCACTGTGCCCTTCAGCTGGCCCTGCCTTGACTCCAGACCCGCCCTGCAATAGCTGAGCAGAGGTTTAAGAAAATCCCAGGCTTCCACATACGGGTGTGACTCTTGTTAAATAACCTTCAACAAATACCACACCCACCTCTGTCCCTTGCTTTGAACACCTCTACTGCACAAAACCATTGCAATTTTCTAGTATTTAAAAATCCTCAAATTTTACATAAAAAAATATCTCCACAGCTTTCTCAGTCCTGCCCTATCCACAGCTCGAGCAAGCCTGATGGTGATTTCTGCAGCTTCAAGCTGCTCAAATCCATGCTGCAGGCTTCGTACTGAATGGGTTGGGAGGCTCCCCCCCAACGCTTCTCCCCTGATAGGCGACATTTCACCCATCGCCATATCGCAACAATACCTTCAACATCCAAATGGGCTTCAGATGTGCTCCCAAATGGCAGTCAGGGGGATTATTAATGTGCACGTTGACGTGTGTGTTTATTAATGTGTACCTGTGGAGGAGAGACTCCCAGAAGTCTAACAAAAGCAGTCAGTGCACATTCAGCTTCATTCACATTCAGCACGGCAGCTTGGGGGATGAGAATTAGCAGCTAGGTTAAGCCAAACACTTTTTGGCTTTAGTCTTTGCATTTTGAGGGGAGAGGGTGAAGAAAAGGAGACTTTGGGCTTATTCCCCGTCCATGCTTCAAAACAAATTCAGAACAAAATCAGTTAATTGTTAGCAAAACTCACTGCTAGAAGGACTAAAAGAAGGACTGCTTATAGAAGACAAAGGATAGAGTTTCACTTTTGCAGCCAAGGACTGGGACATATAGAAAAAATGTGTGTTTTTAAGTGAGGGACGACTGGGATGCCTACAAGCATACCTATATATATATTTATATATAATATATATATAATTTTTTCCTCAGCACCATGTAACCACGAACTCTTTGCCAGTCAAAAACTGACACCCTAAACCATGAGAAGTGTAACTGAAGCTGACAGCACTGTCACACTCCCGTGCTCTGCCCTGACACCACTGGATGACAGGAAAGCTGGCCCACGTGCAACCTTTAGGGAAGGCCTGGGAAGATGTGTTGCAGATTGCTCTCCCTGCTGCCAGAGAGGACCAGAAGTCCTCATCTATTCCTAGGGACAACACAGAAAGTCATTTATTTCTAGCATCATGTAAGCAGAATGGACAGACAGCATCTTTCTGCCAGCCAGACCAACCAGCCTTGGGAGGAAGGAGAAAATGGCCATGGGGAAGCGGGTGTTCAGAAACAGCAAGGAGAGGAGGGAAGTTTCTCCTGTAGGAGATAAAAGTCTAAGCAGCAGCTTCCTGCATTACTGAACTAAGAATTGAGATGCTCCTTGAAACAGGAGTAGATCCAGCTTCCAGTTAATCTGGAATTCTCTGCAAGAGGAGCAGAGCCTGCGGCAAAGCATGTTCTCATAAAATACCAAGAAACAAATCTCAACTCGACACATCCATTGTCCTCACAGATTTCACCTTATCTGCATAGAGATCATTAAAAAAAAAATACTGCCTTGCAAAACTGTCATGCAAAATATGCCCACTGGGGAACTGAACTTGCTTTTCTTCATTTACAAATGGCTTTAATTAATGATAACGATACCTAATGATATTTAATCATTATCATCATCACCTGTCAAAAAAAATAATTCATTGTCCCAGACGTCCTTGCAGATGAGAAGAACTCCAGAAAGCAGACAGAAGATTTCAAGGAGACGAAATCCCCCCCAAGTCAGTGCTGCCTTCCCCTGGTAGTCACGCACAGACAGCTTGGGAAACCAGCAAACCGACCCAGGTAACCACAGCAGCACAGGCACGGGGGAACCCAAGCCTCTGAGACAGCCTGCAGCTGATCTCAGGGTGCTAACCCAGGCTACGGCCTTTCCTGCCATATAAGCCATTAAATAACATGAGCAGCCATGGGATGTGACGGAAGAAACTGCAGGGTCTAACGGGTGAGAACATAAGCAGCTTCCAAATATTACAGAGTGTGCCCTGAAAGAGCGCTGAATTTCACAGGTGGTTAAGGGAGGGCTCTGTAAGAAATGACCAAACTTCACAGGGCACTGGAGGGATTAGGGACCTTTCAGTGAGAACAATCCTGCGAGGCCGGCATGGCCTAGAAAACTATCATTAATGCCACATTAGGTCCAAATTACCTAAGAAGCCTTGGGAAATTTGAGTAAAGGTACCTTTATACTCAGAAAACTGGAAGCAATGCAGGAAAAAAGCAGGAGTAACAGAGCAGACAAGGGAAGAAAACGGTGCAATTTGCATGCATCTGGGAAGAAGCAGTATGGGAAAAGAGAGAGAAGGGGAAGAAAAGGGACCAGCCACACGTAAGCAAGCTGCTGCTCAGTATGCTTGGCTGGCCAAGCCCTAACCACTGTAGTCTGGCCCATCTTAATTAACTGTGGCCGTGTTTTCTGTAGGATGTATGCATACAGGAGTGGCTGGCTGTGCTGTCCATGTTTCTGTGGTGCTCTTGGTGTCTGCAGGTACTGGTGAAGGCACTGCTCTCCTCTGCTGCCTGGCTGGCTGAGTAGGTATCCTGTGCACATACTTGCTTGGAAACTGGGAACTGCAGCAGTCTCGCACCCAGCAGGTTAGGAAGGAGAAATTGCCTCAGCCTTAATGTCCATGGACTTGGCTCCCCTTAACGATAGCCTCCCATCTTACAAAATCTCCCACCTCTGTTCCTGCAAAGCTGAAATACTTTGAAAAAAGAACTGTTTTAAATGAGATTAATCAAACTTTCAAATTACTCAGATTTTATATGTTTCCAATGCAGTACAAAGAAACATGGGTTCTCCTGAATGTGCAGTAACTTGCTGTAACTTTAAACTCTAGCAAGAACACTCCTGACACTATTGCCACACAGAAGACCTCAGTTTAGATGTTTGCCATTTTAACACGTTATCAGAACAGCTACTGAACAGGTACAACATATAGCAAGCAATAACTCCTTATGAAGAGGTAAAAGCAACACAAAAACAATCACTCAGCACAGCAAGGGCATTCTCAGACTTGCAACCTACCCTATCTCCATTTTCATGCAACACTTGAGCAACTCATCTGAATTACAGCAAGAAACTTTTCATTTTGTCTTAAAAGCAATTTTCAGAGTATTTTTAAAGTTGGAAAATGAGAATAAGATAGAAAGACATTAAATACAACAGTAGAATTTGAAAACAGATAACAAATAAAGCCCTTCTGGGCTTAAAATTTTGACAAAGTCGTCCAGTTTTACTTCAAAGTTCCTTGAAGACTTGCTTTGGATCAGCCGTACTCATTGATCAGTGAGCTCCAAGCGCTGAAGGCACAGACACTGAAGTCTCAAAGCTCTCTTGCCTCTTTCCATCCTCATTGCTACGTGATTACTGTTTCTCCAGTGCCATCTAAATTGTGTGACGTTTTCTCCTTCCCTAAGGTTCTAAAAAATGCAGAAATTGATAAATAGTAGGCAAACCATCGTGATTACTAGCACAGATTGATATGGGCTTAGTGGAGAAAATAAAATATTTATAAAGAAGTAGCTTATTATCTGGAGTTTCAATTGCATTAGATCAGTACTTGCTACTACTAACTAGGTGTGGCTACTTATTCCATTTCATTCAGGAGGCAGGAAGCGAAGGATGTTTTTCATCATCTCATTTAAAAAATAGTGTTTTTTTTTTTTTAATAATCCTTCAACATATGACACGGTTAATCCAGAAATTACAGGTTTCCCAACTGCTTCTACTTGAAACATCCGTTCTTGCTTAATTCAACGCATCTTCAGTTTTTGACGTTGTGAGCTGCAGTTTTTCTTGTTTGGTACTTTAAAGCTGAAGGTCATGCTATTACTACAGCAACAACAAGAAAAAACGACGAAGAAAGAAAAACACAAGCACATAAACTTGGAAGACTGGAAGTACAAAAAACAGAAGTGGGAAAGTAATTGTGGTGGCAATGGAAAACAGAAATCTAGGGGCATTTCCATTGCTTTTCCAATAGTCTTAGCTCAACTTTTATCTTATTTTTAAACTGGAAGATTCCTAAGGTCTCAGAAGGTCTGATGACTAAGAAGTATTCATGATGGCTGCCTGATAGAGAGAAAATGAACTGGACTTCTTCATATGAGGAAATCAATTTGCTTTGTATTTGTTCATTGCATATGGACATGCAACAAGTCATGGAAGATAAAATGCTAACAAACCAAAAGTAGTCCCACAGAGCCAAGAGAAAGCCAAGAATTAACACTGGGGCTAAGATAACAGGCTGATGGAACATCCTGTCTCCACCAATCTGCCTTCTGTGCCAAGTCTATCAGAAAAAAAAAATAAAGACACCATTTTTCCTAAAGATAGATAGGAGAATTGAAAGTTATATGCTGAAATTAAAAGCAGTATGAAAGTTGTTACAGAAGACGTGCCTGCATTTTCAATAGCAACCTACTAATATGTGCAGCAGCCAGCACACAACAAAGCTTGGTCGAGAACTTTACAACTAAATTCAGATTAGCACTCATGAAACCAACTGAAAATAAGTTGTTTTGCTATAAAGGACAGTCATGAAGCAGTCATTAGTAGGTAGTTGAGAGCAGAATGTAACCTGCAGAAGGTTTATTACTGGAAGTGATTCATATTAAGGGAGGAACTCCAGCTGAATCAAGCTTTTATCTGTTTTTGTGACGCAGTGGCAATGAGAGAAACAGCACATACATCAGAAAGGAAGCCTATTTGGCCAGTCACTTGAGGGTACAGGAGTACGTGGAAAACAGTGGAAGTCAAGCAAGGTCTTTATCATACACTGCTTTATAATGACAAGAGACAAACAGACAGATGGGTGTGGTATTCACATTCCCTTAACATTATGCTTTTTCTTACCTACTTTAACTAGTATTGTTTTTGTCCAAAAGCTGCATTTTCCAATGTGTCTGGTGCCTGCTGAAAAAAGAGTACGGGTTGTCCTACATGCCCTCCAACACTAGAACTGGGGAGCATGCATAACAGCACGGTGCTTTTCCAAGAATTTGCAACTTGATTCTAAAGTAGGAAAATGTATTAATTTCAGCCAGGTTTGAAATCTCCAGCCTCACATGGTAGCACGAGTATGGCTGAGGTGCAGAGGCTTAACCAGCAGAAAATGACTTCAAGATGGCTCTCTGAGAGGATTCTTGGCTAGCATGGTCTTAAACTTAGCTAGAATCCCGGTGTATCGGTCCCTTTTCAAAGTATAGCACAGAGTCTGATAGTTTAAAAAAAATTTGGTTCCTATTTATGCCCATTAACGTGAGTTGGTCTGCAGCAGCTCTGATCCTAAGTCCTGTCTGCCATCAGCAGTGCCTGTCTAGGCCTGCAGCGACAGCACTCCCCCACAAGACTGCTTTTCTCAGTTCTCCTTTGCCACAGTAAGAGGGAAAGGACTTATCTGTCCAGAGATCCAGCACATCAGGTGAGATGGATGTGCCTTCTTCTCTCCTTCAAGGTAGGTAGCTGTAGCCTGCCTACTTGATACACAAACTGGTGGGAAACCTCTGAAAACAGATGATAGCAACACTGAATTGTCATGCTCCTTTCCCTCAGGTCTCCAACTAGACAGCTTTGACGCCTGAGAAGCAAGTGATATACCTATCTTCATTTTTTTCCCTGTCTTAGAAGTTCCCCAACTCATTCCTTGCCAGCAGTGGAAGGTCCATTTTCAAAATTAGTTGCAAGCTCTAATACTATTTCTCTTGCAGGCTGAGGAGAGATCTTCTGCAACACTCCTCCAGAATGAGGGGAAAATGACATTTTACATCACAAGGACATAATATATACTTTGTTTCTGTCCACAATATGAGTAGGAAATCCTCCTTTTGGTCAATCTGCACATGGGTTCACTGACAAAACGTTCTAGAAGGATGTATTGAGTCTTTTCCTTAAATGTGCAACCCCCAGATTGCCAGCTTTGGAAATACATTACAAAAAAAACGATCCCTTTGTTCATTTTGCCCGTGACTCACATCAGCTAGAGAAAAATAGCTGAAAATGAAAGTTTGAGGGAAAAGCCCACGCTAAAACAATTCAAAAGTGTTGTCACTTTCAGTATTGTATTTCAGTATCATATTTCAGTACTCAATATTAGTCATTAGTTTGCATGCCAGGGCCTGGCTGGGGCTGAAGAGGGATATATTTCAGCCCAGGTTACAGATGTGGTGTTGTCAGCTTTTCAGTTCCCCCACCAGCTGCTGGGGCAGGGCACGTAGGATTACAGAGTTATAACCAGCAAAAAAAAAACTCCACTGTAAAACAAAATACACAAAGTAGAGCTGACCCTGTGCTACACTGGGGAAGAGCTGGGTTCCAGCTTTGGTAATGCAGGAGACATGCATACAGAGAGGTGATCCGCCGGTACCCTCAGACAGGATGAATAAAGCAATTCCGCAGCCTGTCACACACCACACTTCAGATCAGTGCCACTTCTGCAGTGCCTAGCACTGTACTCACGTAACTTCCCTCCCTTAGATGACAGGAGGATAGTGTTTATTACCTGTAATCAGATTACAGAAGAGTTTAAGCGTACACTGGACTTGTAAAAAAAGGTTTGAAACTTGCACAAGGAACAGACCAGAACTGGGTGGGGGAATTCTGCACAAACAGCTCAGCACGTACTCCTGAGAACGTGCTTCGTTTGGATTCGTGAACTGATACTTCCTTCAGGCACTCCATGAGGCAATTTCCCTGTATATTTGCAGTACACACAGAATTTGTTGATTTCTTTGTGCCTGTATAACATGCTCTTTTGTATAAACTAAAAATCATGTGACATTTCCTCATGAGAAACCACTAGTTAAAATAATTCAGCACAATGTAGAACCACTCACCTACCAGGGCTATCAAGTCTCTATATTGAGTTTGTGCATCTATAAACTACCTGTGGCATCCTGTAGCAGCATTAATCTAAGACGAAGTATTGATTTACACCACCAGGGCTTTCCCAGTCTTATTTTAAACAAAAGGTGCTACTACAGTTAACAGCTGAGCTTACCAAACATTTTCCACCCTTCTACTCTCTCCCCTTCCCCCACGTAATTTGGTTTTCACCTTCAAAGAGGTTTGCCTCGCTTCAAACAAACACTGTGTTCCTGAAATCACAAGAGCCATATTAGTCACTTGTTCAAAAACATACTTAGTAAGTAACAAGCATGCTCATTTTAGAGGGGGGAAAGAAAAAAGCTTCTAGATTCTTTTAGATTTAAAGCATTTGTACTACCTAGTTCACTGCAGGGGCACCCACCTCCACCCTTGTTCAGATGTAAGCTGCACAAGTCCGAGCAATGCCAGGGGTCGGAGAGGAAACAGCCAGAAATACTACCTTGTCCCAGCCACGTCTCAGCCCATTTGCTACAAGAAGCCAACTATGACCACAGCAAGGAAGGACAGTGAATTGATCCGTTCTTACCTATCTGAACGCTCGGTGACATTGCTGGTACAGATTTCTGCGGATAGCAAGGAGGATGTGGAATAGAAAAGTACAAGGGGAGTGAGCACATGAGCTTCTTCTCCAGAGAAGCAGTATGACAAGCGCTTCCCTCGGGGCGACACACACACACTGCAGAACACAAGTCCCACAGGATGCTCTTCACCCATGTGCAGACTGCAGACCCCCTGCACGAGGCATTTTAACGCGTAAAGACTGATTAGGCTCTGAGCTGTTTTTTCTTCAGATCTCTCAGGGAGATCAGTGCACCTTCAGCAATAAGCCAAACCACAGATAAAAACACACAGTGAGGAGGAACACTGACAACAAAGCACACAGAAGCAAATGAAGTTACTTGACAAAAACAATACTGCATTATGAATGTAGGTGTGTGAATCATGAAGCAATAAATACTCCACCTAACTAACGTGAGTATTCAAAAAAAAAACAAAAACAAAACACTACCAAAAACCTCCAGAGGGCATTCAGGCATTCAGAGCTGCTAAACTAGGCTCTTGTTCCAACGGCTCCAGCAAAGTTTCTCTTGCTTCCTTTCTCAAATAAAATGCTGGTGACAGAGAGGAAGACTGGCCTCAGGAAGCTGAAGGCAGCCTCTGTGATTACCCACCTTAGGCTTACTGTGGCATTTTCACATCTCGGTGCACAATTGCTTTCTTGTTGTGTCCCACCTCCCCAACATTAGTAGCACAGACATTATCTGTAGCGATGCAGATGCTACAAGCGCAGCATTGGTGATTCCAGGGCAAAACAGGTACGAATTAGTGGTGTATTGCATCTATGCACCCTCCCCCAAAATCTTTAAAAAATAAATAATGCATCATAACCAAACCAAGAAGATTGAGAATTTTTTATTTGTACTTAGCACATACAGTAAAGATCAAAACAAATATTAAAAGATAGCATTTGTAAACAAATGTACTTTACAAAAAAGTATACACTATCAAATTTGCTCTGAAAAAAATTAATGGTTATAGCTGTTTATAAATTTATATTTATCAAAATCAAGTTTAAAAACTACTTCATTTTAAAATATCCCAAATAAAGATTTATTTGTTCCAACAACTTCAGAGAGACCACAGATGTAAGGCCAAATTAAAACAAACACATTAATGAAGATGGCACTATGATTCCCAGTTTAAAAAAAAAATTGCCACTGATCAAAATACGAGCCAACCTATTTAAAAAGCTAGGTCTGTAAAATATATATTCAACTTTCCAAATGTCTAACTTAAAAAAATAGAGCTATTCAAGGACTGGATCGTCCTTGTCTTGTAGTATACGGATTATGAGCTGTGTTTTTGAGTCCACTCAGAGACAAGTTATCAGTAAGTAGTTTTATGCAATGGTATAGATGACTTCCGTAATCACATTAAAAATAACAAGACAGCAGCACCCTTTTAGCAAGGATCCATTTTAACATTCTTGCATTTATAGCAGCAGGTGTGGTTTTGGGAGAAGCTATTAACATAATCACTAAGTCAAAAAGTGACACACATATTCCAAAAAGTTTATTATAGGGTTCTTTCCCTATAGTTGTTTTCGAAGTTAGGCAAGCACCTCTAATTCTGCTGCAGAACGCAAAAATTAAAAACAAAAGACACCCAAACCTATGACTGCCTCAGTAGGCTCCCTTTGTTGGTGGTCCTTAAGCCATTTGGATTGCCAATGTGAATTCTGTTTGTTTTTTGTTTTGTTTTTTTTTTCGCCCTCCAACCTCTTATTTGCACATCAAGTATAAAAACGTTTTTCAAACTTCATTTATGAATTTGACTCAAAAGAAACAAGATAACAAAAATAATTAAGGCACGATGAATGGCTGACCTTCAACAGCAGGCAGAGGATCACAGATTCACAAAGCATGGAAGAATGTATATCCCCAGAAATATTTCTGATCCTGGGACACTGAAAATTCTTACCAACTTTCACAAAAGGTTTTTCAAGATTTTTTTTTTTTTTAACAAAGATACGAAAAATACTTTTCCCAAGAATGTCCATGAACACTAAACAAGGATGGATATACATATAAAGACACACACTTGATGCACAATACACTTTGAACGTACTGCAGACAGACAAGGACCATGGAATGCAATGATCATCTAAGATGGCAGATGAAATGAAGGTGACTTTTTCAGAGAGTCGTCATGAGTTTATCTTGGTACACCATACTTTGGACTTCTCCTAAATTCTTCTGGTTCTGTTCTTGAATATATCGTAAACTGCTGTCCTCTCCACTTGTGGGGGGTTTCCAATATGGCCTGTCATCATGATAGGGTGGCCTGTACCATTTGCACAGTTATTGGTTAGTGAGAGATGGAAGTAAACTTATGAGTGCTACACAGTAACATGAGCTCATCCAGCTAAGCATGCATACGTTGTGATGGACGGCTATCACGAAAGGAAGGAACTGGCGACAGGCCTATAGGTCTGATAAGACCCTATTGGAACAACCAGGAACCTCAAATTCATTTCAGAAGGCTTTGAATCAGGGCTCAGCCATTTAAAACCTCTCTCTTTTCAAGTGTTACAGACAAGCGTCACGCATCAATGCTCCTGAATCCCAGAGGGAGGAGAAGGCCATAGGAAAACTAAATGAGTACAACAAACAAGCAAAATGAAATATATCATGCAAAAAGTTGACCTCATTAAAATATATCGCTGAGGACTGAAAAACTAAGACAATCCTATCAAGAATGAAAATTGCTCTTATGTACATACTCCCATTCACTCAACATTGCTGCAGTTAATTACACGGAAGTAGCCTGCACATTACAGCCCTATTTTGTTAAGAGCCTAAAGGTAGTACCTGGAGTCTTTAGGTAGTACAGGCTTTTCTCTATGACTATGCACTGAAACTTGCAAAAGTACTATGATTTTTTTTTTCCTTATTTGTTCATTACTTATTGATACTTAGAGATATTAACCCCAACCAATCCTACAATCCCTCCTGGATCATTTTGAAAAACAAAAACAAACAAAAACCCACTATTCTGAGCAGGATGTAGGAAATCACAATATTTAAGATTCTCTTACTACCAAACTGAAGTTGCACTTCTTAGTTTTTTTTTTTGTTGTTTTGTTTTTTTAACCTAGCAGAAATAGAGCCAGGCTTTTATTTTACCTGTTTTTAAGGTATTCTCAAGTTCTATTATAACAATTATTAAATGGAATAAATTTTCTTGCAAGATGCAACATTGTTAACTGCAACCAAATCATTTCACTGAAAGGATTTTACTATTAAAACTATGAAAACTGAGACACAATTCCACAAGTTATTAAACAAATAATTTGTAAAAATATTTGTAAACATTGTTGTATATATAAATACATATAAATACCTAGACATGGTATCGCACATTAATAGCTTCATTTCAACCCACGGCCCATTCTAGATTTGCAGGACCAGCAGAAAAAAATCTCATGTATCTGTAGTTTAATCTCAAATTCACAGTCAGATTAAGTATTGTCAAATCAAGCTATTCATGATGTTAGATGTGCAACTCCACTACTTTGACTCCAAGTTAAAATAACTTAAAGCTTCTGCTTTCACCACATGTTTAAGCGTTTTTACCTGACTGGAACCAAAATTCAAAGCACCTTTTCTACTGAGTTTGCAGGACGGCTTTTAAGTATGTTTTTTAGACTTACAAGCCTAGATATAAAAGAGCTATTGTTCGTATTTCACTGGCCTTAATCTTTGCCCAGGAAGTTGAAGGTCTGAAGTGGAAGGTTGTCTATATACTTCACAATACGTTATTGTGCTTATTTCAATATCACCCTGCTCCAGGGTGAACTATTTGGCTTTAAAATGTATCTTACAGAAAAAAATCTTTAGAAAAAAATTCAGCAAAACCTCAAATGACTTTAAAATCATTAACCTCCATCAGTAGATGATCATGGGTAATTTGAAATTGGAAATTTTAAATGGCAAAAAATGGACATGTAACCCTTAAAACCAGGAAGAACCTTGAACATGAAGTACAGGCAAAGTTAATTATCTGATTTAAACATTCTTCTGTTTCTAATAATTTTAGTATCTGATTTACTGCTTTATACTAGGAATTCTGAGATGACAATGAGTATACCTGCTTCTCTGCCTAATCAGTACTTCTAATAAAATATTTGCCCCTTTCCTGCATTCTCAAACTGAGGCCAAACAGTCTTTTCATCCATTTTAAGCTCAGCTTTACCTCCAGAGTCACTCACACTAAGAACAAAGCCTAACTATTCTGATGTAAGCATATAGAGATTAAAATGAATAGAAATGAAGACTAAGGCTTTTTCAATCAAGACAATAATTGGCCTAAAAAACTGAACAACCTAATAAAGTTTCTTTCTATTAGGATAAAATAGCAACTGATTTTTATCACACATACACGCACAGTCACATATCCACCAGCAGGTGTGTGCCTCCACCTGTGCATTCCACCAAACTCACTGGATTGAATTTCTTCCAAAAATTTATTTTCACTTCATTTCTCTTGTTACTAATTCAAAACAGCACAACAACACGAACAGGAATATTTTTGTCAAATAGTTCTCAAAAACTAAATGTTATAAGTAATTCCACTAGTTATCTGTAAAGTGCCTGATACATTAGTCAATGTACACTTTATTTTTCCATATACATTTCTTGCAAAAGATGTAAGAAGTGCTGTAATGCAAGAATCTGTTCACTCAATCACCTAACTTCTGTTTGCCTTTCATGTGCAGAAAATCACCTGATACGCCCACCAAAGCTTCATACCAACAGATTTAGATAAATTAAGAAGTAATAATCTTTTCCACAAAGTGAGGATTGCTTACCTTACATTCACAGGGGTGTGTGGATGCCAGTGTGGCTGAGCAGGAAGTATATTAGGATGATACTGTGGCTGCAAGGGAAAACATTAAACCTGGTTAATGAAATCATATAAGAACTCCTTAGTAATTTCAACTTTTTATTTTCCTGGAGCCATGAGGAACACGGTACCTGTGAACCCTAGAAGCCCCACTGTTTCAGACCTTCTCCCATGCCATTTGGCATATACATGAAACCTCTTAGTGATGAGCTTGCTCATTAGGACACATTCATGGACAAACGCAGAGAAAATTGCTTTCCTGTTTGAGAGATAACCTGACACATCTAGTGCTTCTCTTAAAAAGCACATCAGAAGAATGTCAGCTTTAATCAAAGGTGGTGAGTGAGAAAGGTTATTATGGCAGCTGCCTTCAGAAGGTCACCAATCTTTGGTGACAGCATTTCGCTCTCATATCCAACAAAAATACCCCACAAACAATTGACCAGCAATGAACTCTTTAAGTGTTGTTATGGTGAAGATAATCACAACTCTGAACTTGTGAAGGCTCCTCCAATGTGAGATGCTGCTCTACACAAAAGTGTTGCTCACAGAGCAGTCTCTTGGGGTCCATCACATGCACAGTCCCACAGGCTCTAACCTGTCATTTCACAGAAGGGGAAGGGAAAGAGGGTGGCCAATGGAGTGTGTTCAGCTTGCAAAGCATCAAAGGACACAGGGGACGCAAGGCAGAACAGCCCGCTTCACTTTCCCCTGAACTCCCCCCAGTTTGATGTCGCTTATTTCTGAACTCACCCCAGAGGAAGGAAAGGGGAGCAGAACACTTGTCCTAATTACAGATGGAAGAAATATTTGCCCCTGAATAAGAGAACTACAAGTTAATATTCTCCTCCAAAATTGTTATGCTTACCTGGTAATTATGAACTTCAGGAGTATTTTTAGCACTAAGGAAGGGAAAAAATAACGTATGTAATCAAGACTGACAAAACCCAAAGATACACAAAACAAATGGCTTTTAGATTGGAATTAAAAAAAAAAAAAAAAAAAGTAGAAGCCTGATTCTGTAACTGTCCAATGGAAGATCTGTTCCTGGCTGAGTTCCGCTAGGTCTGCTTAAGATCAGTCAGTTATAACAGTAAGGACTCTGCGTAACTGAAGAAGCATTATTCTTATTTGTATTTAACTCAACCGTGCAGCCAAACCAGTTTACTTGCACTAACAAATTACTAATTTTTATTAAACCTTCCAGGTCAGTTTCCTATACATCAGGGTTCTACTCTTCAAGGAAGCATTACAGTTAAATAAAATCCATACACTTAAGGACATCAGTAGTTTGTCTAAGATATAAGCCACAGCAATTATGCTGCAAAACTCTATTCTTCATTTTACACTCATGAAACAGGAACAAGTAATGCCAGATAAATAAGCATAACAGTAATAAGCAGAAAGGAAATATGCTTTACTTTAATCTGATCTCAAACACAAAAGGAAAAAAAAAATTAAAAAACATGGAAGTGCTTAAAGTCTCCGAGGCAGTCCCCAAGGAGAATCTGGTGCTGCATAATGACAGATCCCCAAGCAATTCATCCTACACCAGAGAATTTGTGTCAATAAATCCTTACGTAGAAATGGTGTTTAGAATCCTTTTTGCCTGACAACAGCAATTGATAGGTAAAGAGAACTTGGACAGTCACTTACCACAGTTGTGCTGCTTTCACAGGATTGTTTGCTTAAAAATCAAACAAACAAAAAAATGTAAGGCATGTGAAACATCAGTCATTTTACAGCTATTGTCATTGGGATGTCACACTACAGCTTAACGGAATACTCGTACAGACATTTGCATGAATTTGTCAGAACCCAGAACAGTTATGAAACCATCCACATATACCACATAATTGACTCTCATGTAACAAATAACACTATCTCACAAATTCAGTAAGTTTGTATGGCTGTAAAATAGAGACATACTAAGGAGGAAAGGAGGGGCTTACAGCCTCTAGAAAGCATTCGTGCTTGCTGTCCTTTCCCCTCGCCTTTGTACATGAGAAGGAAGAAGTAAAAGTGCCCCCATAATACCACAAGGACTTTTCATGGAACTTAGGTTCATATTCTAGGGATGCATAGGAATCCAAAGACATCCTAAGGGACTATCTGCTCACTCTGCTACAAACAGCAACTACACCTCCAACCTAAAGTAATTTAGAGGGGGATGTCTTGCAGTGCTCCTTCCTAGGTTTTTCTAGGAGGAATAAAAATCTCATCTTAAGTTATGATGTAAAAATGACAAAGCCATAAAGAGGAATCAATTTCTTGTCATTGCGTTCAAATTCAGCATGTTTCAACTCCCAGTGAAAGGTGGTTAAGTTCAGGGTCTGGAATCACAGAATTGTACAATAATCGAGTTGGAAGGGATCCACAAAGATCGAGTCCAACTCCTGGGTCCCCAAAGGACCGCACCCCCAGAAAAACCAAACAGATCATGTAGAGTCAGAAAAGCAGCAACAACTGCACAGTGAAACTCCTCAATAACCCTAAAACTGTCTGGCTAGATAAGCAAGTCAGTGAGGCTTTTAGACACCACTCCACCCTTGATGACAAGTACACTTTTCCAAAGAGCACGTTACGTGCTTTCCCTCATTTGAGTTTGATGCAACCTTTCCTCTCTCCTCTACTGAGCAACAAAAGGAACCACAGATACCTCATTCTCCAAAGATGGGGGACTAGAAGAATTAAGCACAGTCAGAGATTAAAAACAGTAGATATGAATGACAGACTCTGATATGGGAGGAAAAAACATGTCAGTTCTGATTTTTAAGTGGTCTGACATTGTGTTTTTCTGTTTATATTGTGATACAGATTTTATGGTTGTAATATGACATTTGTGTCATGAGTTAACACCTGCATGACACCTGCATGTTCAGCAAACACATCTACACTTGCCTTTAAACGTTGAATGCCTTCGAGAAGGATATCGCTTGCTGGGCCGTCTTTCAAACGTGCTAGTTCTGCGTAACCTTGTCCCATGTGTGGCTTGATACTCTGTCCGCCCACTTAAAATACAAAAATAAAGTTAACTACTGTCTTTCGCTGGATGCCGTACCTGTCCTCTGTAAAACAAGTATCTTGTTGTTACTTCACTAAATACCTGAATCTGAAGCGTGATCCCAGCCTTATGAAGTCAGATCTACTAGATTTACTATTTGCTGGGGCTCGTAGTCTGAAGAAAGCATGGTGCTCCACTGCACACTTCCACAAATGTTTGCACGTTTTGGCACTGTCTAACCGGAAAACAAATGTGTGCTCTTGCTCTCTGCCCTAAATGCAGAAACAAAAGCTTTGGAAGTTGGCATGCATGATATTAGTTACTGCTTGTGGTAAGAGAAATGCAGCCTGGTCCAACAGTGTGCTGAGTCTCCCTTGTGTTCTTATCAGTCCAACCACTCTCTGCACGTTGTTGGATCAGGCCAAAGAAAGTGAAGAAATTTACCTGTTCATCATCTTCTACAACCACAAGTGTTAGTTTGCTCTTTTTAAAGTCCATTTTTGTGATTTTAGGCCTAAACACACAGGAAGCAAACAGAAAATTAACGGAAAAAGATCATTTTGTAATCTAGGACAATCCCCCAAACTGTATGAGGGATTTGCAATCCTGAACACCTCATAATACAATACTTTTGTTATGAAGCCCTGGAAATGCAACTATATTTTAACAAATATTTCACATTACTTGCTAGTCATACTTCTAACCAGGCCAATTTACCTTCCGATCTATTTTCAACTTGTAGATTCAATCTTCATTAAAAATATAGTCAAGACCCCATTATGTAAAGAAGAATTCCAACATTTTAACAGAGAGGAATATAAAACAAAAGCAGATTACCAAAAGAACAGGCCTATTTTATTTGCTCCTTCAAAGATCAATATGCCTGTTGGCGTCAGTCCAAGAGCATATTCACAACCATCTCTTCCCTACAAGCAAGCACAGGATCAATAATCAATACGCAATTAGTAGTGTAAATCTTCTATATAGTGTATCAAAATTCAGAGGTTTTAAACTTTATAATTAAATTTGCATTTTTTAACGTTACAGAGCAGAAGAATACACAACTGTATTGGGTGTAAACCAGAGAGCTTTGGCAGCAGATGGCTGCAGGGCATACTTTGTGAGAGGAGGCCATGTGCTGCCTCAGACAGCTTTGATACCCAAGGAGCTCAAACATAACACCCAAGGAGCTCTTGAACAGCTCACACACGTTTGAGAGCAAGCTGTAGCTGCCAGGGGAAGTTGGCATAAAAGGAAAAATTTGAGGAACATGGGAAAAGGCATGTGGAAAGGGACATGACTGGAGATGCACTCCTGGGAAGAGCCTGTCCACACGGGAGGGCCTATGGTACATCTGAGGGCCCACGGCCACCTCACATCATGGCAGGGTCACCACTGAGGGACTGTGGCCTGTAAGTGATCCGCACCAGGGCAGGTCTAACCTTGAGGAGCCACAGCCCATGGGCACCTCACACTGGGGAAGGGACAGCCCCCACGGACTGCCACAGAGAACCCCCCTGGGGCAGGATGGCCTTGAGGGAACATAAGCCTGTGGGCAACCCACGAAGCAGTAACAAGCACAGCTCAGCAAAGGAAAGTGAGAAAGAAGTAATAAGCAGCACAAAGAAACTGTTATGCAGATGACCCCAACATTATGTCCTGCCTTGGGAGGGGCTCAGTGTAACCTGCAGGGAAAACAAGAGGAGTTGATGCTAGGAAGCGGGGAGAGTAGTGCTAGACTGAAGCTGAGTCTAGGGAATGGGTAGGGAAAGTGTTTGAGCTTCTGTGTTTGTTTTATTATCTTATTTTTTTTCCCTTGGTACCCAAACCAGTAATTAAAATTTTATGTTAATTGACAGTATATTAAATTAAGTGACATTGCCTGAATTGAGTCTATTTTGCCTGGATTGCCAACTGCATCTCCATTCAATTTTCTGGCCCCATCTTAGTAAAATAAAATACAACATGGGTCTTACCTTAACTACATGCATATCTACACCATACATTTCTAGCCATTTTGCTTTGTTCAAGTAGCACAATTCAGCCTGCGCTGGGCTCTTTCCCCTAAGAACATAAAAATTAATTTAAAATACAAAGTTTTTGTCTGTTTTAGAAATTTTAAAATTTGTTTCCCTGCTCCTTTTCTTTGTGCCCTCAGTCTTAATGACACTAAAGGGATTTCAAGGATATCTTATGCTTTTACTTTCTTCTCTCCAAGTGAAAATAGATCAGAGTGACAAAAACTGAAAAAGGTCTAAAATTGCCAATAAGGATGACAGCTCAGGTAAGGCAGGATCACTGGAATGTACCGCATTCACAAAAACACAGAAAAAGTTTTTGCTACTATCCTGAACACAAAACTCCATGTGCATGCATGAAAGAGAAAGGATTGCTTCCATCAGTACAAAAAAAAAAAAAAAAAAAAAGACTGCTTGAACTGTTACAAAATGACCTAAAGAAAAGACGAACAAAAACCCTCACCCCACCAACCTTCCCTAAACTAAAACTAGTTATTTCTGGGGAGGAGGTTTCTGTCTAGTATACTTCTCAACTCACGTAATTGCTGTTTTATGTTTGTTAAAGGGACACTTGTAGACATAGTTGACATTGGAACAAAAGAAAACATTCTGTTGCTAGACACCACTCCCACACAGGTACCCTACCTGCACTCTTTCCACTTCTGGAAAATGTCAAATTCCATTGCTTCAGTCTGGTTTGGTGCAAACCTGAATTCAGACACTAGTTCTGGTGTGTGCTCTGGGTGTTCACACTCTCCCAGCTCAGCTGTAATTCATCAGTTGGAAAGTTAAAAAAAAAAACAAAAAACAGGATGACTAGAAATATTGAATTCCATAATCTCCACATAGATAGTTATAGTTCATCTGTTTAAGTATGTTGTAGAAGAATACATTTTTGCTGATATTTTAAATTAAAAACAATCAAAAAACCTACCACAATCTCAAAAACACTTCTTACAGCAAAATGAAATAAACTCATTTACAGGAGCAGTTTAAGACTGTGGTAAGCAATTCTAACATTTAAGAACTGCAGTCACTTCTCTGGATTTTGAAGTGTTTAAAGGAAATAAAGTTTCTATTAAAAGAAAAAAAATCAATGCACTACTGTTTCAGAAAAGGTTACTTTGAAATTTCCTATCCCTGCAATGACATCATACTTCTCATTCCAAACATTCCCCATTCTGCTGCTTGCTTTGTCACATTAGTGTAGCCATCCAAACACAAAGACAATAGCCAGTCTCAAGAAACTAGTGATAAGGTTTGTTTGTTTTAACCCACGATGGTGATGTAATATTCATATTAAGTAATTTTTAAGGAAAGCAATGCTGAAGCATCTCCATAATTGAGGTATCACTTTCTACTGACTTAGGTAGGGCCTGCTATATTTTTTTCTAGGAGCAGAACACTTGCAAGCTCTGCTGAGCTCAGCAGGAGATGCAAGTGTTAAGCATCTCAATGACTTGTGCCCTTAGCTGTCTCGTGCCTGAGACATGCCTTGCTCGGGGAACCTCTCAGCCTCACAGACGCTGTAACGTCAGGTCTGAGACACAAACATCAGTGGCAAATACACTCTTCAGCAATACCACATCACCATTTGCTGTGATTCCAAACCAGTGCTTTTTAAGTTAGTGTCTCTTCAGGAAAATATAGAGGGAAATGAAAGCCCTTGAAGAAAAGTTTCAGTGCTCCAGGGCAGTTTTACACAACGTTTGCAAAAACTTCTAACCAAGATTCATAAATCATTATTTCAACCACTTTTCTGGATTTTGAAATATTTAAAGGAAATAAAGTTTCTTAAGTTTCAAAAATACCTAGCAGGATACATTAAAAACATATGAATTTACATTTAAAATGTGATCTGTTAACCAAGAACGTACTAGGTGTTTGAGTACTCGAGCTATGCTCAAACATTTTGTCCTGGTTTTGACATTTGGCACTCCTGAGGATATTAAACAGAGTTCACTGATCTTCGTTTGTAACACATTTTTTCCCCTTTCCTTTTCACCAGTATTCTTCCATGGTTAGTTACAGTATTCTTATCTATACATCTTCAACAGATATCTCAGCTTTGCTGCTGCGTTATCTAAGTTGGAAGCCTATTTAACACAGATGGTGCGAAGAATTACTGGCAGTCCAATCTCCAGTACGTAAGAGGGGAGCTACAAACACATCAGTAAGAAGGACTTCAGAGGAAAAAAAAAAAAAAAGAGTAAGAAACTAAGTCTGATGTGTTGACAACCATCTAGGAAAAACATGGGAGATTTCTCTACCATTTAACTGAGAGAAGGTGGAGAATGAAAGCTGACTATGCCATAAGGAGGACATGTAAAGATGACAACCACTGTTCAAAAGTTCACGTAGGACAAAATATGCCAGGAGAGATGCTAAGGCAGAAGCAAGGAAGCAAAGGTGTTACTATTTCATTTAACAAGAAAAAAAAAAAACAGCCTTGTTTCTCAATAGCTGCACTGACTATTTACTCATTTTCTGGCACATAAATTATCATCCTTCTGATCTGTAGAGTTCTAAGAAATGGTCTTGAGAGCAATAGCTAGTAAGAGCCCGTGTAGCTAGGCAGCAGCTGTGTGGAAAGGGACCTTGGGGTCCTGGTGGATACTAAACTCAGTACGGGTGAACCGTGTGCTGCCCCAGCCAGGAAAGCCAACAAGACTCTGGGTTGCATCAGCAAGGGCATCACCAGCAGAGATAGTGAAGTCCCCCTCTTAATTATCCCACTCTGCACTTGTCAGGCCACACCCGGAATACTGCGTTCAGTTTTGGTCCCTGCTATCCTATTCAAAAGAGGTGTGGGCAGGCTGGAGAACGCCCAGAGAACGACCACTAGGACAATCAGAGGACTGGAAAGCCTGCCATATGAGGAAAGACTGAGGGAACTGGGTGGGTTTGTTCAGCTGGCAGAAAAGGAAGCTCAGGGGAGAGACCATCACTATGTTCCAGCACTTAAAGGGTAGCAAACAAAGACAACAGGCTCCCTTTTTACCAGGAGACAATGGAAAAGACAAGAGGCAATGGGTATGAGTTGCACCAGGGGATGTCCTGACTAGACACAAGAGTAAAAATATTTTACTGTGAGAACAATGAATCATTGGAATAACCTCCCCACAGGTGTGGTGGATTCTCCAACATCTGGCTCAGGAGCACCACTATTTTTCAAAACATAGGCAGAGCAGAGGACCCATCTCTTTCTCTGGGGTTTTCACAGAATCATCTAGGTTGGAAGAGACCTCCAAGATCACCAAGTCCAACCTCTGACCTAACACTAACAAGTCCTCCACTAAACCATATCACTAAGCTCTACATCTAAATGCCTTTTAAAGACCTCCAGGGATGGTGACTCAACCACTTCCCTGGGCAGCCCATTCCAATGCCTAACAACCCTTTCAGTAAAGAAATTCTTCCTAACATCCAACCTAACCCTCCCCTGGCACAACTTTAGCCCATTCCCCCTCGTCCTGTCACCAGGCACGTGGGAGAATAGACCAATCCCTACCTCGCTACAGCCTCCTTTAAGGTACCTATCGAGAGCGATAAGGTCGCCCCTGAGCCTCCTCTTCTCCAGGCTGAACAATCCCAGCTCCCTCAGCTGCTCCTCGTAAGACTTGTTCTCCAGACCCCTCACCAGCTTCGTTGCCCTTCTCTGAACTCGGTTGAGCACGTCCATGTCCTTCTTGTAGCGAGGGGCCCAAAACTGAACACAGTACTCAAGGTGCGGCCTCACCAGAGCCGAGTACAGGGGGACAATCACTTCCCTAGCCCTGCTGGCCACACTGTTTCTTACGCAAGCCAGGATGCTGTTGGCCTTCTTGGCCACCTGAGCACACTGCTGGCTCATATTCAGCCGACTATCAACCAAAACTCCCAGGTCCTTCTCTGCCAGGCAGCTTTCCAACCACTCATCTCCCAGCCTGTAGCTCTGCTTGGGGTTGTTGTGCCCCAGGTGCAGGACCCGGCACTTGGCCTTGCTGAACCTCATACAGTTGGCCTCAGCCCATCAGTCCAGCCTATCCAGATCCTCCTGCAGAGCCTTCCTACCCTCAAGCAGATCAACACACGTACCTAGCTTGGTGTCATCTGTTTTATGACAGAAACGTCATACTTTGGCATGCCCCATCCTCTTTTCTTCTCTTTATTGGGGGGGTGGGGGTTACGTAGCATGTTTATATTCATTATCCATGTTCTTAAATAAATAACTGCGTGACCTGGAGGCGACTTTTAAAAAGAAGTTTTCTAGAAGTTTCTGAAAAGTGCAAAAACATGTTCATAGTAAATACACTGTTGATTCGTTTATACAGAGGGGAAAAAGTTTACAGTATTTCTATGAAGAGATCTGATGATGGTCTTTCAATTCTAAATTGAAAGCTGGAAATCTGAGAAAAAGTTTTTCCTTTTGAGTTTAATTACTACTTTCAAAAGCATACGTGATTAAATACAAAACCCATACAAGACTAATAAGGTAGTTAAAAACTTATTCTACCAGTGATAACTCAAGTATTTTTGTTTATAACCTTTATGTGGATAACCCCTAATTAAAGCATGTGATTACGCATCTGCTTTACAAGTTATGCCATACTGCAAATCAATGTCGTCTTCCAGAGAATTCCTTCACAGGGCTGGCAACAAAGCAATGATTTATGTTTGAAAGAGGATTCATACAAAATGCCAGCCTGCGAAACTGTTGTTTGAAACAAAAAAAGCATTAACATAGCATAACAATTTCCTTGATAAAGAAAACTTAATGAAATTTACAGATGTCCTATAAATAGAAGAGGGCTCTTTTTCAGAGGTTCTAGAGTACCTATTCCTAAATAGCCTTTTAGCTTCTTCCTTACCTTGAGGAAAGCCAAACTAAGCAGAAAGATTGGATTGTTTAGGGTAAAGGTAACCTACTGGGGAGGGAATAATCACTTGACATTTCTTTAGACTCTTCCGCTGAATTAAAAGATTCCAGTATCAATAAAAATGTAATAAATGTTATAGAAAAATGCTAATTATAGCATAAGCCAGCAGAGATAATAAATCAGTTGTAGTAGGTAAAAGAATTTTGGAGAAATTTATTGCAATTATGTCAAAATAGTGGAAAACAAAAATAGATCGCAGAAAAATATAAAAATACCACATTACCACAACTCAGGCATGTTCCCACATACTGTGTCAAGAAGTCTTAGTTTTGACACCTAATTGGAGATATTATAAATACCTATGTTCCACAAGTGGATGATGGATAGCTACTGTATTACGTTTACTTAGTAATCACAGGTGTTAATTACTATCCAAAATGTTGAGGCATCAACCTATCATTCTTTGCTTGGTAGTTCTTGCTTAGACCAGGGGTGAGGTTACCGTTGTTTTTATCTGTGAAAATGGAAGCTATGAATCAAATACGGGCTCCAGATTTTCTCCACCTTAAAACCACAAATGGAGTTTGCCTGCGGCAGTTCTTTGCACACCTAGCTATCAGAGCTGTCCCAGACAGGTGCAAATGGAAAACAAGACATAACCTTCTGCCTCAAGATTTATACCTGTTGCTGTTTGGAAATGAATTCCCAGTTTTAACTGTCAAGCCCATCTAGAATCACTGAGTTATCCTCATTGCTCTGTTATACTAAGAGACTCTGCCTCTTAGTAGCATGACTCCATGTGTCATTGCCAGCCACCAGCAGAACAAGAACAGTATTTTTCACTTCAATCTTTTTGCTGCTGCTGCTAAGCGTAGAATGATCCAGATCATGACACTTTCTTTTAGAAAAAACGAACTTGAAGCTTCATTACACAAGTTTCCTCCCTATCTGCAAAACAAACTGCCTCAAATGAACCTTAATTCTCATCCTTCCATGTACTTCTCTCCTCCCCAGTACCTGCTTTTCCCTCCCTTGTGCTACAACCATCTCCTGTTCCACACGCTGCAGAGGATCTCTCCCAAATACTGGCCAGGCTACAGGAAGCCCATGTTCAAGGCTACACCTGCAGGGGCTGGCGTACCATAAAGCGTGTACTGCTGGGCCAGCTTCAGGCTCCGCAGATAACACTGTGCACACACACCATGGCTTCTCCTTCAGTAGGGAGCTATTTGTGGTTTCCCTTCTCTGCTCAGCCCCTGGTTTCCATGAAACCTTTGTCTCCTCATGCCTTTGAGGCTCCTTCCCCTTGTTAAATATGCCAGTGTGGCACATGTTGTTCAGGAGTTATGAGTGGAGGGAAGGCACAAAGGCCATCTCCCTGAAATTCTCCTCCCAAAAGGAATGGCGTCAATATATGATCAATGAGAAGACGTTAGTAACATAGTGTGAGAAGAAACCAGTAGGTGAACATTTTAAATACAGTAAGACAAATCACTTTCAAAAGACTGCATACCTTGGAGACACAGAGCTGCTAGTTCAACAGCAGTTTCATACGGGCATTTCAGTCTTAAAAAAAAAAAAAGAAAAGAAAAAACAAGCTATAAAAACAATGTATTTTTTTTGCTAAGTGACTTCTTGCCAAACAGCTAAAAAGCAGTCTGACAGATGAAAGGGGCATGTCAACTTCCACAAGACCACTTAAACCACAAGCTATTAATGATATAAAATATCTAAAATTAATTTTTACTTGCATATGATTATTTTCTCATTTGGTACAGTCTCAGTAGTGCCAAACACATGATATAGTCTACTATAAAACAAGCTTGAGTAATAGAGACAACCATGTTGGTTTTCATTATTTTTAATTAAAAACAATAAAGATCAGATACAAATTTATTGGCCAGGGTGAGACTATAAACATACAAAATATTTTCTGAAGCATTCACTTGTACAAAGAGTGATGCACTTCATCATCTTTTCCTCTTCTAGTTTACTTGTCAGACTGAAAAATATGGCAAGCTTATGCTACATTTTAAAGTCATAAAAATCAGGACAGTCTTTGCCCTATTTATGTATTTCTATCATCTGCTCAGTCCACAAAAGGTGTTTACACATTTTAGTTTTCAGTCGTATTTACACAAAGTCATATGCTTCTGTATCCTAAAGGAAAGAAATGCTTATAGAACTGTACACCACATTTATAATCTGTGCATGAATACCGTAAAGAATGGAAAAGATCACACAAAGTAAAATTTTATGTCACTAAGAGATTAACTATTATAAATACTTTAAATTACAGCTGCAAGAGCAAAGAGGTACTTACTTCCCTGAAAGAATGTCTTGTCGGAGCTGTAATACAAACAGGTACCTGACAAATAAAAATTCAGAAAGTCAAAACTATATAATAGTGTAACCTTTCAAGCCCCAAAGGTTGGAAAAATACCCCAACTCATTAAGTAGTCACAGTTTCATTACTTTTCTCTTAAACAAAAGGGCCTTTGGGATCATTCAGATATACCTTGCCACCTTCAAAGTTCCTTAAACTTTTGCTACACTTGAAGAAGGGACTGTTATTCACCTGCTGCTTGTGCCCAGTACATTGTCCACCTCCAGGTCACAAACACTGTGCTCCACTCCAAGCACACAAAGGAGCAACCTAAAAGTTACTGACAATCCGATGTTTTCCTGAACTGTTTCAGGCAAGAACTAAACTATGGGATTTAGACGCAAAACACAGATAAAGGCGTGAAGACTTTTGGGGCTACCTCCTCAAACAGAAATACAGAACATGGAAGAAATCAAAGCTGGGCTAAAGGAAAAGTTCAGACCAAACGTCCACTTTAAATGGCAGAAGAGCTCTGAATAACAGAAACCTGAATTCCATGCAGCCCACACATTTATTTAGAAGGCCAAGTAGGTATTTACAGCCTGCAAACTGTAGTATTTTAAGCTTCTGTTAATCTCCAGCTCTAGGCATGCTTCATGTTTCACAGCCACTCAGAGCTGAGGTCTGAGGCATGCAGAAGTGCCCGAGGCCACACGAGAACTCTGTACAGGACAGGATGGCACAAGCAGGCTCTGCACTGCTCTGCACACTGAGGGTGAGGCTTGCAATGATGAACGTAGCAAGACAAGAAGGCATGAAGCGCTGCTGTCAACCAAGTAAAGGCAAACCTCTCCTATCTTTACATAGGATGCTAGAAAGACAAAGTGCTTTGCATCACTGAGGACGTGCTGTGAACGCGGTGAAGAATGAATAGTCGGAATCAGACAGGAGAACAGAACTGAAAAGGAAGATTAAAAAGATTTCTTGTGATACACTAAAGCAGAATGAGATTTATCCACATTAGCTCTGTGTCACATTTCTGATTCATGTACTTGGCTAATACCTGACTTGCCAAACCTGGGTATTTGCACATGTAGATTAATGACAGACAAGTATATTTCCTGTTCCTATTGTTTCTCCCTGATGATTTGCAATCCCATGAACTCATCCAATTTTGCAAGAAAAATCCGAGCAGTGTTTCTCATCAGTGCCAGCTCGCCTGCGCAGCACTGCAGCTCTGCTCTGGTTGCAATGGCTTTGCTCCTTTTCTGCATGCAGACGGACAAGCACCTGCATCTCACCTGTTGGTATTCCAAGTCAGCATACCTTAAAAATTCTCCACGACACGCATGTACAGACACATTCCTCTGTTGCTTTTCTATCTTAACTAACTTAACCAGGTCCCATAAAAGTGCCAGCAGATAGCGTCCAAAATGTGCTGGATTTCAGTTGTTTTTAAATCAGTAAAGGACAGAGTGGGGCGAAGGGTTTCACCACTTCCACATTACTGTGATAATTATGAGAATGCAGTGTTTACAGCTTCAATAGGAACTGGATATCCTACTAAAAACATCTATGCAGGGAACCTCTTGACGACTACCCCCACCCCCAATTAGGCCATTTCATGGTTAATGTTGGAATAATTCTGACTATATAGTTGTTAATCTTTACTTTTTACTCAACATGTTACGTGGAAAATATGACCCTGCCAGCATAAAGTCTTAAAAAAAAAAAAAAGAAAAGAAAAACAGCAACATTCAAAATTACTTTCCCCCAATATAAAAGAAAAATTAAAGCTATTTTTTCAGAGTAAAATCAATTTCCAAATCATTTTCATCTTTCATCCACAGTTTTACAGTGGTATCTGTCAAACTTATAATTAAAAAATGTATATATTTGTAGCACTGAAAATTTAGGTGATTAAAGTGCTTTTCCAATTAAAATAGTCTTCCGAAACGTTACCTTCCAGCAATAATTAGATCACAAAGCATCAGATGTAAATACTTTCAGAGGAAATGTCTTACTCGATCACAGCAGTAATCACACAGCTCAGAAATCCACACCTGACAGTAACTAGGACCGTATGCTTCAGAGGATTATGCAAGAAATCTTGTGGTAGATAGTAATGGAATAATTTGACCACAGGGGAAATTTAATACTTGTCAGACATACCCCGATGTATGAAGACATATCAATTTTCAGAAAATACATATTACCCCTACTAATTTAACTGCATTTTCTCATTAGAAAAGCCCAAAAGTCGTCTTGGGTTTTGAACTAAGATCTTACACTCAATTATGTAATTGGCAAGGAGTTCTATAGGTTAATTATGTGTTGTATAGGAATATGCCCTTCCTTTGGATTAACACTGCTGCACTAAATTGATAATGGATACTAAGGCCTCCATAGCAGTCTCATAGTAAGTTGGTGACAATTAGCTCTCTGATCTTTTTGTCTTAGGCAGTGAAAAAAAAACATGGTCAACACAGCAGATAGGACAGGAGACAGTAAACATAGGCCAGCAGACCTGAGTTTCCTGTAAACATCACAGGTACATGAACTAGAGCAATCAACAATCCTTGAACATCCTAAGTCTGACTGGGAGTACTGTGATTATTACCAAGCAAACGAGAAGATAAAGAAAGTGCCCCACTGTGAGAAACAGATCAAAAAACGATAAAGGAACATTAAGATTGATGATTGCCACACCAAGATGACAGAAAGATGGCACCCCTCTCCTCCAGGTGCTCCTTTCCCGGTTTTCAGAATATCATCTAGATCACACCAGGATACTGTGAACCCAGCAAGGGGTAGTGCTCGCAGCCCAGAAAACAGCCCATCAGATTTAAACAAAAGATCTCTGGGTATCTTACGACGTCTTTACACAACGCAGTCTTTATACCTTCTGCACCACGTGGGAAAGTGATTCAGTCAACCAACCAGGCAATTCAAGCAATCTATTCTTCCCATAATTCTGCTGCTTTTGCACCATTATTAAACCACCTCTGAGTCTCAGGGCAAGGGGGACAAGACAGAGAACTGGAGTTTTAACAGGACACAATGGAAAATCCCCTCATACATATGGCAGGTGTCGCTAGTGTACACAGCAGCTGTCTACCCAGCCAACGCTGCCTTCTTGCTAACTTCAAAGAACCAGATCACAACATCTTCTACAGGCTTAGACCCACGGATGGTTCTTGGCAGCAAATAAAAATGATGGCATCTCTCTCATAGTAGGAAAACAGCAAAGAAATCAATGACCTTTCTTGGTATGAAAGCTCAAATCACCAGCTTACAGGACTCCCACGTATCTTAGATACCTTATTTACCCTTCTGCCAGTTAGTCATTGAACCACGCGTAGTTCCTACCTTGTAAACTCCTCATGAAGGTTGTTCGGTTCTGATGAATAGTACTTAATTCGAAAATGCAATGTGTACGGAGGTCCAACTGTATATGCAGAGATGTTAAATGGGAAAAAAAAGTTTACACTCGTTGTGGTTCTGCTAAAGCAGAGCAACAGTCACCACCCCACAACCAAAGAAACCCCAAATGAAGTATGCTTTTAAATTCTTCAAAGAAGCAAATATTTCATGTGATTAAATTTTAAAATGCATGCAAAAAAAAATAAGAGGACTACCATACCTTATGATACTCTAATCATTACATTAACCAAGCAACAGTACATTTGGGAAACATGTTTTTATTCAGAGACACGTGCCCTGTAGCATGCTATGAATGACAGCAAGTTCCAGGTACACTGCCAGTTGCTGAGGGGTGGGGAGATGGGAGGGAATGAGAGGGGAGAGAGTGATGCTTCTTGCTACTGGGCATATACAACTAAAAAAATAATCAAATAGATCAGGTTTTGTTACATTATCAACATACATGACTACTAACATGAGACTGACCAATGCATCCTTATCTGCCTATGCCTCATCTTCTAGCCTGACAGCCTGCAAGTATCTGAAGTGCTGGAAAAATGACTTTTTCACCTTTTTAAAGTTTTCTGTAACACAACGCCAACACAGTATATATGTGCCTATTACTGATCTATTTTACTGAAAGACTTGCAGCCAAATCTCTAATTATTAGAGCTTTGACTGTGTCTACAGGGATAGCTCCAAGAAGACAGGTTACAGTACTCCAGGCTGACAATTGGGCACCACTGGTAGGTTTGGATCAGCAAGGTAATGACTCTTATCTGCTCACTGCCAGGGGGCAAACAAGAGGCGTGAGCAACATCCATCGTGAAAGGGGAACTCTTCTCCAAGCACCTGCTGAATTCATGGTAATGGAATGCATCCTGTTGTGAGGCAGACCTTTACAACACTCATCAAGTTGCTTTACTCTTCAGGGCTCCTCACGTCAGGGCTTAGCCAATTTGTTTATAATGCAGGCACTTCACAAATTAAACACAGACAAAATACTGCAGCTAAGCTGGTCGAAGGTGTTACAGAATTGTAGATTCTCCACATTTTAAGTCAGATCAAGAAAAAGACAGAGCTATTTAAGAAAGCGCACCTGCAAAACACTTAGCCACTTAAGGTAAAGCAATCTGTGATGCGATGAAAAGGTGAGAGAAGGCCAACCAACACAAAATTACCCGTAACAGGTATCTTTACTAACTATTCTAGCAGAACGACACCCACACACTGTGGGGTGAAAACAAAACGTCTTAAAGGTCTTTGAAGAAGAGCTCCACTATTCACTATATATATATAGTGAATATATATATATATATATCCTGATGCTTATTAGAAAGAAAGGCAAAGCATCACTGAAGCAATCAAGACCCACCTCTGTAATCTGGTCAACAACTCCCTTGCAAACCACTGCATTTTAATCTTACAGAAACAATATTATCAATTGGCCGACAGCTGTTGCCAAGTGGAGTATATTAACAAAACAGGTTAGTGCTGATCCTGTTCTGCACCCAAGCCTGCAACTAGATTATTAGAGCTCCAGGAACAACTTGTGCACCTTAGCAAATATCCACAGAAAACTCATTGGTGAAGCCAACCCCTCTGCCCAAAACTTCCTTTGATGAAACACCAGGTATTTCTGCTAGATTTAACATAATGTACAAAAAAAGACAATCAGTGTTACAGAATAAAATATTTTCCATTTACTCTTTAAAAGAAAAAAAATATCACAAAGCCTGTTACGGACCAGAAACAGTGACAGAAACCAAGATCTGTGTCCAGGCAACCTGATTTCACAGATCAGACTAAAATTACCTGGCAACCTACTCTATCTCAAACAAACAGGACATGTTTAATGAGTGTGTAGAAGACTGGTCTATTACTTGTAAGTGCTCTTGCATTTTGACATTCAGACACAGTCAGCCAATTAGCCATTAAATTAAATCTATTTTCTAAGAAATACTCGGTCTGTTAAAGGCCATATTTACACAATCACATTTAAATACTCCAAGTTCAAACTTTTAAGGAAGTAACAAAATAAACAGACATAGACATGGTACTTACTTTTTATTTGCTTCTTAATGAATTTAGAATGGTCCAACCAATGCTAAAAAAAAAAAAAAGAAAAATCAGTGTTTAAAAGCAGTTCTATTTCAGGATTTTGCCATCACAAGAAACTAATTACAGTAAAATTCAACAGAAAAAAAATCTCTTACAAGGTAATATTGCCATGTCTATTTGCTAAACTTCTGCGCATTTGCAGAAGTGTTTATTTGCACATTTACCAGCTGGCAGGCACCTTTTTTCAAGATGGAAACCCTGACTTTTATATACACCTGTACTGCCAGGGAAGTTGCACTCCTTTCGAGAGGAAAGCTCGAAGTCCAAAACCTTAAAACAGCGGTATGTAAGCAAAATACACTTTTGTGCCCAGGTTGAACTACTGCCCTGAGGACAACAGGCCCAACCCCTGGATTTCATTCTCCTTTCAGCTCCTTTATTTCATGGAAACCCTCTAGATCCTGTATTGTCCTGCCTTCTATTGCTCAATAGCCATGGTTTTCAAGATAAGGACGAAACCCCACTAACAGCAGTTAGGAAAAATTGGTGTATATCCCCCCCCAGAAGCTCTTAAATAGACGCAACTAGATGACAAAAAAGTACGTTTCCCAGCAAAATTCATACACTCTCTCATCAGTGTAAGTTGCACCTACAGAAGAGTAGCCATAAACACTCCCTAGTGTAAATTTAGTTTAAATCTTTGACTGTGCACCATCTCCTACTGTGAGGCTTGATCTGAAGAAATCCCCTGTAAATACTCCTACCACACAAGGTAATAAAAGACCATCTAGACTTCCGTGAAATAAACATTCTTCTTTCTATATGCATATATTTATTTTAAAATAATAAAGTAGTACCATTGAACAAAATCTTGGCAAAGAAAAACCTTCCTTTTTCTCTATAAGACCATTTGCATTTTCAGAAAAAAGAGAAATAACTCCTAATTATTTCATTAACACAGCCTTATTATGGCTAAATACCTGTGGAAAAAAAAAAGTTAGAAATGCAGGAATTTTTTATGTCCTAAACAAAGGCAAAAATTATTTAACAAGGTAGATGGGTATAGCTTGAAAGTTTGCCAGCTTAAGATCCCTAAGGTAAATAAATCTAAACAAATAAAAAAAAATAAAAATAAAAGAGGGAGAGGGAGAGAAAGAGAAATGATAAATATTCTGAAAGTTCTTTTATTCACACTAGACTTGCTAGACCTCCTTAGGTGAGGCTGCCAATTAATTGACCCTTACAATCTGAGAAATCACTACCAGAGTGGAAATAAACATTACAGCAGCTCATAAAAGTATATTCCTTAGAGTTGCAAGTAATTTATCTTGCCTCTACTTTGCTCTCTTATGAAGAATTACACAAGGAACTACATCAGTTTACAGAAGCTTTACAAAATGGCAAATTTCTGATAAGGAAAAATAATCAACAAGAAAAAAAAAAGAAAAAAATCAGCAGAAATTATGTAAGTCTGTTACTTTCACACCACCAGGGCAAATTAGTTTTGTATACTTCAAATACCTAACTGCAAAATTGCCTCTCTTCACTATTTATTTTGGCTAAAGATAAGCGAGTCACAAAGCCACTGTATACTGGTTCAATTAAAAGAAAAGTTTATCTTCATGTTAATAAAAACCGTGAAAAACATCTGTGCTACAGGCGAAAATCTCCAATGCCTTTTCATCTATGGCTCACTAGTACTGTGTTCAGATATCAGCACCACCCAGTCTAACTACAATAATTTCTAATGAAGTAATAGCTAATAAAACCATCCCAATCTGAGAATGTGGTGCTCTAGGTATACCAGAACTCACGCAGCAGCAAGTTTCCAACTGATTAATCATAAATGTAAATACTGTAAAGGAGGCTTATAAATAGTTAACAAGACTCTAGGAACTACTCACTCAGACCATGAAATGAGACCATAGCCTAGACAGGACACCATCTGCAGTGGGCCACTCATTCTCTGTACCCCAGCAGTCAGAGAGCCAGACTGCTCCAGGAGATAAACCACAGCAAGCATTAAAGCCATCTTTCTTCAGAAGCCAGACTTAGCCACCATTTTACCCCCATCCCACATTATAGCTGTGACAGGGCCACCACAGAGATCACAAAATAAAAACACAGAGGTAGGCCATGGACTGGCAGTATTCTTGGCCTGGAGTTCCCAGGCGTGGCAGCGTTTATGAAGATTTGTGAACTAATGCCGATTAAAGTCAGGTATTTTGCGCAACTTCTGTGAAAAATCAGGCTGAACTTCAACATTCCTTTGTCTCAGATACTGAGGGCTTCTTCACACTGGAAATCATGTCAGCTTTCCAAATGTCCCTCTGAGCTCTAGTAATTTTACCATCCTATTCTTCCCTTTCACCTCAATTGCCTAGATGGTGGTTGTAAGCAGGAACCCAGCATGCATGTCAAGAATAGCTAATGTACTGATCTGTGAGGCAATGAAGGCTACAAGTGAGAGGTCTGAAGGCTTGAATACTTTGAGGGCATAGCAAGTGATCTCAAGAACACTTCTTAATGAACCAGAAGAAAACCTCCAAACACCGAGTTGAAGATTTCACAGCATTCTAAGTAAAGCCGAAAGGGTTTGTGCTGGCCTATATACCACTTGCTGACTTCAGAACAGGAAAATAAAAGGAGCAGATTCAGAAGTCTCACCAGGAACTGAATAAAAACAGAGGGGGGTTTTGTTCTTGCAGCACCTATGTCTGTACCTTCGCTTATCTTGTGTTCTGTCTAAACAACTGCATGGTATTGCAGGGTACAAACTCAAGGAGACACAACTTTGGATCTCACAGTGTAGGATCAAGGCTGATGATATACAATGCTACATTCACCATAACCAGACTGGACTCAGAAGTATCAGTGCAGAACAAAGAGAAGGAAAGGGATTAATTGATTTAAGACTGTTACAACAGAAAGATAGCACCTAAGCTACTTTACCCACTGTAAGGGAAAAAAAAAACAACAAAAAATCAAAACCTGGTCAAACTGCAGGTATTCAAGTTTCATGATTATTTTGATTCTGTCAGCTAAACTAAAACTTCAGTTGCTGGATTAGCCCCCTTACATTCTGTTTAATCCCAACATATTTGCTTTCTTTAGTCAAATAAATCATGTTTTATATTAGTTAATACCACAGGAAACAGTAGTCACTGGTTGAGATTCAAGTGTTGAATTTTTAAAGACAGGATTAGCCATTTCTACCAGGCAGCCATACAAATGGAAAATACATACCATTCAGTTCCACATTATTATTTTTTAAAGATTTATTAAAATACTGGTAGCACAGACTTATCTCAGCACATTCTCCAATTGATCATTCACTTCATCTAACCGAAGATGAAAAAAAAAATATTTCAACACTTCTTAAGTGATAGCAACCAATATTTTCTCAAAAGCTAATAGTCATACAGGAAGGTAAAGATGTATTTGTGTCAATATATAGCAGATAATCTGTAGTTACTGGAGCAGTCTACATAAGGACCACAGCAGTCTACATAAGGACCACCGACTGCTAAAAAATAACTGAAAGAGGGAGTATCAGTGGTTGACACAAACCCATCACACACCTGTGCTTTGTAAATTCCACTGGCTCCCCACTTGCTTCATAAAAGAATGAAAAGTCCTGGTCTTGATCTATAACAGAGGTGACCTGTAAAGGAAAAAAATTGGGTTTGACCCTTTTTGGTTGGCTTGCTTTGCTAGTTTAAAATGCATGAACACCTGAAACAGACTGTTTTTCCTTATGCTTATTTATATACTTAACTATCAAAACCAGAAAGCCCTTTCTTACTGGAAGTCTTATTTGCTGTCTGAAAAAAATATTGTTAAATGCTTTCTCAAGTCATTTCTGAAGGAACTGGAAAAAGAAGGAACCAAAACTGTTAAATGCTCAAGTTCTGAAGAGAAGGTGTTCTAAATAAAAGCTGGCAAGCTTTAAACCAAAAATCAATTATACCTTCTAACATCTTACTATCTGATTTCTAAGGCGCCTGAAACCTACCAAGCTATCTGCTACTAGCCATGCGGCTTTCTAAAGCAGAGAGGATAAAATTGTAATATATGTGAGAAAGGAATCACCCACACCCCCCAAAAAGAGAAAGAAAGTAAGTCTAATAAAAACCCTATCCCATAAATCACAGTTTGGAGCCTTGTCTACACATTATTAACATAAAAGAAGTAACGAAAGAGAATTAATTCTTTTCTCTTTTCTTCTGAAGGTCAACTTTGAAATGTTATTATCCTGGTAACAGAAACCCGAACCAGAATTAGGGTTGCACAGAAAATCAGGGACTAGACAAGCATGGAATTAGA
This sequence comes from Cygnus atratus, assembly GCF_013377495.2. NCBI lineage: Eukaryota > Metazoa > Chordata > Aves > Anseriformes > Anatidae > Cygnus > Cygnus atratus. The sequence goes on from NC_066363.1 coordinate 91,233,488, forward strand.
AACAGTGTAAGCTCCCATGAGTTCAGTTCAAAGCTTAGATAAGATGGCTCCTTACACTCCATATAAACTTTCCAGGATAGGTCAAAGAAGCTACGTTGCACTTGAAATTGCAGACACAAAGCAAAACAACTTTCAGATAAATAGCTCAAGTACAACTTAAGATTTAATGAACACCCAGGCCAACAGCGGTTAATTACTTTATTAGAAACCTTGGTGATGGGACAGAATGCCCCTAACAGGGTTACTGATGAGTACAGAGAACACCGCTACACAGGCACCTTGCCAATCAGGGGACCTCAACGAGCTGAAGAAATTATTTTAATGAGGATTTTGTGAGATCAAAGCAGACAATTACAACACCCTGTGCCCACTGGGGAACAAGGCTGGGTGTGCATGCAGTACTGTGACTGGCCGAGGGGCAGCTCTGCAGAACAAACCCCAGGGCGTCCATGGTGGTGCCTGAAGGAGGAACCCCTCGAGACACCCAGCCTGAGCAGTGTTGGAGCTATGTAGGCTCAGCCTAACCCTTGTGCCAGCATACTGGGAGGGCAGGGTGAGCTGGGGAGCTCCCCAGTCTGTACCAGGCCGGCACCAGAAGGCATCTGGCTTATGGGGCAGCTGGAGCCCAGGCCACACGAGGGGAGGTGGAAGGCATGGCAGCCTGTCTCTCTGGCAAGCAAAACGGCATGGAGGAACCACCACCAGGAAAGGAGCCCTTGTCCCCCGACCCTCCTCCTGCTGTCACAGCAGGGCATTTTCCAGGCTTTCAGCTGCAGGCGCTGTAAGAGCAGGCATGCTGTAGCCCACCGCGGGGCAGGCTGTAGGCCCCCGGCACCGAGCGTGCTCGGGGGGAGGGGAGAAGGCCCCGAGGAACCGGATCGGACCGGCGCTGCGCTGAGGAGAGCTCGGGCCGGACACCTGCAGGCAGCCCTCCAGGCTCTGCCGAGCCTTGAAGGTCAGCCATCCTGCCCCCCGGTCAGAAGGGGTGCCCACAGCCATCGAGAAGGCGGCTGTGACCTGCATCACCCTGGCTGTGCCTCACCCATTTGGATGTGGTGGGACAATGTGTCGTGGGCCTTGCTGAAGTCAGAGGCAGTGGTGTTTGCTGCTTTTCCCTTGCCCTGCTAGGCTGCTCATCCCTTCAGAGCATGGCCTATGGTGGCCTGGGCACAGCTCTTCCGTAGTGAAGCTGTCTTGGGCAAGAGCTCCCCCAGAAATCTGCCTGAAGGCTCCCATGCAGGAGCAGCTTGTGATTCCAAGGTGGCTGGAGAGCTCTTCATCCAAACAAGGAAGCAAGAAGCCACAAAAGCGGGGAGGTTCCCCTAAATGCTAGAGAAGAGAGCATGGGTGGATCTTGGAGTGAACACCCTGTCCCACCTCCAGGCCCCAAGGACTTTGGTGGCTCTCCATGTTGTGCTGGCGCAGCAGCCCAGAGGAGGAGGCCAGGCCCTCTCCTCGTCTGGGGGCCTGGGGACAGCAAAGAAGGGACCACACAGCACTTGACCATCAGCAATGCTTTTATCATCCGCCAGGAGACCTTGTGCTGGCTCGGCCCAAGCAATATAGCACTTTTCGTTCTTGGGCCCTACAAACCTCCCCTGTGGCTGGCTTACCACTCGTTGAGCTTCTGGGCCCTCTGGTGACAGCTAAGTTTGGCTGGAAGGAGGAGGACCTGAAGTAGCTGCTCACTTTTGGGTGGCACAGGAGAAAACAGATTTCTGTAGCAAAGAGAAGAGGCCACATGCCATGAAGAGGAAGTGGAGGAGAAACAGCGCCTGTGACGAAGGAGCAGTACCCTGCAGCGCAACTGATGATATAGAGCCCATGGAGGTGGATCCACCTCAGGATGAAGAAAAGTCAATGGAAATGGATCCACCTGCACCACCACAGATAACATGGCACAACACCAATGTGCCAGGACTCCCTGCTGTGAGGCCACATCAATGGTATTGCAGTAGCACCTGAACTACTCCATATCTGCAGCGTGGCCTCCGTGCCCAGAAGTAGCTGGCAGAGGACATCCACAGACATCTTGCAGGCTTGTCTGCAAGTTCTCCTAGCAGTCAACGATTGTTGCTGGGAGAGCTTGGAGGCTTGCCTGCAGGATGGCCTTCCTTCCCACTGCTGCACTGGGGTTACAGGAGCCTCCCCCACCGCCCCCCCAAGAGGGCCACTGTGGGCCTTGGGTCCTGAAGCCTGGGGGATATCTCAGTCTGAGTTCAAGAAGGCTACCCAACGGGTGCTTGAAGATAAAGCCACACTGTCCATGGCAGTGCACAAAGAACAGGAGCAGATCAATCAGAACAGTTAGGGAGACAGCTGCTGCCCTGAAGAAACAGAAGACTTCGGGTCTGCCTGGAAGAATTACTAGAATGCATTAAGGTCCATTGAAGACACTTTGAGTTCTTCCCAAGACTGGGCAATAAATAACAATAATAAAAATAAAAAATATTAAAAAAAAAAAAACAGTAAAAAAAGTCTTCTCTCTCTTATTTGTCATTTTGCAACTGCATCTGGACTCCCACATCCCCTCCTGGTCTCCCCAGTACAGGAAAGATACCAATGTGTGAAGTGTGGGCCTAGCCCAGGGCACTGAAAATAGCAATGGCCTGGGGCACACAGCAGGCAAGGGCAGGCTGAGGGAACTCTTTTGGTCAGCATAAGGAGAGAAGGCTCGGGGGTGGACCTGTTGGCTGACTATAGCTGCCTACTGGGAGGGTATAGAGAAGGACCCAAGTCTTCTCAGAGGTGCTCCGTGTCAGAAAGATGAGTGGCACCAGGCCCACACCTGTAGGTAGAAACATCCCAGCTATATGAAGGGAGAAGACTATCCCTACAGGGGCGCGCAGACAGAACAGGTATAGAGAGAGGCCGTGGAGTTTTTGTCCTAGTGGGTATCTGAACTTGACCAAACAAGGCTGGATGTTTCCCGGATGTCACCTTGTACTTCATGTGCCAGTCAGTGATCTGGCAGATGCGGCCCCTACTCTTCCCAGATAATGAGGGGAGGGTGATCAGCTGGTTGATTCTTGGATCCTCTTATTTGCTTGTCTTGAAGATGGGCCTGGCGTTTGCCTTTTTTTAGGACTTGGGTACCTTCCTTGATCACCTCTCAAAGATGAACGACAGCAGCCCTCACAATGAATTCCACCAACTGCCTTGGCACCCTTGAATCCATCCCACTTCCATTCCTTGGACTTCTGCATGACCAGCTGGCTTATGTGCTCCCTGTCTGTATCTTTATGCCGTAGACTCTGGTCTACAAGTAGGTTTGAGGACACAGCCCTGGGAATTGAGGAAAAGCATTACTTCACACTTTTAGGTCTGTTTTTCCCCCTCTCGCCACCTGATGTGTGCTACTTCAGTACAAGTATGGTCTTTGCTCCTACTAACAAAATCTTCGAGTAGAAGGAAAGTTATGTGTATTACAATGTACTGTAATTTCCCTTTTCACTGACTACAGCTGATGTTAAAATGACTTACTGAAGTTTTTATACACCAAATCTTTTACTGGTAAGGGATAACAGCTTAAGATTTTTTTTTTATTTATTTATTTTTTTTTTAGGTTATGGTTTAGTGAGTACTGAACTAGTCCCTATTTATCCCTCCTGCCACCCCCCCCCCCAGTTTGTTTGGTAACCTAATGAACTGACCAGGGAAGTCATTTCTCTACAGGATTTATTTAATGATTTATTTTAAACTTGCCAACTACTTTAAGGTTCTATGAAAGGCAAAGCCATGCAAGGTTTTTCCATACTATAATGTTCTCTGTGAAGAAACCTGTCCATGAATTGAAAGAAAGTTTTTGGGGTAGGAGAATTAATAATGGTCTAACAAGCACAGGTTAGTAAGGTAATACTGGCCTAAAACAATTTGCCATATTCCTGGACCGCGAATACCATGAATAGAGGCAACCTCCCTCCAAATTAAAAACCAAAAACTTTGCAACAGCTGTTGCTACTGATAATGATACAGAGGTAAGCTAAGAAAATATTTAAACACAAGCTACATTTAGAAGAAAAAGATTTTCTACTCCTGCGATGAAAGAAAGGTGTTTGCAGCATGCCAGTAATTTTCAGTTTTCCTGTGCCAGCTCCTAAAATGTTCCAATGGAGATGAAGATTCTCATACAGTTAATTCAAGCTGGCTGCCAGTAGCCTTGCTTTCCTCTTAGTTCACTTCTGTGAAATCCTTAGAAACAGTCCATGGTACCTTGGGAGTCTGCAGTTCTGGGCTGAAAAAGTACTCTAATATCATCGTCAGAAAGGAACTCAAAAAATCTAAGGATTACATTTATCTCAAAGGCAATACAGATGTCTAAATTTCATGCTCGGGAAGGGAAGAGCACAAAAAGCTGAGGAAGAGATTAGTTCCTGTTCCAGCAGTCCTGTTTTCTAACAAGAGTGTCTTGAAATCCATTTGATCTGTAGATCACTTTCTCAGGGCTTTTCTAGAGTCAGGAGAAGAACTGTGTCTTTCCACAGAAAAAGCAGAGGATGACAGGAAGGCCAGCAAAAAAGCCATTTGAGGAAACCAGAAAACGCATAAGTCACTTGTGCAATTACCATGATGTCGGAAACAATTTGAAAGGGAGAGAAAGTTTTGTAATGCCATCTCCTGCATGAACATTCATGAAAACTTTTTTGTTCCTTCTTCCATTTCCAGTATGCAAAAAGCTTCTGAATAGACACATAAAAGAATGTGGCTGGGGGTGCCTCTTTTCAACACAAAACACCTGAAAGCTTTAGCCCTGTCAAAGCACCGTTTTCTGTTTGTTTTAAATATACTGACTCATTCGATCAAGAAGTCATTCTGATCAAGAAGTCAACATTCAGCATCCAGATTCCACTATTCCATCCCCTAATGTAAGCAACCTTTTAACGTAGTTTCAAATGACTCTTCCAAAAAGCCCACTGCAGGCAATTCCATATGGCTGCAAAAGGAAGACAAGGAACCCTACAAATATTACTGTAAGGTGTAAAAAGTTGATGAGTGATGCAAACCTGCCAGTATGAACTAACTATGTGATGCACCAGGTGTCCTGTGCCATCTCTGCAGGTTTCCCTGTCTCCCTAGAGACACAGTGACCACTATTATTAGGAGACAGTAAGATCTGTCTTTTTTTTTTTTTTTTTTTTTACCTCCATGGTTGGGCTCTCTCACCTCCAGCTTGTACTCTAGTAAAAGGTTCCCTTTTTTCATGAAAAGATCCTCAGATGCTTCAGCTGTTCTTATCCCTTGGCCCTTCAGAGTTCTTGGTAAGAGCAGCAACTTGATGCACTTTAAACCAAGAAGTCCTTTTGTCCTAACTTGTCTTCTGAAAGCATCAAACATCCCATCCGTGACGAGGCTGGCAGTCCATTATTCTGTTGCAAACACGGTCTGCTGTTCTTCTCAAGTATCCACTTGATCTTCACTGGACGCACTCTGCTGACCCTTGCATGCTTTTGTGAATCCACTCAAGTGCATATATCTTTTTCCAATGACCAAGCATAGAATCAGTTCATTTTTGCCATAGCATAAGTAGGTTTATTCTCTGTTTTTTTTTTTTTTTTTTTTTTTTTTTTTTGTGGACTCCAGTTTTATGGTCCTCCTGCCTTGATTTAAAAAAAAAAAAAAAATGTTTTCCTTACTTTCACCCGTCCTTTAATACTTGAAACAATATGAATGTTCTATGGCATCCACTCTGTGAAAGAACTAAGCCTCGACCATAAAGCTTTTTTTTTTTTATTTTTTTTCCAACTGTAACTATTGTGCAGAATAGCAAGAATTAGTGTAATGCATTTAAGTGAAACGTGCTCAAGACCAGCCACTTGGGTCTCCACAAGCACTGGAATTTTCTTGAGCACAAGCTATGTGGAACTGCAAAGCATCCAGTCACACTTTACACCTCCAGGCTTTTGTAAGGCTCAGAGCAAAACATCCCTACGTACTTACTGACCTTCAGAGCAGGTTTGACCCCTACAACACCCTCAGCTGTGACCATGAATTAAAACACAGTTTGGACTACCAGGAAGTGGTAAATAAAGCCTTATCTACAAAATACATTTCTACATTTTGTGAACACGAAAATTTGGAGGCCATTTTTTTTCCAGGGAAGACTCACTTAAGACTAGAGCACAAAGGTGTCAGTACTATCACTTATGACTCCAGTTCATCACTAAAAGAAATATACTTGTGGTATCTTAAACTGAAATTGGTCATAAAGACACCTTTTACACTAGAACAGTGTACAGTGAACTCAAAAGCAAAAAGCTCTCCGTGACACCAAAGGCAGCAGGGTGACACACCCCTTGGTTCCTGCTAGGGTCACAGAACCACAATTATTTGCAACCAAACTAAGAAATTCTGTTAAATTCAAAATTATTTCTTTCAGATGCATCTGTAGCATATAGTTTCACTTTGATTTAATACTACGCAAAGTCAGAAAAGATTTTTAAAACATCTGGCTTTAGCCTGAATAAAATAATACTTCCTACAGTTCAAAACACCACAAAAATTTCTTTGCAGAAACTCCTTCTCATCTGCCCTTTGATCTTGATTTTGCAGAACATTTATCTTGTTTTCAGAATATCTAGCAATTTTTAGTCCAAATGAATTGTAAAGTCAGTTAGACTAACAGCTAGCTTTTAATGAAAGAAAACTGTAATCCTCTAATAGGAAAAGGCTGCTACAGAGGCCTTGCACATGCCCATTTCATACTCTTGAAAACACATTTAGGGTCATGCTATGTATGGATTACTTGAAAAATTTTTTTCATGGCTCTTTACTGAATTCAACAAAATTGATCACACGTATTTCAAATCCTGTCGTGGCAGTGTTTTAATTATCACCATGCATAGTAAGACAAAGAACTGAAAAAGCAAAGTCCCAAGCATGGTATTATTTCTGGACACAAAGCAGCATATTGGAATTCAATATAACCAAGCAGCAGCATTCATGAAAGCCTTGCGCATCCCAGCCCGAGTCTGCTCAGAGCCATCTCAGGAGCATCTTGATACGTGACTTGCTTTATCTGCAGCCCAGATAAACTACACATGAATAATGGAGAGCCACATGAGCATCCTTCAAGACCATTATCCTACCCTAATTCATATAACATACGATAACCTGCTTCAGCCTAAGCAGGATTTTGCTTTGCATACCTGAGGTGACAGAAGCAGAACTTATAACTGAATGTCAACACAGATACTCACTATCACACAAAACAATTGTATATGCAAGATTATTCCCTCTCTTCTTGGCAGTGAAACATCATATCCCAGAATGGGGAAAAAAAAAAAAAAAATATATATATATATATATATATATATATATAAAAAAAGCTTGTCCGGAGTAGCATAGTTCTCATTAGATTTATTAGAGAAATGATGAAAGTTGATGCTGCTCAACCCCAGCAACAAAAAGGAAGTCATCTTTAATTTTGAAGCCTGTGCCCAAGCACTTCTCACATCCTGAAAAAAAAAATAAACTGAAACAATTTGTAACAAATAGACAACAAATCTGACTAAATCTGTGAAACGGAACAAGGGAAACCACTTCAACTTCTGTTCCAACCATGCAAAAAGGAAAAACGAAAGAGCAATATCTGTTCACTGTCCTGGAAAGACTGGGCACTTGACTTCTATACACATAAAAAGAGGTGGAGAAGCATCACTAATAGACAGTGTTCACAACAACCTGCCCTGTGTGGCTGCTTCTCAAGTCTTTACCCTGCATATGGACTCCAGCCCTCCTGGAAACAGCAAGCACTACTGGAAAACAGAGAACTGGAGACACTCTGGGAATTCTTAGTGTTTTGGAGCCTGTCAAAACGTTCACAGGCTGCAATACAGCCCTGGACAGCTGCAGCTGGAAGTAGTTATTCATCAGATGTTCAGCATCTCTACGGAGACAGCCAAGCTGCCTTTGCACAGTTACTGAGTTGGCATTCATATCATTGCCACTATTAGTAGTTGATGCACTGAGTATTACATGATACTGTTACCTGCACAGCTCCTGGGACCCTCCAGCTGCGACCTGCGTTTGTTGCTCTGGGCTACAATCCACACACACAGCCTGCAACCACCAGTCCCAAAGAGCTCATAATCCAGAGGAACAAGACATTCAGGGAGAGGAAACAGTCACAGATTAATTTGATAGCTTATTTAAGGAGAAATGGGATGTTTAAGACAGAAGCAGAAAAGGAAACCTTTTGCATTACTGAAGTATTTACCAGCCTCACTTTCTCCCAATATTCAATGTATTGAACGCTAAGGCTTGTCCTATTTTTTTTTCCCTGCTTAACAAGGACTCAGTTACAGTATTAAGCAGTAAATAAGGAAAAAGACTCCCAGATATCACACTGAGGTTAATTGAGTTGCTCTTTTTTCCTAACATCCCTCACACACTTGAGAAAAAGTAATAGCATTAATATCAAAAGCAAGCAGTTGGAAAAAAAAAACTCCTGATTTGAATGACAACAAACACTTTAATTAAAATTTATATACAGCAGAAGTAGCCGCGATGCACCTAGTATCTCCAGGGCTCTGAGCCGATAGCTGCTGAAACATCCAAGAGCCTAGTTCAAAGTGAAACACAGAAAACAAAGGCATTGAGATATTATTTGTTGTTGTCCAACTTGCTTTATTCTCACACTGCAGTGTTGAAAAACTATGTGGTGAAGCATACATGATCCTGACCCTCCCAGAAGAATCAGAAGCATCCTGAGCATCCATACAGATGCATCTCCAGAGCATCTATACAGATGAGGATCTCAGTGTCTGGATCAGTGGGTCCTGACACACTGTTGATGGTTAGGGCCAGTCTGGGCTACACAGTCCTTGCCCCTTCTTTTCCTTCCATTTTCTTACTTGGAATACTGCTTTCATCAGAGCCACTCTTCTCCATCTCCTCCCTCCGCTGCCTTCTCACCTCTCACTGTAAATCAATCAAAATCGTATTTAGGAGCAAGTCAACATTAAGAAAACAGTGCAGCTTGCCAGGATGTCTCACTGCCATACAGTCCTGGCTCTCACCTCTTCAAGGAACTCTGGCCCCCATCATAAGCACGAGCACCTGCAGGAGGCACAGGCTGTCCTTGCACGGAAGTCTTGCTGCACACATTGTGAATCCAGTGCTTCCCAATGTGCCAGATACACTAGGTGTGAGCATGTGCTCAAAATGGTGTAGCTGTCCGCAGACTGTAATATACACCCAGCTGGGAAAGGCTGTGGTTCTGTACCACCCTTCCTTAAGCCAAGGACAAGGGGTCGTTGTGGTGTTAGAGACCAGACATACAGGAGTTAAACGTTCACTTAGAGATACTTTAGAAAAAGGTATTTTAATGCTTTTGCTTCCATTCATTCCCAACTCAAGTTTCACACCTCAGGGATTACAGCAGCCCATTTGGAAATAACGAACAATATTTAAAGCTGTATCAATTTTCTTCCTCCTCAATTACTCTACAGATGTTCTTGTAATCAGAAACAGAATCAGGAGGGAAACAAAAGGAAATTCCAGGCTAACCGACAATACCAATCCTTCTGTTTGGAATTCCTGTAACGCGGGAGACAGGGAGGGCATCCATGTTTTGCCATCACAGGACAGACAAGTAGGACTAAGTATGCAACTATAGAAGTGGAGAGATCTGTATCCTGAGAGAATCTTAGAATATGGTGCAGCTCATATAGAGTGGTAAACCACCCAGAAGCTCCTTTTGTTATGATAATCTGGAGTAAGAGACAAAGAAAGAACAAGCCTGAACATGAAATGAATAAACATTAGCTAGCAGCAGTCTAAAATAAATGTCAGGAACCCAAAACAACCACAGAATGTGTTTCACATGACCAGTTTTTGGAAAAACAAACAAACAAACAATAAACCACTTCCTCATAGCAACTTTACTTCTGTAGTACGATCTCACGAGATTTTACTATTGCTATTTCCAGCCTTGAATAAAGCTTTCAAGTCTTCCTGCTTTGTTAGAACCCTCCCCATTAAAAGTAATTAAAAACCCAATAAACTTTTCCACTAAACCATTGCAGACCCCTTCTACATTTGAGTGACACCCTTCAATCACCCCAAGGACTGCTTCCCTGTTTAAGTGCTGTAACAATTAGCTGAACAAGAATGGATGGGGCCTATAAACAGGCATGATTCCTTTGACTCCTGTTTCCTTCCTCTCTTCCCTCCTTTCCACAAACAGAAACAACAGAAAAGCAGGGCACGGTTTTTATTCCAAAATGATGGAGACATTTGAAGGGCTTCAGAAAGTTGCTACATTTACTAGAGCTGCGCTACAGCAGCGGTCTCCAAACTTTTTTGAACATGCAAAGGTAGAGCAGTGGACGTTGTCTTCCTAGACTTCAGTAAGGCTTTTGTCACCGTCTCCCAGGGCATTTTCACAGAAAATATTTTATTTCCACACCCCAGTGGGTCATCTCCCGTGCACCCCACCTTGGAGATGGCCTAGAGGGCCCTGGCACAGCAAGTTAACTCCCTTCTGACCACTAGAAGAGCTGCAGAGCACAACGTCTCAGGAGTTATGTTACTGAGTTTGGTAGGAAAAAGAGTTGGTTCAAAGCTATTATAATGCAACTACAGTAAGGTGCAGTTTAGTTCTTCATTACAACTTATAAATTGTAATCAGTCAAGGTAGTGGACATCAGCAGGCAGTGTACCTGTGTCATGTTTTAAACCTTCTCACTTATGAATAAAGACTTTCTGCTACATGAAGTTTTTCCACACGCTAACAAAACTTAACAACCCCTCTCCTCCCCAAGTATTTCTGCTTCTGGAGTTAACACCAGGTAACTTAAATACAGCAGTACGCAAAGATTTGCTTTAGAATAAACCTTTTACAGCTCTTTAGATTGGATGATTCTCTCCATCCTTCTATTCATGGATATCTTCAAACAGCACAAGATACAAACTGATGCAAAAGTCAATGAATAGGCTCTACAGTATTTTCTTACTGCTGACATCTTGCCTTTCCCACCTTTAAGGGTTTTTTTTGGTTGTATTGAAGGTGTTATTTTTATACATTAAAAATAAGCTGTTCAAACATAAGAGTTTCCCCCCACCTTTTCTAAGCAGACAAGCTCTAATAATGATTTTCTTTTCCATATCAGTTATCAACACTGCTTGGTCTGACTTGTTGGCGAAGTTACTAAGAAACACACCGCACTGAAAAGCTGTTGGCCTTGGAGCACAGAAGCAATCTCCACCATTCAAAGACCATTCTGTGTTCTCTTACTTACAATGGTGGCTTAAAGATGTTTAGCACTCAACAATACATAATAAAGACAAAGCCCTAGAGCCTCCAGGAGTTTACACAACTTTAATCTCCCAGTCTTGCAATTGCCACTGTGTGGCTTGGCTGGCACTAAGCGGAGGCACGCGAAGGCTATGCATTAATTGCTATGCAAATCAAATGAGCAGGTCACAAGTTCAAAACAGACCATGAAAGGCTTTTGAAAGCATGGCACCTGTTTGCACACAGAGTGCTGGGGACGATAAAAGCTTGTGCCTTGAATCCCTCTAAGCTCTACGCTCTGCTCAGCTTTAGCCAGGCAAAACCCCAAAACAAACGAGAGCTTCTAACCTTGAACTTGTGGAGGTCACGACCTTATCACCCGTCCAGATCCAGGAAAACATAACCCAAAGCCCTGCAAACACTGTTGGCTTTTTCACATCCCCAAAAGCTGGTCATAGCTCTTATCCTTCTGTAACAGTAGATGTCATGATTTACTTTTACATCCCCACCCCAACCTGATGATTGAGGAAAGAAATAGCACACAGACAAAGCTCAGTTCTAAAACACTTGCACATACAGGCACATTTTGCACTGAACACCAGGGATAGAGCTATCTATGGAAAAAACATACTTGTTCACATTTCTGCTTCATCCTTCTTACTCTTTTGAAAAGAGCCTTCAGTTTTGCAAACATCCAAGAAAAGGAGCATTTTTCACTTCCTCAGCGAGGTCTTCTGGTTCTAGTCTGCCCTCTTTCTTGCTAGGAAAAGATGTTTAGCTCTCCCTTTCACCTTTCTTTCTTCCCAAACATTACTGAACTCCTTATAGGTAACTACTCTGAACAATCAAGTTCCCAATTAGCTGATTTGACAATCAGTTACAATATCATCCTTTTCTCTTCTAATGAGCAGGCACTGCTCTGTTAGCTGTGTCCTAATGATCAGTTAGTTCCATCATAAAAGGCTATACATTTCATGTAATACACCTTTTATGAGGAACACAGGTGCACAAAGTTACAAAGAACCTCAAACCCATTATGGACGTACTTCATTCAAAAACCATTTTCCAGTGACAAATACATACCCTTAAATTAACTGGGATATTAGGTTAATTTTTATACAGTTAATCTACTAACTTTTTCTTCCCCAAAAGCACAGATTCCCTTTCTAAATATTAATTCATTATGGTATCCAGACAAATTTGCTATTTTTTGCTCAAAGCTATTGGTTAATACACAGACCATGACAGTGCAACTGGTAATACACTGATCTGATCATATCACATTGACCCATGCTCGTTAGAGAATAAAGCCAAGAATTCTGAGACAATAATAGTTAGAACCTGCTTTTAATAAGATGTCAATGTTTCTGCTGTTATCCCATTATTTTGTTTTAATGTCACAGAATACATCTTTATTCTCTTGCTTTCTGAAAAATGTTTACGTACTGACCAGATAACCTAAAAACAAACACATTTTCCAAGTCTGCATACTCTCTATCCACAACCCAGGCTGCACTCATACCGATACCTCAGCATGTAAGGTGAACAAAGAAAATAATTAATTTATAGCAATACAGTTTACACAAGGTTGCGGTCTTTTAACCTCATCTCTCTGCATTGTAAATACTGTACTTTTTTCCCCACCTTTTTTCTGCAGACGGTGAGCATTACTGGATAGGGAAGAGAAGGAAAGCTTTTCTCTCCTATTGCAAATAGTCTACAGAGCAACACAGTCTTTGCACGGAACAGCTAGGATAGGAGTAGCACAAAACCTTTGCTTGTAAGGGATTTAATTCATTTTTAATACCACGAGGCTACTAAATGAAGCACGTTTTCCTTTACCCACAATCATTGCTTTTTCATACTTAGCATGATGAAGTCATGCACGTATCACAAAATGACATATGCCTAATTTTGAGGATTTAACTTTATTTGCACAATCCAAACACAATATCAGTTGTTTCAGCAGTATATGCCCTAATGCCTATACATCTCTGTGAAACTGCACTGATAACACTTCTAGAATATGAAACACAACCTACTGCAGAAGATAAAAAATAACTAAATTTATACTTACCGTAACCTGGGAAGCATCCATGAACTGTAGGCCAAAGTAATCAGTTTCCACAAGGTCCAAATGATATACAATCTGGTCAAATAACTCCTGTCCCTTTGCATGTTTCTGTAACAGAAAAAAGTGGTTTTTTGTTTATTTGTTTTGTAACTGTGTGTATTGGGGAGACAGTGGTGTGGGGTTTTGGTTTAAGTTCAAATATGGGGAGAAGCATTGCACTATGGAAAATAGCGTCTAAATAGTAATCCTATGTATTCTGAAGAATCACGTTGACTTTTTTTTCTCCAAGAAATAAGTGACACGTTCCATCTGCAGCTATTCCAACAGCATCCGACTTCATTCTCAAAGAAAACAGTCAAAGTTCACTGTAACTCAGAGTACAGGAGAGAAACAGAACACTTACAGGACATTAAGTCTTTCAAATCATGGAGCAAACATTTTAAAACCCCAGGAAGCCAAATTCTCCACTAAAACACTTGCTTGACACACTGCCCGAAATCTGCTGGCTGTTATCACATATCAACTGTAGTCATGCAGTGCCACATACCACCATTTAAGCTGCAAAATACATTCTGGACAGCTTGAATACTTAAAGAGCACCATGAGGAAAATTAATGGGATTTGATAAGAATCTTTCAATCATGTTGCTAATTGCAATCACATTTATAGCCTTTAAATGGAGCAAAGAATTACAGCTTTTTGGTTTTATTTAGCATGACACTTGTAACACACAGGCATGGAAACAAAGCTAACCCAAATCATACACTACGGTACTAGTAAGAAAGTAAGCTGATCTTAAAGCTCAGCTGCAATCTGCACATCTACTTGTTCAGAGCACAGAATTTAAGCACCCAGTGGTTCAATTTTCAATGCTAGAAGTGAAGCATGGAGGTTACAGGTGGGTAGGAGGAAGAGAGAATAACAAGCTAATTTTTCTGCAAGCCCTGTTGTGTTACTCAGGAAAGGAAGTTTTCAAATTCGGGAGGGGGGGGGTGGGGGGGGGGAGGAAGCTTGGCTACAAATGAGATTAACATAAACCCACATAAACCCCAAAAGGAGACAGAAGCTACAGCTCTATTTTATACAGGAACGTACAGCAAACAGGTCTGGAACCAATTCTCTGCCTGCTGTTCCTCCTTCTGCTTTGTGGATTTTTTTATTTTTAATGCCCTTACTTATTAGGCATTCCCACTTCATCCCAAATCCTAGCAGAATTTACCAATTTCAACTGAGATCTATATAACTTTCAGTTTCTTTAATTTGGCCTTCTGTGCAGTAGCAGCATTAATCATAACACAAACAAACTCCTGTCCAGGCTTCCAAACTATCTAAAATCTATCTTCTCCAGTGAGAGACAAAATGAAGAGTTTCAGCTCTATTTTTTCTAAGGTCAATCAAGCTTAAATAAAATTTATTAATTACACCTAAGTAGCAACTCTTTTGGACTAACAGTGTAGAACACAGAAATCAAATCGATAAGGTTCTAATTTCAGGACGAGCATTAGGAGTGCCACTAAAATAAGTTGCATAAAAACTTAGACAAGCATTAAGCCATCATCAGAAGATACCGATTTATTATTTTAGGGCATGGGGAGCAGGAGGTCAATAATAGACAGTGTTAGTCAAAGTTCAACAAACTACTGAAGGCAGACAAGATGACAGCTTCTTAAAGCAGTATAAGGCTAAGAAGTTAGGAATTTTTGATGTCCAATCATTGTTATAAACCATTTTTTTAATTAAATTGATATTTTTGTTTAAAAAAAATATCCAGAACATTTCTCATACACAGTAAATTCAGCTCTTGTTAAAAGATGCCAAAGGACAACAGAATTAAGACTGGTTCTACTCAAATGAGGGAGAAGAAAACCCTCCGAAGCAATAAAAAAGGCAAGACACGAGGAATTCACAGAACTGGGGAATACTGATTTGATGCCCTATGATCACTATTCCTGGTTGCTTGTCCTATGGCATTAACTACCCGCATGTTTGCCTTAAAATGCCACACGCCCAACAGAAACCAAAGAGTGCACACTCCACCTTCTGTACCCAAATAGTAGTTAATGTTCAACGTATGTTACACGGAGAATAGCTCAGCATTGCACAGCTAGACTGTAAAGTGCACTGTTACATACATAGCTTACAGGAGGTTATAACATTTAACTTGTCACTAAATGACATTTCCCAGCAACTCGTACCGTGTAGATAATAAAGCTGCCGCAGCCAAACTGCTGACAAAAAGCCCTGGTTTTGAGATGTTCCGCTCAGGGGAAAGATAAAAGGAACTCCTCCCCTCTACTAACCGTAAAGGATGACCTGTTCTCCTTCCTTCTGCCTGACAACCTAGGGAGTCAGATCACAGGCTGATAAATCGGTACCTGTGGGCTGAATTAAATGGATGGTATCGACAAAATAGAAGGGGTTTTCCTCAGGAATTGCTGAGGCTGAGGCCCACATGCATAATAAGCGTAGCCTCTAACAGAAACGACATTCAGATTATGAGAAACTTCGTATTTTCATGGCCTTTTCCTTCTCCCTTCCTTCTAGGTAACAGAAGCTGAAAAAATAAATGCTTTCTCTACCGAAACCTTGTATCAAGTGAGGAATATGAAACTGACTTCAAACAAAATTTCCACAGAAGATATAATCAGCTGGAATTCAACAAAGCACACTTACTCTACACAGCTTCACCTAGTGGATATTTTTGGAAGACACACGTGAAAAAAGCACTTAAGCTAAGAATATTTTATAGTCCTACCTTGCTAGACAGATGGTTCATAACTTTCAGATGCAGAATATCTGCATAACCTATATTTCAAGAAAGGAGTAGTAGTAACAAACAACATACACAGACTATTACACAGAGTTATTACTTTGTTATGAAAGTTACTATAATTGGGAAGAGTGATGTAATGAGAGTTGCAAAACCTTTTTTTTTTTTTAAACTAAATCAATGCCAGTTTCTGCTGGAGTGTTCCTTGACTCCCAGGAGAACTTCTGTGCGCACCATAAAACCTCACAGACAAACAGTGGGGGGCATTTCAAATGTTGAGCTTACAAACAAATGACATCTGCAGCAGAAGGTAAAACCGAACTAGTGTGAGGCAGTTACCTGCATTCCCTTTTGCCTCTTTGTCCTTGAGGAAACACAGAAAGACTGAACTACATTTTCAGGTTGGGAAGCTCCATAATAAGGCGCTACTGAGAGCTAGAAGAAAAAAAAGGAAAAAAAAAAGTTTCTCACGTCAGCCAGCCATGTGAGCCATTCATCCCTCAAAGTCATGCCAGCTGTATCCTGGCAGCCCTCCTCAATATCCCTCTTTGCCCCATCATATTTTCTTTGGGACCACGAAACACAGGATCAAAGAAAGTTCTTAGTTTAATGAGGATTTATCATTGGGTCCTCCTACAGGAACTCATATCGGTGCAGGCATAAAGCCCCTTGTAAAGCCACAGTGACAGCTGCGTGGCCCACAGGTGGAGCAGGCCTGAATTTTTAGCTGCCAAAGACTTCCAGTCTCAGGGAACCTGGGAATTCTTGTCAGCTGAAGCCTGACAAAACAAAGATTAACTTCTCCAATGAGAAGCTCTTCTAGACTTGACAAGTGGATAGGCAAGAGGTTTTAACACACTTTTGGTGGGCAAGAAGGAAAGGGCAAATTCATCAGCCAAAGACATTTTACATCAACCGGTTCAGTCCAAACAGGCTGTTCAGCGTTGATTTTAGCTATGCCAGAATTGTTTGAAAGGTTCTGCCAAAAGGCATGAAAAGGGGATACAGAAGCCAGAAAAATTTCCCATTCTGGTGCAGATGTGGTGCAAGAACATCACTGGTCAGTCTAGGAGCCCACACAGTAAGTTAGCTGCTGTGCCTACCTTCCCAAACCTGAAGTGCTCTGAAAAGGAACAAAAAGTAGTCTGTAGAAACCAAGTGTGGTGCATTACATGGGCACAAGTGGAGTGAATAACAATTGTTGAGTCACACCAGAGAGTTCAGATTGCAGCATTACAAACTAAGGATTAACAGATTTCAGAAATAGCTAAAGTTGTGCTTGGGAAAACAACCTGTCAGACAGGCCAAGAGTACACGAAATAGCCTGCAAATTAAGAAAAAAAAAATGAAAAAAGGTAAATAAACTACTGCAAAGAAAAAAGTAAAAGCCAGTTAACTGACATCTTTCCCAAACTGAATACTGAGTAGTAGCAGGAGTGAGCACATAGGGCAAATTTAATTTCTTTCCCTAAAGAAAGCACAACGTTATGTATTCTGTAACACATCAAATATTGTTGCAGAGTGGGCTGCTGTGATCTCATGGTCACAGATAACCAGGTTTTAGCTTCTGGCAAGTTAGTAAAGGAGCATTTGTAGCTAGCAATCCTCTGCTCCACAGGCCTGATATTGCTCTGTAGCAATCAGTGCCTCTCCCTGGCATCTCCTGGAAGAAGGTGGCTCATTATGTTCTGCTCAGTACTCTTACGCCTCAATTGTTATTAACTCATTTCTCACTTTTCAGTTGTATTCCTAAAGCTTTACCAGCTCTGCCAGCTGTATTATTTAGTATTATATTACACTAAATTATATATACTATAATATATATCGCTTTGCCTTTTAACAGCCACTGGCAATGCAGTCTCCTAGCATTTTGGACATGCTACAGGCAAAACATGTGTAAAGCCATTTGGGTTTCTTATTAACCTTGACTTCTGGTGCTTGTTATCATCTGTCCTTTAACTCTCTTCTTGATAGTCAAGCCCTCAGTTTCTCAACAGACTCTCTGCACCCTCTAAGCTTAGTCACTTAAGGGCTACAGGGAAGTAGCCACAACAAATTCAGTGTTAAGACTAAAAGAAAAACAAATTTATTAACACATCTTATTTCCGTGGATGATCTAACTTGCTTGAGCTCCTTGAAAATGTTAAGTTATTTTCTTACCAGTCGACCACTGACTCGAGTTTTCAGTTCTGGCTCCAAGCTCACTTGAAAATATGCCACTCTTCAAATGACCATTAAGCCTCTTACCCTGTCATGCCAGTAACAGCTGCATTGCTTCAGAGCCTGCTAACGCATGTAAATTATGTTTAAATATGGTACAGACCATAGAAACAAGCAGCATTCCTGAATGTGCCCAGAAGAAAATGCAACTGATGATGCATGTGAAGTTTCAGGTGAAGGAAAACAAAACTGATTCTAGCTGCTTTGAGAAATGAGCTAAAAATAAAATTTAAAAGCCTCCAAGCCTCCCATAGCCTCCCCTCAACAACCAAAACAAAGAACCCCCTCTGCCCCCCACCACAAATGCCAAATCCATACATTCATCACCAAAAACCCAACCAGAAGAAAAAAATCGCCTCAGTGGTGGTTGCTTATTTATTACCTCGAATGCACAAACATTTCGCTCCCAGTCATTTTTGTCAATAAACCCAAACTGAAACTGCAGTTTTCTGGGCAAAAGCTGCTTATGAACAAACAACAAATGACAACAGCCAAGCCATCTCCTTTGGGTTGTCAGGAGCCTCAGCTAAAGAAACAGCGCACTACCATTTGAGTACATTCTCCCTGCTGGAAGACTGGGTTTCTGTGACAAAGATGCCAATAAGAACTCACAGACAGATATTAAGAAAAAAAATGCCCAAACAGTGGGTACAATAAACCTCACTACTGTTGCGCACCAGTATTTCTCTACAGCACTCAACCCCACCTCTCCACCAGTTACTGGTAAGAAGAACCAGTGTTCAATCCCTGCTAAAGACGGTGGAAATAGGGATTAACTACTGCAAGAGACAAACAGCACCTCTGTTCTTCTTATACAGGATGGCAAGGATTCAAGGTAGAAAGTCTGCAGAAGTGGTGCAATGGAGAAGCTGAACAAGAACAAATAAATAGATCACTATATGTGATATGTGCCAGGCAAGGTACTACACAAAACCAAATGGCTTCTAGTTGCATCATACCACCTTTGACCATGCTAACATGGCATAGGCTGATAGGAGAGATTTGGCCAGAGCTTTTAACCTGCTATGCGAGGGTAATCTTGTGAATTAAAAAAAAAAAAAAAAAAGTGAAAAACAAACCCAGCAAACTCAAAACACAAAGAATAAAGGGTGGGGAGAAAAGATGCTATTTTCCAACTCTGCAATAGGAATGAAGAAAGGAATAGAAAAAAATAGGAATTGAATTATTCATAAAGTACAAACTCAATGAGATGAATCAGAGATTAGAATGTCAGCATGGCACCGCAGAAAAGCCACAGGAAAAAAAAAGACATCAGAGAGGGAATTACCTTATGCATGTAACTCACTAAAAACTCCAAACCCATGCCAACTGACCTGCTGGAAAGATGTCACACACAGATCCAACACTTAGAAATGTTATATAGTTTCAGGAAAGTCAGGCAAGGTCTGAGAGAGAGGGTTTGAGGTCTGAGGATAGGGTTTCCTTTGCCAGTTCACACATCCCTGCTTTCCAACCACTTCTTTCCCACCTCTCAAACACATCCTGCCTCTTCCCAAAGTGGGCAAGTACAACAGCATGCAGGCCAGCTTTGTTAAATAGTCTCTCTGATGCTAATTTTTTCTGAAAGCAAAAGTGGTTTTCAAAATATGCATTTTTTACCAACTGGGTTTTACAGCACAGCCATTCAAAAATGAGTTACAGCATACCTAGAGCTTCAGAAGTCCGTGTTGCTGGTGAAAAGGAGCAAATTATCACCTCTCAAGGCCTACGTTATCTAGAAGGTGTATGTGATGGAAGCGTTGGTAGTGGGCAGACCACAGGAGTAGCCTCTGTGTAAGAGGCCTGGGGCTGTCCTGTGCTAGATGTGGTTCAAGCCATCTCTGCAATAGAGCCACCACAGACCACAGGTGAGCCTGTGGTGCCTCTGGGAAAATGTATTTAAGAAAGGTCAGAACGTGCCAGACAGATGTCGGGTGAGAGAACAAAGGAAGATAAGAACAGCAGAGGGAACCCCAGAGTTAGAGGAGGAGATTCAGGCACTGGAGCAAATACCCCTTGTGGATCACGGAGGACCCATGCTGGAACAGTTAGATATTCCTGAAGGACTGCAGCCTGTGGAGACAACGCACACTGGAGCAGAGGAAGAAAGTGTGAGGAGGAAGAAGCAGCAGACAGGTTTCTGTCCTGACCCACGGGAGGAGTGAATGAGCGGCTGGGTGGGTGCTCGGCTCTTAGCCAAGGATAACCCACCACGCAGGGGAAACCCTTACACAAGGCAATTTTATGATTCTATCAAGTCAGAGATCATCTGAAGGGATGGCAGTCTGAAGAACCTCAACTCTCTCCAAATACCACCTGAAAGGCAAGCAGATACTGTAAGCGCAATTACTATTTGCAACCCTAATATCAGGGCTGACATTTTTATTTTATTAGACTCATGTGAAAGTGAGATTTTGTTTACTGTCCCTACCATCTAAATATACCACAGGCAACACAGACCTCTTCAAAGTGCTTCAAAGCACTACCAGCACATCTAAATGGGATCCTCTGGCAACAGCCAAGAAGTACAAACAGCCATACAACAAAAGTAAAACTGTAATTTTAAGGTCTAGAAAAGTGAGTATGGACTATTGTTATTTCAGATACAGACAAGTTTCCCCATCACATTTCTACACTCAGAGGTACAACAGAAATAGTTATTTGTACGGAAAGAAGGTTTTCACCCCTAGACTGCCAGCTCCCTCTCCTGACCCACTTGAAATACTACATACTTGTCAAGCTGAAAAACACAGCTGCAGAAATACAAAAAAGCTAGGATGCAGGGAAAAAAAAAAAAGATGCTGAGAACTTCTTAGCTACTTTATTCCACTTGAGATACAGTTCTCAGTTCTGGATTCCCAGAAGACAACAGAACTTGATATGAGCTATGGGTGTTGGACTGGCAGCCACTTCTAAGGCAAGATAGCACTAAACGTAATGTTTTGCTTCTCCTGCATGAATTGCCTTTTACCCCCTTGCACAAAGCATATAGAGGTCATTTTGATGGAGTGCTAGAGATTCTAGATAATGACTTTAAACTGCATTTGAACAGTAACCCAGAACACCAACGTAAGCTCAATTGACCTAGAAGAGAACAAGGAGGAAGAAGCAAGCAGTACTAGAAGAGAATCCCTAGAGTTCAGCAAAGAATCTCCACTTTCTTGTGCTAATGGCACTACCAAAGTTTCAAAAGACATCTTAGCTTTCTTCTGCATCTGCATTTGAATGCTCCATGAATAGAAGTGGCTTTTAAATAGACGCAATTGTACAAACAGTATTTTCCACATGGACACATTTCTTTCATACGCATTTTACCTGTATTTGTGTCTGGCTTAATTGTTTCAGATTTTTGTTTTTAAATAGGACATTTATGACTGTTACAACAAGAAAAATTACCTGTAAGGCTCTACCAGCAACATTCCTCTGGCACAGACACAGCTGAGATGACCTGCAGCAGTGCCCAGTTAGACACATGCAATACAAGTGAAAAGGACTTTATATAAGGAAGCCTGCAGGGTCCCTGATGGGGTCGTAGCCAATAAAGATACAAGATACACGTTTTGCTTCCAATTCCTAGCCTAGAAGTTTGTCAGTGAAGCAAGGAAGTGCCTGCAGGGGGAGGTTACATCAGTATAGCATCACTACTGATTTAAGCTATCCGTGCTTTTAAATGCACTCCCCCCGTCCTCCCCACGCGATCATTCGCCTATAGGTCACACTGCACAGCCTTGCCAAAAGCTGTTTCCTGAATGCTGTGTAAGGGGCAATAAGGAGGCCACAAAGCTGCGCCGCAGCGGGGATGCAACACCTGGAAGGGCTGTTCTGAGAACAGGCATCTTGCATAATGCCTTGCTGTTCATTGCTTTTAATGTACAGAACAGGAATCCCGCCCCAAATATGCTGACCTGGAAAAGCAAAAAGATGTGTATTCTGTTACAAATAGCATATGTATGCTTCACAAATTCACTTTTCTTAGTAAGCTTCCATAGACTACTTCAGAAATAGTCCAGAAATCCTCTGTATTGAAGAGATCCTTTGCTTTACCTTCCATATGTAGTAAGAAGATAAAGAATCCCATCATGACAGAGCAGCAATTATACCTGTCTGGATAAAATTAAAAGTTCCTTACAACCACTCCTCTCCTCCCGCATAATAATGTGCGCTGTTTATGTTCACATAGTTCATTCAATTGTTCCCGTGTTTGTTTGTTTCTTTTAAAACTTAAATACATACCATTTGTGCTGTGTTTCATAGCAGCAAATTAACTCCATACACATGCTAGCATTAATTACCTATTCCCTTACCTGGCACAAGGTTTTACAAAGTGCTAAACCTTCCATATAAATCATATTAATCATTGATCACCCTGACAGCTACAGCCAATTAACTAAGGTCAGAGCCACAAAACGTAGAAGCAGCAACCACAAATGGAGCCTAGAACTTGAGGACAAAGCTCTATGGTGGCCCTGCCTCAGAAGCTCACCAGATTTGATATGCAAAGACAAACCCTTTTATAAGCTATCTATTTGTTCAGATAGCCAACGGACTTCAAACAGCACTTTTCACTTTGTTCTTTCATACATTAAGTCGCAGGACCTCTCCAAAGAATCAATTCAAATTGTTTGCCTCCCTGAAGAGAACCAAAAATCCAGAGACTGAGAAAAGTCTGCAAGAAAAACTTACCGACTTACTGACAACTAGTTCATAATCTGCAGTTTAAAAAAAGAGCCAGACCAGGGAAGTCTGCCACTAAAAATAGTTCATTTGTCGGGCAGCTTAGAAGACATGATTCTTTTTAAACACAAACATAATTAGCCAAATACATACAATTTAGGAAGATCGCTACAAATTAGATTTCTTTCTACCAAGACGGAAGATGCAATAGGAACAGCCATGTGGTTTATATTTAAAAATTACTATAATTAAAAAAATAATTAGACAATAGCTCAAGCTTATAGAAATCACCCCTCTCAGATGATATCACTGCTCAGAGAAGAACTAATGCCAGATCTAGGCTTATTGTATTGAAAAGAAGCTCAGCCCGCTAACGTCCACTCTGCTGAGAAGGAATTATGTAAAACAAAATAAATTCTTATCGTGACACCGAATTTAATTTCTTGCTCTGTCAAACGTTCACATCTGATGGGGGAAAAGTACACCTTACAGCGCTGCAATAGGCAGTTTGTATTCATTTTGAAGAATGAAAAGTAACTGATGTGTGTGTTTTTGGTGGTGGTGGTTTGTTTTTTCTTTAAAGAAAAAACATTTTAAATTAGAAGTCCTAAGACTGTCCACATGAGGAAGAGAAAGATTAGGTTACAGCTAAAATTGATTTCTTATATCTCATGTCAACTAACAGATCCTCTTATTAAGTAAAAGGCTAGGCACATAAAAGAAGTGATTCTTAACACCACCTCTGGTCCCATAGTTAGAATGCAGAAAAACAATATCAATCAGAATCTGGAAAAGTGACATTTTGAAAAAGAATTAGATACAGAGAAGAGGAAGCACAAACCTGCAAAAAGTGTCATCCTTTTTCCCCTATCAGGCTCCCTGCAAGCTACAATTTTTGTTGCCCATTTGGACAGAATACGATATCCATTATATTCCATCCATTTCAGACAGTATAGATAGATTAGGAAAAGTTAAAAAAAAAAAAAGCCACCAGAAATACAGTTTGATTTGAAAAATTTTAGTAATTCACAAGAAGCTTTGAGTTTTACTTTTTCATTTTTCAGCTTGGCTACCCAGGCTGCCTTCACGCCATTAAATGGATTACAAATATTTACATGTCAGGGGAAATAAAACAGAATCTAAAACACTATTGTGGAAATTAAACCCCAACACCATAATGCAGTTTAAGAAATATCAGCTTTTCAGCTCACTTATTTTACACACATGTATCATCAGCACCTTATCAGGAGCTTACAGGTGATTCAGAACACCATGCAAACATAGGAAAACTTTGCTATTGTAATTGGACAAATTCAGTAGAATTTGCTAAGTTGGTAATGCACCAAGTTTCCTGTTACAGGTTAATAGGGCATTCCTTGCGGTTGTTTCTTTCCACCTAGGCATTTGATCTCGACAGAACCACCCCACTGCAGGAAGAGATCAGGTTCGAGACCATCTAAGGAACCTGAAGGTGCCCGAGTCCATGGGACTTGATAGGATGCATCCATGGATCCTGAGGGATCCTGAAGGAACTGGTGGATGTAGTTGCTAAGCCTCTCCCCATCATATTTGAGAAGCTGTGGCAGGCAGTCTGGTGAAGTTCCCACAGACTGGCGAAGGAGAAACATAACCCCCATTTTTAAAAGCAGATAAAAGGGAAATTCAGGGAACTACAGACCAGTTGGTCTCACCTCCATGTCTGGCAAGATCATGGAGCAGGTATTTATGGAAACTATGCTAAGGCCCGTGGAAAATAAGGAGGTGATTGGTGACAGCCAACATGGCTTGACTAAGGGCAGATCGTGCCTGACAAACATGGTGGGGTTATGATGGGGTTACCGCACTGGTGGATAAGGGAAGAGCAACTGACATCGTCAACCTGAACTTTTGCAAGGCAATTGACACTGTCCACCTGATAACCTTGTCTCTAAATTGGAGAGACATGGATTTGACGGATGGATTACTCGGTTGATAAGGAATTGTCTGGGTGGTTGCACTCAGAGTTGTAGTCAACGGCTCAATGTCCAGGTGGACATCAGTAATGAGTGGTGTTCCTCAGGGGTCTGTGTTGGGACTGGTGCTTTTAAACATCTTTGTCAGTGACATAGTGAAATTGAGTGCATCCTCAGCAAGTCTGCCAATGACACCAAGCTGTGTGGTGCAGCCAACACACTGGAGGGAAGGGATGCCACACAGAGGGAGCTGGGCAGGCCTGAGAGGTGAGCCTGTGTGAACCTCGTGAGGTTCAACGATGTCAAGTGCAAGGTCCTGCACCTGGGCTGGGGCAACCCCAAGCACAAACACAGACTGGGTGGAGAATGGATTGAGAGCAGCCCTGAGGGTGTTAGTGGAGGAAAAGCTCGACATGAGCTGTCAACGTGTACTTGCAGCCCAGAAAGCAAATCATATCCTGGGCCACATCAAAAGCAACATGGCCAGCAGGGCGAGGGAGGTGATTGTCCCCCTCTGCTCTGCTCTTGTGAGACCCCACCTGGAGTGCTGCGTTCAGCTCTGGGACCCCCAGCACAAGAAGGACATAGGCCTGTTGGAGCAAGTCCAGAGGGGAGGGCTGTGAGGATGATCAAGGGGCTGGAGCACCTCTCCTATGAAGACAGGCTGAGAGAGTTGGGGTTGTTCAGCCTGGAGAATAGAAGACTCCGGGGAGACCTCATAGCGGCCTTCCAGTACCTAAAGGGGGCCTACAGGAAAGCTGGGGAGGGACTCTGTGGCAGGGAGTGGAGTGATAGGACAAGGGGAAATGTTTTTAAAATGAAAGAAGGTAGGTTCAGATTAGATGTTAAGAAGAAATTCTTTATTCAGAGGGTAGTGAGGCACTGGACCAGGTTGCCCAGAGAAGCTGTGGATGCCCCATCCCTGGAAATAGGGAAGGCCAGAATGGATGGGGCTTTGAGCAACCTGGTCTAGTGGGAAGTGTCCCTGCCCATGGCAGGGGAGTTAGAATTAGATGATCTTTAAGGATCCTTCCAACCCGAACCATTCTGTGATTCGCTATGCTTTACAACTTTTGTGGAAATCTTTTTCTCAGAGTCTGGAGCTCAAGCCAAATCAGATCAAACACTCTGCCCAGTTCAGTCACACACTGCTGACCCACAACCACCTCAGTTGTTTAAAATGACAATTTGTTCTTTTATTTTTCAGTTCCAGGAAAAAAAATGGCAAGAAGTACACCAGTTGCCTTCTCACAATATGAAGATATCAGCCATGCTGTGCGTGTTCAAGTTCATTTCCAAAGCCACTATAATACAAAGTGCCACTTAAAAGCAGGCTTTTAGTTGGATGCATAATGATCTAGTTAAAAATGAAATCACTATGGCGACCCCAAAAAAGACTGTAGCATCAGTTCTTTGCAGTTGCAAGACAGCCTCCATGTAAATATTAACAAAAATATCTGTTTATAAAGCAGATTAGAACAAAATCTGTAAGGGAGCTCTGTCTCACGATAATTTTGTTTCACAATGAAAGGGGACACAGGAACATATTACCACAAACTCACAATATTTCAACTAAATATTCAAACCTAACCACCACCAGCTCTCATACAAAGCATTCTGAAGATCCAAAAAAGCAATTAAGTCATTGCAGGATCAGATTTTAACTGTCTTAATTCCTACTCAAACATATTTTATTAATAGGAACAAAGTTTCTGATTTTTAGACTTGCAGACATTGTCAACAGGGCCAAGTGAAGACTTGAATTCTTCTGCTGGAGCAAAGTTAGAAAAGCTAAACTCTGACCATACTAAGAGTATTGCTGCCTAATAGCCTTTAAATGACACTGACAACTCAGCAGACTTCAAAGTCACACACATGCAGCCAGCAGAGCCTTTAACTGCAACCAGATACAGCACCGTGGCAATGACGCAGGAAGAAGTGTCAGCTCAGTTGTTCAGCTGTATTGATTCAGAAAAAGCATGTGATGAAGTTTATACAGGCTGAGCAACAAAGCACATATGACTGGGGGTATAGCCAGAGAGTCTGTAGATTAAGACAGACTTAGTTTTTCATATCTGTTTAGAAAATATGACATGCTGTGGGAAAACAAGCAATTCAGATGAAGAGGGTGGTAAGCCGAATGCTCAATCACTCACCAGTCATGCACACTGAAGATCTTAAACTATGCCCTCTTTTAAAATCTTGAATGAAAGACCAACAAATGTTGTTTAACTTGACTATTTGGTTTTCAACACTGTCTCCCACAATATCACTGCATCCAAGCTAGGACACTGTTTAGATGGGTGGATAAAACTGTGGGTAAAAGATGGCAGTGATTAATGGTTTGTACGCTACCTGGACACCAGTTGTATGTGGAGCTCCTCAGGGATCTTTCCTGGAGCCTGTCTTACTTAACTCCATCTACCACATGGAGAAAGAGATGGAGCATCTTCACTGACTTTTCTTGGAAGACACCAAGCTGGGGTATGCAGTCAACTTAGGACACTGACAAACTTAGAGTCTAGGAAAGGGCCACAGTGATGTTCAGGGGCTGGACCACATACTCCATCAGAAGAGGCTCAGAACTAGGCACACTTAGCCTGGAGATGAGAAAGGTTTGGGGGACTTCAGAGCAGCCCTTTGAAACCTGTCAGGTTGTTATTGAAAAGTCAGAGCCAGACAGTATACAGATAGCAGCAGATAAGAGACCACGAACATCAACTGAAATAGCAAAGGTTCCAGTGGATATACGGAAAAGAGTTATGCTGTGAGGATAATTAAACATTGGAGCAGGTTGCCTAGGGAAGGCACACACTCTCCATGTTTGGAGGTTTCCGAGGTGTGACTGGATAAGCCCTGAACAACCAGGTCTGAATTCAGCGATGATTGAGCAGCAGGTGGGACTGAAGAGCCTACTTAGGTCTCCCCTAACCTACCAAGTTCTGTGGCTCTGATTGGACTAACCTTACTGTTTCCATTTCAGTTTTACCTATGACTTGTTAGAATTTTAACAGCCTTACACCTCTTACACATTTATAAAACAGTTTTAACATGTTGCACTAGTGTATACTCTAATGCTACCTACATTTTAAAATTGTTTTTGCACCTATTTTAAACTAGTGTGGAATTTGCATCTTTTTGTTTGGAGAGGAACGGGGTCAGGCTTTGTTTTAACTCCAGACAAAACCACTGTTGAACTGTTTCACAAATGTCTCCAGGCTTGACTCTCGCCTCACAACGAGAACAATTCATCTATGACTAGAGTTAAAACTACTATTCAGGATAAAAAGCAGCAGACTACGTGGCCCTGACGCACACAAAAAAAGGTGTGGATGCAGAATGCTTCATCTTTTCTCTAACTCTTGGATACCCACACTCCCTCACAGACTCCACAGTCTTGACCTAGGCATCTGAGCTTCTCACACACTGTGTACAGATTATTAGGCCTTCAGTATGAGATTCACAACAGCCAGCGTTGGGCACTCTTACTGTCCTAGCTCAGGACAAGGTTATCTTAAATCTGCCACACTCATCGTTACACTGAAAGGCAATTCTCTCCACTCACAATACTCTGAGGAGACAAGTTCAGTGCTCTGTGATAAAACCCTCTTTCACTCCCCAAGAAAAGGATGGCTCCTTTTTCACACAAAAGAGAAAATCCTTCCCCTCCACCCCATACATTCAGAGGAAAATAATGACTGTTCTGTTATTCAGTAACTATAGGCAGTCATTTTTATTTTATTTTTTAATGATACATTTACTGCCACAGACACAATCAACCCACCAGAAAATAGGTTATTCAGGTTGGTTATAGGATGTGAGAGGGCTCTCTCCCTCCTGCTCAAGTACTACATGTAAAATGAAAGTGCCAAGACTCAACGGGACACAGAGTCAGTAGGGAGTTCATGCATACCTACAAGCAACACCAAATGCATTCCAGCCCCATTTTCTCAACAGACAAGAGCTCCAAAACCTCCTCATATACTCGAAATTGTTGTTCTCCACCCTGGGTTACTCACTCATTCCCAATAAACCCATTCTGTCTCCACCCCCCCCCCCAAACAACAGAAGCACAAAGTTTGCAGAAAACGATATTACACATAGTATTTAGAACTGTAAAAGCAGTTATAAAGCTTTATGTTACTTTAAATATAGGTTTTGATTTATAACCTTCTAATTCATAGAATCACAGAATGGTGTGTGTTAGAAGGGACCTTAAAGATCGTCTAATTCCAACCCCCCTACCATGGGCAGGGACACCTCCCACTAGACCAGGTTGCCCAAGGCAACCAGGTTTGTCAGATTTTTCAGGCATGACCTGCCCTTAGTGAAGCCATGTTGGCTGTCACCAATCACCTCCTTATTTTCCATGTACCTTAGCATAGTTTCTAGGAGGATCTGCTCCATGATCGTGCCAGGCACAGAGGTGAGACTGACTGGCCTGTAGTTCCCTGGGTCTTCCTTTTTTCTCTTTTTAAAAATGGGGGTTACGTTTCTCATTTTCCAGTCTGTGGGAACTTCACCAGACTGCCTGCCACAGCTTCTCAAATATGATGGAGAGAGGTTTAGCAACTACATCCACCAGTTCCTTCAGGACTCGTGGATGCATCTCATCAAGTCCCGTGGGCTTAGGCACATTCAGATTCCTTAGATGGTCTCGAACCTGATCTCCTCCTACATGGGGTAGGTAGTTTATCATTCTTCCAGTTCCTGCTTTTGCCTTCTGAGGCCCAGGCCATGGGGGCTATCACATAGCTCTTGTCAGTGACAACTGCAAGTCAATGCACTCCCACTTTCCCTCAATCTCAAATTTAAGCTTCCTGCAAGTCAGACATAATATTGACAGTTTATTTGTAACAAGCCTTACCTGACTTTGTGTGTAACTCATACAGAATTAATGCCATTTTGTTTACAACGCATCATTTAAAAAGAAAGCATTTTCTAATATTACAATCCAGTTGTCTTCTAGCTTTGACTACAGTTAAAAGCAGCTGGTTGTTTTGAATTTGCAGGATAAACCCTAAACTACAGTAAATATGTAATTGTAGGAATTTTCTGAAACACAAGGATAATGGTAGACATCAAGCTCTAATTCAAATGATCTTCTCTGCTATTCTACTCTAAAGCACCTATTTAGTTGAGTATACATGCATGAAAAATGGGAACCTAACTACACAAAGCAAGCATTTTTAAAAAATTCATTGCTGTAATAAACCTGGTTCCCACGATACATGGCATCAAATAACAATTTACAGAAAGGTACATATCTAACCAACTTGTTTTTAACACCTAAGCATTGACAGTGTTGTCTATCATATTCCAAAGAGTCACCAATTGTCTTCAAGACCCTGGAAGGGATACACAGATGAACCAATGAGTTACAGCTTTTTTACCTTAGGATGCTGATCACTAAAGCCTGGTAGAGCATCCCTCTGCAAGATAACTCCCATTCCACTTCTCTCATGGAGAGGTCATGCTACAACTGATTCATTCTGGAGTAAGTGCTAAACATTGGAAAGATTGGAAAGATTTCTCAGGAAGCTGAGAATAGGAGGTCTAAAAGGTAACCACAGCAGAACAACTCTGTTAAAAGTGCTGTGGCTAAGTTCCCTATGTTGTTAAACCTTAATACTAAGAACTAGATTAAACGCATCATTTTCCCTTGCATAATGAGACTGATTCACCATACATAAGATTTAAAAAAGATTAAAAGGGCACACCAAAGACACTGCTCAAAATAGAAATCCCTAAATATATATATATATATATATATCTACCAGTGGTCCTGAATCTAGTTCAGCAAGACAAGTAAGAACTGAGTATAGTGAAAAATGCCACTGCATACTGTACATAATAGTGATATTTGCATCATATTTAAGAGACGAGAATTTACACAACTAGCAAACATTTTCCTTACCCTTGAAGATATCAGCAGGTACGCTGTACTATTTACAGCACTTCATAAGGAAGCTAGAACTGCCTGACATACAAGTAACACAGTGTAATGGAAGAGACATCATATTTTTATCATGCACTAAAATCTCATCTTTTTTGTCTTAACAGTTATAGATAGCATCTTTACTTTCTGTACTTCGTAGTGGCTCTGACACTGATCTCATTCTTTTTCCAGCATGTTGATACACTCATTAAATCTTACTTAGGTGCTTTCAGATATTAGGGTTTACTAGCCTCCAACCTTATTTTGTTCATGTTATGATATTGATGAAAATACTCCCTTTGTATTAAACATGACAGGCAGATCAACTACCTGGCAAAGAAAATATATAATGCCAGGAGTACACATCTAACATCTCATACACTATTGATCCAGAAATTGAAGAATCGAAAAACAGACTGCTGTGAAGTAGAAGAAAGGCTTAACCAGAAAGAATTGAAAGCTGCAAACTACGCAAAACATTTAAGAGTCAATAGAAGACAGCAAAGAAATTGAAAAAGAGGAACCATGGCGGGAGGGTAAATTTTGACATTATATAATTGGGGAATGAACCTTGGGGAAGAGACGCTATGAAGAATGACAGGAAACCCAACTGTTGTCTTCTACAAGTGCGGGACCCACAGAGGTTGCTAGTATTACTAACACAGACCTTTCTCCATTAGATGGTATATATACTTTGCTGAGCCTTACAAAATCTGTTTAAGGTCATGAATTCATCTTGCTGCCTGATCCTGCAGTGCCCATCCCTCAATGGTGCCTAGCTGGGCATTATTAATGTGTTCTAGATACTCATCATCCAGGCCTTGCACAGCTGTAAAACTTGAGAGGAGACATTCCATCTAACTTTTGCCTAAACACAGCTATTGTAGGTTCAAACTACTTAAGAACTTCTTTAATTACAAAAAAAAAAAAATTAAAGCTAAACCTGGAGGACCCAGACTGGAAAAATGTCGTTAAAAAATAAAGCAGACAAGCTATTTATGGAAAAATTTATTTAAACTGATTTTTTTTTCTTTCCCAAAGTAAACAGAACTCCTGCATGTATAAATAACCGTACTGGAGAACAGATTGTAAGACAAGTATCAAGGTACAGTAGGGAAACGTGTTGGGCAATCAGCTGGCAGAAGGCCCTGAATCAACAGCCCATACTCAAAGGACTGCCCAAGCAACATGCTGCCCAGGCAAACAGCTCCAGAAAATTGTGTAACAAACTCCAAAGGGCCAGTGCCTCAAATGTAGGGAAAGAAAGTACAGCTCTCACACAACACACTACCCCTACTACGGCTTTTTAACACAAATTCAAAAGCAACTCACTCATGTATTGTGCTTCAGGTTTCCAACGCATGCCTACTACAGAAAAGTTGTTATTCTAAAATTACTATCAGTGCCAGACAAAAATAGCAGCTATAGAGCTACGGCATCCTACTCCTGAAAGATAGTAATTAAGCAGCAACTGAGATGATGGTAAAGAGATAATCAGAAGTATACTAATCAGTATAAAGGATTAGTTAATATTAAACATATTGAGCAGACATTTGGACTGCATTGCTGCAGCAAGCCGTTTTTAATCTGCAAAAAATAAAATCTGTCTTCTGGTGTGAATATACATAGTCTTTATTAGCTCTTGAAGCCACAGACAGGGATTACTAAACATACCCTAAGAATTCACAAGCTCTCCACTGAATTTAAACTTTCTTGCTGCCTGTTACGCTGATCTTGAACTTTATGTGAGAGAACTGCTGATTTAGTGCAATACAAGGAGTTTAAGAAGAAACTGCTTCTGAGGAATTCCCAGCTTCCAAAGGAGTGAGACGTGCATGGCTGTGCATATGAAGAAACCCATGCACTCTTAACGTCCTGCTTTCTCAGTCTTCTTCAGTTAAAAGCCTGATTTGAAGGAATGGTATAAGAGTACTAAGGATTCCCAAACTGAACTCAAGAATCCCTTGACTAGGAGGACGTTTCTCATCATTATGGGTGAGATTTCCAAGAAAAAAAAAAAAAAAAAGGCGTGCAATAGAACTATGTTTAGCCTCCAGTCAATAGGAAGAAAAGCCAGACTGCATCCCTGAGGCCAGAAAGATTACTGTGCTCCCTTAGGGCAAAGCCCAGAAGACGACTGATGCCAACGCTCAACAAAGCATTCTTGTTCAAAGGGACACAGATTGTGTGTGGGTTTTTTTCCCCCTCACCTCTCTCCTTATGCACTGGAAATGACTGAAGATCTGCAAAGCATGCTGCTTTGTATCTCCATTGAATTCGTATAGGTTACACATCCGTACATACACACTCTCAAATGAAATAAAGGAAAAACAAACCAAAACATAGAAGTTACCAGAAGACAAATGACTCCATGATATCCTCTGTCTTGCAGACTCAGAATAAGGACAGATAGTACATCCAGCTCCTGAAAACATCCAAGGGTAGGGATTTCATGGCTTCTCTAAGTAACCTGCCCTAGTACTACACTGTTTTCCCAGTGGAGATTTTTTGTGACATCCAATGTGAGCTTCTTAAACTGAAAACAGGGTTTTGTCTTGTTATATCATCTGCCGCTACCAACACACACTTGAACTTCTCTATTCTACTAGCTTACCTATAGAATCACAGAATCATCTAGATTGAAACAGACCTTCAACACCAAGTCCAATCATCAGCCTGACCTACTAAGTCCCATCACTAAACCATGAGCCTTAGGGCTGCATCCACATGTCACTTACATACCCTCCAGGAATGGAGGCTCCACCACTTCCCTGGGCATCCTGTTCCAATGCTTAACCACCCTCTGAGGAAATTCTTCCTGAAGTCCAATCTAAATCTCCCCTAGTGCAACTTGAGGCCATTTCCTTGATTCTAATCACTTGTTGAAAGTTGTGCTCAGGAAAAGGATCTGGGGGGCATTGGTAGACGCTTGGCTGAGTATGAGCCAGCAATGTGCCCAGGTGGCCAAAAAGACCAACGGCATCCTGGCTTGTATCAGGAATAGTGTAGCCAGCAGGACCAGGGAGGTGATCGTCCCCTCACTACAAGAAAGACATTGAAGCCCTGGAGCATGTCTGTAGAAAAGCTACAAAGCTGGTGAAGGGTCTGGAACAAGCCTTGTGAGGAACAGCTGAGGGAACTGGGGTTGTTTAGTCTGGAGAAGAGGAGGCTCAGGGGAGACCTTATTGCTCTCTACAGCTATCTGAGAGGAAGGTGTGGGGAGCTGGGGGTCGGCCTCTTCTCACAGGTAACTAGCGATAGGACTAGAGGGAATAGCTTTAAGTTGTGCCAGAGGAGGTTCAGGTTGGAAATGAGGAGACATTTCTTCTCAGAGAGAGCAGTCAGGTGTTGGAACAGGTTGCCCAGGGAAGTAGTAGAGTCAGATTTAGATCTGACTTCAAAAATCAAAGAGTTAGATTTTCTCTTTAAGTCCCTTCTTGATTACCCTCCCAGTGACTCTAATGCATCAACTTAAGTAAGCTGAAGTCCACAGTCCTGATTTTGTTGCTTTGCTTCCCAGCCTTCTCCAAAACCTGAACTCAGTCATCTCAGGATCATGTCAACTCAGAATGCACTAAGTTTCTTCCTTCTTTGTGATCAAATAGATCAAGCAAGACAAGTTCCTAATAACCAAGGATAATGCTCTATTTGACATCTACACCTTCTACAAGCCTCCAACACCGCCCACCCAAACAAGATTTGTGGCCCTCCAAACAAGATGTCTACATAGCTGAAAGCCTCTGTGAAAGGTCTCTGGGATTCAAATCGTGTTACAACCCTGCAACTCTATGTGATAATCTAATTTTGGGATATGTTTAACGCCGTTAAAAGAAACGGCAAAACAGAAAAGTATGGTGGCAATTATTAGTGCCTTTTGAAAGGGAATAACATATGACATTCAGCTATCTAACTGAAGGTATTACACACGGTCATTTTCTTATTTTTTTTTAAAGCTAAGTAGTTTTAATTTCTCCATTTATCTTTTTTAACCTGTAAGTACTTCAAGGGAGAAAATACACAGCCTAGGTGAGATTTTATTTTATTTTTTTAAATACAGACAAGCACAGGGCAAGCACTTTCACTAAGAAGTTTGTGACACTTCCATTCACTGAATGGATGTTTCAGATCCACCCAACAATTCCAGTTCTTGTGACACTTCGAAAATGCTGTAGAGATTAGAGAAAATTCCAATGGCTAGGGAAAGGTAGGCATTGCATACATCTTCAAGAAGATACCAGAAAGACAAAGCTACCTCCATAACCAATTTTTCCATGAGAAAAACTGCAACTGAAATGGAAGAAAAACAAGATCCAAAGCAAACTCTGATAACATACTGGCACTTCAGTAACATAAAACCAAGGGGAGAACCTACCAAAATATGAAATGGTCCACTCCTAAAGAATAGTAACAGTCCAGTTGCGTGGCTATCTTTAACTCACTACTGGCCAACAAATACACACACGCTCTAAAACAAACCTCTGACAAAAATTAGGTACCACATTCCCTTCGAAAAAAAGTCCTGGATGATTTATTTATTTAATTTTATTCTCAGTTTACCTTAGAGGGGCTTCCATTTGTCTAGGAAATAGGTTGAGGATAACTGCATTTACAATGTTTATGGATATACTATTGCTTCCAGCCTATTACTTAAATAAAAATCCAAAACTCTTTAGTGCTACTTTCTCTAGCTCCTGGCATTTATCAGAATAGAACTATAGGAGGGGGCTGCCCTCTCCTCATACTTAGAATGTATTATTTCTAATAATTCTTAGTATTTTGGGGGTCACCATAAAATATTTGGCTTCTCCTCATAGAAGAAAATATGTAATAGACGTTACCCCCACGGACAAGAACATTTCATGTATTTCCACTGGAAAGATTACCTTCAAGACTTCCACAGGGATTGAAGTCTCCCAGTGAGAATCCAAATGATCACAGTGCAGAATATATAACTGAGGGAAGGATTAAGATGTTATCTTATCTCAATAGTTGTTCTTTCTTTTCCAACATACCAATTGATCCAAAGGTTGAAAGAAAAGCTACAGGTGAAGTATAGTTCAATATTAATAAGTTCAAAACATAAACTTCCCTAAATACTCTTATAAGCAAGCTAAAGAATTATGATCTAAAAATAGAACAACATGGCGACTCATCTGGTTGCAAAATTGCCCTCAGAAGACAGCAGTCATCAACAACTCCCCATCGAGCTGCTAAATAACCATCAGAAGGGCATTTTAAGTTATTTCCTGGACCTGATTCTTTCCAACAGATTAATTAGTGGTTTGGATGACGGAACGGGTACAGTTTAAACATTTATAGATGGCCTCAAGATAGCTCATATTTCAAATAACTTTGGAAAACATGTCCAAAATAAAACATTCTGAACCAACAATTAAAAAAAACTAGCACCATTGACTTTTTAATATAAAGCAAGTATCAACCAAAAGAGCTTTAAACAAATATAGCATACTATGCAATAAAAAACACTGATTACAAAACACTATACAAAGGAACTAAATCAATGAAGCACTACGGTAGAAGAGAATGGGGTGCTTACCCTCCATTGAGAACTGCACACAGCCAATACTAGATTGCTGCCAACAGAAGCAAGTCCCATTTCTAGGAGGAGTGTTATCCTAGACATTCAGTGAGGTCTGGAAAGCAATTACTGTTTCTTGGTGCTAATAACACATCACAGCTGGAATTCAATACCCAGTTTGGAGCACCATGCTTTAAAATACTGACAGATAAAGACAAAGTATCCAAGAGAGAGCAAGGATAATGGTTTTAGCAAATAACGATTATAAGGCTTATAAGGAACAGTAAAAGGGTTGTTTGGATGTTTGTCTCAAAAATGCAAACAGAAATAAGCCCAAAATCTCATCCTGCCCACCACCTAAGAACTTACAGCCCAATCACAAGAGTCTAAACATGGTCTTTCAATAGACAAAAGTGTGTTATGAAGAGGACAGCAATCTGATGTTCTGGATGGAACAAGAAGGTTTAAATTTACAGCTGAGATTAATTGGATTAGAAGAAAACTTTAATAGAAAGAACAGTAAGACAAAGGGACAAGACACCTAAGGATGTTATGGGATCCCTTGCCTTTGATGATCTGTAAGAGCAAGACTGACAAGTGGTCCAAAGAGACTTGACTCTGTCCTAGTATCACAGACAAACACACACCAGCACTTGCATTTCTGTGGTACAAAATGCCTTTGCAGTTTCAAGTCCCAGGTATTCTCAGGAGTTTGTCTATTCTTTAATTTAACAAATGCTTATGTCAGGGACAGAATCAGAATAGTTGAGCTTGGAAGGACCTCTGGAGGTGATCTGGTCCAACCCCCCTACTCAAGCAGCAATACCTAGTGTAGGCTGCCCAGAACCATGCCAGACAGCTTTTGAGCATCTCCAAGCATGGAGACTCCATCACCTTTCTAAGCAACTTATTTCAATGCTCTGTCACCCTCACATAAAAAAAAAAATACCCACAACCAGCCTTTTCCTTATGTTCAGGAAAGACAGAACCTTTGTATTGTTATCTCTTGTCCTGGCACTGGGCAGCATGCTGATGAGGCATCCCCAAGCCTTGTCTTCTCTAGGCTACACAGTTCCAGCTCTCTCAGCCTTTCCTCATAAGAGAGATGCTGCAGTTCCTTAATCAGCTTTGGGGTCTTTTGCTGGACTCTCTTGAGTAGCTCCAGGTCTCTCTTGTACTGGGGAGCCCAGAACTGGACACAGCATTCCAGGTGTGGCCTTACCAGCGCCTTGCAGAAGGGAAAGATCACCTCCCTTGACCTGCTGGCAATGTTTTGCCTAATGCAGCCAAGAACACCAGTAAGCCTTCTTAGCAGCAAGGACACATTGCTGACTCATGTCCAACTTGGTGCCCACCAGCATCCCCAGGGCCTTTTCTGCAAGGCTGCCTTCCAGCTGGGCAGCCTCCAGCATGTCCTGGCACATGGGGTTGTTCCTCCACAGGTGCAGGACTTACCAGTTGCCTTTAAGGGACAGGAACAGCAAAGGTGAGACTTCTTACCAAATAACTAAGAATGAGCTGGTCTACGGCTCCCGACAAAAATAAAAGATCTAGCGTTTTCTAGATTTTGTCTCACTACTACTGCTGTAAGGAGAATTTGAGAGAAGTTATGTACTCCCGTGAGTTTGTGCACGAGCTGAGTTTGCATAAAATGCGAAGAAGGTTCTGACAGTTCAAACCACTGAAGTGTCATCCGCACGTATATGAGCACAAAATGCCACAGTATTTGGGCACCTTGTCAATTAAATAGCAAGAAGTCTGAAACACTCTTCTCCTCTTGCTTATTCCTCTTCTTAGTTTCCATCTCACAATTTTTATTTGGTCATCATTTTTAGTAGCTCAACGTTACAGTAGATAGTAGAACATCTTTACAGGATTGACTTGAGGAATCTGTTTCCCTACTGTCTTATTTTATACTTTGCCCTTTCAATATTCTCTTCTGTATATTTCACCTTCTACCAAATCTTTCTTCTGTTCTCCACATCATTTCAACAGCTCTCAATAGTGCTCTTCAGAGCTATAAGCTAGTTATAGATCACACCTGTAATGCCTTGCTACAGCTTACACTTCAAGATCTCGTCAAGCCTGTTCTTCAAGGCGCACACACACCTCCAAGCTAAATGAAATATATTTAAATCAAGTCTGAAATTACTACTTGATAAACAGCGCTGCACTTGTACGGTGTCTCAGATGTGACTCATCTCTACCAGAGAGCTGATATACACGCATGCCAAGATCAAACATAAAACAAATGCTTTCAAAAGTAAAAAGAGAAACACATGCAGAGGTTGGTATTTACAAGGCAGAGCAAAGGAGCATGTGCCCAACCAAAATTAAATGACACTTAGGAACACACCACCACCCTCCAAGCAACATAACCTTCAGCTATACTTTAGGTTCAAATAGGTGGATAAATAAATCAAGGCAACAACTTACAGAAATAACTCAATGCTGGGAGGCAGACTTCTGATTTTGAAGCCTAAATTTCACTCTTGCTTCAGTCCCTCCTTCCTCCAATTTGTTAAACAGCTGTCTGCAATGCGTGGGGATGTAAACAACGTACAGCACAGGCAGAGGTCTGTACTGCTTTCAATTCAGCCTGCACGGAGTCTAAATAACATCAGCGGGAACACAGGTTATAAAAACCTGTATTTGCTCCCAATATCACCCCTTGTAACAGCGGTCTTTATTCCGGGTCACTGAGCATGTCTATCCGCTTCCAAGTACGGAAGCAAATTCCCAGTTATCACTCCACTCTTTCAACACCCAAAACTCAGATGAAGAAATTCAGGTTTGTAATGATTCTTTCTACATTAGTTTCTCCTGTGTACTACTCTCCGATAGAAGCAAGCTATGACTGGCACAAGTCTGCTTTACTCCAGATTATTTAATAGTACTGAGTTTATACCTCTTCCAACATACGAGGAATGTTTCTTGACAACACACGTCAGGTAATCCTGGAACGTGGGTTCAGCTTCCACCCGACGCAGTGCTGCTTTATTACAGGCAGTAAGGTTGGTTTCTCCATGCTCAAAATGCTCTAAGTTAACTGAACTGGTAATCTACTGTTTGGGATTTCAGCACCTTTACTGGCAGCAAAGCATTCCATGCCCTTTTGTTTATTTGGGGGAAAAAAGATATTTAACTCTGCTAAGTATGTCATCTTTAATTAGCTCAATGATTACCTCATAAGTGAAAGTCAAAAATGTTATTCAACTGCCTTTCAACCAAATGCTATCAGCTTTCAGGAAAAGATTCACTGTATTCACAAAATTCAAACCAACATGTTTATATTTTGGTGAAAGGTAAAAAATAAGTGTCCTTTATTCCAAGAGTAGAACTTCTTAATATCTTTGAGTAAACCAAGAAATTCAACAAAATTAGGTTTCTTCACAATTACATCAAAAATAAGCAAGCCCTCCTGGCATGTATGTCATTTAGGAGTAGAAAAGAGAGCGAACAGGAATCAAACCAGATGTCAGCAGTAAGAGCCATAGCGTAAATGTCTGCCTTGAAATCGCACACACGCGCACGCACACTGACACATGCGTGAGCGCACAAGAACAAACAACATTCCAGTCTCGTTCAAGCTGAAATTAAGATTCCATACCTAAGGGTTAGTATGAAAGCATGCATTAATTCAGCCTTTTTTTGAGGGGGAGGGAAAGACAACTATTTAAGCAGCTAGTCCAAGGAAACAGAATAATTAATATTCTGTTAGGAAGATCAGTCTTTTCATTCATCTACTGAACAAATCATATATACCTGTGTTACGTAACAGGACTGAGAAATGCACTCTAAAAAAATGCAAACTTTTTTGGAAGGTTTCAGCAAAATTTTATTTATATGGATAGAGACAGAAGTGTTTGTACTACCTCCTTTACAGTAGATCATAACACGAGCACACAGAAAGCATGCTGTCACAGTACGACAGAAGTAGAACACCACCAGAAATCTTCAGCTTAGAGGACAGGTCTTGCTATTTTTCAGGCTAAGTACATACATAGCTTCTAAAACCATATCTCATTACCACAGGCAAGCCTAATACCTGTGCAAGTCATATTTTTTTTCCTCAAAGGCACCATTCGTGGTGACCAGAGAAGGTGACAACCAGACAAGGTTATAAACTGATAAATCGGTTTTATGTGGACAGTGCTGTGATTTCTTTTTACTCTCCATGACTGTGTGCATACACCAGCATTTGGCCATGAAATAAAACCAAGTCCACATCACAATTGGCATAAAAATCATTACGTGTCTCTTATGCTCTGGATAGAAAATTATTATGAAATGCATTATGACATGAAAAGGTGTATACCAAACTGTTTTGGGTATAGGGTTAGAATTGCAAAGTTTACCTAGCAGTTTCTATGTCTACCAGAAGGCAGGCAGACAGAAGACAAGGGAATCCAAACCTCATTCTGGTTTCAGTGCCTTCTGTTCTGAATCTATACTCACCTCAGCACTTGCTTGCATCACATGCTCCCCCACTTTTGGGAAGAGCAGAATGTAGTGCCACTTTGTATGCAAGAAACAACCACCCCACCATTACTTGTCTTCAGTAACTGGCTTTCCACAGAGAAATCACATCTTTCTGGATTCCACTGCTCCCAGGCAAGCATCTTACACTTGTCATACAGCATCTAACTGGCATTGCCCATGGAGAGTGCTCACCTGTGCAGAGCACGTACCCTGGAGCTTCTCAGTCACCCCAGTTGTGTGATATTATACATGAAGTTAGCTTAGTCTCTGCTGTCTTACTTCCCTTGCTAATGCCTCATCTCAGTGTCAACTGTGCTGAAAAAACGGGGGCAGAAGAGGAACGCAAGCCAAGTAAAACTCACACAGTCCGAATAACCATGGGTTGTGTAAGATCTGTTCCCTTACATTCTGCCTACTCCCATCCCACTTGTAGCAACAAATAGTAAATCTTAAAATCTGCAATATAAGAATGTGCTTGGTCTTAGCTACCTTTAGCCACCTAAATATGAGCAAAAGAACTGGGCTCCCAAATTTGAGCAACTGCTAGATTACTTTGAGGAAAGAAACACCCAGCACAAAGCAACTGCCCTGCAGATATCCAATGTGCTTTTTGCACTTTTTTTTTTTTTTAAATGAAGACAGAAGCTTCCAGGCCTTCTTTTTGAAACGGAAGAGATCACCTACATTAGCAGTCTCCTCAAACAAACGAGGAACAAAGTCCTCATTTGCTCATGCTTTTTCCTACCAACAAAACTAATGGAGCTAAATATACCCCAGGCCTAGAAGTGACTCAGGGAAGAACAGGAGTACAACCAGCACTCTTGTCTAACTGAAACAAAACCAGCATGCTAAGCAACTGGAGAGGGAAGGAAAGGGAGACAGAAGGATCACAACATCTCCTTAATCCAGTCAGCTACAGGAGACAGTGGCTTTCCTAGCTCTTCAGACAACTGATTGCAGGGAGCAACCTTCAAGGAGGAGTAACTGAGAACAGCACATTTGCAAGGCTCAAAAATGGCTTACTATATAAGCTGTAAAAGTGGCAAAACAGTAACTTCTCGAGATGGGAATAGGAGCAAGCATAGAACCCCCACCTAGAAAATTTTAAATAGTGACAGATAATGGATGAACTCAGGTGAAAGGTACCTACTTGTATCAATAACAGTTTTGCGTAAGGTTTCTGTTGCATGGTGAAGCATCTTGGTCTATTCTTTTAAGAGCCTTGTTTCCAAAACAGAAGACAGTGAGTCTGAGTGGCATGTAAATGCTGTAGGCTGCTAGACTTGCACCGACTCTCTCCTTTCTCAAATCTTTCCCTTCTCCCTCTAATAACCTTAATGAAAAAACAGGCATCGAGAAGACCGAGAAAGTCGGAAGCTTAACACCTGATTTAGAGCACAAAGCATGGTATTTCCTGCACAGTGAAACAGATCTACACCAAATCTGAACTACAGAAGAGAAATTCATTATGGGTGGTTGAATATCATCTGCCAAGACAGTCCACCAGACCTTTGTTTGCTCTGTGCAGGTGAAAGGCCTATTGAAATATTGTTTGCACTGCCTGCTTGCCTCCTGACAAGGGTGAAGCACTAGAATAAGCAGGTCCCAGCTTGCTGGCACCACAATCAACTCAGAAATACTGATCTCGCTCTGGTTCTGTCCGGAAATTTTAGTTGTGTCTTCCTGAGTTTCAAGCAGAGTGTTGTGAAGTTGTACTGCTCTTGGGGACCAGCAATGAAATTGGATCTGAAATGCGGTTTCAAGGAAGGGAATGAGGCAGCGTCAGGCTACGTACATGATGCTGGGTGAAAAGAATATGATCCCAGTATTTCCGAAGTGTATATCATCGAAAATGGATCCAAGAAAGTAAAAATACCCATGACGAGCTACTACAATTCACCAACATTAGCAAAGACACACTTTCGCAATCAGCCTCTATTTAAAAAGCAGTCTAAATCCCACTCATTAGTATCAAGACTGATAGCATGCAACCAGATCAATTTGTTTAGATTCCTTAATTAAGGGACCACATCACAACTTTTCCTCGTGTACTTTTTTCCCCGTCTCCCACTTCCTCACCCCATAACCCTGGGAAAAATCAAACCATCGTGCAACAGTTAAACATTCTCCCAGTGTCACAAGTATCTATCTTAAGCTTTCAGTATGAATGAACACCAGCCTTATAGGCATTTCTAAGGCCCATTTATACTACAGCTGAATCACTTCTTTCCTAGTTCACTTGCTTCCAATAGAGGCGTCATTCTCAATTCAAATGAATGATTTCTCCAGCAACCACATACACAGGGCTTCCTCAAGCACGGCATCCTTGGGTTTAATAGCACCTTTTAAACGGGCTACGTTTTAATTACTATATAACAATATATATATTACTTTGGAAGACCTGTGCAAAGTAAACAAGCATTTGAATTGAATACATAAATAATGCAGCCAAGAAGGATGTTTTAGCTATTGAATAGAATTCATAATGTTGATTCATTTCATCTTTGATACATTTTTCTGGTGAAAACCTTGTAACAACACGAACTAAAAGAACATAATCCCTTAAACATCAAGAATAAAACAAACTCTGTTGACCTCAATCTTTTCCCATCAACTTCCTTTATCTGAAAATTGGCACTCATGCTAAATGGACAACATAAATAACAGCATTTAATGCTTGGTGTTTTCCGGATAAGCTACTACTACTTTTCCAAATCATTCTGGGAGAACTGTATTTGTTAAAGTAATCATCTTATGCAGATAACACACCCTACCAAATACTTTGCTTATTGCTCCCCTTGGGCAGCCGGAATTCTTCATTTCAGAAGACAAACAGCAGTCATCTCAGTTTATTAACAAAATAACAGCATAATCTATATCTTCATAAAATGTAAAGTCCAGGAAAGGGCTTCTGAAAAACCTTTGTTACTAGACTTCACGCTTCCCATATGGGGCAGGGGATACGAGGCAAAAATCATGATTGAAATACATTACAGATGTATATCTTGTAGCATTTGCTGTTAGCAAAGCATAACATTCAGTGTGATTAGTTAGGAAGCGCGAGTCATGCTTCATTTTATGACACTGACAGCAGTACAGTGAGGTGATCATTGTCAGAGTGCTTGTGATCCAGAGCTATTAAAGGTGTGCACATGCTGCAGCCAGCCAACAAAGTCACATTCTTATTGCCTTTGTCCTTCCCCTCATTTTAATGTTCTTTCGTTCATGTGACATTTAAAATTAACACAAGGTTCCCAGCCTCTGCACCACACCTTCCACAGCAAAGGCTCTATTCTTGTTAGCTTCCAGAAGCCTTATGTCAACCATGATTTAAAAACTAATGTTAGAGTAAAATTTAAAAGAAAAAAAAGCCTACATTACAAGTACAAGCATGACAGCTGAACCCAACTCATACAAAGAAAAGGTCCTCTGGCTGTCTATTGCAGAATCTCTGTACCAAAGGCAACCAGAAATTATCAGACTATTACTTGACCATAGGAGATGATTATCCTAAGAACAGCCACATTTTCCCCCACCCCACCAAAGAATCCTTTTCTTTTAGGAATGCATGTCTGCCTTTGACCACAAACCTCCTTCTTCCACATCTCTCTTCAAACTAAGCAAGCTGCAAAACCAAAAAGCAACACTTTATTAAAAAAAAAATCACTTACTACCTTCGCAAGCTCAGGTTTGATTTCACATGAGAGTTTGCCCAGCGCTGTGCTAGGTTCTGCTATCAGTTTATTCCTCTACTGATTTAGAAATAAGTTTTTATCACTCCATATATCTTTAGGTCCCAGAGCTGTACTTGGAGCTTCCTTTGCCCAAAGCAAGTACAGAATGCACCAGCCTACAATTAAAATAGGAAGTCAGGAAACAGTCATTAAAAATTCACGTGAAGAGCTTCATCTTCAGGAAGAGAATGTAAAAAACAAAAAATTGTCAAGTGTCATGGGTATGGTTTGTCATCACAGCCCATCCCCAAATGAGTCATGGTAACTCAAAACAGAGATCATTAGATAGTCACAAAGCATACATAATGAAGTTTTATTG
The DNA here is from genome assembly GCF_013377495.2 of Cygnus atratus. Lineage (NCBI taxonomy): Eukaryota > Metazoa > Chordata > Aves > Anseriformes > Anatidae > Cygnus > Cygnus atratus. Next base: position 91,278,426 of record NC_066363.1, read on the forward strand.
GAATAACAGGTGCACTTGAGCATTATTAGAGCAAAACCACCAAGTTACTGCATTCCGTGAACATAAGATCACTGAGGAAAGAAGTAATTTCATTCAAATTTACCAAGCATTTATGCATTAAAAATAAAAAGCCTTGCAGAATCCCATCATCTCACATTTGCACCTATTTCTATGCAAGTTAGCAAACACTTCCAAATTCTTACGGCTTGGGAAAATCCACATTTGATAATCTTAGGTTGTTTTTCTCCTGAAGTCATGGAGCAAATTGAAGGCATGTCATTTTTCCGTCAAGACTGCTGCGTGAGCATGCAAATTCTTCATGTGAGAAAGAAGAATGACTATGCTGAGCCACACAGTTTGTAGCTTTCTTACTATTATAAACAAATTTCAATAAATTGCACAGGCTTCCAGTAGAGTTAATGCAATCGCTACCTTTAAAACAACTATAAGAGTACATCTTTGTTTAGAAAAAATGCAAATCATCATAGCACTTTACGTGGATTGCTATAAGCTGTTCAGTTTCTAACTTCGGTATTTTGCCATTAATCTTTTCATGTGTTAATGCTTAACATTCCATTTAACTAAATCCAAATATCACTAAGGTTATAAAAACCAGTTTAACCTACCGTTTGAATTTTCTTTTAAACTGAGCTTCAAGACACTGTCTTAGTCACTAGAAGGCCTAAGCAGAACAACTCATCAAATCTTTCCCAATGGTAGATGAACTCTGCACAGCAAAGTGCCAGCTGTTCAGAGCATCACAAAAGTCTCTGCTGCTTGACTGACTGAACCACACTTTAGTTTCCAAGTGGCCATACTGGCAATTTGGTGACTTTCTGTCCCCTGTGGAAAACACTGTGCTCTGAGCTCGGCATACCAGACCACAGGGAGCATTTCAAACTCAGAGGAAGCACACAGAACTGTGGTGTGAGGAGAACAATCACTGGGGACGACAGGTGAGCTCTGTAAGAGCCATAAGAGCACAAAAATCCAGCTATTGGCCTGGTCACATTAATAGTCTTGAATATATCAGCCAGCACAGTTGAAGCTGATGCAAAATGATTATCAGATTAAAACAGCTGGTTCTTACATCAGCATCATAAAAGTTGTGGAGATGGCCACAGCAAACACTTATCAAGACTGGAACATCCATGTCTTTTAGATACTGCTCAGGAACACATGGAAAGAGAAGGAATGAGAAATCACACTACAACAAATAAAAAGCGGTGATAACCTAACCTCCCCCCCCCCTCCCCGCCATCCTTACCAATTAGAAAAATTAAGAAATGGTGAACTAGTCTGAAAAACTGCTCTATTTAAATGATATCTTTAAGAAAGGGCATGATCCAAAATTCCTTCTTGTGAGCACATTCTTTGAAATCTGTTCAATCTGTTACCCACGTACAAAGCCATTAACAGTTCAGGTTACATGTCACGCTGATAGCAAATTTTAGACTCAGATGATACAATGATCATTTACTGTGTCAACTTCATGCTGAAAGTATTAAAAAGAAGGATGAAGTCTAGCTTGAACTGGGTTGAGTTTAATTTTTGAAGCAGATTGAATCTAAAAGATGATCAGCTTAAGGACAGAAGGCAAAAAAAAAGAGCTTGCTCCTCCTCCCCGATTTCTGGTAAACTTAGTGTTTCGACATAACATTCAACTGACAACATGCAATGCCACAGCACTTACAGGAATGTAACTTTGCAGACTGAGACTGTCCTTGAAAAGGCGTTTAAAGATGATGCAATTAAAATACTGGAAGCAATCTGAATTTCACTGTACCTTTCTACTCTGTAGGGCCTAGCACACATCACTTTTAGCATGGGTTTTGGGAGTACAAGAGGGCCAATTCAGATCTACCAAGAAGCTCACTGAGATTTTGTTGAGATAAATCAGTTCCCTACCCTTTAACGTGTGGTTATTACAAATTACATATATAAGGAAAGGTTGGACTTGGTGCTTAGGGACATGGTTTAGTGGGTGACATTGGCAGTAGGGTGATGGCTGGACCAGATGGTCTTGGAGGTCTTTTCCAACCTTAATGATTCTGTGATTCTAAGTTTATGTATGTAATACCTTTATGTATTACTTACTACATATATAAGTTTATATGCATACACACGGGTATATAAACAAGGTTGTAAACACAAACAGCACAGTGGACTCCTTTGTCATCACTACCCCAAATGCAGACAGCCCTTATGCTACCAGTATGTCTAAACTACAAACTCTGAATCTAACAGATGGAGAGAGAAACCAATCTGCCAAATGTCAATTGATAAGCATATACCTACTTCAATGAGACTGGTAAATTTGTAAATGAAGTATATTAAAGCATTTATGTTATACGCAAGATATGAGCATTTAGGCTTCCTGTTTTCCACTGGCAGAATGAACTAGTAATTTGTGTGTTTAGACAACTCATAAACATAAATGAGTGCATACACATGGTCATAACCAGATGGACTTAGTTCCTCCCCCACCAGATCAGCAGAAACATTTATCAAGTCTCAAAGCAAACAGAGAACTTAATTTGGAATTGCCTCCCTTCCCCCAGCCCTCCGCCCTGTTAACTTACAAAGCACCACGCACTTGGACAGGGCAGCACCAAACCAGACTTTATCCTCCAACTTGAAAAGTTCATGACAAATGTTTCAGCTTCAAGTGTGTAGCTTTAACAAGTCACCAATATGTACTTAGAATACCTATAACCTATTGGTTGCAGTATAGATATAATCATATTTTAGTAAGCTATCAGCTTTGTCTGTGCTTTTGCACTGTTCTTTACCAAATTCTTTGTGATCAGCTCCATGGAAAAAGCTGTAAGTTTTTAATTTCGGCTTATAGGGCGTTCCACAAGGAAAGCTCATCTCTTCCACCCTACAAGCTTCTCACTAGATAGTCACTTCAATCCAATGCAATAGATAGCATTAAAGCAAAGGAACTTTGGACTGTAACACTGCAATACCTTTAGTCAACCTCCGTTATTTGAGTAAGGTGAAATTCTGCTTCTAGAACAAAGTCCAGATAAAAAGGTACTACAGCTAAACTAATTTCCTCAATCTCATGCTACTCGGGAGGCTTTGTGACATCTACACTGCATGTCTTACGGTTTTTTTAGTTTATCAGTCCGATAAAGAGCCCATTTTTCTAAGAGATAGTGCTTGAGATCTTGTTTTGGCTAGTATAAAACTCAGAATTTGCTCCTGAGGTACATTTGCAGAGGCCTCCCAGACAAGATTTCCTAAAGAAGAATACAATGGATGCAGAACGAGCTGCCCAAAATCGTACCAAGAAGTCAGCAGGGCAAACAACCACTGTTGCCAGCTCCTCAGAGATGGAAGAGTGCTCGGCTCCTGTGACATCTGGCACGCTACAGGTGTCGAGCTGCTCGGCTGAGCAGTCAGCTCACGGCAGCACAGGACAAAGGATGTGGGGACTCCTCACGGGTGAGGCACGCTACGAGAGTAGACTTCTTGTGAAGGTGGAGGCCCAGGCTGGCAAATCTTGCTGGAGCTGTTGAACAGAGCAGTACCCTGCACGCAGCACAGGCTCCCAGGAGGCTGCTAGAGATCACCCCTCCACAGCACGAAACACGCTTTTACCTCAGGCACTGCAGTGCAGTACTTCATGGTTTAATCTCATCTGGGTCTTCAGCAGGCAGGCTAAGATACAGGCGCACACATCCTTCTGCCAATTTAGTCACAGAGCAAGACGGCTGGAGGCACTGACACCGCAGGCAATTCCGGGTAATCGCTTTGCAGCTGTTTATCAAAGCCTCAAGTCTTTCTGTCCAGGAGGGGATTACAGACACTGTCACCTTACTACCCAGACTGTAAAACACCTCTAAAGAAGCTTTGGCAGCACCACAAGAGAAGCCGCCAATGCCTACAACTTAAAATAAATGAATCTTAAACTTGAAACCTTCACCCAGGAAAGCTGGTCAATACATTCACCCTTCGGCTTTGCAGACCAGGAACTCCAACTCGCCCCTGTCACCCTACAGCTGCACAGTGTCACACAGAGGACTCCAGTGCAATAATGCCCCTCACCTGAGATGCATGGAGGCATCTGTAGACAGGCAAGGAAGCACCAGGAGAGCTGGGGACTCTTCTCAAGCATTTTACTGGTTCCTCCTCCTCCCCCCCCCAAAAAAAAAAAAAGCAGAATTGTGTTCAAAAAAAGAATGTGTTTATTCAAATGTTTAGAATAGTTGTCACTCCAGTTGAAATCTGTCTAATATAACGTGTGGATTTGGAACTAAAAAGCATATTTTCCACTGGAACTTTCTTACAATGATTCAGAACAGTCCATTTGTGATTTCAAGACATAAATAATCCTCTACCTGCTTCTTAAAAAAAAGTATTGTTTTAGATCACATTCTTAAGCCACATTTCTTTCAACAAATATGACAATTTTTAATCTGGAAAATTCACCATGAGGTCAAACACAGTTTAATTTCCAAGTGAGAAACCACAAAAAAAAAAAATCAGGAATTAGATATTTCAATCCAAATTCGGTATATTTCTGCTTCTCACAATCAACAGTGACTATTTGTGTTGGCAACAGGACTCATTTCTGGAATATCCGCAAATGAAGTTTTATAATTAAGCTCAGACCACTTCAATTTTGTGGATCGCTGATAGGTTAGGAATTGCAGCCAGTCTCAAAGGGCTAAGGAGTATAGGAAAAGTACTCCATCACAAGATATCCACATCAAGAAATGACCATTAAAAAATAGTCTTTTCAGCCCTGGTTCAGCTTGAAATTCCACATGTGGAGCCTAGAAAAAAAATGTCCTTCTCTTAAATTCCTAGAATCTTTCTAATTTCAGTATCAGCTTTATTATTCTCATCAATTCTGTCTCCCTATTAGATTCCAAAAAATAAAAACTAGAGACAGCTGGGTCCAGTCAGGAATAAATTAAATGACAGTAGCCTAATTTAAACTACTCAATGGTTTCAAAAAAAAATTAAGTCTCATAAATAAGTCTAATTTCTTCCTCCATGAGACTATACATTTATTTAATAATGACAATAAGGAGCCTTAGAATAATAGGCTTCTGCTAGACATCTGACTTGAGCTAGATCTGCTAGAGCTGATCAGCGCCCGAGCTACTTGCCACCACCTCCATCACCGAGTCCCGCTGCTGCAGCGACACGGCATTCCCTGTTCACGTCACCCTAACCTGGCTGGCTGCTAGGGCAGGTGAGGAACACTCGCATGATCAAGCTGTAAGAGCACTAAGTACATGAATGAACCATTCCTAAAGTGATTATTTATACCCTCAAGCCTCAATTCAACAACACAGCGGCTTTTATAACACTTTTGCCTTGAAGAGCTCCCATGCCCTCTGTCAGGTTTTTCTTCTATCGCTTAGTCCCTTACGTGGTACCTTTAACAAAAACAGTTTCTGACATTCGATGCTGTAAAAGCACTTCTTCTAATAGTTTATTATTAGAGTGAAACATACCTGGGTCTGATCCCTGACCTGGCTTTCAGCACAGCCTCACAAACAGCTGAAAGGGCAGCTGTCTGCCAGCAGCACAAGGATGGGAACTAGAAGCCAAGAACTCTGAGCTCGTATTGCTCAGGAAACACCTGTATTCTCAAAGCACAGCCTATGAGACAACCTGACAGAAACGAGCATTCCTAAAATAGATGTGTGTAGTCCACAAAAGGTAGATTAAAAAATGGGGGCAATTATAACAATTAGGAAGGGAAAGGAGGAAAGCACCCAGCCAGCAGCATTCAGTGCATTCCTGAGGTGTTCTGCTCACACACACCAGCCTTACCTGGGAGAGAATTAACTAGTTAGGCTCCTGCTGAACCTACAAAACTGGCACAGTAGCAAGAGATGATGGGTCTTGCTGATTGCACAGACTGATTTGCATCTTCTGAGGATGCAGAATTGCATCACCACACTGTAGCTTAATGCAGTGAACCCACAGGACACACACACACACCAACAGAAGCTTTGGTTGAAGATAGTGCCCTGGATTTAAGCAGCACTGTAAGACCTCTGGTGAAACAACAGAAAAGCAAATGACCACGAGCTTGCAGCAGAGTGCTACAGCCAAGAAAGTAAACATGAGCCTTGAATGAAGCACGCAGCATTAGGCAAGGAGCAATGCCCTTTCATACAACGCTCACCAGCCATTACAACATCACCGCTGTGCTCTGTTCAAATGTCTGAGCATTTGAGCACGTCTGCACAGTCACAAATAAGACACCAAGAACAATTTTGAGTTTGAAAAGCATCTAGACAGAAAAATTTCTTTTTATCTATTTAGAATATCAAAGATAGGACTAAGAGGTGAATTGTGTGTGAAATCCACGTGCCTTCATGTGGAGAATATTTTTCCCACAGTCCCGAGACTCTTCATCGCAAGCCCGCTCAGACACTAAGCCACAGGATAACAGGGACCATAAAAATATCAGACATATTAAAGGGCCTATCACTATTCTGAACAGTCTACATACAACATGAAGCAGTAACTGCTTCTCCTTAAAGACTCTTAAAAGCAGAAAAACTAATGAGATCCAAGGAGAGATGTTGCTGCTAAAAAGTAACAATCAGAACATCTTGCAAGGAGTTCTAGAGATTGAGCAGGGAAGGAGAACAGATTAAGTGTTCCTAATGACCCTTCCTGACCTGAAATAAATCTACAGTTCAGCAGCTATTCCTTTACAAGCCATCCATATGACTAACTCCCCAATATAATTTAAAGAGCCATATTGCAAAGGATATTGAGGAAAAGCACGCAGTTAACTTCCATTTAACATCATCATAGCAGCCTTAACAAAATACGTTAAAAGTAGGAACAAATGAGAACAAAAGACAGCTGGAACCTCTGCTAGCCACTTATCCAAAGTGAATTTTCTTCCTTTAGCAGAGGAGGTAGCCCTGTTGGAAATAGCAATAAAGATGGAAACAGGTAGGAATAATCTTATTAGTGTTTTTCTGCAAATCTTTCATTCTAACATAACTCCCTTTTAAAAAATAATCACTTGTAAAAACAAAAAGCAAGAGCAATGTGGTCCTGTTAGTAAATATACGCATGCATTCATTTAGTCAAGCCATATGGAAACGGTCTTCCTACCTACTTACTCAGATACAAAAAGTACAAAAATAATAGGTTCCATAAATCCTAGCTACCTTAAACATCAATGCTGTTTTTTTCCTACCCACCAGGAACCAGTCTCACAAGGGCTTTTTAGATACAAATGTCGCTTTGAATAACATCATAAATTCATTTAGATCTGAAACCAAGCTGCATGCTTGCCTCCCAGCAGTAACTATGGTGCCCGTTTCCACATTTATAACCTATCCTTTAGCTATAAAACCACTCCAAGTTTATTAGCACTGCAGGTTATGTCCGTGTATAGGACAGAAATAGAAGTATACTCCAGAGCACACATTTCCGTACCAGCCCTGCACCCAGCAGCTGACTGCCTGGTTCATCTCTCCAAGAGCTTCCACTAACATCTCTGCTTCTGTTCGGGTTACCTGACTTTTACAGAACGTACTTCTCAAGCAAAGCGGGTTGACACTCTTGGAAGCAGACACAGCGATCTCATCTTGTCACTTTGGAGCTGTGCTGAATTAATATTTCGCCTGCAGGGATGTTTCTTAGCACAACAAACTCCTGTTGGATGGCACAGGGTCAGTCAACCATCTAGCAGTTTATTTCAATCAGTGTTTTCACTTGCACAAAACCCACGGAAACAAGACAATTTCATTCTCCACCTCACTTGTATGAACTCCCCAATGCAGACTATTGCCCTACTTTACAGGCTGATACAAAAAAGTTTGCAGTTTTCTAATTTCTAAGGCTCATAAAGAGAACTGCAGTCACCATTTAAACCGCTCAAAATTCCCCACTTAGCATTTAATTAAAGCCTACCGCTACGCTGCTTAAAGCTGAAGCATGCAAGAGGGAAGTTTGCTTTAAAAGAAAATTTGTTATCTGCAGCCAACAAAAAGCTGGTGAGAGAAATACAATGCAAAAGGTGACAGCTATTGCTACCACAATGCTTCTAACAAGTTTTCCTCTCTGTACGTGCTAGGCCTTGGGATGGAACAAATGGCACCGCTGGAGCTGCCACAAGTCAGCCAGGGTCCCCGGTCCTGACAGCATCAGCCCTGTGGTGGCGAGGTCAGCATGCACCTGATGAAGAGGAACGGATGCTCTTCAGCTAAATATTGCCCCATCTTCCTCACAAGCTAGCTGTTTGTCTGCTTTGCAGCTCATGAAACAGTTTTTCTGAACACCCTGCTGAAGATTTGGGGTATTACTTACAAGCTTGGTTTGCCTTAAGTTAAGAACTAACTCAAGACTTCAGGAAACAGTAAGATGCCTCAGAAATCCAGAAAACAAACAAAGGTTTATTTTGAGGGCTATCCTTCCAGATACCACGTGCACTTCAGCCTGACCATTTTCACACCCATGAACAGCTACTGAAAGTCACAGTGAAGTAACAGAGGCTCTTCAGAATATTTTCTCTTACGAGAAAGATACAAGCTTACTGAAACAACTGGGAAAATTCCCCACTCCTACCAGTACACAAATGAGATGAAACTGACAGTAGGAACAGGGAAAAGTCTTTTTGACATAACCTTTTGATTAACAGTATTTTACATCGATGATAAAAACATCATTTTTCCTCATATAACAATTTTCAAACTGATCATGCTGGCAATATCTGATGATCTGCTTCTCTCTCCTAAAATAAGATGAAATTCTTCTATTAGTCAGTATCTAATACCTGAAAATGTAGGGGGAGAAATCAAGGTCCCCTTTCCTGGCCACAACCATATTCTTGAAGAAATGACAAAAGTTTCGCCAAACCAGCTAATCTACTTTTTAAAATACACTTTATGATCAAATTATAGCCCAAAATATGGTGGGTGCTTAATGTGAAAATACATCAAAATCCAAGCACAAACTGTAAAATGAGAACATCTGCTGGCAAATTTCAATAGCGGCAAACAAAACACACTTGTTCTTGTTTCACAGCATTGAATTTTTCTGTTCCCACTCCCATCCAAGAAATGCAGTAATCAGCTTCAACCTATTTTTGCTAATATACAGACAACTGCTCAAACTTCTCTTCCCCCCCTCCATATTTTGCAATCATCTTTACTTTTTAAAGCCACAAATGAAGCATCAGAAAGGCTTTACCATAGGACAAATTTATAATGCAAATCTCACATCAACATGCTGCACAGGAAGAAAGCAATTTTAAGCAACAACAACAAAACAGGGGTTGGCTCGGAGGACTCAAGAGGAAAAAGAAGCAAAGAGTGAATAACCTCAACTTGTTTCTAATTCTGAATTTAAGAGAACTAAAAAAAAATTTGTCGTGCAGATTATTTCCTTATATACTGAACTCCCGAAGTATAGGACTGCTTCTGAACTTACAGAACTCTGTAGTCCAAACAATTTTTCCCTCGTTTTTTTTTTTTTTTAACTGTTTGCAACAAGTGGCTTGTACTATGGCAAGTGTTTTGATGTGCAATAAGCTCCCCCATTTTCACACCTGAAACCAGAGGTTTGATTTGCTGTTGCAAGTTTTGCAACAACGCATCCACCAGGAAACAACCAACACGGTATAAGAAGGAGGTGAAGGGGAACCGAGGAGACGTACAGGCAGAAGATAGCTTAAGCTATCCAGCTAATTCCAGCCTGAAGCCAGGACACAGCAGAAGCACCTCACTACAGTCAACGCTCAACAACTTCGCTGGCCTTTAAAAGGGATCGGCAATCTCTGCTGAGGAAGCAGGTCCCCCTATCTAACAGGTGCCCCAACAAAACTAACACCTTGACATAAGTGGAGGCCAAGAGCAGCACTCCAACGAGCACGGACCGAACGGCGCAAGGCAGCTACGGGACACGTCAGCAGCCCCTGCAGCTGGGTGTTGGGGCCCTGGTGGGTGGCAGGTGCCACTGGCACGCTCTGTACCAGCCTCCAAGCAGGGCTGGGAACGCTCCTCCTCGGAAAAAGGGGATGTTGATAACATAAGAAAACAGCAATAAAGAGAGGGTTGCAGGATGAACAGCTGGGAAAAGAGCAAATAAACCAAGCCCAGTACATGCAATAGCAGGAAGAGGGAGGGAGGAGTCTCGGGCACAGCAAACACGTTGTGTTGCTGCTCTGTTAAACCAGCTCTTCCCTTCCCCAGAGCTGCAGCAGGACACCCGAGCTCGTACAGATACATGTAAGCACCCCAAGGTGCTTACCTTGAGAAGGTGAGAAAAGGCTAGTGGATACTGCCCACTGCACAGTACACTTCCAGGGTGCTGCCTCTCCTTGCAATACGACCTATTTTTAAGAAGAATATCACTCTTTACTTATTTGCTTAATTCAAGGAGATAACAGACTCATCATTCATCACTTCTCAAAGCAAAGCACTCATGGAAAGTTCGTTATTCAGGAAGAATTCCTACTCAGTAAGTAGCCTGAATATAAAACCTACATACTGAGGATTTGCATCTCTGCTGAATGGTGATCTTTGTTGCAACACAATGATTGTACACAGCACTGGCGATTTCAGTTCTGCTTATAAAATTGGGTTTGCTTATAAAATTGACTTCTTGGGTTTGGTCTTTTTACTTAAATGCGAGCCCTCAATTTCAAGTCATGTATCACAGTTTTGGGAATGACTAACAAGGTAGGAAATAGATTTAAATGACAGAAAACAGCCGTGACCAATTCTGGATGGGTACCAGGGAGAAAGAAGAGACTTAATAGAACTGTTCCCTTTTCTCAGAAAACGTAGAAAATAGTCACTTGCAAAGTCAAAGCAGGTAATATTTGGACATTATGTAATTTTGTTCAGACTTAACGCCAACCAAAAAGGTGTGATGCAGTCAGCATGCTTATTTTGTCCATCAACATTAACACAAGAATTTGTCTGCAGCCTGGGATATTTTTAAGGCTCAACACATATTGTTTATTGTCTAATATATAACATACAAGACTCCACATATTGAAAAATTTAAACTGGAAAAAACGGGAAGCCAGGACTACTAAGCTACAAAAGTCCCACAAGTCTACATTTTTGTAATATATTAAATTTGTATATTTATACAAAATGTATAAAAAACACTGAATAAAATAGTACATATGATCAGTTACTAGTACTACAATGAAAATAATGCTTTTCACAATTTTTCTAACAGCCACAACAGGATTTATGCTTGGGTAAGTTAACCTTTGAAATAACACTGCAGCCTACGATAATTTAATTACAGGTCACAATCCCCGAGTCATAAAACAATGCTTTTCTAATTGGGCGTTTGATACTGCTGTGTTCATACAAGTCCAGGTCCTTCAAAAGAAAGGACTTAGACTCTGCACACGTTTATGCAGAGTTATTTGTGAAATTTCACATGCGCTAAATAGGATCCTCCATTCCAGTCTCTTTTATATAAATTGCACCACACGTATGAAAAAAATCACAAAATACAATGACATCTCAAGTCAATGCATTTGTCAGTATACTACTTAAGAGACATTAGGTATTTGTTTGGATAAACTATCCAGGGTTCCTTAACAAGGGAGTAAAGGAATCTCAGTCTGAACAGATCAAAAATGTAAGCAGCCAAGATAAATTAACTCAATATTTTTCATGCTTCATAAATGGAGCCTGAATCTGGCCTTTCAAGAAATATTTCAAAATCACCTCATCATAATACAGGTAATGGTCCAGGACATAGTTATATTGATACATAGAAATAAATGGAAATAGCAAGTCAAATGAACAGCAGATGGTCACTCTGAACACTTCATTTGCTTCCAACCTTTTATCTCTAAGGCAGAAAGAAAAGAGAGCATTTGCCATAGCCTGCATTGGAAAACATCCTAAAAATTACTTTTTCCTCAAGTAACGTACAATACTAACCCAGCAACACTGTATGCACAGTTAACAGCTGTTGACTTCATTCTGGCATAAATAAAAAGTTACTTATGCTTCTCCTTACATTTTACTTTGTGAAGCACCTATGAATTCAGCTACAAATACTTTCACCTTTCTTCTGTCGACCTCCTTCCCCCACCATATGACTTTTCACATTCATTTTTGTAACCTGCTAAGCAGCCATGCCTTTTTATTTTCCTGCCTTAAGTGAGGAGGTTTAACCTTTGAATCAACTGTTTCACTGATCGCTACCGGTGTTCCCCTAATGTCTGCTCTACAGATGTGAGTGCTCAGGACCATTGCCCACCCACAGTATCTGTGCACTGACACGGCACTTGGCTGGTCGGGCTGGCTGAATAAATAGGTTGCTGAGCCAGCCACAGACCTTCAGATCCCTTTCCAAAGCTGTGGAAATGTATTTTTGTGGGCAAGACCAGGACAGAAGAGTGTTAAATTTCTGACAACTGTGGAGAACCAGAGAACGATGCGAACAGACAGGAGGAAACGGGACAGAGAATGACGCTCAAGGACCCAAACAGAAGGAAGCCAGCCTCTAGTGTGGGCTCTGTCACATCCCTCCCAGAAGAGATGCTCCATGGTTAACTTTCACAGCTTCTGTAGCTGCTGCTGGGATGCAATCAAAACTGCTGTTACAGACTGGGAAACCGGGAGAATGTGGGGGGAACAACAAAGTATGTTCTTATTAGGAAAGAAATCCAGTGGGTATCACGCTAGTAACAAAGATGATATCCACAGAGAAAGTATAGAGAATTGCTCAGTGAGGAGCCTGCTAAGGAGAGGAGTGGGTAGAAATGGTTGGGAATTCAAAAAGAGAAACTCTGAAAAGAAAATGGACCTATGCTTAGAGGAGAGGCACTAAACAAAAACAGTTTCTCAGAGAAGGCTACAGAAAAAAAAAGATATTTACATATGGACTTGCAAGTAGAAGCACAAAGAAGCACATGAGGAACAAAAGCATGGACAGAAAAGCAGTGGTAGAGAGATGTTCCCCCAGTTAATATCTGTCTTTTGTTTTCTGTACTGCCCAGAAACAATTTTCCCTTCAATGTCCTGGCCCCTGAACAGCTTCTCCCTGTGGACTCTTACCTTTCTGCTTCCAGAACATAAAATTGCTCCCATTCAAACCCATCAAGCCCATGAGAGAAAATGCTACAGCTTCTACTGTGTAGGTTTTCCTTCTCACAGCTAGAGTTGCTACTTTTTGGGCATATCCAGAATGAACTCATTCTCACTTTCACTCTGCATCACATATTTAATTGTCAAATTTATACTTCTCTCTCAAGCTCTAACTCTGTTCTTCAACCATTCTGAGCCTGTTTCTTCCTGTACTACGTCCTGCAGTCCAAACAAAACAAGTTCTCTGCTTGCTCCTTTTTACAGTCTGCACTTCCAAAGTCACTTTGCTCCTATTTCCTGCCTCGTAGGAACTTTTTACATGCCCAGACTTTTTTCTCCTTTTCAGCACCACTACTAAGAGCCCAAAGCTGCAGGTTTGCTATCCAGCAATCTGGTCAAGAACACAAACGCAGGGAAAAAAAACATTAGATGTATGCTATTTGCAAATAACCATGTATTTTCTAACTGTTCTGAAAGTTTCCTTCTTATTGAGCTTCTTTATTCAGATCCACGGTGGCCTTCAGAGTCTCCCCAGTGAATGAAGCCCAGTGCAAACAGCTGCCACTAAAGGGCATTTATGTGTTAACCAGCAAGAGGTCCAGCCACACTGACATTTTACACAACTTTCCTAAGCATAGCTGTGTTCTGATCTGTTGTAAAAGGGCTTCCAAAATAATGCATGAAACCACCAAGTCTCCTCTCAAAAGTCTCTCCTCTTCAAAAGGAAATTCTCCATCTCAGAACTGGTACCAGGTGCTCATCCTCCTGTCCTTGCAGCACACGACTCTCATCACTGAGCTTCTCGCACTGGCTGTCAGCTTTCCCGTTACAACAGCAATCCTGTTCTCTTATCTGTGTTGCATTGAAGAATGGTATTAGCTTCCATAAATAACTAATGGCGCTCACAAACAAAATTTATTTAACATATGTCAAAACAAAGCACTGTTCATTGCGTCCCCGTTTCACTACACACTGCTGAAATGTATTTTATCTGCTGTAGATTTACTGAGGATGTTTGGTGAACTTGCCAAGGGCCTCAAAATCCCTCCTCTCTCTCAAGAACTGAACACATCATGCATTTCTGAGGCATTACTGCAGTCACACGTGTACACCATGTTTCTGAGGCTGCACATGTCCCTGACTTTTAGTATGTAATCCTACCAGGAATGTTTTCCACACACCGAGTATACACAGTGACACGTCAAAGTATATGGTATGTGCACAAGGTAATTAAAGGCTACTGCCAGAAGACAACATGTCAAGCTCTGGCTACAGTTACTTGATCGGAGCTTTAATGTAATGAAAAGGTGTTTCAGCGTGAGTGACAGAAGGAAGGTACCCAGCCACTTCTAAAAACCAAGCCTGATCAGTTTACAGAGGGCATTACAGAAGCTGGTGCCCACAGTGGTCCACAAAAATGAGAAGACCTTTCCAGTCCCGCAAATATGCTTTCAACATTTTCCAGCAAGCACTCTAATTTTAGGTTGTTGAAAGGTACCTTCAGCATAAAGAAGTATATTATCATCTTTACAAATGAAAAAAGCTTTAGAGAATTAATAAAAAAAAAAAAAACCTGTTCCCCACCTGCTATAAAATATATATTTGGGTGGTGGATAAATCTTCAGTTAGGAGACTCCAGAGAATGCCTTGAATTTAAGCGTCTAGGGTTTTTATTCCTGAAATGTCGTTGGGAAATAACATGTGATATAAAAGAAAGATCAAGTTGTACCCTTCTCCAACATTTACTGCTGTTTCCAAGTCAAATATACTGACCATTAATTGTAAGATCGAGATGATTACTCAAAAGTTAATTTAACATCTATATCTCATCTACGCATAGAGGCTAGCTAACAGATTTTGTTATGCTTGTTAGTCCAACTAGAGAAGGCTATAACGCATAGAAGATTACAGAGATTAAAAAAGACTATTGAAAAACATTTACTATCCCTATCGTGAAGTGTTTCCATAGCAGCCGAAACAATTACTAAAACAGATACACTAAAAGGAAAGCAAAGAAATAATACAAAAGCTATCCACCTGAAAACAATTCAGAGATTTGAAGAGTTAAATATAACTCGTTCATTAACTCAATTATTAAACATCACCTACTTCTTAATACATCACACAGACCTTTGCAACGACATCCACAGCAGCACAGAAATTTATTATAGCAAGGACATTGTTAGAAAGGAGTATTTATGACAGCGCTTTGACTGCTGTGGCTTCATGTCACAGAAGATGTAAAGTTCCCTACGCCTGCTTTGCAGGATGGGGATTTCTACAGTAGAGCAAGCTTACCATTTGTTCCCTCTTTTACCCCACTTAATTAAACAAAACCAAGAACACACTACATGTGCTCAGTCCCCTTCTCCCCCAAATCTTATCATGGAGTACTGTTTTCAGTGGCATTAAAAAAGAAGAGCATCAATTCCTGCTACTCTGGACCATCTCACTGAAGAGTCATCTTTCATAGCCTCCCTTTAAGCTTCCACAAGATGCACTGAATTAAAAATCAGAAGCTCAATTTTTAGAAATGCCAAAATCCACGTCTTAAAGTCATCACAAATTTGGGATTTTTTGGCCTCTCCTTAGAGTCATCTGTGAACTTTTCCATTTATGTATTAACTAGCAGGCATCATCGTCACTGCATAAATGCCAATGCTCCTTCCCTGTATTTTTTATGTAAGAACACAGCGCTGCCTACAACCTGTTTTTCTTTCATTAAAGTCATGAGTCCTCGAGCAAAACAGGGGAAGGATTGTGTTAACAGCAGGGAGCAAGTGGCCTTCCATTTACCCACAGCCGAGTTACAAGATCTAAACAAACAGCAGCCTCCTATAGAAATGAACATGCAACAAGAAATACCAAGTATGTTCTCGGCGGTGAAAAGAAATACACTGATTCAAGGAGAAAGGTGCTTACTTTAGAAACTCACACAGGCATCAGTCCTGGTAACTGGATTTCGGATGTGCAGCCGTGCGGTGTCAGGCCAACAAGAAGTAACGGTGCCCTTCATACTGCACCCGCAGGCAATCACCCCACAGCAACAGCACGAGCAAGCTGCCGCTCACGTCCATACGGCAGAGCCAGCCTCAAAAGCATCTCAGATCCTTGGATCTGAGCTTGGGGATTTAAAAAAAAAAAAAAACAAACCAAACAAACAGTGCTTTATTCTGTTTATGTAGAATACTTTCAAAGCACCCCAGTTTTGCCTTAAGAGTGACCAAAAAGCCACTGCTGTTAAGCAATCCTTGAAATTTCGCGTGAGAAGCCGAGTACAGGAACTGTTATGCAGGGTTGGCCACAGAACAACTTTATGTTTACATTTGTATGGGAAGAGCTGGGGAGGAAACAAGCTCAGGAAAGGCAGAGAACACCTGCAAGTGAAAGCGCACAGCATCTTAGGAGGGCAGGCTACCAGATGGAGCAGTTCGAGGGCAGGGGAAGCCCTGTGCACGAGCAGTGAAAAAGAGCAAAGTGCACATATCCCACGAGGAAGTGGGAGTGGAAATGCAGGTAAACAAGAAAGGCGACTCCAGTCACAATGCTCCTCTGCAGCCCGCAGAAGAACGAGCTGAGGAAGGACTCGCAGGTGGCAGCAGATCTCTGCTTCTGTTTATACCACGAGCAGCCACGAGCTCGCCAGCTGTACAGTTGCTAATGCAGGTGGCATAGAAGTGAATGTTAACCCCAAAGACAGTACCAGCCTACCGAGGTGCGATCTGTTTTCCCAGCAATGCCACCAGCCCCCACACACGAGGAAACGCCAGAGCAGAACCTGATACATCTAGCCGGGACACAAGTCCCAGGGTTTTAGCTTTACTTGAATACAAAACAGAAACAACTGAACTCCTCCCTGCAAATACCACTACATTTTCAAGCAGTCACGTCTCGTGTCATTCCTCCATACAAACAAACAGACCCTGCAGTCTTTTTAAGGTCTAACAAACCTTTAAATTAATTCCTACAAAGTTCCGGATAGCAACCTAAGAAGTGTTAGTTACAAAAGTATCACGTCCCAGTATCAGCGTGTTCCTTTTATGGCTGGAAAGACAACCAGGGTGTAGTGTTAACAGGTAGTAGAAAGAGCACATTTCACAGATGCCAGGATCTCCTGAAATAAGCGCTTGCGAGCGTGAGCAGCAGCACAGTGAAGTCCTCAGCAATTATCCACATACTTGACTTCTCGGGTAAGCTGTCTCTGTGATGATGAAGAGACCACATTCGCCCCCTTTCCAAAAAAATTGAGCCGAAACGGAGAGAAACAACCATGCACTTTTTTTTTTCCATGCTCAGTTTCATAGGAAAGACACTATCCAGCTCATTCAGCTTAACCAGTACTGTACCACAGCTTCTGCGTATTAAAGCACACTCTGTTTCAGGCCCTAATCCCATAACAACTAGTGCTTCAAAGCTCAGGGAAACGTTACTGATCAACTTCTATAAATGGTGCAACGCCTCTTTCTGTTTTCCTGACTGTCAGTGTGGGTGTTACTTTCTATGAAAGAAAGGGAAGAAGCAGGAGGAACAGATATATAATTCAACAGAGCTGTTTTCAATCCTCAAGGCACTGCTAGCTATTTTGCACCCCCGAGTCCTCCACCAGCCTAGGGATTTAGGATTTCGGGATAAAAAAACAACTTCTTACCCTGTCTTTGGATAAAGAACCACAACTACCAAGTGCGCATCTCATTCCGACCCCACTGACAGCCGGGGCTTAGTGTGGACATCACAAATCAAGCAAGTGTGCTCTGCGGCTCCTGTACTGGACCAAGCAGATGCCTCCACACGTGTTCAGTACTCAAGGACCACCATTACCTCATTTACTGAGGTTTCAAACCTATAGGCTGCCTTAAACAGGCTGTGTAGCAGTAGCTGAACCCTGACAAATCAGGGCGAGTATAACCTTACATGAAGTATTTACTGAGCTTATCTACATAGACTTCTATAAGTATATCCTCAGCATGCTGATAACATTCAAGTCCTTTCTAAAAAAGGCTTGTGCTGAGATGTTAAAAGGACTACAGCACGTCGCGAAGGAGATGAGAAGAGGGGAAAGCCATGGGCACTTCCAGTATCTGGAAGCGTGTGATGTGGTCTGCAAGGGAAGGAGGGATGAGTCTGAGGCAAGTATCTCTAGGTGGCTCTATTCGCATACTCCCCCGTTCACTTGTAAGAGTGTTACTCCATCTCTTTGGTTTCTTTTAAGCAGAAAACACCGGGTTGCTGAATTCCGCAGTTCAGTTAAATCACGCGAATACACCCAGCTAACGAATTGCACGAAAGGCACCTCACACAACTCAAGAGGCGCCCCGAAACCAGTCTCCCACGCTGGCGGGGATAAAAAAAAGCAGCGCGCGATTTATCAGCTGGTTACAGTTATTCGCAACTTCTCCCACCTGCTCCTGCAGCCCAACCTTTAAGGGCCGGCCACCTTTAGCTGGAAGCGAAGTTTGTTTTTCCGGTAGGACCGACTCACGCCCTCCTGCCATGGGAACACCGCTTGTCAGGAGGGAGGGCAAGGGGCAGCCGAGCGGAGGACGGCCGCCCAGCCTCTGCGAGCACGACGGCGGGGCCGAAACCCACCGCGGCGCCTGTCGCACCCCCCGCTGCAAACCGGGGAGCAGCCGGGGGGACCCCGAAAGGCCTGGGGGGGGCTCCGAGAGGCCGCAGCAGCATCCCCGTTGGGCTGAGAAACTGGGGGGGGGGGGGGGGGGGGCCTCGGACCCCCTGCAGGAGGTTTGGGGGGGGTGAAACGCACCTGGCAGCAGGTGCGGGGGCAGGGAGGGGGAACGGGGGCAGGGGCTCGGCTCGGCCGGGGAAGGAGGCGAGGGGCCGTGGGGGCTGCGGAGGGGCACGGAGGGGCGCCGGGGGTCGCGCTACTCACCGGCAGCTCCACGCTGACCTCGGTGCCGTCCAGCAGCAGGACGCGGCACTGCAGCACCGGCTTGCTGCCGCCGGCGGCCGGGATGTGCACGGGGGCTCCGGCGCCGTGCGAGACCCCCGCGGGGTGCGGCGATGAGGGGAAGCCTCCGGAGCCCGCGGCGGCAGCGGCTCCTCGCAGCCCCCCGTCCCGCTCGTCCCCCTCGCCGCCGAGCCCTCCGCGGCCGGCCCCTCGCCCGTAGCGCTGCATCGAGCGGCGGCCAAAGGTCCTGCGCAGGAACCGCAGCATCCTGGGGGCGCCCTGCCCGGCCGCTCACACCCCCGAGCCCGCAGCCCGGCGCCCGGCCCCGCGGCGCCTCCCTCGCACAGCGACGCAGCAGCGCCGCCCGCCGGGAGCACCGAGCCGGGAGCCCGCTCCGCCCTCTGCAGCGCCGCCCGGGCACGGCTCGGCTCGGCACGGCTCGGCTCGGCTCGGCGCTCCTCCTCCTCCTCCTGCTGCTGCTGCTGCTGCTGCTGCTCCTGCCGGGGCGGGCGGACGGGAGCTGCGGGCAGGGGGAGCCGCTGAGGCGGGCGGCGAGAGGCCACCTGTGGCGGCGGGGAAGGGGAGGGGGCCGCCCGCCGCCGCTGTCCCGCCTCAGCCCCAGCCCCAGCCCCAGCCCCGCCGTGAGGGGAGCGGAGCCGAGCCGAGCCGAGCCGCCGCTCCCCCGGCAACTGCCCCGCCGCCGCCGTTGGGACGTTGGGGCGGCGCCTGCGCGGTGGCTGCCCCTCGCCGCCGCCCCTGAGGGGAGGGAAGGGGACAGGGCAGCCGCGGCGGGGCGGGGGCGCCCCCGGCTCACCTGCGGCTCCCCCGGGGCGCTGAGGGGACCGAGGCTTGGCTGTGTTAGCTGCCGGCTCCTGCTGCTGCTGCAGCCCTTTCCGCACATGGGAGCACGTCGTGGAGGGTCCAGCCGGGCACTCCTGGCACCCAGCTGCGAGAAAAGCAGGGAAAGTTCCTGGTCCCTGGCCGCTGATGTGCCCAGTCCACAATAGACGCTTACAATAAACGGCCTTCCCTTCCCTTCCCTTCCCTTCCCTTCCCTTCCCTTCCCTTCCCTTCCCTTCCCTTCCCTTCCCTTCCCTTCCCTTCCCTTCCCTTCTTTTCACTAGGTGCAAACTTTAAATTTTATTCCAAGTCCTGAGTGCTGTGGTGACCTTAGGGTTCCTTCACTGCTTTGAACGTTTTGTCCCACAAATCTCGTTTGCACGCCATAGGCAACCCAAAGGATCTCGAGCACTGGCAGCTCAGCAGAAATGCTGTTGTCCCTTAAGGGAGCTGCAGCAGTGCCGGTGCAAAGGAAGGAGGTCTGGCGTCGCTCAGGTCTGGCCTTGCAGAAAACTCAGCAAGGCTTCTGCAGTGCTAAAAGCCGTGGGACTTCAGCCCTTAGTCTCTTTCAATGTTTGTCAGGGAAACAGAAGTCTGGTGTTTTAAAATACATAAAACCTAGCCTTGCTTGACTTGCATTAGCAGAATATGTGAAACAGGCCAGTGGCCGTCCTGGAGAGTCAACTCTGGATTTACAGAACAGTCATGGGTGGAGGTGCTGAGATCCCATTAAATCTCCCATTAAGTGATGGGAGATAAAACTCATAGCGAAGGATCTTTGGAAAGAGCTGGTGATGGGAGGAAATAAAGCTGGTTCCGTGTTACCCAGCCACCCTTGGAGTAAAACAATCTACCATTATTTTCTATCACATTACCAGCAGAGCTAACTTTAGCTGCAAAACAAGAGCCTTGAGCGACTGCAGGTACTGAGCACAACACATTTATTGTAAGATGAGAGGTATTTAAACAAGTATTTGCATTCTGGTTTGTCCTTTTACATCCCACCTGTCTACATCATCTCTTCATTTTCAGCTGGGCAAGCCCTAAAGTGGTGTGGTTTGCCGGTACATCTGTCCTGCCGTCCCTCCTCAGAGTGACTGCTGCTTGCTCGCCTTCCAATGAGAGACACAAGCAGAAACTTGTGGATCCTTCTCTGGTCCTCAGCCATGCTGTAGTTACTGCATGTAACTGCAACATCTGCCTCCCACAGAGTTCTCCAGTCTCTCCTGGTAGTCACGATCCGATCCCTGTCACAGAAAGGTAATGACCTAGGTGAACCATTTGTACTAACTCGTATGGCAGTTCTGGCAGCATTCCCTGCAATTAACCAGCGTTATCAATATTTTTGTCATTATGCTAGCCCACGTGCGACTGGGAGAGTATTCGTCAAAATCCTCACTGGCATTTGTGTAGTGGCAGCAAGATGAGGGATCTGTGACCATTGGTGACACCTGCTAGCCATGGCTCAATAACTAAAGAAAAAGATGCAGTGTCGTAAGCACTTGATTCTATCCCTTTCATTCACATTTTTATTTTTGTTCAAATCTTTTCTGATTGTTTTTTTAAATCTTCTTAACAGAGGCAGCCACTTAATGGGGATGGTGAGCGAACCACTGACAGTCCCGTGGAGAGGATTCTCCTGCAGCGGGTACGTGTGTTGTGTCTTGAAAGTAGAGACCTCTTGCTCATTTTACCTTCTGCTACTGCAGTCACGTTCGTGGATTTTTCCTGGCCTGCCAGACTTTAACCATCTGCAAGGGAGTTCTCTAAATTTAATTTGTGTGCAGCTAGAGTTTCTTTTTCTTTGGTTTTCAATAAATGTTATATTTTTACTAACTTAAACAGGCTTGTATTTTGCAAGTTTCTGCCAGAATATATTTTGTTACTGTCATTATTAAAGGAAACTTGCATAGAAGGACTCAAACAAAGTGCAAATATTGCTGTTAACTTATGTATCTATGTTAATAAAACTAGGGGAAAAAGAAACATGAAAGGGTGTGATGTATGTTTACTTAGACTTTTGGATATTAATTTGTTTTCCAAACATATAAATGAAATGAAATTATTTTGTCAAAAATTCTTTAAAGGGAATACTTTTCAGCATGAACATTCATTGAATTATGACATTCTCATAGCACGTGGCAGTCATATGTTTGCTTTCTCTAGAAGCAGGTCAGCTGTACGAGCAAACCTAATTTCACCGTCTTTCAGGAGTGCTCTATATACAGATACAAATAAAGAATAAGATGCAAAGGTAATTCTGAGCTACATTGCTAAGGATAATTTGCATTTATATGCTATCTTTCAGCTAGAGAAATCCCAACACAGTTCCATGAAGGAAAAAAACAAAAAAATAAAAAAAATAAAATTATACATAGGACTATTTCACCAAGCCTGAAATGCAGCAGCTGTGTAACAGCAGAGAAAAACACCAAGAATCTCTCATACAACTGTAATGGAAATACAAATTTAGATAGGCAGAAAGTTATTATGCAAATCATATGGCCATGATGCCAGGGCTAGTAGATGTATTCCCGCAAGAGGTACTACATGGTTATAGATAGTCAGGGTTTTCCTTTATAATATATCAACCATCTCCTCCAAGTGTTACAGAAGAACCACATAAGGAAATAAATTCAAATTTCCCCATTTGGAATAATGCTACAGTATACATACAGTGTAGAGTGTTACGTTAGGCATGAATTTCAGCAGTTATTGCTGTTCTTGTAATCCATATATTCCGAGGAAAAAATCTTTTTTCCTGTCACAGTAAATAAAAAAGCAACTCATTCCAGAATAAGTGCGTCTATGTAAAGAGCTGTTGTAGCATATCCAGAGATGTTTGTAAAGATGTAAGAGCAAAAATTTTTCCTTAGAATATCTACAGAAAGAAAATGCAGTGCCTCCCATCCACCTACTAAGCAGGTTCAATATTACTTATTAAGTCCTACTCCAGATGCACTTCTTTCCTTTAGTGAGGATTTTATCAGGTTTGTACTGACCTCAGGTCATAGAAAATATTTATATTCAAACCTAGGTTTAAAGCATGAAAGAAAAAGTTTTCAATGCTATGTTAAATCACAGAGGTATCAGATGTGCAGCTGAAAAAAATAATAATAAAAAAGAGAGGCATCTTTCCAGGGATTAACTCTTTTTATTTTACTCACAGGGAAGCCATGAAGATATCACTCAGAATATTACCTATAAACGAACGTCATATGCTGAAACACTGATGTCTCCTTGAAATATTTTTAACCACAATTATGTCTTTTAATTATATCAACACTGAAAGAGATATCCATGGCTTGTTGTGATTTGCAGGAATTAATATCTATTTTTTTCAACACCTTTGACTGACATAGCAGTGCTGAATGCTACTTTGTTTAGTTGTGATGGGGCAATGAATCCGTTGTGAAAACCACTGGAAACCTTCAATATGCGTTGAAAATCATCCCAGAAATAAAACAAAGGTAAAGGTTATAATGAGTAAGCATCGCATTAGATTTAGGTAATTAAAAGAAGCTTAAGTTAGATGCTTGAGAGTTTTTTCTCCACAGGCAGGACACTTGTCTGGCAGCAGAAAGCATATCATCTCCTCATGTGGAGACTCAGGCTCTTCATCTCTTGGACTGTTTCAGAGAGGCAGAGAACAAAGGGGCAGAAAGAGGACAGGGCAGTTGCCAGAGGAGGAACCTGCTGGAGGCAAATTAGTCAATAAATGAAAAGCAGAGGGAAGAAAAGTAAGTACTGCTAAGAGAACGATAACAAGAAAACAGGAAGAAAAAGTCAGGACTGAAGGACAGAACCATCAGTGCTGATAGTCTAAATTTAAACAAACACACAAACCAAAACAAAATTTTTATTTCAAATTTGTAAACTTACATTAGTTACCACAGGTTTTCCTGAGATGCCAGAGATGTGGAGCCAAAATGTTGAATTATTGCAAAGTTGCTTCACAAAGTAGAAGCATTCTGTCACTCTTGGTTTATATTAAGTGCATTCTCCTAGACAGCAAACAGCTCATTTTAGAATACTTAAAATATATTAATTACAATGTATTCTATATCTGTCTGATAACTTCAGTATAAAATGAAGTAAATAACATGATCAACTTCCCACTGAACAAGTATCTGCACCACGAGGGAAACCTGCATTGATGTTGAAAAGAGGAAAGTCTAACAAGGACTGAATCACTTATTCAGCCCATGGCTTTTCATTTCTGTCGTGTGGCATACTGATGGGGAAACACACAGTCCTCTCCCGGGTGTATATCGGCTTTAGATTCCAAGGCTGATTGTAAGACACAAATCCAAGTTTATTTTACAGTAAAACTATCCTCAGTAGGATTGGAGAGCAGTATCTCTTTTTAATATACGACCTGGAGGGGAAAAATATTTTCAAGATGTTAAATGACTTAACAGCTACTTGATCACTTTAGCTTTCTGACAGCTGTTTTCCTATGATGATATATATATAGAGATTTAATAAAAAGCACAGCTCCAGCTGAAGGAAATCTTTTCTGAATCCTTCTCTTCTCCTTTCTTTCCCTTCCCTCATCACATACTGATGTGTGCCTATAATGTCAGCAGAGGTTGCTTCTTGCCCAACATTTTCCTGTTCCTACCGCCTCATGTGCACAATGTCCCATGCCTTCTTGCCATGAAGGCATCAGGACACCCTCATGTTCTTCCGAACCTGTTTTCTTTCTCTTGTCAGAAAAACTCATTTTGATTTAACAGTATTTTATTCTCTTTAGACCCTCTGTCAGTTGATGGCAGTATAAAGTGAAGAGGTGCTTAGACCACAGAAACAACCATGATGCTGCTGAGCGTAGGGAAGAATTCTGTTCACAGGAAGGGTCTCGTCCTTCTCCTAAGATCTTCCCATGCTAGTGGCAACTGACCAGGTAGAGTCAATGGGCAAAACTTTTGGCAGGTTTGCAGAAGTCTTTTCCAAAAACAAAATTAAGGCAATGTAGACAGGCTGGAACATGGAGAAGGATCAGAAAGATCCTCCTTATATTACTGGAAGAAAATGTATAAATTTCAAAATTTGTATTGTATAAATTTTAAACAAAAGCACTCAGTCCCAAGCACACAGAGAAAATAATTTATTTTTCTCATCTCTCAAAAGTCAGTGATGCAGAAAGATGTGTTTTCTCAAAAAAGACAAACATGGAAAGGTATTTGATGAAAGACTGATTCTGCTTAGAAAACATGGTTGCGTAATGACCTAGCAGCAAAGTGCTGGGTACCACATCTTCATCAGGACAAGTTAAAAACTAATAATAATAACAAAACAAACAAACAAAAAAAGATGATCCAAGTCATATATATCTTTTTTATGTGTCCCAATACTTAATTATACTAAAATATTTTTATGTTATTGTTATAAGAAATCTTGATCTTATATTACTGAAGAGACAGAAGCAACTACTTTGTTTACCTAAGTTTCCCTTAAATACAGTCCAAATTAGAACACACAAGAAACCCATCTAAAAGTTAAGTCCATTTAAAAGCAAACGAGACTAATAAAGAGAATGCTGCCTGAAACAAGCAAATCCAACTCACACACCTTTATTTGTCATTAGAACAATAACCCCAATAGGTACTGTCTCCGAAGTGCTTTGCATACTCTCAGCCACACCTGAACTCAGTTGACCAGGCACAGATGCATTTCAGATACAGTGGCCTGACTCCTCTGCAAGTTTGAACACAGAAACTCTCCTCACAGCTGCAGTGCAGAAAACATTTGTCTTAAATGCTGATGGGTGGGACCAATTCCAGACGTGGCAAAGTCACTTGGTGGCTTTAGGTGAAGCTTTTGGAGAGTCAAAGAGAATCCCTTTCTTGTTCCCTGGTGTGAAGCCATGCAGAGAGAAGCTTGCTGGGCTAGACAGGATTTTTCACCCTGGCAACTCATGAAAGAATAAGGCATGTGTCATCCAAATTATTAATATATAGTGAAAATAATTGTAAGCCTATTTAAATGTAAGGTCTTTTATATTGTGTGTAAGATCATTGTGCTAAACCTCTTTAGCAATTAAGTAAAAAAATCCAAGCCAGAAATAAAGAAAATGTTAGTAGCCATACTTCACTGTAATCCCTTCTCCTGTTGAAAGCGCAGCAGATGTTTGATTCCCATGTTTGCGTTTTTGGAGACAGGCGTAAAAAATTGTGTTAGCAGGCAGGCAACCATAAGTATTCTCTGTTTAGGTATTTAAGTATTCTCACCATCACAGATGAACAAAATGAAATGGGAAGATCGCCTGGGCTGTAAACTTTTGTCCATCAAGGTTGCTCTGCATGAAGCAATACAGGGGATCGGTGAAAGGCAGGAAAGATTTCTAGCTTCCTCGCTGAGAAAGGGGCTGGGGATGGAGTGGGGGTCACTGACTGCTTCCCTCCTGCCATCTGAGGAAGTGAGGGGGCTTTTCAAGGAGATGTAGGGAGGAAAGGGGGATGTCAACTCTGTTTGGGAAGTGATCTGATCCCTGGCAAGTGTATAGGACTGTGCTACTGCCTCAGCCTGGGCACTTGCTGTGCAAAACTTGGCCCATGACCATCAAGCCACCAATTAGGGGCTGCAGCCTGCAAACCTATAACTCCCATGTGTTCAGGCTGGGATCCTGCTGACAGTACGGAGACAATACGCTTTTTTTGGCATGGGTGGAAAAAGGATTTTGTTACGCTTCCGGTATGTCTCTTGAATGAGGAGAAATGGACTGCTTGCTTTTCATCAGGAACGCTCATGCCTTCATAGGCTTTGCTGGGAGATGAAATTATAAATCAAAAAAGCAGTGGTTTGTGTTTTTTCAGTCTTTCAAAACTGCTGAGCAGGTTTATACAGTTATCCAGAAAAGGTAAACAGAAAGTTACTGAATTACATTTACATGTAGACATCGAGATAAAGGTGTTACGATGAAAACCTTGCATTCACCGTCTCATAAATGTTTGCAGCTGATGTTGTGTATTCTCAGCAATTAGTGTTATATTGCATTTAAATGCTGGAGTGAAGAGACTCAGTCACAGAGCATGAGATCCACAGAAAGTACACCGAGCCACCAAAGCTACTAAAAAGAAGTCAGAACTGAAGTGGGGACAAATGTTGGTCACGGTGATCCAGTCTTAACTGGTGGCAAGGGCTGGACGCAGTTGTGGGACGCGCTGGGAAGCTGGGCTTGTTACCTGCTCAGAGTGTGGGAACACCAGGGGTGCATTTGCATAATGGTGCAAGCTAATATTAGGAACGGCTGGGCTCCCAAACAGGATTTTACCAAGAGTTCCTTCGCTGTGGGAGGAAGACTCAACCCTCAGCTTAAAAAAAAAAAAAAGAAAAGAAAAGAAAGAAAGAGAGAAAAAAAAAGAAGAAAAAAGAAAGAGATGAGAATTTGCTTGTTCATGCACAAATTCTTTGAAAAAAACAGCTTATTCTAAACTTGGGTTTTGGCTGAACGTGCCCAGCCCAATTGGCCAGTCATACACTTTCTGTGAAAGACCTGCATAGGCATGGTGAGAAAAAAGTGATATTTTAATTTCCAAGGGTGACAGAAGAATTGGGACTGTGCATAGTGTCAGCTAGTGCCCAGATCCCTCTGCTGCCGCCTTCTCTCTCTGAACGTCCTGCCGTGGCCTCTCACACATGGCCCTTCCCTTGAACTCTGGAACTAAACATGCACTTTACTCTTTCTCTGGCCCGCTCATGATAATTTAAGTTCTTCATATGGGCGAAAATTCTGAATTTTTCAAGCGTCTTGAACAAAAAAATCTTATTTTAGAGGCTTCAGATAACTCAGATAGGAGTGTAGCCAGCTACAAGCTAGAACAGAGATGCGGTTCTCTGGAAAACTGTTGCTTATCCAGCTACATAACAAGGGCCATCTCCATCTTGCAGTGAGGTAACTCCCCACTTTCCAAGATAAAATGTTTAGTTGAGGTGTTTATGCAGTTCCTAAAGCATACCTACACCTGCCTGGAGGCACCTCTATACAGACTACAGAATTGTTCACATGAAACCAAGAAAGGGAACCCAGAGTGCCATGGCCTCTTCTGGTAAAAAGTCAGACCAAAAAAATCCCACTCTCTCATGTGACCGATATCCCTTGAGGCCTGTCCTCAGGCTAAAAAAACCTCCACCGATAAGATAAGCCTGGCAGCCATCCCAAACTGGAGATCTGCCCAGCCAACTGGGAGGGCTGAGGGCTGCCCATGGACAACACCTCCCTCTGTCAGATACAAAGCAAGTGTCAGAAGAGCTCCCTGGCTGATTCTGCTTTCTGCTGCTGGCTTTGGGGAAAGGGTGAACAGGGAGGTAGCTACAGTCCAGATCACAGAAAACCTTCCTGCAGAGTACAACAACCGACTGCCACCTGTGAGACACCAGCACTGAGCTCTCCACAGTGGGGCTACATCCTTACAGATGGGTAACTGGGCTCCTGATGTCTGTGAGTGGACTTCAAGTCTAGTCCCAGGAAAAGTGCACCCTAAAGGCTGATGCGTAGCAGAGCTAATGTTCATGGTACCAAGGGCGATGGTCTGCACGTTTTTTTTTGGCTTGAATCTTTCTACAGCCTTCTCTAGGCAGGCATAATTAATAGTGCAATTGTAGATCTCAACTACCAGCTAATGTATAATTTTACAAATCTCAATCATCTTCTGATGAGAACCCCACAGCCAGTGTGAAACCTGACCCTCCACTCATCAAGCAGCAGGGTTGTCTAAAAAGACACATCACAGCAGGAAAAGGGCCGGCCCCTCCTCATTGTCCTGAAACATGGAGATTTGGAGGGGATGTTTGGAGGTACAAGGTCATAAAAGTGGAAGGAACAGTAAAATAAATGAATCTGACAACATGAACATGCCAAAGAAAAAGTAAAGCTCCCAAGAATTAAGGATAATATCCAAGAAATGCAGGACTGCTTTTCTTCTTTCCCTTATGTCCACCTTTTGCCCAGAGGTGGGCAGGATCTAATGTCCATCTTCAGGAGGAGGTGTCACAGTCATACTGCTTGCCTGGCAGGATGGGCAGGCATTTTTAGTTGCTTCAGAGTGTTTTTTGTGCATAGGGAAATGGAAAGGTTGCACTCTCAGCTGTTAGTGAAGTTATTTGCTAGCTCGAAGCCTGTGCTAACCCTGAAAGCGGCACATCAGGATGTATCAACTCATCAGATCGCTCTGCTTGGGCAGCCTGGTCCGGCTCTGTGCAGGAGGACAAGGCATTGCGTGGATCCCTCACCTCCTGCATGAAGAGGAACCTTCCCTGTTCCCACCTGTAGCCATAGGGGAGCTGTCATTCTTGTCCTGTTCTTGGGCTTTGCTATCTTATGTAACACAGCTTTCACACCAGCTTGGGCCCAGATCCCATATTCAAAGGCCAAATTCAAAGGTTAGCTGAAGGTCACAAGGAAACAGAAGTACATACACAGCAGGGCCCATGATGGTGGCCAAGGAATGGACTAGGTGCCTTTGCTCATGACAGGATCTACAATTTTACCTGGTTTGGCTGCTGAGGGAAAAGTGATGGGAACATTTGAGAGCCACCTGCTCAGTATGCCAGCCCGTGGGCACCTTTGTTTTTCTGAGCTAGAACTCTGACAACACACAAAATATATAAAATAAAACAAACCCAAAAGCAGATATAAAACACCACATCCCTGCTGGACTTTGTACAGTTTAATTAAATGCCTAATTGGATTAACAAACAATAATTTGGATTACTGGATTTGCCACACAATAGTTTTCGAATGCATGATGAATCCTAACAAGTGCAAATATTCTGTTAAGTGGGGCAGCAAATGGAGCTCTCTTTTTCTTCCAAGATATTGAAAATACCTTTCTGAAACCCTTATTAAAAACACACAAATGAGAAAAGGGAGCAAGGTAGTTTCTCAGGAGCGTTTAAAAAAAAAGTACTTCTCAAGAACTTTGCTGTAAGATCATAATTATCAGTAGCACTGACTGATTTGCTGTGCCTGACTAGTAGCTCACTTCAGCAGCCTGATTTTTCAAGCTGCACCAAGC
Organism: Cygnus atratus; assembly: GCF_013377495.2. Lineage (NCBI taxonomy): Eukaryota > Metazoa > Chordata > Aves > Anseriformes > Anatidae > Cygnus > Cygnus atratus. The sequence goes on from NC_066363.1 coordinate 91,308,254, forward strand.
AGATCTCCTTTGAGACATGTGTCCAGGTATACCATGTCAGGTATCCAAACTGAGAAGCAGCAGCAAACATTTACATTCATTAGTCTCGGTCTGTTCTGACTCTGTATCAGCTGCTCTGAACAGTCATGCTTAAAATTTAAAAGAATAGGTTGCTTAATCTTGAGAATACCTGGGAGCCAAGGTGTTTGCAATGGAAGCAGGAAACAAGCAGCATGGATTTAGCTAGATTAGCGGCTTCCAATCTTTCCAGACAATCATCTTTCTTAGCTGTTGAAAGAAAAACTGCTTTAGATGTCTGACATTTTGCAAACATGGTTAAAATTTAAAGAATGGAAGCACAGTGAGGAAGTCTGGCACTTGTCAGAGTGCAAAACCCTGAAGCCAGCTGGATGTCGGTTTCCTAAAGAATCACCTAGGAACTGGCAATGCTGCAAGCTGATTTCCACCGTAGAAGCTTGTTTGAAATGTCACCAAAATATGATTCCCAGTAATTATTTCTAGCACTGGACAAGTATCATTGTTCCTGACCAGCAGTGTGAAAGTAACACAAAGTGAATATGTGGAATTCTGTCTAAAACAAACAGCTCCACATTATTTGCTCAGCTAAAGAGGAGCATTGCTTCTGTGAATACTCGCCATAAGAGAAGTCTGAGCACAATATTTCAATAATAGCATAAATAATCCTTGGCCAGAGAGCAACAGGCTGGCATTAAGAGCCAGACTGATTAAATCTTCCTCAGAGAAGAATACGGAGTCACAGGCCCAACCGCTGCTCCAGCCTGATTAACTTGGGGGGGCTGCTCCTTCCTGGTGCTCCTGGGGGATGCCAGGAGGGAGCGGAGCAGGGCCCCGGTCCCCAGCCATGGCTGCAGTTGCAACTACACCTCCATCTGTCCCAAAAGCCTGAAGGTGGACTGGGAAGGGTCCCCACCGAGAGGCATATTCTCCCTGCAGCATCCCTGTGACTGTTTGCCTCTGGTGGTCTGAAGGACCAGAGGCACAGCATGGAGTTGAATAACCTTCTGCTGTCAGAGCTGAAGTACTGGTCCCATCCAGCCCAACGTCCTGCCTCTATTGCAAGCACCTTTCTTCATCCATCTACTCAGTTGTTCAGTGCAGGAAATTCCTTCCTGACCCAAAAGTTCAAAAGGAACCAAAAAAAAAAGGAAAAAAAAAGGCATGAGAGTCACAGAGAGACTTATCACCCACTGCCTGCTGTAAGGTGGAAGGCAAAAGGCAGTGTCCAGACAGACGTACACCTGCATGATGCTGTATTTGAATAGGTCTATGCTGTTCAAGAGTGGGGCTGGATGCCCAAAGCCGAGCTGGCCAGCTTCCCAGCCTGTGGAGAAGAGTGGCACAAAGCCTGAGCGCATTTGAGGAGCCGGAGATGCAAGCGGGGCGATGCTTGCTGTGGGGCAGCTCACTTTAGAGGCGCCACTTGCGTCCCTCCCAGAAACTGTCTCAGCCTCCCTATGCGAGTAACAAGGCAGAGGGCAAACCCCAGCATGCAGCCCTGCCACAAAATGTAACTCCTGCCCACATGCAGAGAAAAAGGCGTTTGGATGTGCTGCTGTCAGCTCATAATACCTGCCGTCACAGTGCAGAAATGGTTCAGTTTCCTACCTGTAATGCCAAGATTTCTTCCAGAGTGAAATGTGTGTGTTTATACACACACATGAGCACATGTATGAACTGCTGTTTTAACATCTGTGCTTTCTGAAAGTAGGTTGTGTTTATGCTGCGATTAATTTATTAGCTGCGGCTTCCACTACACCCAGAAAAAAAGGGACGGGAAAGGACATCCTGCACTCAGTTCTCAGTACTGCAGACTACCCCACTGTCTAGCTTTGTAACTCATTTTAAGATAGCTCTTGGTAAATCAAAGTAGTTTGCTGCCTGCAAAATAAAGGAAAATGAGGTCGGCAGTGAGTGGAGGTGCTGCACACTCACATGCTTAGGAAGGAGAGCTCCCAAACGTAATCCTGTCTGCCCAAGACCCAAGCCCTGCAATGCTTATCTTTGAAGGCTTGCAGGATAACAATCTGCAGTGTGTATGCACAAATCCTGAGTTATTTGGGCAAGTCTGGGAGCACCACAATAGCCAGTTTAACCAAATAATCTACTCGTTCTTAGTGCTTTCTCTCATTAAAGCATTTTACAAACCCTGCCTTAATTAAAGTTCACGGCACTCCTACGAGTTAGCAAAATGTTATTATCCCAATTTTACAGATGGAGAAGTTGCAACAGAGAGGTGAAATGCTTTGCTTGAGGCCACAGAAGGAGACTGTTTCGGGGGCAGGATTAGCAGTCGGGAGTTTTTGGCTCTGTGCATCACAGCCAGCCTCCAACGGCCCCGCACAGGAGCGCAGAGCAGCTCTGGAAACACTGGCACCCCTTCGGGGCCTCTGCAGCCCCCTGTGCTGGCTCCGAGGTGGCCAAGGAGCCGATCTAGGTGTTAACATCTCCTGTTATCCCATGCTCTGCTTATCTCCCAGAAGTGGGCTGTGCCAGCTGGGTAACAAGGAGAAGGAGGAAATCAGCAACGTGAGGTTTGTTTGGGGGTGGCTCAGGACTTGGTCACCAAGCCATGCTGCCTTGCCAAGCCACAGACATGGTGGTGACCACACGCATATCAAGGATGATTAGCAAGCTGAACCAAACAGCATGGTGTGCCATTTGCAACCCATCTGGAGTGGTGTAGGGTGCAAACTTCTACTCTGAGTCATGCAGCAGGGAACTGAAGCTGGGTCTCTCACCTCTGGAGCCACCACCCTAGCCAGAAGGCTCAGCTGGATGCAGCTGACACTCCCACGCCTTCCATTTTCATGTAAATGTTCAGAAGGTTTCATTTTTCCCCATACGACAGGACAACCCCTTTCTACTTAAAAAAATAAAATAAAATCACCACAAAGCAGGATTATCACCCACTACTCAGATGCAATTTCAAAACTGAACATAAGACATTTGTCTGTAATGCACCTCAGGAGGTCCCTAGTCCCACCTCTTGCTGAAAGCAGGGTCAGCTCTGAGATCAGACCAGGTTGCTCAGGTTTCATACTGTCAGGTCTCGAAAACCTCCAAGGATGGAGATTGCACAACAGCCCAGGGTAATCTGCTCCAGTGCCTGATTTTCCTCACAGTAATTTTTTTCCCCCTTATGTGCAGTTGGAACCAGCTGGATTCTTTTCCTAGAAAGAAATGTGTCATTTCATCTGGTGGTGGCCACCCCAAGTAATTTTTTCCTTTGCTTGAAACTCTGCTTAAAAATTTAAAGAGTCCAGAAAGTTTTCGTACAGATTTTAGCACAATAGCACACTGTCAAGATCTCATGCTGCAGGCTCATGATTACATCAGAAATCTGATAAGAACATATCTTCTTCTTTGTGGCAGAAAGCATCAGCTTTTTAAAGACTCGAGTGTTATTTCATTTTTTTCCACTCATTTTAATGAGACACTGCTTTCAGATCCCTGTAACAGAACACAGATCAGAGGTCTTTAAAGCTCTCATGTTTACATCACGTCTTAATACCCTAAGGTATAGGTATCATGATTGTGATTTACTGCTGAGATTCACCTATTATATTCATGTTGCATCAGTAATATTAGTCACCTGTTACTTTCTGGAAATTCTTTTATAGAAACATAATTCTCAACATTTCTTGTGGAGTTCTTTCTATATTTACTTTCTTGACTTGGGGGAAAAAAAAAAAAAGTAGGACAGGTTCCAATCTTCACAAGGAATTACAACAGTGCTGCTTTGCTGCTGCAGTTCTCTTTTGCAAATTTGCAAGCCCTGAATTAACAATGGGATAAATGGTCAAGGTGTGAATCATTTTTAGTGGTTATACGTACACCAAAGCTGGGAACTCAGTGCTTTGTGGTCTCAGGTGAGTGAAAGAGAAACATGGGTTTCATTTCGCCCTGTCGGTTGTAATAAGCTTTACCATGAGTCTGTGTCAGAATAACCCTAAGCATCAAGCTGGTTGTGCCCATAACTGTATATTGAAGAGCTGTGAAATATTCCGTTTCATTTGCTTTGTCCTATGTACAGGCATCGCTCACTGTACCTGCCCACCCCGAGGCAGAGCTGAGGTTTGGTCCCAGGCACGCACCATGCAGCAGAGCATGCACAACGCTGCACCCACATCCACCCGTGGGAAGACCTCACCTACCTGAAATATTAGATGCTGGTGTTTGAGAAGTGCTGAAGAGAGACAAAGTGACTTATTTAGTCCAAGGATGTTTGCCTTTGGCTGGTGAGCAAGAGAAAGGTGGCACCAGTAATCAATTGACTGGAGTGTAAGTGTGAGGAGTTGGGTGTAACTGATGGGGCAGGGGGGCAGTGATGACAGGCTAATCTGCCATTGATCCCTTCTGGGAGTGTTAATAAAAGGATATGTTCCATGGAATGAAATATGAAGGGATATTGCCCTAAAGCTGGTGTGGCTCAGCCTGCAGATACTGCTGTTTGTTCATGTTCCTTGAGGTCCTTACACCTCAGACACTGCAAATGAGAGAGTAGCACCCAATGGTCACACTCACTGCTGATCTCTGAAAACCCAGTGTGAGATATCCAAGCCCCTGCTCTGCTTTTCTCCTCCCTCATGAGTTCCTCGCTGCCCTCACTATCCCTCCTTCTTTCAGCTTTCATCCGTGCTGCACCAGCAGGAGAGAGCTGCTCAGGGCATCCTCCTCTGCCTTGCCTGGAGAGTGAATTGGGGAAGCCTGATTAGACCGATGGACTGATATTCATGCTATATGTTCCAAGTTTTACAGAATACAGAAATTCTTACCTGCTTCTGTGCACATACCTCCTTCAGACAAAACAGCTGAGGGGAGCCTACATCGTTTTAAAAGCAGGCGGTTGCTGTCTTGAAATTATTCTTGTAAAGAGGACATGCAATCCTATTATTTTGCTGTCCTTCTAGAATGAAATGATATTGAATTAAATACTGAGAAGAAAAAAAAATCAATAGAGTTCTGTGGAGTTTCCCCTAAATATAGCTTGGAGGATCTTATTTGTGACAGAACCCACAGCCGCAGCCCCTGACATCTCACTCCAGAGCCCTAAAAGCACACAAAGCACGGGAACAACCTCACCAAGGCTCACAAATGGAGCAGTACAGCAGAGTAACCAGGACCCAGCAGCTTGCAGCCTTATGTGATAGGAGATTATTGTACAGCAGCTTGTGAGAAATGTGCTGCCTGTGCTCCTGACAATTCGCATAGCCTCAAAAGGAGAGCTGCTGCATCGAGAAGATTGGAGAAGCAGCACCAAGCTGTCAGGCGGGGAGGTGCGCAGGGCTTTCCCCAAACACAACTCAAAATGAATTTCTGCTGCGATGACGCGTGCTGTGCTTGAGGCCAGATTTTGACTGCTGAACGTGTCCGTGTGCTGTGAACAGACTCCTTGAAGCCCGTGGGAGTCCATACGGGGTAATGTGTTACCCAACATGAGCAAATGCATCGCAGTGTGGTTCGAATAATATTGAAGGGCCCAAAACCAAAAAAACAGATTTCCAGCTGCTAGGAACTGCATCAGGAGAGGAGTATTCCTGGTGTCAATAGCATCAGCTGCATGGGTAGAATTACCCAAGTGGGATCAGGGCCTTGAAAAGTAATTTTCTTAGGGCAAGGATTGCCTATCTGTGCCTTGTGAGAATAATTGCATATTCTGCCTGTGCTTGAATCACAACAGTAGACACAAAGTATTGAATCTGGAAGAAGGATTACAAGTATATTTTCTTGCAATACCCTATTTTCATAGGCCAAATACCTTCTGTAGCAGAAATACTCAAAGGAAGTGAGGGATACTCAAAACCCCATACCTTCTACTTTGTGTATTTCTAGAAATATTGCAGTTTCCAAAGGTTTGTTCCACAACTGATAGTTAAGTGCACTCTCAATCTGTAAGAGATATTGAAAGCAAGCAAATTATACACTGGCATGTCTTATTTATCTCCCCAAGAAAAGAAAGGAGAGTAATTTCTTGCAGTAAGCAAATACAGTGGAGATTGAATCCTACTGCTATTTTATGAAAAGTATTATTTGGATCCTACATTATTTTCACATCAGTAGCGAAATATTATCAGTTAGGAAAGGGGAGTTACGGAAGGAGGTGCTCACACCTGTACATCCAAAATGCTGGGGCATAGTAGAATATATTAGGCACTTTTGGTCTTTGAAGTTATAGATTATCTTCCTCAGTTTGAGGAGAATGTGTGTATAGATACAGCTATCAGCAGTTCAATATCACAAAACAACGCCCATAATACTAATATACTTGTAGTTCTGAACACAAAGTTAGAGAAAGGTGATCTTCTTTTCTAAAATTACCACTTACTTTGTACCCATTAGAAAGTGGAAAGTACCAGCTGCCTTTGGTGTTTAACAGGAAGACTCAGAAGTAAATGAGAAGGTATGAAGGACATGTTTCATGGATACTTAATGCTTCCCCAGCTAGGAGCAGACTGGAAAAGCAGAGGACAGAACTGAAGACATGTTCCTAGAAGACCCAACCTCCTGCAACAATATATAATTTGCATTAATTATGTTTATGGCCATTACATCTGGCACCGTGGCCTGGTCTTCTCTAAGCACACTGGAGATGCGCAGTATGAAAAGTTTTGCTTTGTGTGTATCAGTGCTTTGGTCTTTCTGCCTTTGAGCAGAGTGCCCTATTAAAAAGTGTTCAATATACATTTTCTTCAAGGCTGGTTTCACAGCAGAGGCTCTCTGTTTAAAATTTTTAGCATTCTACAACCTGGAAGTGATTATATGCTTGAAAGTATTTAAATGGCATTTGAAATGTTGAGTTGCATTCTGAAATCTAAAATTTGCAAGTTGTGGTTAGTTATACATGCCAAAAATAGCTTTTCAGGAATGTTCAACCAAATGCTTTGCTTTTATTCTAGAATGTAGACGTAGAGCAAACCAACAAAAGTTCACGTTTAGCTGGGAAGTTATTGCTTAAAAATCATCCAAAATTTTCAAATACCTGAAAAAAAAAAAAGTCACCTTGAAGTGACCTTTCTCTGAAACTTTCTTTAATTTTTTTCCTTCTTTCCATGGATAACTGTGAAGCCTTGCTATACCGGCGAATGTCCCATTACACACCATGTGCACTAGTCTGCAACATGGAACTGCCTGGGACTTTCTCTCCCGAGAAAAACAAGTGTAATACTCCTTCACCCGCTTAACTGCAACTTTTATAAAATAAATAAATAAATAAATAAATAAAATTGGTAATTGAGTCCACTGCCTGAAGACCATCTAAAAGGAGAGATTGCTCTGACACATGATACCTTTAGGAATCCTTTATCAAACCAGATGAATTATTATTTTCTTAACATTTGAGTGACTATTTCCATAGCTGTTCTCAGGCTGAAAGTGAATAAAATGTAACCATTTTTGCTACTACCAGGAACAGCATAATTATTCTCCATCAATTTCATATACTCATGAATATGCATACACTACTACTTTCTTAGCAAAATGGAAGAAATGTGAGAAAACTAACTTTTGCCTCCAGAAAATATTAAATATTTCACTTACAGGAATCCATGAAGACATAATTCCTTTTTTTTCGTGGATTCCACTGACAACAGAAATTGATTCCCTGCACTCTCTTCAGACAACAAGAGTTTGGCAAGGCTGCAAAGCTTGCCTGTCTAATAATAATGCACACATACAGAATATGTACATGCATATATACATACAGTGAAGTACTATCACTTTGAAAAGCTGCCGGAGGCATATCCAGCATTTTACTGGGGCCTACCCAACCTAGCACCGAGAATAGTTGCCGGAGCTGTCGGGAAGCAAGAAGGAGAGCGAGTCCCGCTGTGGGAGCAAAACCACCAGCGGCACCATCCGCCAATTAGTTCTCATTGCTGATGAATACTAAGGAGTCCTTGGCAGTCCTACACGCAGTTGTGTTAGGCAGCATCAAAGTGGCCTCAGGAAGAATGGATTCCTCATTCTTTTTATTTCTTCCTGTTCGCCAGGTTCCTCCCCTGCACCCCACTGCCAAGGGATGTGTACTAGGGAGGGAGAAACTTGATCTGCTGTATCGGGCGTTTTGGGATACAGCATCCCCGGCAGAGGCTGGCACTGCCTACCTGACCAGCTTACCAACCAGCAGGATGCCGAGCATGTTTTCAGTGCTGCTGGTGACATGAGCACAGGCAGAAGGGTTTCTGCTGACTGCCTCGCTTGTTTCAAAATGAGCCTGCAAAATTTATTAGATGTAGCCATCTGCTTCTCAGCCATTCTCCTACACTACCCGTGACAGTGACTGACAAGAGAGAAACAATGAATTTACAGCAGTGGGTGAGAATCAATTACATTTTTTGTTCCCTGTTCCAGAGCTGCTGTAGCTCTTCTGGTAGAATTTGGAGTATCTGCTAACAAACCTTGCCTGGACTTTCAAGTGGACAAGCATTCACAGTCAGTTTTGCTTTGCTCCTTACAACAGCAAATGAAGAAGAGCCTGCAAAAGAGTTAAGGGTTTGCAATCATTATTTTAAATATGAAGAGGAAGCTTCATCAGTAACCTCCCTGTGGTTATGTTTTGTTGTATTTTTAAAAGGAATCCTTTCAAAGGCCATTTAAATCTTACCAAGATTTACCCATAGATTTCAAAAGGTTTTGAATATGGCTGTGAGTATATGTTCTTTGGACAAGGAATTTTCATAAACTGATTTCAGTCTGGAATGTGCATATTTTTTATTTTGTTTTGTTTTGTTTTGTCACAAATATATAATTTTCACTGCAAAATGACTTTTGGTTGTGAATACTCCTTTTGAGGATATTTATTCCATTACTAGTGAAAACTAAAACATCACACTGTTTTTCCCAGTATTTACATTTTGTGAAAATCGGATCCATGCAAAAAATTGCAACACATTTTCAGAAAAAGAGATGAAATTTTTTTTGATTCAGTTACATTGCAAAAGATATGTATTAGTTGTGCTCCTTCTATTCCAGATCTACAAAAGTAACCGTTATGTCCCAAACCTTGGCTACTTTTCAAATTATACCAGTTGATCTAACAAAGAATAGTACTTTGACCTGTAAACTTGGGGTGAAAAAGTAGGAACGCTGTTGCAGTTACTCAGTGATTTAAGGCAGAAGAGTAGTTAATTTGTTTCAGCCAGTCTAAGAGATGAAAGAAACAGAGGAAAGAAATTGCTACCATTTCTAGTTTGCAACCTGCAGTATATTTTGTGCATGTTCTTGGTAGGTATTTATGGAAGGAGCCATTTTCAGGCAGAGAGAAGCACTAGTGGTACCTCAGTAGGGAAAAGCACCTTCAGGCAGGCTGCTGTGGGAGGTGAGCATTGAGGAGCTCAAGCGCCTACACTTGCACTGCTTGAATGCTTGGTTGCACACAGAAGATCTGCTAAACTGGATCAGCCTCTCTCTTTAGCCTGCCTTTCTTTACCAAGGGCTCATCTTCACCTGAGGATGGCCATGCTGTGCTGAGCTGCATGGGGTTCCTCCTCCTGGCACGCAGCACCTGACCACCATCTTGTAGGCCCAGCAGCCACCAGTGGCCTGGCTGTCCAGGGGTGACAAGTCCTGAGATGGTGAAATCTAACTCCCTCTTGTGCAGTGTGCACCCTATTGACACCCTATGGCATGTTGGCCTTATTTGCTTCACACCTGGCTCATGCTTCTGGCATGTCCGTGCTCACCACAAGCGGGAAAACAGTGTGTGTGTGTAGGCCAAAACTGGACAGCAGCCTGTCTGTGGTGGCTGCTAATTCCATGGACAAAAGGCTGACCATATGACCAACATCAGCCTTCTCGGGGTCTTGTTTCACGTACAACTATCTGGTCAGCTGTGCCTCTCCATTTTAGAATCCTCTGTGGCTGGCCTCTGTGCTCACTCATATTTCCGAAGACCCAAGCCCATGGCAGGGCAGTGTCCAGGATCACTGCATGACTCATGCTGGAGCTGACAAGTGTTGGAGAAGACAGCGTGCCAACAGGGAAGCTTGCAAAGTAGTGAAAAGAAAACATTTCTGGTGGGGTGTGTCTTAAACTGTGCTCCTCTCAGGGCAGAACGCCAGGAGCCGCTGCTCTCTGGAAAATTTGCAAAAAAATTTGGAAAATCCTCTGTTCTCTTCTGGAGGTAGATGCCTAAAGTCTTCATGCTTTCCTCCCTTCAGTATTTTTGAAGTATTTTGTTGGTTTGGGTAGATCAATAGCCAGCTCATGTAGCCAGGTGGCAAAAGGCTGATCCTTGCTCCAGACATCTCAGCACCTTCCACCTCCCCAAGGAAAATGTGACTTGGAGTGCTCACACTTCTGTAGAAGCTCCTCTTTTCATGGCATTGCTAAAGACTAAGAACAAGAGAGAAAGAAAGCATTGGTGACCCAGGGACAGCGTGTGTCGTCTGGGGACACAGAGCAGGCTGTGCTCCAGCCCTTCCCCTTGAGCATGCCTTGGATCCTGTCTCCCCCAGAGAAACTCACCAGTCGTAACCATGGGTTTCCAGAGGCAAGTTTGCTCTTCTGCTCTTTCTCCTCCTCAACAGACATTTATTTATCCCATGTGAAAGGTATAGGCTTCACAAGGGGACTGTGCCTTACTGGAGGAAGGCAGTAGAGTGCACCTGGCCATCATGGCACATTCCTGGGAAGGGGCTGGACATTGCCTTTGGACTGGACCCTCTTGGTGGGACAAGCAGAGGAGCACCCAGCCTGAGGCTCATGTGAGATAAGAGACTGTCCCCCACACTGCTCAGCATCACTGAGGCAGGAGCACATCAGGGAGTGCTTAGAAGCAGAACGTGAAGACTCTGAAGAATACAACCTTGGGAGATGCTAGCATATTCAAAATGAAACTGCTACATCAATTTTGGGGAAAGGGAAAGCTACAGAAACAGTTCATCTATTGTTTGCAAGTAGCTTTTGGTATCAGGAAGTACAAATTAAATACAGTGAAACCAAGAAGTATTTGCACAATATTAGGTTAGGTCACCACAGCAAGTGAGAAAGAAACATTTTGTTGTACTGAGCCATGCAACGGGGCAATTGTATCCCTAAGTCTAAAAGACACAAACAAATGATTTATAAAAGATAGAGGAGAAAATACCATGTTATCTGCTGGAATTGCTGCAAGGTCATGAAAGCAATTTGCAGAAATAGCCACAACTCACCAAGAAATACCATCTGCACCATTCCATCCATAGCAGAAGAAAACTGGCATGGGCAGAGCATCAAGTTTAAAGCACTGAGTGCATCGCCTGCCTTCTTCTGCCCTGTGGCCTAGCAAAGCATTCTTCATGTCCACTGAAATCAAGAGCTGAGATCAATTAACACTTACCTGAACACTTTGGCAGCTTGCAAAATTAGATACCATGGGATTTTTTATTTTCATGTTTTACCCATGCTGCACAGGTTACCTGCCACTCTTGCATGAGAGCAAGCTGCAGAAAGCAGAGGCAGAAGTATTTCTGGTACACTCTGGAGCATTCCTACTGTGGCTCCAGCAATCTGTATTTTGTTTTTATAACAGCACCTCTCACTGTGTTATCTTTGCACTCTCCAAGAGGTAATCTCTGAGAGTAAATACGTCTGCTCCTCTGAGTTGCCCAGATTGGATTTGTCTTTTAATTCCATGTTCTGGTGGGATTGCTTATGTAACGGGCTTTTTCTCTTCGTTAAACTAAGGTTATAATTCCATGGTATGAAGAATTAGGCAAACATTTCATATCATAAAGCTACAGCCCGTGGGCGTGATGGGCTTTGGGCCAGCATCTCTGAACAGACAAATGTTTTTTGTCATTTTGAAGAGTTAGGAAATCAGACAGATCACACAGAGATGAGAAGTAGTAAATGTGTTTCATTAAAAAATGTTTTTTCAAGATGGTTTCAACAAAAATATTGAATATTGGAAATATTGTTATTATATCTTTTTCAGCATTGCAAATTTAGGCCAGAGGGTCTGTTTTTCAGGAGTAAGGAGTGGGGGATGGAAACAAGTGAATAAAGAGCTTCCCAAAAATTCCAAATAAGCATATATTTCTTAGACAAACAATTTAACATACACATTGATGAAGAAGATGATTGGCCAGAGTGAAATAAACAAATAAACAAATAAAAAACCCAAACCATACAATTTAAAAAAAAAAAAAAAAAAAAAGCTTTGCATGCCCAGCTTTGAAAGAGACACATATGCATAATGTCATTTTTGTGTCTTGTTTTGGGGCAACTTACCAGGGAGTGACAAAAACTACCCATGGGCAATCTGGTGAGCTTCCCTCTCTGATTCTTCTCAGAAGAGCTCATTAGGTGGGCCAAAAAGGTCAATACACTTAAGAGAGCATCATCTTGCTATAGGTCTGGGCATTGCCTGAAGAGTCTGAATGGGAGCAGCTCCTCGCTAAAAGAGGGTTGCCCCATAAGTCCTGGAAGGATGTTTTCTTCTAGTTATGTTTTACCTTGGGCACAAATGGTGAAATCAGCACAAACCCGACAATTCCACTCACAGATACACTACCCTGGCAAGCCCTGAAAATTCAGGCCTTGGGTTCAGGGCAGAGGGTCTCTATGGCTTTCATCTCCTTGATGGCTTTGACACCAGACATCCTGCTTGGTTTGGACCAGGGCTGGTGGAGCACTTGGCATAGTGAGCCAGCATCACCCCCTAGAAAGAGCCAAGCCAATGGGGCATGTGAGCACATTTTGAGCAGTGTGAATGTCTCTTTCAGAGCAGGGAGACATACCGCTGGCAGTGCTTGGTCACCCATTTGGGACACCAAGGTAGAGGCTGAGAGCAGCCCTGACAGGGCAACCACTGCTTGGGAGGTAATGCCAGATTCCTGCATTTTCATCCTGGCTCTGGCAGGTTTGCTGTGAGGCCACAGGCTGGTTGTTTCTGTCTTTTTGCCTTCATTTGCCCACCTGAGAGAACTAAAAGTCAGGCTTTGAGGATTAGTTATTCAATAAATTACGGTGTGCTTTGCATATGAAGCACGTGATTTAGGCATTCCTGTGGCTGTGGCCTGCGCTGTCATTAAAAGCCCAGGAGTGGTTGTACGACAACAGGTGAGTGTATTTTGGCAGCCACAGTTTCACAGATGCATCAGGTTGCAAACAGAATTTAATGTGATTTCAAATACACTATTTGAAAATGTTACGAGCTCTCCCATTTGTTTGGATTAGCACAAGCTCTCTGCTCTTCCTCTCCTCATCTCATTTCCCGCATGTTTAAACTGCAAATACAGCTGAATTTAAATGTAATCCTCATGTCTTACCAACTCATCTTCACCGAAAAAAGCACATCATTAAGAAAAAGTAGTGTATGGGGGACTAGCCCCCTAGTTCCAAATACGATGCAGGTTTGCCACAGCTAAAAGCAAAAACTGTGCTAGTGATTGCTAGTGATTTACATTTATCCCCTTAATACAATCAATTGGCATCAAAGAGCCTGCAGATGCAGAAGAATCTAGGTTCAGATTTATCAAAGCATTTCTGTAATTTTGGGACGCCTTAGTTCATAAACACTCATTACATGTAAGCAGACCCGCTGCCTGAAGAAAACGTGCAGTTTAATCTATTATTGATTATTTTTACAATCTTCAAAAGCATCCGGAGTGTGTCTCAGGGCAGAAATGAAGAAGCTGAGCACGCAGTGCTTACCCTGGGGAGCTGCTGGTGCAAATTCCACCTGCGAAGTACCACGAGGTTGATCCAAACCCAGCGAGCCTAGGAGAGGAGAGAGAGCATTACGGCGTACCCCTATCCTCAATCACAAGTGGTGTGCAGTAAAACAACATAGCTGGAGGAGTGTCTGGGACCTGAACAAACTCATCACCAGGAAGCTCTACAGACAACCCTGGAAAACAGTCTAGCTGTGGCACGCTTTGTCCCAGTACAGCTTTGGGAAGCACAGCCAGGTAACACCAACCGGACTGGACAGTGATTTACGGAGTGAGTGACTACAACACAGGAGACTAAAAATCACTTTTCAGGAAGGTTTCTTCCCAGAAGGAAGATGTAAGCACTCAAATCTTTAGAAAAAACTCTTTACTTACTAGAATTCAGCCACTCAGATTCCTTTCAGTTTCTGCCTGCCCTGCCTTGGAGAATACTGAAGAGACTGTCATTGGAAGCACAGAAGTGTGTGTAGTTTGGTCAAGATCAGCTGTCTTAGTAAAGGAAGAAAGAAGCAAGGCACCAGGAGCGGCCTGGTGCAGCTTTCATGCTATGGCGAGGTGGACTTCTAAGGGTAAGGGAAATCTTTGGCATAGCTCAGAGACGTCAGAGAGGCCACACTGAGTCAGGCTGTGGATCAGTCTGGCCCAGTGTCGAGCCTCTTACCATGGTCACAGTGGACGTGTAAGCAAGAGTACCCGAACAGGTTAGGCGTGCTTTTCCGGAATATTCCTCCAGCCTTTGAAAATCTGTGGCTCCTGACCCAGAAGAGTTGTTCTGGTATTTAAATGCCTGTGGTGGATGTTTGCGAATTTACACAGTTGCTTTTGGTCTAATGTGAATATTTTTCCCCAAAGAACCTTTTCCTTTGACCAGCTCTGAGCTGGCCGCCCTCTGGTTTCACCAGGTCCTGGCAGGATGCCAGGCTTACATGAGACAAGCAGCAGTCACTGCCCACCTTCCTTCCCACATCGCTTGGTGGATCTCTAGCACATCCATCCTTGGACGTGTCCTTCCCTGGGCTGGAGACTCCTGAGCTCTGTGACTGCCCCTGGTGTGAAAGCTGTTCCACACCTTCCAAGGCCATTCCCCAGGGTCAGGTCCCTGATGGTTGCCTGATGGGCACAGCAAGGATCTTTTCATCTTTCCCCAGTGTGTCCATCCCGTGAGGTGAACGTCAGCCCTCTGACGTTGCCCAGACTCCCTGTGGTGAGCCTCACTCTTACAAAGTGCTCAGCCTCACTGCTGGCTCATGCTGTGAGCTGACAGCTGGGCCGCTGGCCTCGCCCCACCTCTTTCCTCCCAGCACTTTTTCAACATTGCTGCTTTCTACACACCTCTAGCCCCATCAAACAGCTACATGTTTATCCCTTTTTTTTTCCTTCGTTGTATTATCTTGTATTGTCCAGGTCGAATTTTATTACTATATCCTCCAGATAAGGCTACTGCCTGCATGATAGAGTCTTTGCCTCCTACTATAAGATTAGCTGCAAATTTAATTTGGCAGCTATTCATCCCCTCTCAATGCCTACCATTAACAACAATAAAAGTAGAATTCAACAACCAAGATTCCCAGCACCCTTCGGGTACCTGTCCTTATTTCGGTAGATGGTTGTTGATAGTTTGGTTTTATCTATTTACAGTCCTCCAAGTAGTGTTCAGTATACAGAGCGTCTCCCTGACATGCTACTAATCACCTTCTTTGAAACGACTGTAGAAAAGATATTGGGCTGTGAGCCAGCACTTTCGGGATCATGTTAATGGTTTGCTGTCGTATTTCAGTCACTTGGGCTGGGCGAAATAACCCAAAATGTCCCTCCCTCGGGGTATTAAGTAAAGATTGCAGCTCCTGCGATAAGGGAAGATTCTGACAAACATTAATCTGCAGGGAGCTGCTGGGTGGGAAAGAAGGGGTGAGAGCATCGCCAAACATCCTTTTCTCGCACACAGGGTGCTTTGTGTAGGCACACGAACACTTGGTGAGGAACCCCATTTCCCCAGCATCCTCTCATTTCTGCAGATATCGGGGTGCGTTTGGGTGGTTTTCAGCATCCAGAGTTTTCAGTTGATGCAGAATTAGAAAATCCTCAATTACACAACAGAAGGCATATTATCCTGTCTCCTTTCATCAGCTTGGTATCCATCAACTACAGCTGGCACAAACCAATTATCCCTGTGGCAACCGCAGCTTTTGACAGCTCTTGACACAGACCATTTTCAACTTGCAGGCACCCCTGTGCTGTCTTTGTGCTTTTGCAGCTGATCCATGGCTACACTGAGCACCTTCCTTTCTTTGGGGGAGAACTTCTGGACCTCTGCAGAGATGACAGTGAGTGGCGGTGCAGTGTAGAAGTTGGCCATCATGCTCAGGAATAAGGAGGTGTCCATCAGATTTAGGCTGATGCTCCAACTTCCTTACAGTGCCTGTCATTCCCTGCAGCCCAGTGCTGCCAGGATTGGTGATGGACACCCTGAGATAAGCAGCCCTCCAGCTGTACAGAAGGACTACAGCACACGTCCTGCCATGCAGGCTCTGGGAGACAGGAGATTGTCTCTGGCTACCTACAAAACACAGTGATCATCTGCAGGAGCAGCACGCAGAGGCAGCAGAAACCTGTTGCAACACCTGAGAGGAGGAAAACGAATAACACTGAGAGGTCTTTCAAGGCAGCAGCACAACTTCATGGCTAATTAGAGGGATGGAGGCATTTCCTGGGCTAGTGACCCAACTGGCTCCGCTTCATGGCAATGAGCTATAGGTGACTGGGAGCTCGGATACTGGGCTGGGTGCCTCTGCCCTGCTCAAGACCAATGCCAGCAGCCTGGCCACTGCTTCCTGTGCAAGGATGCTCGTGGCTGAAAGGCAGATTCAATGTTTTCCTCAGTTTGATCCACTTATCCTTCTCCATGAACACAAGCCAAAATCTGTTGACTTAAAGGGGCTTGCACAGGCTTCCTAGTTTATTGGAATGATGAACAGATGAAATGGTCCTAAATGCCCTAATTTATAAAAAATATTACTTATTTTCCATCTGTGTTTCATTCTGTGGCTGATCTAATGAAAATGTGAAGCGTGTAGTAGACCATGATCACTACCTAAGAATAAAAAACTATATTTTTCTTTGCAACACTCTGCACAGAATTTTAGTCCAAATCGCCTCTCATGGAAATCAGCGAGTATTTTAGAAGTGAGATAGGAGTATCCACAGCAGGGTCTCTCAACACTTTTCAATTACCTCAATACATACAGCTCTGGGTTGTAAAACTAGGTTTCTTCTTAGCTTTGCATATTTTTCTCCCTCCTTTGAACACAGACCTTTGTTGCCGTCATTTCTGGATAAACCCACAATATGGAGGTTGTAAAGGAATCAGTATACACATTGGCAAAGAGTCAAGAGTCTGATTTCACCCCTCCCCCCACTTTTTTTTTTTTTTTTTGGTACAGAATACCAAGTCTGTGGAGTAGGAGAACAACATGGCAGGGGGGTTGGAGTTTGATGATCTTTAAGGTCCCTTCCAAGCTAAGCCATTCATTCTATGAATGTGCTCAAATTCCCGGAGTTAAAAGGAGATGTCTAAGAACTTGAGGTTGATATCCTCTATGTTGCATTAGGGACTGTATTCTGAAAAGATCTTTTAGAGAAGTTTTTCCCCAAGTGCCTCCAGGTACAGTTAACTGGAACGACCTTTTAAAAATAGTCTTTTCTGCAAGAAGATAACATTTATAAAATTCTGCTTTTAAAATATATGAACTTTCACAAAGTCTTAAGGCACCATGGAATGTTTGGATACCTCTTTAAGACACTGGTGAAATTAGGCTCTATAATTTTAGCCACTGGAGGGCTCCCCAATTTTTTAATTATTTTAGTAGGACATGCAATATGAAAGGATGGGAGCGGGAACTAAATCAGGGTGGTCACTACCACAATCTCTACAAATACTAA
This sequence comes from Cygnus atratus, assembly GCF_013377495.2. NCBI lineage: Eukaryota > Metazoa > Chordata > Aves > Anseriformes > Anatidae > Cygnus > Cygnus atratus. The sequence goes on from NC_066363.1 coordinate 91,325,869, forward strand.
ATTTTATGCAAACTCCGGGTATTCTGTTGTGTATTCTTCAATCAAAATACTAGAAGAAAAGCATTTTAATATTTTTGATAGAATAAGGGCTGGCTAACCAGCAAGACTGGGTGTAACTGGCTAGTTTTATAAATAAAAATATTAGAAAATTTAAAGTTTTGGGCCTTGGTAACCTCACACAATCAGGCAAATTCCCCACAGGTTTTACTTCAAAGAATCATTCATCTGAAGTTAATATCTCATTTCCTTTCAGACAGCTCTTGGAGTAGTGTATGTGCGTAGGGGGGTGGCCATGCTCTCCGAGTGTCTTCAAGAGGTGTCTGATGGGGCAGGGTGTTTGAAAGCATGCTCTGATGGGGGCCTTACTTCACTATGGAAAACAGCAACAGGCTGACTGACAAGCTCTTCAGAGACAACTGGTCAGAAAGTCTTGAATGCTTTTTTAATACTTATCTACATTTCAACACTGAAGATGGTTGCTCATGGCCAGATCAGGCTACAGCATGGAACAGAGCCTACTCCTGTGTCCTGCTCTGGCCGTTGTGCTCTGAGCACCCAACTAACCACCTTCCAAGATCCTATTTTTCACTCAAGGAGATGCTTTCCTTTAAACAGAAGAAAGAAAACAGAGTGAAGAGAAGAGAGGAGAGATCCCCATCCTGTTTTTCCAGCTGTGGAGCTGTTCCAGATCGCGCAAGGCACAGACTCCTGCAGTCACACATATTGCAACAGCTTTGTTGTTATATAGGCAATACCGAGCTGGCACTGACATGTTTCACCACGTTCTGGATGCATAGTCCATCCAAGACACTAACTGGAAGTTTGGCTCCAACTTCACAGATTTGAGCCACAAAAAAAGAAGCAGAATCTTCCCAAATAATGATACTTCCCAAATAATGCCTGCTGTGGTCAAGGGACTTGCTGGTTGCCCCACTTTGTCTGTGGCTCATCTCATCAAAGACCTGTTGATGTGCCTCTTGCCAGAGCTCTCTCTGCACTTGTGGTCCCAAAAGAATGAGAGGCCAATAACCCTTTATGGGTGAATACAGGAGGACACATGATGGACATGCCTGTCCCACCAGCAACCATTTTGTCAGAACTAGCTTTGAATGACTTTTAAATACAGCACTGCAAACCTCTCCATCCTACGGACCTGATGGTTGTGGTACCTTGATGCAGAGCCACCTCTTGTCTGGCTCTCACCAAGGTGAGCAGTAGTTTCATACTCTTTAACAGGTATATTTGCTGCTAATAAAATATTAACCCAGATGAAGGGCTGGTAAAATATTTAAATAACAGACATTCCTCTACTCTTTGGCTTCCCAGTTGGCACAAATCACTGCCATGGTTTGGAATCTGATCAAATATGTTTCATAGGTACAAAGAGCCTAATTTATAAAGAAGGATTAATCCTTTTACAAGACCAGGCTGGCTGGAATTTCTCTTTCCCTTCTTCATGCTGCAAGGCACTCAAACATTTTTCTTCATAGAGCTTTTGTGGAGAATTTTTCCACCAAGACTTAGAGCCTTTTGAGGCTGCGTGCTTTAATTCAGAGGCCTGGAGGCTGAAAATTCCTATTTATCCAGAAGGCAAGCATTGCTTTGCCCTTGGCATTGTAAACATCTTTGCAGTAACTGTTCAGCATATCTCAGACTTGACCCATAGGAGTGCAGGAAAAGCCAGAGGTGTCCCTGGGACCAGAAGAGATGATGAACAAAGATGCAAGGTCATGCCAAATGTAGAGCAGCTACCTAGAGCTGGTGCAAATGGAATTCCCTCAGGACATGGGAAGCAAAGTGAACAGAAGCAAGAGGAGCACGTGGTGACCTTCACCTCATGTAATGGAGGTTGGCCTACCTGTTTGTCCCACGGTGATGAAGGCCGCCCTTCAATTACAGGTGGTATGGAACAGCGTTGCTTTCTGTTTTAAATGTGCTGCCCTGTCATTTCACTTCAGTACTCTGTGTGAAGCTGTGAATTACCATTTCTTATGCTTATTTCTTCCACCTTTTCTGATCATGAAAGCTTCTGTAACATTTCCCTCACTTCTCCGTCAAGAATCCTCATAAATTTTGTATGTCCTCACCAACGCTGAGAAAACACAACTGCAATTTTAACTCTGCACTTTGGGACTAGAGTTTGGGATTGATTGCTTCCTCTTACCTGGCTTATCTCCTTCCTCAAATTACCATTTCTCACTTGAAATGGGAGATAGCTGACTTCAGAATAAAGCTGTGTTAAGCTGGTATGCTCACGTACAGAGGCACCGTCCATGTGCTGCAGGCTCTTTTGTCTCAAAAACCAGAGACAGGGTGTAGGAGAGGGGAAACGACCTCGGAAACCCATGAGAGACAACTTGCTGCAGCGAGCTGTGGAAGGTGATGTGGATCTCAACCTATCTGTTGCAGAACCCTCTCCAGACAGGCTCACACCCCTTGCACGAGCTGGGCTCCCTGCTGTAACGCCTCACCCTAGGACCCACGCCAGCTCGGTAGGGAGCTCCTCCTGCCCTGCACCTCAGGCATGGAGGTGGAAGTCCCTGTGTTTGCCCCATCCTGGTACTGCTGGCTGACTGGTAGCAGACACCTTACCTTACACTGAGATGTAAAATCACCCTGCAATGCCTTAGCAGAAGCTGTTTGCTGTAGCTAAGTCTAAGTCTTCTGCTGTGCTTTGAAGATGCCCTTTTCGTTCACTCTGGAAGCAAAAACAGTTGGCACCAAAGAAACCTCTTCAAACTGACTCTGCTACCTGAAAGGGGAAGTTTTCACCTATTCAGAGGAAACTGCCTACCCATCTTGCCCTGTTGTTCTGGAGCAAGCTCCATGTCCCACTTCATTCCTCATTTTAGTCATCACTGCAGCAGCACTGCAAACACACAGGCACAGGGAACCACCTTCCAGACACATGTGTTGATCATCAGCTAAATATATTAATTTAAACAACAATTTGGCATTAGAGCTGTCATGGAACTTTAAAATCATTAAGTGTTCAATTATTTCCTAGAAAAGCTTTGAAGTGGTGCTTTTAAATTCAGCTCTCCAGCTGCTATCAGTGAGCTGCAGAATAGGACATTTGCATACCCCTGGCTTGGCTGCTGGCAGACTTCCTGTCTATTATTTTATTGGGTCTAGATGCAGATTGTGGCAATAATGTAAAGGTTTGTCAAAGTGTTTTTTTACTGTTTGGATTTAAATTTACATTACAAATGCCTCTTAAAAAAGATCCACTTAATCTCAGCTTGGCCTGTTGCCTGGGATTTTTTTTTTTTTTTTGCGTGGTGTTTAATATTAAATATAGCTCTTGAAGATTTCTTTATTTGCTAAAGTGTTTGTAATTATTTCTGTTTTCATCACAGTTTGAAATTTGTTATTTCATGAATACACAGGTTAGGATGAGACTCTTTCTATGTTTCATGCAAAAATCACCATCATTGTGTTAATCGCTGAAGAGCTATTTCTAATGCATTAAGCCTGCAGAAGACGAGAAAGGGAGAACTGAAAGGTTTCTGTAAGAATGCCTCAAGAAATGGCAGAAACACGATACAGCTTTCAAACACAGACAAGGCTTCATTCTTTCTGTCTTGTTTGATAAAAAAAATGAACCACATAGTGAATGCTGTAGCTTCGTGTTACTCCTGTCAAATCTTTAGTAAGTGGGTGTCCAGGGAATTAGATCATAAGCAGAGGGAATGTTCCTCCCATTTGAAAGGTTTCTCATTGTGATTATTAATTTAACCATTGACTTTAAGAAGGCAAAATAGGCTGTTTTCAAAGGGATTCAATAAAGTGAGATCTGCCTGACCCTTTGCAGGCTATTATGAGAGACACCTATCCTACGTATCAATGGAAATATCCAGAGAGAATACATGTAATATAATTATTCATAAAAGAGAGCTAAATCACTGAGCAGTTACACATCACTTAGGCTGAAAATATCTTCAATTAAGGTGGGAATGAAGTAATATTGCATTTTATGAAAGTTCTCATCAATAAACCTGACACATGCCAGCTCCCATTTAATAAAGTATTTTACTTCTAATAATTCTCCCTTTTTTTTTTTTTTCCTGGTTCAAGAAATGTAGAAAAGGGCTCAACTGCTCACAGAAGTGAAATATGGTTTTAGGAGGAATTTAAGGTCTTGCGTTTCAGAGTGCAGCAAAATCCCCAGCTGAGGAGGCTGAGATGCATTTTCCCATGTTTAAAGGAGCACCAGCATCACTGGGATGCATCATCACTGGACACTGGAGAAGGGACAAGAGGGAACATTTGTTAAAACCAGCCTGCAGCAGGTGAGCTGGCAAGACGAGGCTCCTAAATCCTGCTCTGTGTGTGTGGCAGGGATGCGCTGGACATCTTCCCACCCCCAGCACCTGGGTCTCAGTGTCTGCAGCACGGAGAGGAGCCAGGCTGGGAAGACAACCAAGAACACCAAGCAGCAATTCCCACGGCAAGCCTCGCTCAATCCAACCACACACAAGCACTCCTCAGTCAGGAAACAGAGGATGCAGCTCCTGATAGGCAGCTCTAACAGCAGTGTAATCAGAGGAAAAAGCAAAGCCATCTAGCAGCTGCAACTGCAAGGCTGCAAAAGCAGCAGTGTGGACAGCAGCAGCAAGACACCTGGATTTCCATGTCAGTATCTCTCCTTCCACTATTTCCCCCAGTGAAAGGGTGCAAACTGGGATTCAGACATTTGGGTGCCTAGTGCCATTTCAGGCACCCTAAGGTTGCAGAGAGGTCTACACAGCGTGGACAGATCCCCAGCAACTCTGCTCCTCTGGAGCAGCAGCTGTAAGCCAGGTAGGCAGCAGAAACATCTCAGGAGGTATCACACCCCCAGGTTAGGCAACTGACTCCCACCCCAGCTGGCATTGCATCTGTGGCTCACCAAGGCCAAGAACTGCAGGGACCTCTGGCTTTGAACAGCCTTTGAAAATAGTCAAGAAAATAAGCGTGCTTGAATAAGCTCAAGGAAATCCCAAGAGATGCACAAATCTAGAATTAAAGTAATAAAAGGTAAAATCTAACAAATTATTGTCAAAAATTAAGTCTCGCTACTCTGAGTTTAGTTTCTATAAATACACACATACGAATAGTGTATAAATATGTTTGTAAAAAGAAATAAAAATAAAAAATCTAATGTATTTTTAAAGCAAAATAGAACGTTAACATATTGTAAAAAATAACACTTTAAATCAGTCGGGTGCTCTTTGAATGTGAAATACAACCAATTCCACATTGCAAACACTTTCACTGAGGTATTTTCTGATGCACCTAATCAGTGTTGTCTTTCCAGGAGACACCCTGGTGGTTTGGCAAACTGTGTGGCAGGAATGCTTTTGTTGACTATTGTTCTGACCATTTCTTTATGCATTGTGGTATGATGGCCCCAAGTACATCCTGGCCTTGCTCGTCTCACAGGAACAAAATTACTTTGTAGTCCCAAAAACAGTGCTGGGAAGCTTATTAGGGTTTTAAGGTATAGAAACAGTGGAAGTGAAACTTAAGCTGTTCTTGCTCTGTTGCTTAAACACATATTCACATTGCTACTCTCTGTTGATTATTACCCACCTGAATCTTGCTGTTATTTCATAATACAACAGTTTTCTCCATGCTCATTAAAACAAACAAACAAACAATTGAAGCAAGAGGGACTAAAGAAGCTGCAAATTAGTACTGATGAAAGCTTAATAGGACAGAGGACATAGCAATAAGTCTGTCCTATCTCTCCCAGGATGTGCTCCAGCAGAGAAATACTCTGACCCTCCAAAATTCAATCTAACATGCAGGAATTGTTTCTGACTATAAACTGCCCAGAAAGCCTTAAGTTTAACTCTATTATATACAGGCAGGGTACCAGACTTCAGGAATGTGATGAGTTCTTAAAGAAGTCCTGTTTGCAACAGCTCAAAAAGTTTAGGCAGAATAGATTCACACTGAGTGTTTTATGGGAATTTACATTGAATTTAGTATGGCATCTGTAATGAAACTAACCAAAAAGGTAAAGAAAAGTAATTTTTTTTCCTCATCAAAATGAAATGCTCAAACATGACTCAAGTGAGATTATTAAGCATCAAGCCAATGTTTCCCAGAAATTTTAAATAGAGTAAAAGTTCAAATTTTTGCCTTTTGGTTGCAATTTATAATGAGTTTTTCATGCTAAAATGTCAGGACTGTCCTTGGAAAAGATGTCCAGGCTCCCAGCAAGCTCTTCCAGTCTTCTGTGCTAAACAAACACAATTATCTTTATTGACTGTGCTCTCATTGGTATGACCAGGTTCAGCTGTTCATGAGCCACTTAGAAAGTGTAAGTTGTCTCTGAGCAGAGGCAATGGCTTTCCTCGGTCAATCATTGCACCTAATCTTCATGAAGGCAGAAGAAGCAATTTCAGTGTTATGTTTCTTAAATAACTTTAGGAAGCTTTATGATCTGCAAATGTACAGTCACCTCTTTTTTATGCAGCCTCCGGATACAACTGTAACAGATATACCTGTATTTATCGACGTGCAAACTTCCTTTAAAATACTCCTAGGCACCTCCTGCCAGCCCCCTCCATCTCTGCTCTCACTTATGTTCACGTGGCTTGGAACAAACAGTCCTGATTTCTCTGGAGCTGTGGGATATGGTAAATGAAGTGTGAATGTGATTTTGCACCGAATGCTAGAGTCTATAAAAGTAATGACCTAATGCACAGTGTTTGCTTATACCTTAGAAATACCATAAACCTTCACAGAGATAAATGGCAAAAGCCCGCAAGGACTGAGGCTTGTGTGTTGCAACACGCATTTCTAGAGAGCAAGGGCGCAGAAGCGGGGCTGCTGTAAGACCAGCTGGGAAGTCCTGGAGAAGTATGAGGACAAGTATGACGTGCTGCATGAGCTCTGGCCTGAGTGCGTTTCAAGAGCATTATCTCAGCTGCAGGCACAGACAGCACGGGGCACGTTGCACATCTGACCTGCCTGCAAGCACCACAGGCAGAGGGTGCCTGCCCGCGGCCTCTGGGCCTCTGCAGGCAGCCAGAGTGACTGCTACCCCTCCCGGCAGTCTCTCAGGGGTTTCTGGACAAAGCTTCCAGATACTCCGAATTCTGCTCAGTTTGTGACCAGACACATGCGGGTCAATTCAGGCAAGTGTAACCCTTCAGAGCTGAAAACCAAACAGAGGCCTTGCCTCCCGTCTGCTGGCAGAAGGTGGTGAAGGCAGCCGTGCACACACTCTTGTGTCACTGACCCGCTGTGTCCGGGGCGAGGGGAAGCCTCGGCCTCAGCTTCTGAGCCTTGCAGCTCTCACCTGGGGCTCAAATGACCAAAAGCTGAAATGTAGTAGCTATTTTTTCATGCCCAGGGCACACTCAGAAGTTCCCATATGAGCTTGCATATCATTCCTTTAGGTTTGACTCAAAACCTTACACAAACACATAGCATTCATTATATGTAGTGGGAGAGTGCAACCCTATAACTGATTTTGTGGTAAAGGAGACAATTAATAGGAACACTAAAACAACTCTTAAAAGTCTCATGAAGCAAAAGAAGATTAAAAAGTTTCGGTGATAATACCAATGCAATTCTCATTTAACTGTATAAGAACAAAGAAATTACCTATAAAGGACAATGAACGGTTTGCTGCTCACTAGAAAGTCTTGATAATGGAAGATTTTGTTAACTTTTCTTCCATTATCTGTATAGAATGCTACTCAGGCTTTTAGTGGAAATAAGAGTTTACCCTGAGTTTGCTCTGATACATCTAATGGTATCTCCTGTTGGTGTGGTATGTTTGCTAGGTATTTTCCACTGAATACACACTCTCAGTGTTTTCTACCTTTACATTTAGAAGTTTTAGGGAAAAATGCAATGTCCTATAAAATGGTACCATCAGATTTCTGACTGCATTGGAGTTCACCCAGTTAACAGTGAAGTGTATTTGTTTGAGGCTGGTGACTACCAACATTATTCATTTATTTCCTCTCAGCAGATTTGTTCACTCTATCACGGATTGCACAGGAATACCCGTTTTACATTTTCTGAGAGACTGCATTTTTGTTTCAGCATACCTATACATACTGTCAGGCACCCAGAGCCAGCTGGAATTTTCTTTCACATCAGTGCATTTTCCTTTGTTCCTTTATGTATGAAAAAATGAGGTCCAAGGACGGCCCAGGCAGGGACTTACCATCAAATTGCTGCCTACTGTTGGGTCTCCGCTGTAACAGTCCTAGGTCTCAGTGCTGCTTCAGTCCCTGCTTTTTTCTCCAGGTAGTGGGGAAAGCAGGAGCAAAGACCGGTGCCTGGTGCTGCTCAGAGCTTTTGTGACCTGTTCTAACCTCCAGCGTACGTGTCACCAAGAGGTGGGCTGCTGACAGGTCACATGTATAGAAGGTACTTGGAGCAATCTTCATTTTAAATTAATTTTTTTTTTCTTCCCGTAATTACCAATTACCATAACAAAGAAACTGAAGGGGCTGATCTGATTTGTATTGAGAACAGTTTTGTTTCCACCTTTTTTCTCCTGTCTTGGGAGTAAAACATGCAAAGTACCAGGGAAGAAACTTTCTAATAAATTATTGAATTATAACTAAACATTTGAAGAACTACCTATATATCTATGTGTACATATATACATAGGAAAACACAGAAAATCTTGAAACTGACAGGTAATATTTGACTTACCTTACAATTAAACATCCCACTGAAAAGTGGCGTGCTGTGTCATCTTCCCTTCCTGTGTTTTGGTGTCATAACTTCTCTTACCCACAGTTGCCTGCCCCTGCCAATCAAGCTAATGAACGAAACTCTGGAGTTGCCCAGAGAATCCTAATGCTTGTATCCCTTGACTCGATGTAGGAGCAGGGACACTTGCACTCTGCGACTTTTTTCAGGTTTTATCCCAATTATTATAATGGCAGTAATGTCAAAGTTCTAAAAGTACAGATGAGGTAATACCTGCCTCTTCTTGTTCTTGTGTTTAGCTTCTGATCAAGGCTGTCCCCGCTTTCCACCCTGACTCCTCCTAGGACCTATCTAAAGAAGCCCACACGCTGTGGAGCTGCTGTATGCTGCACCCTGCCTCCAGCTGTGGTTTCCTGGAAGTGTCGCATCCATCATGCGGAGCACACAGTAACCACACAAGTCACACATGGTAAAAATGACGTGGCCATGCAGGCTCAGCTTCCTATGTGGTGCTACTGACCTGGGCTCTCTGTAGGATCAGGATCCTTGGAGCTCCTGGTGCCTCTACCAAGCCGAGCACAGTCCATAAATATTGAACACTTAAGCTGTAACAGCCCTACAAATCTAGACAGATTTTTCAGGAGGAAGAAAGGAAAGGATATACCTGGAGAAACACGAGCATACCTGCAGTTTTTGTAACCTGCAGTTCTGCTGGTTTCCTTCTTTCTCCCTTATCCCATCAACCTGCATCAAGGATTTATTTATTTTTTTTTCTATCACTGACTTTTCCATCTTAGTACTTAGGTCATTTTAGGCTTCTGAACTAGTTTCCTTTTTTCTAACACTCAATGTAACTTCAAAGCATTCAATTAGGCTTTTGTCCCTACTTCCTCCTGTACCTTGCCAGCTTATTGTTTATTCAATGCTTTTCTAACTTCTCCCTGATGCCCCGCTCTTCCCTGCTGCTTCTTATATCGGCAGTGCCCTCCTAGCAAATTAACTGCCTCCATGCACCTTACCTTTCCGCTTCCCACTCCAATTGTTGCAAAGCCACTTGCTTTAGGATATATTCCAGTAACAGAAACAGTGTCTTCTTTGCTCCTCAGCATTATACCTCTCGGGCTTCCTTCAATCAAAATGTGTCTAGGGGAAAAAGCTTCTATTCCCTGCTCTGTGTGCTTTAGTCAGTAAAGTTCCAACCTGCACCTGTTTAAAGAATCTTAAGTAATTCTTACATGGGCATCAAGAGCATAGTTTTTCATAGAAATAGGCAACAGGCACTACAAAGTTGGTAGGTAACCCTGCATTTGCATTATTGGGAAAGTGAGCTTAAATGGATGAGTGATAAATACTTACTGCTCTGTAATGAACTCTGGCTAAAGTAGGATTTACTTTTTTTTTTTTTTTTCTGCAATAATGTGCCTGTGCTGACCACCTGAGAATGAAAATTTGACTGGGTGTCGGTGTATTTGTACCAAACTCTGTCTTCTTGCCTGTCTGCACATACTCGTTCTGAGACAGCTAACTTCTGTAAAATAAGTTATGAAAATAGGGGAAATGCCAGTTTGTTTTGCACAAAGGATTAAAAAGGAAAAAAAAAGGTATTTTTTTACAATCTTTGTCAATTTAGCCCTGTTTTCTTTTGAAGGTTCTCATTAACTAGTAACCACATTTGAAAGCAATCTAATTAAGAAACATTCATAAAAAAGGAGGAGTGAGATGGCTTTGAAACAGTTGGTAATTGTTAATGTTTTTTTTACAAGCACATTCTAAGTCTGCTTCATTTGCCACAGATGCAGAGTTGCAATGAACTGCTTTGACTTTTATATATGAAGCAATCCTACCTTCTACTCTTTCATAGGTGGTGAACAATCCATTTTCATTTATATTGGTGCCTAATCAGCATTGGTCAAGTGCTGCAATCTGCATGGTCAATCTGCATGGTCAAGTGGCTGTTCCTTTTTCACTTCATAGCTACATACATTTTAGTTATGAGCAAGATGGCCTTTCTGAGATTTGAGACCAAGAACTTGCAGAGAGATTGTGAAATTAAGCACTTTATCTGCTTTAGACAAAGGGGATTTGGGTCTTACCCTGAAGCCTACATTTCTGTGTTTCTGCAGTTCTTTATCGCTTTTACTGTTCTTCCCAGGCTACTTACACTTTGATTTCTCAAATAATTCTACTCTTCTTCTCAGTTATTTTCCTCCCTTCTTTCTCCTGTGTCCTATTCTCTGCGCTTACCAGCTATCAGCCCTATACTCTCCCACCTAGTCTTGGAGTTTTCTTTGGGGCACAACACTCAGGAACATAATTAGGAGGGAAAATTATGTATTTGTGATGACAGCTGGAAGTCACCTGTTTTGCAATTGCTATGTCTGTTTGATGTCACCTCAAGATCACCATCACATTTATGTAGTTTTTTTTTGGTCAGTTTTGTTTGTGTGTTAGAAAGCGTATTGTGCGGAGTTTGGAAGATGTTATAAAACCACCCTAAATCAGATCTTGTGAGACAGTAGGTCCATTTGTGACGGAGTGACTGGGCTCTCAATTTCTGGTAGTCCTTTAGTGACTCCATGTTAAATTAGATGGACTCAGCAGGACACTCTATACTTCTTTTGAAAGAATTTCTGATATTTAGAGCCACTTTACTTTAGTAGAAGATTGTTCTATTTTAGGGACAACATTTTAGTATTTTCCAGGATTTGTTACTCATCTCCTTTCAGCAGCAGCCCAGAGTTGGAAAAAACAAATCTCTCTGTAGGGGGAACATAGCAAAAGGAATTTCTCACCCATCCCTTGTGTATAGCATCTAAGCAAAATCTGAAAAAGCAGTTGGAAGAATGCTGTTTGCTCTTCTATGGTCTAACCCAAACATATCTACCAAATTGGCCATCAAAATAGATAGCATTCTCATGCAGTATATATGAAACAATAGCGGTATATAGTTATTCTGTGAGACTATCCCAAGGAAGAGCTTCAATTAGATGAAACAGAAACTTTCCATGGAAAGGTTCTGTAACTCAGTATATTCATCTAGAAGGTTTCCCAAGACCAGAATTGATTCAGGATGGTGAAAGACAGAAATTCATACCAACCAGTGCTCATTGATTAAAACATTCCTCTGAGATGCAGAAGACCTCTTACCTCTTTTCAGAGTAGTAAATAATTAGTTGAACATATAAAATAGGATAGCTACCGTAAGAAGAGAAAGCTACTTCCTCAGAAATTTGGTTGTCCAAGAAGCTTCCTGAGTCATGGGAAGCACAGTCTGACTTATTCGTGTTACCATCACGTTCAGCTGATTTCTGTCCACAGAGTGATTTCCAGAATATTGTTTGTTCTCAGGTGGAGATGCTCGTACTTTCTTATCTATGTTCTCTTTTCTAAGTAAGCTGGTTTTCTTTTCCTTCTGTTCATAATGGAAAGTTTCAAGCTCTCAATTTTTTAAACAAAGTAAAGCTCCTCAGTTTTCTGGCCTGAACAAAGTTATATCTATGTAAATGTCTAAAACTACAAAAATGCTGTATTTTGCTGGTGTAGGCTGAATCTATCAAACTTGAATAATGTAACTATATTTTTTACAGATGGGTTTGAAGTGGGATTTCTATATTTTTCATAATACTTAGGATATTTTACTCTTTGCTATTCCCCATTACTCAAAGCATTTTTACGTACTGCGTTCCACTCATTCTCTGGGCAGAATGAAATTTACTGATAATGAGAATAAAGACTACACAATCCTTCTCACAGTTGGTGCTCCCAGCTCCACATGTGGCCCTGGGACGTATGTCCAGAAAGAGAGATCTTTTAGCCAGCACACACTCATATGCTTGCCAAGATATTGAGAGCATAAATGGGAGAATCTGTTTGAAAATAAGCTGTATTAAAGTCATTTCTGGGAGAAAAGAAAACAAAACCAAAAAACCACCACCCTGCAATATTAGGGGCAAACACATTCCAAGAGCTAATCAGGCTTTGGCTGTGATGCATTTGGTAGGTATTCTCTTACTTGTCTAAGATCTCCATGCAGTTGCAAATCTATTAACCAAACCTTTGTTGTCAGTGTTAGCATGACCAGACGTAGGCATGAAGTGGGGTAAAATGAGTTGCTGACATTCAGACACTGACCTATCATCCAAAAATGTGCCTCTCCCTCAGTCTGATTTGTAGTCGTCACGCAATTCAGAGGTAAATAGCACCTGTGGTGAACACTGAATCCAGCCAGCAGGAGCAAAGAGTGTTTATTATATCAGCATATTTGCTGAGGTTGTTCCAGCAAAACCAGATAAATGAGTTCAGTTTTCCTATGTGAGCCCTCTGTTGAGGTTCTGCCTTCAATGGAGCATACGTGCTCCTAAAGCCCTGAATTATTGTGATGAACCTACATGATCTGTTGAATTTGAAAATTAATATTTAAGTGTATTGACTGGTTGATAGTTACATCACAGACGGATCCTAGGTCCAATTTTGACAATGGGAACTGAAAAAAAATAAAGGATGGTTTGATTCATTTCATAAAGCTGCCATCTTAAACAGTATTTGTGTTTTTGTTTTCATAGTAGAGGAAAAAGCCATGCCATACTGGAGTGGAAGTCTCCATCCTCTGTTTCAGAGATCTAAGGTGAAGAATGCTAAAGCAAGAGCACATCTCACTAGGCACTAGCTTTGTGCATAAAGCCTACCCCAGTTAGCAGCAAAAATCATGGTTCTGTATCTGAGCAGTTAGCAGCAGACAGCAGTTTTCTATGTGTTTCAACATGGAAGTAAAATTTAAAGAGATACATGTCATACCTGCTTGTACACACATACACCCATCACTACAAGAATCGATTTCTGTTTTCTAAACGCTGTATTTAAAACAAGCAAATGGAACTATGGCATAACTATGGGGTGGCTGAGCCAACAGCATACCAGAAAAGCAGTAGAATATCTTAATTCTCAGTCTGATTTTCATTCATCATAGTAGACTCCTGAGTGACTGTTATCAAATTATTTCATTTTCTTATGCCTCATATTATTCATCTCTAACAGTTAGGATGAAGATGTCTTTAATTACCCTTTTATAGGTTAAGGTAAAGATTTCCTGGAAGTCTGACTACACATTGCTTCATTAAGAAATAAGTTATTTTTTCAAAGGCTTTTTTTTTCCCAAAAATAAACATTTAAAGCATGTAAAAAATGTCATTTCCTGTCAAGAAACAGAAAAAGTGGTTTCAGAAATATTCAAGACTTTTATAGTGCTGTAGTTCTTGTGAGGATCAGGCTGCAAGTTCTTTTCAGGACCAAGGTTTTGTGCAGTGCAGGACAAGTAACAGGAGGTTCCCTCATTTCTTCAAGGTTATAATTCTTGTTTTATTTTTGAAATTAAAGATGATGTCTGTAGGGGTAATTAAGTGCCACAGTAGGATGTACTCAGGGATGAAGGTGGCTATCCCAGGGTACTCAGAGATCAAGTAGCAAAGCTAATTGCCTTCATCAGTGAGTGCAATTTGACATCTCCAGTGAGAGCCCACCTGTGGTCTAAAGGTCAGCAGTTTAGCAAGGTATCATGATGTAGAGCAAACAATGTTGTTTTCATTGTGCTGCTCTGTAACTCCCATGTTGTTGCTGCTGGGGCATCTTGCACCATTCTGGTCAATGTATCTCAACTCATGCAGCAGGGGTTCAGAGTGATGGTGGGCATGCAAATGTGAGGAGTGAGGAAGGTTAGCAAGGGCACAAGCAGGTGGGGACAGGTGAAAGGCAAGTAAATTAAGGAATGGCAGAGAGAAGGTGGAAAGGGAACAGGAAACCTACGCAAGAAAAGAATTCAGGTTGTTGTTCTCCTAATTAGGATGTGGAGCTCACTGCCACAAGAGCTCAGTGAGTCATTCACAAGATAATAGAGTTGTTGTAGGTGGCAGATTTTGGAAGAGATACAAAACCTGTTTCAGACCACAATCCAATTCTAGATTGCTAAAGGGCTGCACCTAACACAGCTGCAGGTTGCTCCAGGTCTACACACCAAAACCATGGCTACTTCATCTAGGACATGACCCTAAACCAGAAACTTGGCTGGACTGATCCAGCCAGATCGCTCGCAGAGGATGTAGTAATAGCATTTTAGGCAGCCAGGGTAAAATTTGGGTGAGTAACAGAATCAGCTTTTATCATTACTTGCAATGAAGCCCAGGTGACTCATCTACCCTCAAAAATTTATTTCCATGGTACTCTCAGTGTCATTTTTGACTGTGAAAGGTTCAAGTGAATCATTTATGAGCATATTTTAGCAGCTCAGCCAAGGGATGTTCCTCTAAGCCAGGTTTCTTGATGAGACAAAAATGGAAAATGAAAAACGGCATTCTGATCAAACTAAAGCTTTATCCAAAATTTCACCTGAGCCCAGAAAAATTTAGTTCAAAGTTCTCCTCTGGACTGAAGCCAGTGATTCAAGCCTAATGCCTCTGCCTGTCAGAAAGGATAACATATAATTACCTACCTCACCAGGGCATCACAAAAATTAGTTACCATTTGCATAGAGTGGTTGAATAATTTAGAAGTCTCTATCTCTGCTTTTGTGAAAGAATGTCTTTCTAAAGCGAAATAAAGTATTAGTAATTTCACAGTGGTAGTAGGGGAGAAGCCAGTCTCCAGAGCACAGCTTGAATAATAATGCAATGATGCTGAAAAGAAGGAAGGTGCTGGGGAATAGGTGGGACACATCATGTGGGAGGGCTGGGCAGCCTGCTCCTCCAGCAGGCATCCTCTTGTGGGACGTGGGACCACCTGTTTGTGGTTCAAATGCAAGGTGGCTTCCATCCAGTGAAGATGCACTACACAGCATTTGATAAGACAGAGCTAGTAATTAAAGAAAACCTCAGGATTTTTTTTTTTCCAGATGAAGTGTCCTTCACTTTCCCTCATCACAGCTTCCCCTCGGACTCTGGATATTCATGTCTATCCTATGACAACCCTCCTTTGCCTTTGCAGGTCTCAAGAAATGTGCTGTGCATTAACTGCAGTGAGAAGATGTGCATCCACCAGGAATCCTCACCACAGGATTTTGTGCTGCTTTTCTCTCACATGGCAAAACTGCAATGAGAAGAAAGCTGTAATTTGGCTTTGGTATTTAGATTGAACTTATCAAAACAGTTCATTTGCATTTGCAACTCTCACCCTTGATTGCATCTGGCATTTTAAGTCCTTTATGCTTGAAAATTCTTTCCTGTTGTTTGCAAGATAGGAGAAATAAGGTGTACTGAGCTCCCAAAAATTTCAAGGAAAAGGACCTGAAGGAAGACCTGAAAGGATCTGTCCACATACTTTTGCCATTAGTTTGCTCTTCCATCAGCTTTATTGGATGTAACACATCAAGACTGAGCATAGCTATGCAACAGAGACCTGCTCCAACTGCTTTTTAATTGCTCTGCTGCAATGTCAGCAACTGTGTTCAGGTCCCTACGCTGTATGCACATGTATGCCAAGGGCACCATTTCTGTCTTCAGTCCTTCATGAGAAGGACTTTCTTGTTTGGGTGTATCCTGGATGTGCAGTGTCAAGAAAGACTAACTGGAGTTTTTGTTTTGTTTTGTTTTGTTTTGTTTCCTTGAATCATGTAATTTTAATGAGAGTACTCAGAAATAAAATCATAAAGCACCTATGTTATGAATTGAATTATCTAAAGCTCTGGTATCCATGTTTCTTCCATCTTTAAAGAAAGTGGTCCATCATCTACACAGGGTGTTGTTACCACTTGTTTTGTCCTGGGAAGACATTACACAGGGTTGCAAGAGAAAACAGAATGATAGCCAGAATCATAGCAATCCTAGTGTAGTGTTTATTTATTTATTTATTTACTTTTTATTACCTAAGTGTTCATCATCCACCTAAACACCCTTAAATCTCTAAGTAAAGTGTGGAGGAAGGGAAAAGGAGATCAGAATAGGAATACCCTGAACACAGGGTGTTGAGGAGTCTTCCTGAGGTCTGATGATGCCTACTCAATCTCCTAGGTTTGCACTGTCCACTCAGGCATAGCCCTTCATGATTTGACCTGCAAAGCTGCTTGGGTCTGTAAAAGAGATAAATTATAGTAAGTGTATATATATTTCTTCTTTACTTCCCAGGCAGGAGTCACAGTAGTTAGGGTTGGTCATAGCAACATCATTTGTCTGTGTCACAACATCCTTCTGGCCAGAAGTTTCCTGACAGAGGCAGGCATATATCATCATATACCATAGCGTAGTGAAGCATCCCCATATGAGCAGCTTTATCTCATGCACACAGTCAGTGTGCTTGAACAGTTGTATTTGTGCTCTGGTGTCCATGCCAGGATTTCTGGAAGAAATTAAAAGGTGAATAAAACAGAAAAGCAAAAGAAGACATATGGAAGAGAAAAAATGAGACATATGCTAACCCTGCCAACCACTGGGGAATGTTCTTTCCTATTTGCATAAGTATTAGTTTTATTATTTTAACTCATCTCTTCTCTCTCTCTCCTTAGCTTTGTTTGGGGTTATGATTAATTAACATAAAATACTACAGAATATGAATTGCAGCAGACTTCCACAGCTGGGGTGACCAAGACACACACAACTTCTCACCGTCTGTGTCACTGGCATTTCTGGGAAAAGATTCAGAAAGAATTTTAACCTACATAGCTTTCAAGTATAGCAGGAACTAAAGAAAAATGGATTACACTAAAAGAAAAAGATGGTTTTCTCTACACACCCAGTCTTTCAACTGTTTGTTTCTGTTATTTATATAATGAAAGACAACAGTTCCAACAGAGAGGGCAATGTACTATGAATTTTCCACTTCTGCATATATACCCCCCGTGGCAAATTTCTTAGCAATGACAAAGGAGCTACTAAAAACCAGCAACTTTTTGTATAGATTTTTTTTGAAATTCAAAGTATCAGTTATAACTAAAATCCCTTTGAACTTTATTAAGAATTTCCAGCAACCATTTTTTCTTCAGTTTCCTTCTTATATCAGCCCAGAGGAATAAATTAGAAGCAGCTACCTTACACATGTAAATGTCCATGAGCATTCACACGAGAGCCCTGGCTCTGCAGGAATGTAAACAATGGACAATGCTGTTGCAAAGAGATCTGTACGAGTGCCTTTCAAAAACCAACAGCAGCTGAATGTGTTCTCACTAATAAGTATTTGAAACAAAATTACAGAACTTGGAGGTCTTTTCTTGTGAACCTCTGTTGGTTACACAGAGATATGTGTGGCTGGTGAAAATCAACGTGGAAGCCCTAAATGTTTCATGTCATGCCAGGTCCCTTTATTCTCCTTTTTATTTCTGATAGAAGATGTTCCTTATTTATTTATTTATTATTCAGTTTTCCCCTTTCCAAGCCATTTCCTCCCTCTTCTTTCCACCTTTCTATCTGCAAGTGAGAAATGCACTCATTTAAAGCTATCAGATCTACATTTCTACATTAAAAGTGTATTAAAAAATGCACACCAGAATTATTGTGTGCATAATGCAGTTCCCATTACATTATAAAGTATCAGCAACGAGAAATGTTGTCATCAATGCTGTCTTATATTCATTAAGGAAATACTGCTGGAGAGGGTGCTGAGATTTTCTTCGTTTTTCTATTACATGATCCATCGGACTTTATTTTCTTTTGATTATGGAAACAGCTGAACATTACACCTATAAGTTCTAGTTGCTTGCTTCATCATTTACTTTTAATAGGTTTCAGTAGCAAAGAGAAAATTAAACCAGTGAAATCATGTAACAGAAAATGAGGAATATCTGATGGTGTGCATACAGCAAGTACTGAGGGAGGGTAAATCATTTTAAGCTATACATATAGGGCACTTTCAACGTTTTAGTTCCTGGGCATACAGGTTACTACTTACATTTTATGGACACATTTCACACAAAATCCAGCTACTACCAAAATTGAACAGGGATTGGTTTTGTCTTCTAGTTAACAAATGACAACAGATGCAGTCTTCAACATTTAATCATAGAATTATGCAATCATAGAATCACAGAATAGCCCAAGTTGGAAGGGACCCACAAGGATCATCAAGGCCAACTCCTGGCTCCACACAGGACCACCCACAAACCAAACCCTATGTCTGAGAGCATTGCTCAAACACTTCATGAGCTCTGGCAGGCTCGGTGCTGTGACCACTGCCCTGGGGAGCCTGTCCCAGTGCCTGACCACCCTCTGGGTGCAGAACCTTTCCCTAACACCCAGCCTGAGCCTCCCCTGTCCCAGCTCCATGCCATTCCCTCGGGTCCTGTCGCTGTCCCCAGAGAGCAGAGCTCAGCGCCTGCCCCTCCGCGCCCCTCGCGAGGGAGCTGCAGGCCGCCATGAGGCCTCCCCTCAGCCTGCTCTGCTCTGGGCTGAACAAAGGGGCCTCAGCTGCTCCTCATGTTTCTTGCCCTCCAGACCCTTCACCATCTTTGTAGCCCTCCTGTGGACACTGTCTAATAACTCTGTGTCCTTTTTATACTGTGGCACCCAAAACTGCACACAGTACTCAAGGTGAGGCCGCACCAGCAGAGAGTAGAGTTTAAACTTCAAAACCAAATCAAACCAAACCAAAAACCTAAAAGAAAACAATTCCTGCTCCTCTATGGGGTTTTCTTTGTTAAGGCAGGGATGTAAGAAGCCTTCCCTCACAACGGTGCTCTGGACGGCAGATGGAGCTTCTGCCCTGTAGCCTTTGGTCAGTGGCTAAGGAACTGGCAAACTCGAAGCAGCAGGATGCAAAACTGGCTGATTGTAGGTGGCTTGCTGCTTCTCAGTCAGGCTAGAATAGATACTATTAACTAAGCAATATGGGAAGGATAGGCACACTGGTCTCTCTTTTAAGGAGAGGTTCCTGTAAATTAGGTGCTGCAAAGGTCACATTCAGCATTTATCCTGTTCCTAGTAGCCTCTGGAGCCACACTGGCAGCACAAAACTACCTTAAAAGTGTTTGCAAGTGAAATGTAGGTGGCTTGGGAGTAGTTGCAGCAACATAAAGAAACCTAACTCTAGATGAAAGCCAGGCACAAGAAGATGTCCATGCAAAAGCTCTGCAGGTAGTGAAAGGGTTCTTTCTTTGCACCGCAGCAGCTGGAGATGAACTACCACTGCTCAGTTGCTTCCAGGGCTAAGAGAGCCTAGTTAATCTGAGCTGCCCTCCATCCACATCCCAGATGAAGGTATTGTGCTGTAAGAAATTGCGATGTTCTGTAGGGGAGAAAATAATTCAGCCACAGATTGACCTGTCTCTGTAACAGGAACTACATTCTGAATTTTCCCTCTAAAACTGTCAGTGTTTTAAGATTTACCCAGAATCATTAAATGAGCATCTGTTGGGCTTGTAGCTAGGAGGAAGAGGATCCTACCTACTTTGTGCAAAGGGCATGCTAGGCTTTTTGTTGCTGGCAAATGTCTTGCAAAAGAGAAGGACACGTTGTCAAAGTGACAGGGCTGAAGCCAGTCCCTGGTGCAGAAAAACACGCCATAAACTAACTCCCATTAGTTCCCCTCTTCAGAAGATGGCAAAGAGGAGTTTGTGCTAAAGCAGCTTGCTACCATAAATCTTGGATTGCCAATCTCCCTTTCAAGCCTCTCTGGGAAAAGAAGCTGCATTTTCAGCGCTGCTGACTAAGAGACAGGAAGAACAGCTCACGAATAAGCAGCCTCAAGCTGCTAACATTTTTGGCCATCCCACTGGCGTAAGGAAGATTGCTCTGAAACCCCACAGAGACCTTGCTCATCAGCAGAGTGTGACCAGGGTGACTGAGACATCTGAATGCCTCACTGCAACCTGGCCTTGGAGAATCATAATATTTTGAGATCAAGGAGATGCAGTGCATATGTTGTGGGATTTCCTGTCCTGCCCTCAGATGTCCCAGGAGCTCCCTCCCTCTGTCAGGAACATTTCTCTAGGAGGTGTTCAGGGACCATCTATTCAGACAGCTTCTTTACGACACTGCCACACTTTGTAGTTTGGGAGAGATCACGTCATTTGTTTATTTTCCCATTAGAGAATTATTCATGCAGATTATTGTGCCCATGTAAGAAAAGAAAGCACACAGTTCAGACTGCATGTGCACCCTTTCCTCTGCAGTTGGTGTGCACAAATGAAATTTGTACACAAAAAGGCACCACTGTTTCTTTTAATCACACATGACCACAAGCTGCTTCCCAAATGCTGACTTTAAAAGCAGCTTGTGAATGTGGAAAAATATGCAGTAAACAGCACAGGCAGATTTACTGGGAAGGCTGCAGCTGTCTAGAGGAGTCTCCCATCATCACTCCAGGGCAGGGAGAGACTTCCCTAGCATCTAACAGAGAAAAAGACTTCACCACATTCTCCTCTTTTCTGCCTTCCTCCCTTCTTGCAGTTGCATCAGCATCCTGCCTCCCACTCTGTTGCTATGTGAGCTGCACTCAGAGGTTATCTGTGTGGTAATACTCAGCTAGTTATGGAGAGCAACACTACTTTTATAGTGTAACACGGCATAAATGAGCAAAATAAATTGAGGATGAACATATGTTGCTGCAGGACTGCGGGGTCCTTCCCAGAGCAGCATAGCACTGTTGCTTGGCCAGATGGCTTGTGCCACGTCTAATTGCTTTCCCCAGACATGCGTTGCTGGCCAGACTTCACTGGCAGCGTGAGCACATCCATCCACTTGGCCTACAAGAACATGCGTGTCCATGTGTCCCTACCCTAGGCTTTTGGTTTCCTACCTAGTTATAAGACCCTGGGATGCTCTTCTTATACCCTGTCCCCTATCCTGGTACAACAGTCATTCCTACTGACCCCTGTGCTGTAGGGCCAGTGACTGTATTGTATAATGCTCGAGAATTAGGGCTCTGGCTGCAGTCTCAGGAGATGCAGATGGCTGTGATTTAAGGGCTTATTGCCCAATGTCAACTACCTCTACCAGACACAGCTGTCCCAATGGCAGAGGCAGCGTATCCTTTCCAGGGCCCTGCAGTTCGAAACTGCAAACTGACATAAGCCACCGCTGATTTTTTCAGCTTGCTTGCAGATTTCGAGCAACAAACAGCAGTGGGCGAGGAGCAGAGGCACTGCCCGATCTGCTGCCTTTGCCGGCATACAGTAGCTCTTGGCAGATGGCTGGGCATGGCACCACCTTAAGCTCCCCTTCAGCATCAATCCCAGCCCCGTCATTAGCAGCAGATGCACAATGAAATCATGCAAGTTGTTTTGTTAAAAACTGACAAACCTAAGTGTGCAATGTAGAGAACTGAAGCATCCAGTGTTTGATTTTAGACCTCAGGCTTTCTGTGTGACCTGCAAAGGTGTGTTGGCTCAGGCCACATGGATGGCCTGATGTTTTCTCTTCTGAATTCTGGAAGACCAGCAGATTCCTAGAAATTACTGCTGTGCATGTTTCATTTTGTTTCTACATGCCCTGTTGATCTCTCAGTTTTGCTTATGTCTGTCCATTTGCATTCCTTCATCCAGATTTTTTTCCACACAGTTTCTTATATACGTTCATGTCAAACACAGCATAATAGAGCTTGATTGATCCACAGTCAACTATTCATAATAAAAATCACATAATATTGTCTGACATGTTATAAGTCACGGATAGCAAAGAATAATTTACTGCTTTCTATCTCTCTCAGAGCAAGAAATTAAGGATACTTTGGCAGTCCTGCTGTAAGGCTGTGTGTCACTTCAGAGACCTTCAGAGGCCACTGAGTTACAAATAGTTGTTAATTTGTGAGACTTGAACAGGCTTTATGTAGCAGTTTATCACATAGCGTTACTGCAGTCAGCAGTAATTTTGCCTATAAACAGGTGCTACTTCCCATTCTTGAGGGATTTCTTTGGTGGGAGGAAGAATATTTAAAATAGATACTCTTAATTTTGCAATTATTTCAGAAATCAAGTTAAAATGCAGTTTTAAGGGTAACTTTTTACTGGCAACTGATTTTGCATTAAGGTGTCTCTTCCTTTCTGCGTAGATTGCTTTTGAACTGTGGGGTATGGCATTGTTTTCTGAGGTAACTGAGACTCAGGAATTGAACTCCTTTGGTAATTGAACTCTTTGGTAAGTTTCCAGGAATTGAACTCTTTGGAATTAGGAATTAGGAATTGAATTTGGAATTAGGAATTGAACTCTTTGGTAAGTTTCCAAATCCTCCTCTCCATTTCCCCTTCCTACTTACACTGCAGGCTGTCTTTTTCAGCAGGTTACAATCTAAAAATCAGATAATACACTTCAGTGGTGCAAAGCCTCAGCACCACAAAATTCAGATACAACCCTGATGGTGTGAAGAAGTGTTAATTCCTTTTCAAAAGAAGTTAGACTTTACCCCAAATAAAGCATACTGAGCTTGTAAATACATTCTAAAAGAAATAAACCTTTGTGCCCCAGGAGTGGTATATTACTTTAAAGCTGTCATTATCTAGGAAGACAAGGGAGTTACATCTTTCCCACTGCACAAAGACCACAAAGGCTTCTCTGTGAGATGCTTTCTACAACACTTTTCTGTGGGGCATCCGTAGACCTCTTCCACCCATTCCCTCTTGAGTGCCACTCTTGTAGTTTCCAGGATAGGTGTTGAGCTGGCCTCAGACTTCAAAAAGTAACCTTGCGAAGTGCAACACAGTGAGGTGAGGTTGGAAGGAATCTTGTCTTCTGTACATTGCTCAGCAAGAGCAGTACTGTGAGAGCAAAAAGCCAGACAGCAGTCATTA
The DNA here is from genome assembly GCF_013377495.2 of Cygnus atratus. Taxonomy (NCBI): domain Eukaryota; kingdom Metazoa; phylum Chordata; class Aves; order Anseriformes; family Anatidae; genus Cygnus; species Cygnus atratus. The sequence continues at coordinate 91,349,234 of NC_066363.1, forward strand.
TGGCTGAGCATTATTCAAAGAGTGAAGTAAAGCTGGAGAGATAGCCAAGAAGTGAAGTCATGCTGCGCGGCACAAGGTCACCTTCTAACCAAAGCCTTATATGACACAGTTGCCAGTATGTCCCATCCAGGTGAGGTACTTCTCCACTTAGCCATCATATTAAAGGCGTTTTTTCTCGAGTCCCATGCAGGTTAGGTGTTAAAAAGCCTTTTACACAGAATGAGCTCATCTAAGCTGGTCCTTGACTGCTAACATGACAGAGCTTTTCGAAGAAATATTTCTAGCATTTCTGTCTTTTGGAAACGGCTAAGCTGCATCAGCTAAAATTGTGTCCCTCCTTTCTCACACAACTAAATATAAACAAGATAGTCTCAGGCATCCTCACTGCATGGGAAAACAAACAACAAACAAAAAAAACCTAACCTGTATTTACTGTCTGAAAGGGCTGAAATAATTTTTTTATGAACACTGTCAAGAACCTAACCATGCTATGAACCTCCCCTGATGATAAATGCTAAATAAAAAGTCTTTCAAGCAAGAACGGTCTATGAACTTGTCTCCTCTGCAATTAGGATGAAGATTCAACATAGTAAGGTATTTTGCCCCATTATTTCTCCTTTTCCTCTGTGCTTAGGTCTACTTGTGGTTTAGATCGAGAGCAGCATGGGGTTAGTGGTACACTGCCTAAAGCTGTCTCTGTATTTCAGACAATACCATCTGTGCCCCCTCTTCGTCTCCATTAACAGTTTTTGGCTCTGGCTCATGGCTGAGCAGAAAGGGCCTCACCAGAACTGATGCATCACTTCTGCTGCTCTCTGCAGCACCGTGCTGGAACCTGCTACATCTACTGCTCACCTAAAGGGTCAGCTTGGTGCCACCTTCCACCCAGGTCCTTCCAAGACCACAGGTCCTCACTGAAGACCAAACCCAGCAATAATCCAGGATTTTATTCCCACCTACAATTAGTTAAGCTACCAAACCAATTCTGATTTCACAGGTCTTTCTGAAACCCCCCCAACACAGCAAACAAGAAAGCTTTTTTTTTTTTTTTTTTAATACGTTTGCCGTAGTTGTGCTTTTCGATGCTCACCAGCTGTTGGAGGCAGAGAAATCTGTAAATCTGTATGCCTGTAGCTTCAGACCACATGGCTTAGCTCAGCAGTCAGTTTTCCAAACCACAATTATAACAATTTCTAACTACTCATTGCTATTATCTGTCACCAGACATTAATTTGGGGGCAGAGCTTGTACATTGGTGTTTCTTGGAGGATGCTAATGATGTAATCGTAGGGGAGGGGAACCTTTTGATGCCACGGTAAATGTAGAAAGGGAGAGAAATTAAAATAAAATGTCATAAACCAATAAAAAAATCAAACAAATCAATACAATCAAGTGGAACAAAAATCACTTTAAGTGGCTTTATATTTGCATTCACCATTAAGAGCTCATTTATGTAATTATTGTTTGTAATGTTTTATTGAGTGCTTTGCAAGCGAAAAGCTACTGATTTTTGTTGCTTGAAAAGAAGAGAATAAAACAATAAAAATATGAATGTTCCTGTAAACAGAAATGAGTGGGAAGCTTCCAGAAATATTTCACAATTCTGAAGGCTGGGGCCTTCAGAATTTATTTACCAGTAATTGGTCAGAAGCTAAAACTCACTCTGCTCATCCATGAGAAGGAATTAGTTTACAAAAAAAAAAAAATCTCCTTTGCCTCAGAGATATATTCTCTATTATATAAGCATCTGTAGATACGAGAAGTGGGCAAGATTTTGGGAAGCACTGGGTTCCTAAAGAAACTGATTATGCATCTAGGAGGTCTTTTTCTAATATCTGAATAGTTTGTAAACTATTTCTGTGGGTTTCAGCTTACTGTGATACCTCTGCAGTCCTCACCAGGCATGTATTTGAATCCCAAATGTCCTGAAAAAGAGACTCTAGCCATCTTTCCCAATCTGTGACACTGTGCGTTTTATAATTTATCTGCATTTTGGAAGTCCTTAGCATACATTTTAAGTAAACTTATTTCCCCAGAACAGACTCCAGGGATGAGATAAGTACAGAGAAATTGTACTAGATCCAGGGCAGATCTGTCTCAGGTCACCATACTGGTCACCTTTTCACTGTGACAAATGGTACCAGTTTGAGGTTTCAGGCTCCTGAAATACAGGGAGGTTTTGTCCAAACAGTATGCAGTTCTTGCCACACGCTTGCAGGAAGTCAACATGTATTTTACTATTTTGAAACAACATTGGTAAGCTAGGCCTAGATCAAACATTTGTACTCTTCCAGCAAGTCATAGTGCAGGTCAATCTGTCAGTCATGCCCTCCTTCCCCGATTTATTATACCTTTTGATTGCCAGATATGAGTGAATTGAAAACAGAGGCTCCTTAAATGGTTTTATTGCTCTTCTTGTAAGTAATCAATTACTCCTAAATTGCTTAATGAAGATACAATTTTTATGTCTCTTTTACAGTCTCTTGCAGCTCTGTCCAACTGTTCAAAATATACAGCTTCCCTATAAATCCCTCTCCTCCTACCCTTGCAAGCAGCACAAAATGATCTTCAGCCAGCAGCTGAGATTGCTTCCAGCATGGAGTAATCTTGATACAGCAGCGGGCTTTGATCATCAGCTCTGATCCAGGCACTTCTAGCATGTGTGCATGGGAATTGCTGCATTTCAGATGATGAGCCCCATTAGTGTCAACATGCTCAGCAGCCCCTGATTGCAACAGGGACAGTAATGCTGTGACAGCAAGAAGATATTGATATTTTGGTTAGGCATGAATGGAACATGCTTGCTGGAAGATAATTGGTGAAACAGTCATAAACCAGCATGCTATCCGTAATGGGCAGATGAAAAACTGAAGTTTATATACTGTTAGGATATGACCCCCCGCGAAAAAGGTCACAGCTCAAATGGCCCAATTCTGCCAAGTACCTGCGAAGTCACGGTCACCTCATATTGATATTAAGAGTGCCATTTCTATGTCAGTTTAAGCTGATTGAAAATTGTACTGCTGCTGAATTAGACGTATTCCTCTTCTGACTTGTGGTTTCAGGTCCCTGTGCCTGCCTTGCTGTAACACAAACAGAAAGGCAGAAAAACACAAATGGGACCACAGGAGCATTTGGCACAGAGCTATCGCCAGGCTGCCTGCTGAGGGGGCAGCCTGGAAGGACAGAAGTCCTCCTCCTTCTGTGGTCCAGGAACAGATCACATACACAGAGAAGAATCTTGCTGGAAGCTTTTGAGCTGGTAATAACACAAAATGGGGGACGCACTGCGGGAGCAGCACAAATCTCCTTTGAGCGGTGAGCACTTCTGCATTTCCTAGAGGACTCTGGATGGGCAGAAGTGGTCTTAGCAAAACAGCAGAGATGCAAGAGCAGCAGGTGGGTGCTGAACTTGACTGCTGGAAATAAATGACAGCTGGCTGAACTGGATGGTGGAAACTCAGCCATCTCATGGGTTTCCCTGTGAAAATTTCAACATGGGAAAATCCCGGATACAATTAGGAAGTGTGATGCTAAATTATTGTAAAATAGAAATTAAGCTATCTCATTCCTAAATGCTGACCCAGGAACATGTCCAGTTACTGCCCTTCTATTGCAAAACATCAGGCCAGAGCCGTATCTCCCCAGTTCATCTGTGCCATGCTTTCTGCTTTCCCTGCCTCGTGTCCCTGCCTAGCACTCACACCCAGAGGATGAAGCACTTAGGGGAGCTTAATCCTGGCAAAGGGTCATGCAGAGCAAGTGCACTACTATGAGTTACTGCTTCACAAGGGACCGAGTTAACAGGTTCAAGTGGCCTGCAGCACTGTCCTCTTCTCCTGGAGTGCATCTGGGCGAGGTGATTTAGGAGCTGAGTGACCTTTCTGTCAGCTCAGAGCAACAGGCAGTGCAGGGCAGTTTCATGGGATGATGTAACTTGGTGGGGTGAAGGCTCCTTGGGATACGTGGGGTTTCATACAACCACAGGGACAGCTCATGTCTGCCTCGGACTCTGGGACAAGTAAGTTCCACAGCAACAGCTTAGGGGCCTCAGTGTTGATGACACCAAGTTCAGACTTGTTACTGGCAGCACATCCAAGCCTTAGGAGAAGACAGCCCCTTCTGCCCTCTCCTCTTGATGAAAAGACTTCGTATTTAAGACACCACCACCAGTGCTTGGAATTTCTCTTTTACAAAATAATAATAAAAAAGACACCCAATATCCATAGTCTAGAAGATTTTCACAGAGACTGAAACAGCAACTCAGATGCTCATTGTACATCGACGTATGTTGTAGGAGTCATTGAGCTTTCCGGTACCTGGCCTGCTCTGCTGCTGCGTGGACTTCATGAGCTCGCTAAGCCTGCTTGCAATACATCTTCAACTAGAAACAAGGAGAAACAGGAAAGCAGCTGCAGCTGCATGGAAAGGTTGAAAGCCACAGCTGCAATACAAAGTCTCTGATGCTGTTTCTCAATCCAAGGCATTCATTATCTCATTCTGCACAACAACATTTTTCCGATTCCTACCTGCTGCTGCAACCACCGCCTCGTTCATCATCCAATTACTGAACAGTCTTTAGGAAAGGATATTTGCGAGATAATCCATCTTTCTTCATGCACATAATAAAAAGTAAATTAATACCTACATTAATAAAGTGGCTACAGTATTTTAAATCCCTTTTCTTATTGTTAGTGTAAATCATGAATCCTCCCTGCCCAAATTATACCACTGAGCATAATTCTTACTCAGAACTTATCCTGGTCTTGTTGTTTGTTTGTTTTTGTTTTTAATATATAGCAACTTACTTTCTCTTTCTTCTAGCATGCCCTCAGCTCTTCTACTGACTGAAGACACTAATTAGGAACAAAACATACATTTCAGATTTTGGAAGTCACATTGCTATTTCAAAATTTAAGCAAAGGGTTTATGAAGTTATCCATATCAAGACAGTGGTTTAGCACTACATATTTCTTCTCTAAAGATCATGCAATAATTTGTCATCAGCCTCCAGACTTCCATACCAACAGCTGGAATTACTTTCAGTATTACTTCCTGGCTAGTGTTGTGAATGATGACTACAGAAATCCTGTGACATTCAGAACTTTGTCACAGTGAAAATTAATCTTCATTTTAGGAACATAGAAGCAAGCAAATGTGAATGTTAATGTAATTAAAAACCTGCCAGTTGGGAAATGCTGGGCATGAGGCTTGAACTTATGACTAACATCACTTTTTCACAGCTGTGATGCATGTATGTATGGAGAAGAGAGTTGCGCTGAATTCTAAAATATTTAACATTTGCAAATATGTATCACGCTCTCTTGGAGTGATTTGGTGTAATTCCAGACAAAGCTGCTAAAACCACTTCCATCTTGTACTTAGGCTATTTTACTTGCCTTTGCTTCTACACAGTGCACGACTATCGGTCCAATGCTAGAGCTGAAGGGAAAACCATAAAAATCTGGAAACGTAAACTGTTTTTCTCATCATTTTCATTTTGTAACTTAGCAGATTTCCCTTCTATGCCTGTGGCCAGCAGGCAAAACTAGTACAGTAAAAGAAAGCATTTCACACATATTTATCTAATTTTAATTATAAGAATTCAATTTCTGATAAAAATTCTTCTAGTATAAGGCTGTAATGACTAAACTTACTTAACTGGGCTAGTGAAATCCAGAGAACAATACAATTTCCATTTGTGCACCAATATTCCTTATGGGCACAAGGAATTAGGATGTAGTGGTCTCACAGAATGTAAGATATTCAGATGGTGAAATACTTGCAGCATGCAGCATCTGGGACAAAATTTCTTTCCAGGGTAAGGGTTTGAGAGCCAATTGTTGCATACCCAGCCTAACAAGGCCAGCCCTTGGAGTGGCATCTGCCTGGGAGAACCTGCCATGTTAGCTCCTTTCCATTTTATTTCAGGTATACATAAATTCATTGACAGCTGAAGACATTCAACATTCAGTTTCCCTGGGAATGTCCATTAAATTCAAAACCAAACCATCTTCTATCGACCGTCTTTCAAGGTCAAAGGCATGCTGTCCCTAGTGTTAAATATGTGGCTATATCCAATATTGCTTTCCTTTCCCCACAGACCACAGAGAGCAGGGTGGGTTAAAAACCAAAGTGGCAACTACATATCTAGATGCTGAGCAGGGCCCGAGATATTCATCAAGTCAAGGCTAGGAAGTGTTTCTCTGATACGCTTGCTTCCAGCTTTGATGACAGGAGAGAGAGGACCGAGGACTGCCCAACCAACCTCGCCGCCTGTTCAGCTCACTCAACAGGCATTAACATATTGCAGTGGGATGTGCTGAAATGAAAACACCATTCATCTCTTCTTTTAATGTAGTATGATGTGGGATCCCTCATTCTGCCTCTGTTCTTCCTTTTCCAGGAAAGTACAGGAATGGGCTTCACCAACCTGATGGCCTTGTGAGGCAGTTTATACCCTACTTAATGGATTTACCTTACCTGCAATGGGTTTCAGCACATCTCCACCAAAGGGTTACATGAGTTGAGCTTGTTCATTTTTTCTTCAGTTCATTAACCCAATAATGAAGATGAAGCTCAAGTACAAGGACTGTTAGTGAGCTGGTCATGGCTAAAGTGGAACCCCTATTAAAACCCCAACTAATCGCCAAAGGTAGGATTTCTAGTTACAGAACTATTAATTTAAGCATTTTGCCATGCTTCTAAGGTCCATTTTTTTTCATGTACATAATAAGAATGAATCTATTAATCTTCAATGTGCATTTCTTCAGGAGGAAATGAACAGGAACATTTTAATTTTTAATCAGCATTTCTGGTGGCTGAACACAATTAAGTACCGTCGTATAAAATATCTGTGATAGCTTAAGGGTGCAGAATGAAGCTACATGAATAAATAAAAGAGTCAGTGAATGAATCATAGAAACTTACACCTAAACTGCAGAATTATTCTTTAAAAGAATAAATCAGGATTAACCAGAACACATGTACATATTTGTGTTTACATACATATGTGCTCAACTTGCACTTCAAATTCCTTCAGAAACATCCTGTTCTCTTTCAGATGGAGGAACAAGAGCTCAGGACAGAAACAATGACAGATGAGAGAGATGTTGCTGATGGAGAGGAGCATCAGGAAGTGGATGACCACTGCCTGGGTGGCAGGAAACAGCAGGGCACCTCAGGAAAATCAGATCAAGATCGGATGGCATTCATCAAATCAACACATGGATCAAAGGCAAATGACAAGGCTTGAAAATATTTCTGCACATAGACAGGGCCCACTGGAAAAAAAAATGCTATAAGGGGCAGGAGAACAGAAGCAAAAAAGAGATTAAAGAGCAAAGGTGTAGGTATCACAGCAAATGTTTTTGTATGTGTGAATAAAGGGTAGGGTTGATTTTCCAGTATTTGAGTACTTGGCTTAATAAGAGAAAAAGTACCAGCTGAAAAATTAATTATTTCTCAAGACTGAGAAACAACGAGTAACAACAAGCAAAATAAATATAATCTACTGAAAAATATTTTGTAACTATAATAATTTGTTCACTGAAATCTTTTTTTCCAGTTATTTATTATAAGATATAGTACAAAGCAGTTTGTGTTTTGTTTTGTTTTGTTGTTCGTTTGTTTTTTGTTTGTTGTTTTTTTTTTTGGGGGGGGGGAGAGAGAAATGTCCTGAAAGTTAAATCATAACCAAATTGTAATAAAAAAAAGATGAAAAATGTACAAACAGACCATATTTAAAATCACTTATTACACTTTGGAATTTGGTACCCTCAGGAATGTGTTTATCCTGTATTTCTTCTTTCCTGATACCAGATCTGCATTTCATTTTTCCTTTCTGTCAAACCTATTTCACTCACAGTCTTTGTAGTTTAAACTCTCTGCTGCCACTCTCTCAGTGGCAGCAATTGTAATTCTCTACTGCCTCCTCATCTGCTCCCTTTTGGGTATAGGTCTTACCTCCAACAATATAAAGCCAAATGTGCCTGAAGATTGCTTCATAAGATCTATGGGAGCTTTAGTTTTTTATTAAAGGTGTGTTTATTCTACTGATGTACTGTTTCAACAGTGTGAAAATGAAATTCACACATACAAAAATCAGTAAAACACCCACTAACAATATTTTAGTCATTAAAAACTTGTTTATAATAGTCTATACAAAATAACTATTCACTTTCTTTTAAATAGTACAAGGATGCTTGGATTTACAAGTCTATGGCATTGATTGAATTAACTAAGGAGTGATATTTCTATAAACAAAAAAGATACTGATGTTACAGCTGAACAATAAATCAAGAGCTCTTGTTCAAGTTCTAGCAGTGCAGGAAAAGTAATCAAATAAATGTTATGCTTTACGGCATACACAGCAAAGGAAGGCAAAGTTTTCCATACATAAAAAGGGAGTCTGCTAGTTCCTGGTTGGAACATAAGCACATACATAATGTGTGCAGAAGTGGCAAATGCCAGTTTAATACTTAATGACCTTAAGATCAAGATGTTTTTATATATCCTGTTAATGGCATTAATTTATTGTTTGTTACTTTTTTATCCACTATTCAGTTTTTGCTTACTAATGGATGGTGATATCTACCAGTCTAATGTATCTATTTGTTTGGGTAAGACTTTGATGGACATTAGATATCAGCCGTGTGGTACAGGAGAGACTTTACTACTGAAAATAGAAGCAACACTCATCCAAACTCTCTTCAAGTTGACAGAAAGCTTCAACACTGTACTGTGGTCATCCTCTGTCAGAACATATCATCCTCATGTGATAGGATATGATGGGAAAGGAAGGGAAAAAAAAAAGTGGAAAAGAAACAAACATCACTACCATTTCTGATGAGAATATCTTATTTTCCTAGTTTTTGATGCTGGTTATTCCTTTGCAAACTTATCTCCCATCAAGGCTTTCTATGTGGAAGAGACTTCCCTGGAGTAATTCTGCTGGAAGTGTTCCTTACTTCAGTGGACAACATATTCAGTAAAAGGAGCAGAAATGGGGCATATTTTTCCAGCCCACAGCAAGACTAAGAGTTTCCTAGATCAAGTACTCTTCTTAATATTCTTCCAGCTGCTAACATTTTTCTAAGTGTTGCATTGTTTGAAAGGAAAATGAGCACTATACTTACCTTCTGCAGAAGTCAGCCACCTGTGGAGCTCTGCAGCCATGACTCACCAAACACTGACTTGTCCAACCTTGCAGTGATAGCCTGTGAGTTAAGACCTCTGCAGAAGACAGAATGGCTTTGGAGTACAGTGTGATGCTTCTCCACAAATGTCATTAAAACCAATGTGCATCTCAGCAAGTCCTCGACAGCATACTTTGGGGCCTTAAGTGTGGAAAAGGTCTGACAATAAGCTCTTGGTGTGGTCTCCTCTCCACTGTTACTTATCCCTGAGGAAGAAATTCTCTGTCTCACAGTTGTCTTAGTTTTTGTTTCTCTAGCTGGCAAGCTGATGTAAAGTCCAGTGTGAGTGAGATCTGACATTTGGACTGGCTGACTATCTGTATTCTAGATGGCAAGAGGAGCAGCAGAATTGTCCCATATTGCCCCTTCATGTACAAGATGTGGCAAAATCACATCCACAGTCCCATCTCAGAGCCCATGATGATGGGTACCTGGTATTTCCTGAAAGTTGAGGGGAAAACCCCATCTCACATGGTTTTGCACACTATTGCTGAGCATACACAAAATGGGCATCATAAGGAGAAAAGGATTTTGCAACACTCAGGCCACTGTAGTGCAGCAAGCAGCCTGCACCAAATGCAGGTGTCTGAAACAAATTGTTCTGGAGGACTCACATCCATCTCCCTCCAGACAAAGTCTGATGGCGAAATTGTATTTTCCTTATGATGGCAGATGGGAGAAATATGGATATACTTCTATAATTTTCACAAGGATATGACAATTATTAATACTTTGTCCTTAGTACTTTACATTTACAAATCTCTGTACAAACTGTGTTTAATTAATGACAAGTCCTTAAATACATTGGGGTTGAACTAATGCAGCTTAGAATGACTGATGCATGCAGACAGAAGAATCGTTAACCTTAATGAATCATGTTTGAGACAGTGGATGGAATACAAATTAGAAATACACCTGGCAAGTGTGCGACAGGATGGTAAGATAAAAGTTTAGTCATCTGACACAAGCTGTTCTGTAGTCCTCCAGCTTGTGACTGTTTTCCTGGTAAACTGATAGACATGAGGTAAGCTGAGTGCTAGCTGGGGTTGCAGAGCGCAGCAACAAGAAGACACGCAGAGCTTGCTCATGGTGTCACAGGCAATGGTTTTATTTGTACACCACCAGTACTCCAGGGGAGTTATTTACTGATTGTAGATGGTCTTAGAAAATACAGAATCAAGACTATGAGTAACCAGAAAATCACAGTCACTTTTAGGCTTCTGAAAAGGAGCAAAGTGTAGGATTAAAATTGTGCTCATTAATTACTGATGTCAGTAACATCAGCACAGCAGAGCCTTAATGAATACCTGGATGAAGACCGTCACCTCTTTGAGCAGATCATCTTCATGATTTTGTGGTATGAAATTACTTGTGCTGAAACAGTCACCTCGCCAGTCAAGCCAAGGGTGATTCTCCTCTGGGCAGAACAACACTTCAAGAGTTTTGAGCTTCAGCATCTGTTAGCCACAGCCACTGCATTCTCTTAGAAACCCTGCAACACGCTCACTGTATGCCCTGCGTTGCTTTTTGGAAATACCAGACACTATCTCAGTATAATATATTTACAATTGCATTTTGAATATCTCTAGAGTGACTGGCAGACAGATCAATATTTTGATAGAAGGGACTTTTCAATATTAAAAAAATCTGTCTAAGCAGTCTGCATTTAAATTTTCCCTTACTGTATTGCTGTTGAACTTTCTCTGCCTGCTCCAGTATTTATAAGTAGCACCATTATTCCATGTCCAGATAAGCACCATTCGTTTTCCATTAAATTTTCTCATCCTCCTAACCCCTTGGATTGTGGGAAATGGCAGGTACACCAACTTCAGAGGTTGCTAAAAGAGGCCACAGCAGATGAACAGTTTGCATGAGCACCTATTACCTGCCCTTGAGCTAGTAGGGTGCCTGAAGGGCTCCTCCCAGGCTTGCTGCTTCAGCTTGCTTATCTCCACTGAGGCAAAAGCTGGGTCTGAACGACAAGTGTTATGGACTCAAGAATTCCTGCAATAACGTGAGAGTCCTCAGAAGGTTATAAAAATACACTTTCAGTATACAAAAAGCAATGGCCTACACCAGGACAGCAAGGTGCAGGTAGATCTCCTAATTTTACTGAACAGTGAGGCTAGCTTAGGCATTCCTGTGTATCAAACCCATCACCAACCATAGAGGAGAGCATCTTAATATCACCCTTATTTCTTAAAATATCTGCCTTATTAACACAGTGTTAATTCTTCCAGTTGTGTGAGATATTAAGATATTTACAGCCACACAGGTTAGCTTCCCCCTGCAGAGACAAATGACAGAGGACGCGGTCCTTCCTGTAAGTATAGGTAGCCTGGTAGCTATGGTAGCGAGCCTTTGCAACAGGGAGCCCTGCTTCTCAAATAACACTGCACAGGTCACGTAGAGCAAAATAAACACAGATTTGTTTACTGGTAACCTGCTGTAATAAACAGAAATGGAAAGGATTAGGTGCTCCTTTGGGAAACGTGTCTCTTTCAATATTAATTAGACTGGCAGCAACTTATTAATGCTGTGTCAGCTTGTGTTTACAGTTTTCATAGACAAAAAGAGAAGTGATATAACAGAAATGAAGGTAGATATACTTATTTATGTTTGGTGCATGTTTCAGTGGGTATGTAAATAAATACATTAAGATACCCCCAAAATTTTGAGGCAAAGCAGGAGAACTGAAATGAAATCATAAAAGAAAGCTGTCAAACTTTCAGGTTTTGCTTCTTTGATGAGTGCGTAACACACACAACATTTTATTTGTGGAATCAGAAAGTCATACTAGACAACTCACCTCCAGGCTCAGTTTTCCCCAATGAGGTTTGGGTTTAAGTGATTATATGTTGGGGTCTTACGAGGGGCTCTAGCCCTGTGAACAGCCACACTGCTTGCTCTTTTTGCTCAGTTGTAAAAAATGCTATAAAATAACCTGAACTGGTCCCTTGTGAGACATTTCCCAGGGGAAAGCACCTAAATCCATTCCCCAGCAGGGCAGGGACAGCCAGCACCAAGTTCAGCTGTAACACGTACCGTAACGCTTACCAACATGAGAAAGAAACACTGGGAAAATGGGTAGGGTTTTACAAATAACAGCAAAAAATTCTGTTTAGGAGAATGAGATACCAAGGAAAGGGCTAACAAAATGCCTTGCATTCAAAATAGAAAGAAACCTAGTGCTTTATCAAACCTCTGTTCTGGTATCTGCACAACAACCTGGTCTTGCTCAATTTTGTGAGTAATTATGACAGCAGCTCCACCAGGACCCTTAGGACATTAGTGGAAAAAGTTTGTATGCAAAAGAGCACGACACCACAAAAAAAAAAAATCCCTTCCTTCCTCCTTTCTGGTTAGTCATTTAACTCTTCTCAAAGTCCTTTGTCTTTTATTTTCTCCTTCTTCCCCTTACCCTGTCTTGTTCTGGATGGGGCTACCAGGGATCTCTGCACTCTGAAGGAGCTTTGGCAGCTACTTCACTCACTAAGTTTGGCTCTTCAGGCAAAAAATGCAATCTGTAATTTTATAGCAGCCTGCCCTGTTTGGGACATTAATCATGTGTTGTCTGTGGGAGTTTGAACTTGGTGCTTTATCATAGATCCAACTCTAAAAATAAAAGCATCGGTAATAAAAGCACCCAGGCCAGCCGGGATGTGCTGCAGAGTTTAGCTGCTGGAGGTACAGTTAGAAGCTGCTGGGACCCAAATCCATCACCCTGATATATCTTTGGCACCTTTCATGGTGTCGTGGTGAGTCACCTCCACTCCAGGGATGCAAATACTTTGTCAGCCACCTAGGGTTAGTCAGGGAGAAATCACGGGAGAAGGCCATCTGTCCCCAGATGCTGTCATTAAATAGGCCATGTCCCTGAGAACACTGCTGCAGAAGGGCGGACAGGCCCTTAGGAGACTCTAGGAGCCCTGGTGATCTACTTAGGTGGTGGTCCACAACTTCATATAGCCTGCTTGTTCCCCTTGCCACCTCCAGCCAGGTTCCTCCTGCCACCTCCAGCCTGCATCAGAGGGTGCCCCATGGCTGGAGATGCAACCCAAAACCAGCACCTGTGAAGGACCAGGGCCCCAGAGGCTCCATGGCCTTGTGTTTTGCCATGAAGGTGACCTCTGTCCTGCAGCACAAAGCACCAGAGCCCACCACCCTAACAGCCCGCATCCTTGGTACCAAGAACAGACTGGGACTCAGAGAAGAGCACCTGGGGAGGTGGATACCCAAATCTCTGGAAATCCCATGCAGCTCAGTTTCCTATAGAAATGGCACCTCCCTAGAAATATTCATAGTACTACGGCAAATTACACTGGTCCCTTTTAGAAAGGCTGTGAAATGCAATATAGTAGGGTGTGTGTTTGCACACATATACTAATAATGTAAAACAGATGCTTAAAACCCATGGTTTGATAGCGTAGAAACATTTATAATGTTCCCTGCTTAGAAAAAAGGCAAGCTTTTCTCTTTTAGTAATTAAATGCATGTTTGGCTGCATTCCTATACATTGATAGGATCTATTGTTCATAACAATAAACAGCTGGGTTAAATAGACACATGAAAATAAATAGGAAATGATTTCTCTGCAGTTCACATTTTCTCCTATTACTTATCACTTGCAACAAGAAGGCTTCCAAGAATCCTGTATATGTTGCTGGTACTGTGTTGTATTTTACAATTTTGAAAGCCTTGTTTAGTGCTTTGTTATTTCAAGCAGATTCAGAAACAATACAGCAATGTAGTGATAATGAATATTTACCATTTCCATAGCTGGTTTCTTTTGCTGAACTCCAACTGCTTCTTTTCAATTTTACTTATAGCTGAATGGATATTCTGGCACAGATTTAAATAAATAAATATATAAATATTTGTCTGACCATACCTCAAGCAGCTGGGTCCAGTTGTCCTAGCTCTGGACTAACACTTATTGCATATAAGCATAATGAATTTTCAACAAAAGCTTTCTTGCATTAGGTTGGCATACGTATGGATCCACATATAAGATGTGGAATAAAGGAAACTTGAAGGGATGGTCAGAGAACACACACTGGAAAGTGAAACAGTGTTCATCTAGCTAAAACCTCAGAAAAATCCAAATATTTCAAAGTTGAAAACTTGACAAGTCAGATCACTTCAGCGATAACACATCATCAATGACAATTACATCCTGAGTAGATTCGTTAAGGAGAACGCCCGTGGAAGAACACTTGTCCCATCTTCCTAGACGCAGAACAATCTGGTCATCAGGCAATAATCAGGCTGACAGTAATCACTCCGGCTTGCTGAGGGGACTTTTCGTAGCGCCGTGTGAAAGCAGCAGCCTTCTGGTGCTCGCCATTTAGCCTCACCGTTGTCAGGGTGACTGGAAAAGAACTGCACATACACTGGGACAAAACATTAAAAAAAAAAAAGTAAAACTTAAAAATCAGTTTAACAGAAACCAAATATTGTTTTGAAGTCATACCAATCATGCTGAAAATTACTGGAGTACTTGAAATAAAATGAAGTGTTTGATTTTATCTGGCCAGGAGAGAATACCAAATTTAGGGCAAAACTGTAGTCTTAAATGGCAACATGCTTAAAAATGGTTTACTTTATTCCAGTCAGCTTTAGACAAAAGAGAAAAGGAAATGCATTGAATGGAGGAAAAGGGGGAAAATAACAGATAATGGTATTTTTAAGTGATTTATGAGCTGGGCTGCTCTTCAGATCTCATAGCTCCTGGTCTGCAGGGTTGTTACACCATGACCAGCATGGGCAGATCCTGCACAGCAAGTTTCACAGGAATCCAGCTGCAGATCAGGTGCTACCACACGGCTGCCCCAGGGGCTGGGCCTCCTACCCTGTGGCTGAGCTAATCCAAGGTGACTCATGGTAAAAGCTGTAATGACCCTACACCTTCCTAGAAAGGCATTTCCTTGACTTCAGGTACTAAATTAGAACAAAGATGTTGTGTTTCGTCCGGACGCTGTAGTACGTGGATTTCAGTGAGTCATGCATGCGGATTGGACCGTGTTTTATCCCTGAGCTGTGGCGAAGGGGAAGAGGAAGGGCCTTCCATTTTCATGTTCATACATGAAAAGCCTAAGACACAATACATCTGTGATGTTATATATCACCTAGAACTGGGCAATATATAACAAAAGAACTAATTTGTTTTCTAATCCAAAATGCTGCTAATACATTAAAAAATAAGCTTTCAAAGAGAAATGGTAAATCCTAACCATGGTAGAAATAACATCATCAGTGAAATTTAAAATTGCTCTGCTTCTCTAACCTGTGGTGATGAACCAGCTTCCTGATTGTCACTATCACATTTCCTATGCTTTTCTGAGAACTCTGGTCTTATTCCCCACCCAGAATAGACCAGACTATGGGGCTGCTGCTTTTAAAATACAAATTGTCATCTCTGATTAAAAAAAAAGATCTGTGGGAAACCAGCCAAGCAAGCCATGCAGGGGAAGAAGAGTCCATCTGCCCTGGTCCATCTCACGACTGACACTGCTGCTGAACAAAGCCCTCAAAGTCTGTTTTTTCTCCCTGCCTATGCTGAAGAAGCAAGCAAGCCAGACTTTTCAGCAATGGCCATTAACTGCTGGCTCATTTCTGGCAGGGTGCTGAGTTTGAGCCCCTGATGTCCGGTTTGTACATGTACAGCATGGGAGCCTGGAAGCAAGCGTTGCTCCTGCTGTGCCGAGACCTCGTGTGGGTAGAGGAGCTGGTGCCAGCAGCAGGACACTGGTAGTCATGCAGCATTCAGCTTCCATCTACTCCTGTGCTCCTCTTGATAGAAATGATGATAGTTCCTCTCGGACTCGAAGGAACACTGTGAAAATAGTATTTGTCAGGTGCCAATAACTGTAGTCATAAATGCCACATAAAGGTCCACAAAACAAAGAATAACTCATTTTTCACAATGGAGCTTGTACAACATTTGGTAAATAGCCCATTAAACAATAAAAAAAAGCAACAAAAATTGAGTGCCTGCTCTTAAACTGGGTACCATCCGTTCTGTGTGCTGGCCAAAGCATTGTGGGAATAATGCTGTGCAGTCATGCGAGAAAGGTGGTCATTGTCAACAACGGGGGAACACTGCCCCCCACTTTCTACCTTTGTAGTTCTTCATTTGGCAAGTATAATGGCCCTTTAACACTGCCTACTCTATATGGGTGCTTTATATATGTTCATTTTTGATCTCTTTTCTCAGGTAACAAGTGACAGGATGCAATGACACAGCCTCAAGTTCCACCAGGGGAGGTTTAGTTCGGACTGTAGGAAGAATTTCTTCACAGAGAGAGTGGTGAAGCATTGGAACAGGCTGCCCAGGGAAATGGTGGAGTCTCCACCCCTGGAGGTGTTTAAGAAACGTGTGGACATGTCATTAAGGGGCATGGTTTTGTGATGAGACTCGGTAGGTCACGTTGGTGGTTGATGAACTTGATAAACTTGAAGGTCTCTTCTAACCTAGATAATTCTATGATTTTCTGTCTCAGCACAGGATGCATAAACAATGCTGCTCCTTGGAGGCATACATATTGCAAGAAGACATTTTTCACCAAAGCAGGAGAGCAACAAGAACAAGAACAGGAAAATGGTGCAAAATCATGGGGTACCTACACATGGCGGCAGTCCTACCAGGCAGCTGTCAGTATTGTCCACACATAACATGTGCTTGCTGGGGGCTGAAGCCATGTCCAGTCTCTGGGGGAACTATGAAGACATAATGATGGATACGGAGGACAGGGAAAGAGACTCATGTTTGGCCAAAGCAAACTCAGGTTACTTAAAGCACATGGTCTGTTTTCACTTTTTGGCTGAAACTCCTCATGGAAAATGTGTTCTGTGATGACAGGAAGAAGGAAATGGCCAGTATCCAATACAGCCAACAATATTTTCCTATCCAAGCACCAAAACTGCTTTTGTGCCACATATACTCGAGCAGCTGGCAATGGCCACAGAGCAGCAAGCCCCTTTGGTGCTTTGACACACGCTTAACTGAAAACACAAGGAAAAGAAACAGTGAGAAGACAGCAAGTGGTTAGAAACTGGCAAGTCATTGAGCATCAGTCTGGGTCTAGACCCCAGGTCCTCCATAAATCTGGGACAAGCAGATCTGTAATTTGGTTTGCTCAGTGCAGGAACGCGAAGTTCAGCTTTCTTCCCATGCTCAAGGTACCCAGCTAACAGACAATGAAATCAGCCTCAACCCAATGAACAGGGAAAGAGCTCCACAGAGACTTGTGCCAGGGGCTGCAAAAATGTGCTGCTTATGCCTGATGAAGTTCTCAGCTGCAGGGCAGGAGAATTGAAGTTTGCACTTCACAGGCAAGTGTGGCACTGCTCTTGCTGTGAATGATCAGGAGGCCACAGATGACCATGCTGAGTCACCTCTGTCTCTCTGTCACTGGTGGTCATGGAAAACATGCAGGATGAAGGCAGGTGGAGACTCCAGAAAAACAGCGTTTGAAAAGCCTGTAGGTGAAGAAATGGCACGTAGCTCCTACCAGCATAGATGGTGGGCACACCTTGCATGTAATTCATACTTAAAAAATGTTTCCAGGTCTGGGGGCAAGCTTCATAGGATAAGCTTTCCTGGCCCTTCTCTTTGTGCTAAATGTTAAGCTGGTTTCTTTGGATTTTTTTTTTTGCATGAGTGTCGCAGTGACATTTGTACCAATGTTGGCATTCTTGATAACAAACCTCTCTGAAGTTTCTTGTTTGCTTCTGCCACTGACATCTCATCTCAGTAGTCAGGAACGAGCATGTGTCTGTGCATGGATATAATCAAAGTGCCTTCAAGCACAGGGTGAACTTCCAAAGATGCTTCTTTCTCCACTTTTTAGCTCTCTGATCATTTTTATTTTCCTTTTATTCTTCTATCAGTTCCCCTAGTGACTTTATGTGAATTTGTTAGAAATAATCTAAAGTGATTTGGTCTGGAAAAAGACAATCTACAAAAGGCATAGCATGAAAAAAACGAAAAATGACACTTTTTTTTTTCTTACATGTGGGAGAGGAAAATAGGGACAGCTTCTACCTTCTTTAAATGATGATACAACCTGTTGCTTCTTCTGTGCTTTTGCAAGTATCAAAAACTTCTGAGGATTGCATTTCACTGCTCAAGGAGGAGGACAGCATGTTAAGAAAGATGAGGGAATACGGGAGGTATTTTAGTTTCCCATATCCTTTGATTTAGTATATCCCATTTTTCAGCATCCTGCTGCAACATAGCTTTTTCTAACAGAATGAGGAGAAACAGTCTTAAGCACAGCTCAGCTTTGCAGCCTAAATCCTTTCCTAGACATGAATACAAATTCTAGTTATACCTGGGATTTCAAGCACTGTTACGGAGAAATCTTCTATTGACACAGAAACAGAAGAGAAACTCTCTGCATTTGGGTAAAAAAAAAAAAAAGTAAAAAAAAAAAGTTTGCAGCTTACTTGACGAGCCAGAATAATAGAAGCTTTCAAAATACTCTGTTCCTAGTCTCTTGTAAGCTTCATCTGGATCTGCATTTCAGACTGCTTGTATATCTCCTCCTCTTCCATGCCTGCAAAGTCTCCCAGAGCTGAGGCTATTTGGGGAGGGGTGGCTTGCAAACTGAACGTACTTTGACCACCACCCCAGAGAAATGAGCCGTCCTGCACAAATCAGAGGCTGCGCCTTTGGAAACCCCTGGTCAATGCAGCCAAGGCATCAGTTTGCTGTGTGACTGTGGAGGGGATTCAATTGCTTAAAATGTGGGCTTCTGCCACCTGCTGAGATGTGATAGAGCATCTGATGTGCTCCAGCAGGGACAAGAATCACAGGACATGACTCAAAACTCACAGGGACACCCACACTTCCAGAATTCATTTCCAAATGCACTAGACAATCCTTTCTGTATTAACATGGGGCGTTGGTCTCCAGTATTTTTATTTCAGGTGCCCCTTATTTTGGGCTAGGTTTAATCCCACTTTGATTTACGGATGTCTGAGGAATAAGCACCTAGCTCTAAGGTACTTGTCTTGGTCCCTATAGTCCACGTAGCCTCTCTGTGCTCAGTGAACAAGGTTGGGGTTGTCAACAGACAGTCCACACCCTTTGTGGCATCGGAAGGATGAATCTTTATCTGAAGCTGCCTGTCACTTTTCACTAGCTGCAGGAGAAACTCAGATAATTTGCTGAGATTGGACCATCACTTCAAGAAGTTTAAAATGAAATTAAAAGTATCCCACACTTCGAATCAGAGGTAAGAAAACCTTCTGTTCTTTATTTTTATACCGAGTCCTACTGTATCTACAAGTTGCAACAGAAGTCTCACTCTTCGAAGACAACATGAGTCCTCCACCTCTGATTGCTGTGTGCTTTGGGAAAGCCTGTGATTCTTTTATCCATTACTTTGCTAACTTCATTATAACCACTAATAGCAAATTCTGATATACCACCATAAAATCTTCCAGCCCATTAGTTAAGGGAGGTCCATTCAAATCTCTATGAACACAAACAACACAATGCTGTCTCTGCAGGCGTTGATTACACTTTGAATGAGGAAGAGAACATTAGGTCTTAGCATCCTGGAATGATATAAAGAGCTTAATTTAAAAAACTCATCTATGAAGTGAACACCTACTTTCTATTTCTTGAGATGCAAATTACTTATAGTGAGCAACAGTAATGGCTGTTTATTTAAAATGGTCATTCTGGCATGCTTCTTGTGATTTTAAAGGTTTTCCAAACTATTACAAAGTGAGTTAAAACACCCAGAGAGTAGGGAAGCCTTTAAGCTTCCATGTCTGTCTTTGTTTACCAGCACAGGGAGAAGCTGCTGAGCAACGTAGGAACCCATGGGCTATTTTTAAGAGAGATAGAGGGCTCAGATACACAGTTAAGCTATCATGATCTGGTAAGTTATCATCTGTTGGCTGAGCCACTTCCCATCTGCAGGCATGCTCCTAGTCAGAGAAAATGGAAAGTAACACAATTTGTCTTTGCACCTTGTCACTGCAGGTAGATGTGCTGGGGAGGCACATCCAGCCGGGAACCGCAGCTTGGCTGACACACAGGTGTTATCTGAACATGCATCTGAAGTCTTAACATCCCTGGATCATGAGAAGCTGTGCAAATCAGCTGGGCTCCTTGTCAGCATTTAAAGGGGGCTCTGGCTTTCCAGGATGATGAGACACCAAATTCTGTTATTGAATATTTATGTATTTTAATTGAAATAGGATTCACAATTGCTGTGAATGCTTGTGACCAGAGCTGGCATAAAAGGAACACTTCCATCATAAAATTATGATCCTGCCCTCAGCAATTCACAACACTATAATGTTCATAGGAATCCCAGAAAGTCTTTTAGCCTGTCTTTAAGCTCTGAGGAAAGATCACAGAGCACTGCTGTTAGTTGTCTGTCTGCTAGATGATTCTCAGTGAAAGAAAATAAATAAAAACGTCCCAAGTAATCACACCAAATAATCATTACTAAAATAAGAGTCAAGATGACGTGATTATTCATAATACATCAATTTCAAAAAGAAAGAATAAAAGCATTTAGCCACATATTTTCCATTTTGTGCAGTGGCTAGAATTCACTCCTACACAGCGCATAACAACAACTACCCACACTAAGTGGCTTCGGCCCGTCAATTTCATCAAGGTTTTAGGTCACCTCAGTAAGTATATTTCAATTTATATTTTCTACCACACACACTTTTCCTTTTTTCCCCCAACCGTGTCTACTGAAAGTTTCAATTTGAGACATCCAGATGCTTACATTTGTGGTGGGTGGTAGGGTGAAAAGCAACGTGCAACAAATAGCTTTCACCTGTCTGTGATTTCATCTGTGTGCAGAAAGCCAGCACACACACTGTGCTACACTTCTGTAGACTCCAGCTCCATAGCAAAGACCCTTAGCTACATGCACAGAGGTCTTAATGCTGAACAAGGGATTACCAAAAAGGAATGGGAAAGACTCTGGGCTGGGTGACACACCGTCCACTTTGGTGAAGGTTTTGTAGCTCCACAGATGTAGGTAGAGAAGAAAACCTCACATTTACAATTCAGTCAGAGGTGGAAGCACTGTACAGTGCCAGATTATTTGTAAGAGGGGGAATTTTATAGTATCTGCCAAGTGAATTTGGAAGGATACGACATGGCTCAATTGACTTAGTTACCCAGCTAGCCTACCATCTGGTCACTTTTGCAATTTATATGTCACTAATTCTTAACTATAAAGTGTGCTAGGAAGCAGAAGAAGAGAAGAAATCACGTTTGGTGCTCCCATACTGACAGGTGTGCATCACCCCTTTTCACATTCAGTAGATAGACGGAAATAGATAGACTCAATACATAAACTCCCCTCTTTGTCCAGTAGCAGACTTAATCATCCCTTGAGGTAAATATCGATCCAAACTTTGTCCTACTCCCTCTTTGCTTCCTGGATGAATACATCCTGACATTGCCCTCAGCATGTCAAAAATTTGCCTGATGCAGTAATTCATTCAGACAGTCTATTATCTGATGAAAGCCATCTTAAAAATACACCATAAAAATAAACACCGACAGTCAGTAGTGATTATGGCAAGCAATTTTCGCTCCAAGAGCAACTATCCACTTAACTACAACCTTTCACAATGCACTCCCTGGCCATAGGAGCTGGTTCCCAGTGTTCTCTCCAGCAGGAGCTCTGCAATGTTTGTCAAAGCAAATAAATGGAAGGAGATGTAACGCAGCTAATAGCTTATACATGTAAAACTGTTTCCAAATTTCTACCAACAGGAATATTTCCAAAAAGGTCTTCTCAGGAAAGCAGGGCTGCCATTTATTTAATATAATTATCTCAGACTGGATCTCGATTTGCTACATTGATAAATGCTGTATTGGCAAGCGACTTGAAAAACTAGCAGACAGAAACATAATACTTTACAGGAAACTATTAATAACAATGAAAACCCCTCCAAAATAAAAAATGGAGTAGCTGTAAGATGTGCAAACCTGTTGTCACGTGGAATGAATGAACCCAGGAATACCTACATAAAAACTGAGTAGGTCTGTCAGTAAAATTAGTGCGGTGGATTATAAAAATAATTTTGGGTGATTATTTTTGATATTAATATTAAGGGAAATTAAATACGGGAATACTAAGGGAGATAAATATTAAGGGAAAAAGGTTAGGGAAATCATGAAGTACAGTGTAGGGAGGCAACCAGTGTCAGATATTGGAAATATGGCAAAGCCAATAAATTAACTCCTTAAATATTCACTTCATGGCCCTTTCCATGGGCTGCAGGGGCTCCAGCACCTGTAGAACCTCCTCACCTCCTTCTTCTCTTACCTTAATGCTCATACTGCTCTTTCTCAGTTTTCTGCCTCTCCTCCTCTGTCTGTCCGGCATTTTTACCCTTTCTGAAGTATGCTTTGCCAGAGCCACATGTGGCTAATGTTCTCAGTCGTGCCCTGCTGTGGGGCCAGTGGAGCTGGCAGGAATTTTCTGTGTCCAGAACAGGGCAGCCTCAGTATACCCAATACATACAACCATTGTTTTTACTTAATATTTTCAACAACTGAAGCTCAGTTTAACAAACTAACCAGTAAACGTAAACCAGTGGGTTGTTGTATTGTATCTCTTTAACATAGTACTAGTCTCTAGGACACACTATATGGAGAATATCAGCTTGTTCTTCCTTGCTGACCTTCATTGTCATTAATAGCTATAATGCAAAACAGCCATTCAGCAGCCTTATACCACTGTTTACACAACTCAGCTTAAAAAGAGTTTAGGTTATCATCATCTGCTTTTTGATTAACCTTACTGCATCTTTGCAATGAGACCTGTCATTACCATTACTGTTCCCTGGCACAGAACCCAAAAAGCTATTTGCAAAGGTAGCTGTATCTCAATTAAGGCACTGTGCAGCCAGCAAACAACAGAAAACAACACTACAAAGTGCTGAATTTGAGTTTATTTCATGCAACATATGCAGAATCCCCTTGAGTACTGCAAGATGGAGTCCTCCTAACTCCCTTCTGATTTAGTGCTTCCGCCTCCTAGAGCAAAAACAAATATCTATTACCTCTTAAATGAAGCAGATGAGAATTATTGGCTTTAGGGATCTTGAAAAATATACTCTAGCTTTCCCAGTGGAATATCTGCAACAGTTTATTTTTTCTTAAATGAGCATTCATGTACTGATTTATATTTACAACATCTGGCTATGTAAATTTTTAACATAAACCTGTAAGTAGGAACCCAAACCCTATTATTATAAATAGGTTTGTCTGTATGCAAAGCTTTCTCTGTATGAATTTCAACCATGTCTCATTTGCAGTCCCTAGATCTAACCCCTAGAGACCTCCCCTCTTTACAACCCTGACCAGAGGTCAGAGGCTTGGCCGGATTAGCTTTCAGATGCATGAGCAAATGTAGTCAGGGCTATGCCTGAGTGATTTTGATTTACAAAACTGGGTTGGAGATATTCATCTGCCTCTGGAGGAGCGAACAACAACTGTTCAACAGCAGCTTGTCACGATTTTCAACATTCCCCTCTCTGCATAGAGGGTAAATACATTACACTGGATGTTCAAAGGTGAGTGCTTATAGTGGGGAAATACATTTTGTTTCTCTCTAACACGTACATCTTTCTGTTAGTGGGTGAGCTCTGGGGACTTATTCCTAGTGAAATATGCTGTTAGATTTCTTTTTCCCTTCAGATATGTCCTTCTCTCCAGCTCATGTTCATAGGTGCACCTATTTTCCTCTTTATGTAGACTTTAGAAGTGAAATTCTACGTCCTTTGAGTTTCCTATGTCCTTCCTGAACAGCTGTGTTCTCTGATTCCCCTAGATACTCGCAGATTCCATGGTTTGACCAAGGGTAATTCGTGTTCACCTTTATTTGGGCTTCCAGTACCAGGAAAAGTATTACAGAAAGAAGGCTTCATTCCCACTGAAACATCTAATCCAGCATCTAATTAAGAATGAGAGTCTCAAGATGTTTTGTACAGAGTGATACGGCTTTGAGTTGCAATCAGACAGTGCAACATGGGAGAGATGATCTCACTTCAAGAGACAACTCTGCCTGAGACAGTCTAGCCCATGTGTGTGGGAGATCCACAGAAAGCATCACCTGGCTGCAGATATGCACCCTCTGCCCATCAGGCAGTGGGGTCTGCAGAAACTGGAGAAGACTGTCCCCCACCTTCAGGATTTGCAGACTGTCACCATTCATGCTGTGCTACCTCTTGTTTTCTTGCACGTGCTCTCCCAAGAAGATGGCTATAAAACAAGGCACAGCTGCTGTTCTACTGAGATTTCGCTAATTTGATTTCCTTCCCTGCTTTATTGCTGGTGCTAACAATGAGCCATTTGTTGTGGCAGTGATATTAGAGATATCTTTTCCTGAAGAGAAGCAAGTGCTTAGCTGAAGCTCTTAAATTGTTCTGGCCAGGCTAAACCACCAAACTTATTATAAAGCTTTTATGTGGATTATTACCAACAACATTAGCATATTAATTATTCTTCTGTGAATTCTTAAAATGTTAATCCACCACATACTGCTAATTAAAGAGGGTACAGCTATGAAACCAGGCAGAGATTACACTCCCATAATCAACAGAGGCTTCTGTTGCCTGACAAATGAATCAGCTTTCATTACTTTTTTGATAGGACTGAAAGGACTACCTGCCTTGACTCGCCACCATGTAGTGGCTTGCCACACACAGCTTGGCATCCTCAGGATTATTTCTGGTTTGCCCCTATTAATACGGACTCCTGAGTATCACTATATACTCTAATTCCACTCTTTCCAGTAACGGTGTGACCTGGAGTCAGGGAGGCCAGGGAAAGCTTCCAGTTACCTTGTTTGGTCCCTGGATTAGGCCATTAGCAATTGCTGAGCCTGGCTTTGGCTCAGTGTTATGTCACGTTGCACACCAGTGCCGTGATCTTCACATCGAAAGCCAGTTGCAGTTTATGGCAGGTTCTTCCAGTGCTTAAGACTCCAATTTCATTTACAAATACTTTGTCAATGAACCCATGAGAAAAACTACTACTGGCACAAGCAGGCTGCAGGGAGATGGCTTTGCCAAACCTGCCTTTTATTTCCCTTTAGAGGATGTGCGTCTGTGTCTGGCAGGTGGTACTGCTGGTAGCCTACAGGACACCATGCTTCAGAAGAGAAACATTTCCCCAGCCTGTAGCTTGTATTTTCCTGGGGGATATTTCCAGATCTGCACTGGCCAGAAGACCAATATCGCACCAGCAGGGGGGACCAGGCTCAGGTCTGAAACTGGCTCAAGGTGCACAGATAGCACAGCCTTCAGGGATTCCTGGTTCATAATGAGTACGTGCAGAGGATCCAACCTTGTTTCTGATCTGATTCCACCACTTGGCTAACTATTCTGGCACATTCGGGTGGATGCATCTCCTCAAGATCTGCTGGTTTGCCATGCTCCACATCCAGTAATTTACCAAATTAGTAACGTTTGAGTAAAGCTCAAACCACTGTGACTCCTTTCTGTAACATGTATTGCAGAAGGTGGAAAAGTCCAGTCAGCAGCTCCATACAGCAGCTTGGATTGCATAACTTTTAACCCCAACTCCCCAAACCTGATTAATCAGACAGCAGAGACAGATACCTGTTAGAATCTTTCCAGAACTTGCTTTGTCTCTGTGAGCAAAAGATAGACTGAGTAGATACAAAAATAGCATTAATGGGAGCCACAAAAGAAGAAAATGCACTCATGAGAGAGTGTCACTACATGCAGACTAAAACAGAACAGAACGGGCCCTTTGGCTTCATGATCCTGGTCAGATATGATTTCTCTTACTTCTCCTTTCTTTACTTATGTAATGTGAAGTTGTATTTAGGCATGCTGGTAAAGAGCTCTGGGATTCACGAGATGAGGAATGCTGTAAAAAGTCCAAGTCGCTGTCGGACTGGGAATTATCTAAATCATGGGGAATCAAATAAAGAAGATAAAACTATTAGGCACTCCATAACTCAGATGCTATAGAGGAAATGCTGAGATAAATATTAGTGTTTTGTTTCAGAAGGTAGAAGGGTGAAGAAATGAAGTACCACTAATACGTCTTTTGTCCCCTAAATAATAGAGAGAAAAAGCAGAATTACTTATTTTTCTTAGAAATAAAATAGCAAAATTCGCAGTAAAAGAATTCTACATGCATGTTATACTCTTATAGTTCCTAATAGGATTTGAAAGCCTTTTGAAAGCATACTGTATTTTTAGTAAAGAGATGATAATCTTTGCAAATTACACACCAATTTTACATATTCAGGGGAAAGATCCCCAGTTCTAATATCATGAGCACATTACTTTTTTGGGGGTGTAACTTTGCTTTGTTTCCATTGGTCAAACACAGCTGGCTTGATGAGAGCAATGGAAAAAACAGACGTACACACAGATCTCCTAAAATTTCAGTGAGATGGTATATGCAGCTCTACCCAAAGAACAGAGGAGAACATGTGAGCAGAACTGTAATGGAGCTAATTTCCCAAATAGCAATAATTTTTAAAAATCACCACAACAATGTTCTAGGTCTCAGCTCCCTTATAAGCTCCTTCCCAGCAGATAAAATGAGTAGAGCAAATTAAGCAAGCAGAACCCCGCCGGCTTCCTCTCTGGTGCACCTGCCACAGCAAACACAGTTCTTTTTTTTTAAAAAAAAAGCACGTCTAGCTACAGTATTTTTTCACTTTAAATCAATGTTCATTTCCAGGTCTTCCTTTGGCTGAACTTGATATTGTGCTATGCCTTAAAGTTATACCCTCCCTACACAGGCTTTAGAGTCTGAAACGATGTAGGGAATTCTTATTAACACCTTACGGGCAAGATAACCACAGTTACTTGTTTAAGCCATTTATCTGAGTGCCACATTTCGTGTCTTATTATGGGTTTTAACCCCAAAGCTGGCTGAGTGCCTCACTTTATCAATTCCACAATACATATTAAAATACACACATATATATATCTTCTCGCATATTCAACTGGTTTTAAGATCATAGGCAAAGGACATATTTTCAGTCAAAGCTGAGTGTGATCCCACTGAAAGCCATAAACCGCCCTAGCTTTTATGGCTCTGCCAGCATGCCCTTATTTAGCTGGTACGAAAGCGTAATGCAAAGGCACTTTTTGGGAAGCTAAGTTTATAGCTGGCTCTGTTCGCCTGAAGTGAGCCCTTGGCTCAGCACAGCTGAATTGCTCTCTCTGTATGCCAGCCCCTCTGCCTGCTGGCACCAACACTGCCTTGCTCCTCAGCACTTCTGCTGCTCCGTTGCTCCTCCTCCTCTCCCTACAGCTCTCAAAAGATGGGAACGTGAAGACTGTAACAGCAGAGACGTACAGTTGTAAATAGCTCTAATGCAGATTGTAAAAGACATAGAGCAACCCAAATCCAATTTAAGCACAAGGCAGAATATGGGTCCTGCAGCGCTTTGGAAGCCGGTTTCCTCTCTGCGTCTGAAGTCTCAGCAAGCACCCAGCTCCCACCAGCGCCAGGGGAAGCCTAGCTTGTAAGCTGCCTATTTGAGACAACAGAGAAGCTGAATGAATGGTGTTCACGCTTAGCACACTAATAACCAGGATTTGGTGTACGCTGGTGATATGCTCAGACCCCCAGATTTCCCTCAGAAGGCACTACACAAAGCTGCCAACACCCAGCTCGGTGGCTGCACCACAGCTCAGCCATAACCCCTGAGCAAGAAGAGTGCATATAAGGAACTAACCATACCTCTGGGATGCAAGGGTGGTCCTGCTCCACGTTTCCTCACACCTGATGTAGTTTGCTTTTCCATATGCTCCAGCCCGGGGGAAAAGCAGCCAGCAGAGTTCTTCTTGCCCTCCGAAGTCTGGGCTCAAGGCCTAGGCAAGACATCTCAAAGCAGGGTAGGGGTGGTTCTTCCACAACCTCAGTCCCAGAATGGGGATGTATCCCTTGAAAAAGTCCAGCTCCTGGAGCACGTCTGTTCAGGAACTAGAGATGGAGGGAGAATAGCCTGCAGGATGAGGTTTTTTTTGTTGACTACTAACTGTGAATATATTTAGAGTTCAGTTCTGGAAAGGGTGAGGGAATATGATGACAAAGAGACAAAACTGACACTTACAAAGAGGAAGATGGATGTAGCTAATGTATTCATAATGCAAGCCTTAACTCTCTCTCCTGGGACAAACTGAATGTGAAGCTACCTGAGGCAGAAAAATGAGCCAATTTTCACTGCTTCACTGGGATGACCTCAACATACAGTAGTGTTTGGTCCACTTTCAGAGCTCTGGATGAAGCTGTGGTGTGTTAGTTCCACTGCCGGTTACCTGTTTCAAGTTCCTCATGGAAGGAAAGACAGACATTGGGGGAAAGGGAGAGATACACAGGGGTAAATGCTTTTCTTTCCTCCTCCACAGTCCTCAGCTTGCAAATGAGCTTTTCTAACTACATGTGCCCCTTCCAGGCCTTGCTCCTGCTCCAGGCTGGGAGTAACTTGGCAGCAGATCAAGCAATCAAGCACACTTTCATTAATTCAGGACCGAGCTGCACTTTTAACCTTGTCCCTTGACACAGCAGAGGTCTCCCTCCTCCCCACGTGGACCCGGTGGCACAAGGGCCTGCTGCTTGGCACCGGGGAGGATTCATACAATTAGAGGCCATGTTCAATAAACACAATGGAGTGGAAATGGCCAAGGTATATTAGTAATGTTGTCAATCTGGGGCTAATGAAGAACAGCAGTTTTATCAACTTTGAAGCAAGCAGCAAAAGCCATCGTTAACGGAAAGGTCATCACGCTGTCTGCATAGTGAGTGATGTGACAAGTCCAGCGGCTTAGCATTTTGAGAATCATGCCCAGGAGAAGACAATGTGTCTAGCATCCAGTGGTGACCTTGTCACTGCCTGCAGGCTGCCCACCATGGAGCTGCCATCACTACTCCCCTCTTCCAGGGTGAGGACACCAGGAAGGCTTGGAGGAGGCAGAAGAGGGTAAAGCTGATGATGAGACACGTCTACAATGAGTCCAGCAGCCAAGCATGGCACATGGCATAGATGAGGGTATGTTGCTGTGGTATTCTGTAAGCACATGAGCGAGAGCTCATCCAGATGCAATGCTGCCAAATTAAAGTGCCAACGAACCCGAGGTAAAAGCCTTTGCATGTGATAAGGGAGCCCTATGCCTACAAGATACCATTTAGACCTATGCTACATTGGTTCACCAAAAACTTCAATGCCAGCTTGGGCTGCAAGCATGGAAATGGCCATCAATGCTGTGCATGGGTAGTGCAGAGAGATTTGCCACAAATCTGCACCTTGTGGTCTCTTTTGCAGTTGTATAAAATAGACCCTTTATGATCTGGCAGCGTTTTACCCATCATTTACATGAGTATTGAGGACTACAGTAGAGATCAAGTTAAAGAAGGATCACTTTCCTCTTTCATTTGCTTCCATTTCCCTCTGCTCTTTCTCATTCTCATCAAATAGCCTCTAGAATTGTAATTTCTGCTCCACTTTAAGGAATCAAAATAAACCCTTCATGGCTCATGATACTCTGCGGCTCATTTTCCAACTATTAATTGTAATGTTTTTTGTTTGTTTGTTTGCTTGTTTTCCTTTTTGGTGACTGTTGAAAGCTGATGCTTCTAAGTAATAGATAGACCAAAAAATAAGCCTTAAAATAATTACTGCTATAATAATGAACGTATTGCTAAAGTAGTGCTGGATTCAGCTGGTTTTAAGTGGCACGTGGTGCCCCTTCTCTGTCAGAATTACTCTTTGATTTTCATGCTGTTTTAACAAAACATTAGGCCTTTTATATGGCATGTGGCATTAATAAATGCATAGAAGATGCAAACAAACAAACAAACACTTGTAGGCATGCAACCAGACTTTCTTTTCATTCCGTTTTTTTTTTTGTTTGTTTGTTTGTTTGTCTGTTTTTTTCAGTCCCTCATTTCAGTGTGTGTGTGTCTAGTTAGGCCAAATATGCACATGGTTGGACTGTAACCTCAGCTTTAGGCCACCCCTCCAGCTTGCCTTCATGGGTACTCTGCCCTGTGCCTTCTCCTTCTCCATGGAGCCTCTCCAGAAAAACCCCAACATGTCACCATCCAGGTTTATTCATGAAATAGATTACTGGAATCTGCCTTATGGGGACCAGTGAATGCATCTATTTCACTTAGCCCACTTCTCTCCCAGCCATTATCTCTGGAAAGTATATCTCCAGTGAGGGCTAGTGTGCAGTGCATCTGATGTCCTGATAGTGCATACTCTCATTAAGCAAATCCCAAGGATATCTCAGAAGCTAATGAGAATGGTTGCAGATGCATTAACAAGGTCACTGATAAGAATATAGTCACATATCACCTAATTAGGAGGGAAAAAAATTCCAGGCAAGCTCTTGTATATTTCTGCAGTCAGCTGCCAGCAATTGCCTCTCTTTCCCCTACCTGGATAGGTGGCTGCCAAAAATACCTCTAGGAGCTTGAGAAGGAAGGAGGAAGCAGGAACCTCCAAATCCTGGCATTTTGAGCCAGTATGGACATTTCATTTGTGATACTGGATACTCCTTAGGCCTTCTCCTCTAAGAGTTGCTCACATCCATCTGTTGTAAGTGTTTTCCTACTCACCTTCTGAGTCAGTCACTTTCTGCACTCATTTTGTGTCCAAAGGACATCTAGGGGGATGCAGCATTTGCTACACTTGATATAAAACCCCCACAAACCAAGGGAGGCGTTCACTGGTTTTTCATCAATCCATCATTTCCATTTGGTAGAACCTAAGAGTTATGTAATTCTATCATTCTACAGGAAATGCAAGGCTGATGTCATCCATCCATCCTAATTTCATCAAAACCCCCACATTTCCACCAAGTCAAAAAAAAAAAAAAATCATTCAACTGCATGAAAAGAAATTGCTTCAATTCAACCACAAGTTTTCAGCTTAGCTGAATCAGCAGCTTTTGACAAAAAAATGTGCCTTCAGAAAAGTTTTGATAAACTACAAAGATATACAAAATAACTACATGTCCTGCCTCTGCAGCTGTAGTAAAAGTACCTCCGTATTGTTAAATAGGCAGCAGATTTATTCTACTCCTCATAGAGAGAATTTATCTGTTAGTACATAAACTACTACACTCTTGGTCTATTATGGGTTTATAATAGAAATGAATTGAAAACTACTAATGACATAGTGTGCACATAGCTACAATAATACACATACACACACAGAATACTATGAATTCTGAGCACGTATATGTGTAACAGACATACAAATATGCCTAGATACAAAGCTCTTACATCAATCATACTGAGCATGTTTACACAGAAGCAGAACATATATGCTAACTATTTTTAGTAGAGGACAATGCCTTGAAAACAAAGATACTGTACAACCACAATATGGCCTTAAAAGAGAGATTTAGCCTCCTCACTGTTAATATCCTCTAAATGCTGCTCACACTTTCTCAGCACAGCAAAGCTCCCCACCCTCCCCAGTCACGAGAGGCAACTTCATTTCGCTCGTGGCACTTTCAAGGTTACTCCCTGCCTGAACAAATGACACCTGGGCTATCTTTTCCCAACTTCGACAGAAATCACCTCGTCCTTCATGATCAGTGCACAAATGTGTGTACACTAATAAATAAAAACACTGCGCATTCAGACAGCGTCCTTCACAGAAGCGCTTTCCAATCCCGTAGAATTAATAGCAACATCAAACAAAAACCTGGCCAGCTGGGATATAAAAGTTAAAACCCACAGTGGCTGCCTGAATGTGAAAAGGAATCGAGATAGGGAATGAACACGGAAGATTTACTCACACTTTTCTGATGCATTTCATCAGAGATCATTTATAACCTGGTAGCCAACCTCATGGACAGCTGCAGTGGAAGGAGGTCTTTCTTGGATGCTCTGGTACCAAACACGCACAGGGCATCGCATGCACTGCAGGCTTGCTGGTGGCAGGGAGTCTCCCTGAGAGAAAGGGATTGTCTGGCCCACTGGGTACTCGGTGACACAAACACTGCCCTGGAGGGAGGTCAAGCCTTGTCTTAAGCAGCTCTTAGCACCTACCACGGAGGCAAAGTGGGGAATGGAACAGGGATGATGCCCACTGGAGACAGATAATGAGACATTTGCTGAGGTCTGCGGAGATCCACAGGAGTAGATCCTCAAGACTTTCAGCTTCCCCTATGAAGTGATCAAGTGATCAGCAAGTATGAACTTGTATCAGCATCTTTGAGGCTTTGGCAGACCATAGCCTTGAGGGTCTCCAAGTATAGTGAGGAGCTGCCCCAGGTTTAGGTCTGACCCTGCTGCTGGTTGCAACAGAGCTTTAATGCAACAGGAAAAGGAACCAATTCAGTGTCAGCAGCGCTCCAGAGCCAAAATCCTGATTGTAATGGAAAGAAATCATTAGTCTAAGAAGAAAACTGTTCTTTTTTTTTTTTTTTTTTTTTTTTTCATCTTCAAAGATCTCAATGCCTCTTGGATATGCCATGCATTTTAACTACTGAGTACACTATTTAGCCTGAATGATTGTGGAACAAAAGATTACCTTCAGAAAAATCATGTTTGTTTTGAATGGCAAGTGCTACAGTTAGTGCTGTGCAGAATTACAATGCCTTGGTGGAATCGCAACAGCCAGAAGTCTGCTGAAGCAAAGAACTTGATGATAAATGAAGAAACAAGGAGGCCAGCCCAAGACCCCAAATGGACCCCATAAAAAGGTACCAGAGAAAAGGGAAACAATGAAACGGCAGCTTGAGAAAACATTAACATTAATAATAAATCTAAATGGGTGACCAGCTTGAGTGTGTATGGGTGCTAGTCTCGAATGCCCCTCTCTCCACCCTCAATGATATCAGAAGATAACACAAGATTTTAAAGCCGTAGAAGACACACACCCAATCCGTGTCCTGGCTTTTCCAGTCAGCTTCCCAGTCTCAGATCAGCTGCTGGCCAAGGGCACCCTGCCTTCAGGGACAGAGAGGAGAGGATGGAGCGAAGGAGGCAGCAGGACCTGCAGCTCACAGGGAATGAATGTGTCAGCAACAACTTGTTTGGGAGACTGTGAGACACTAGGCATATACATAAATGACTGTTAAATTAAAATTAAAGGATGAAATAAAGTCGGAAGTTCATCAGTGCAGTACAGGACACGGAATGAACAATCATGCCTGACAGCCATGGGTGTGTGGAAACTTCACAGACTGTGCTCTGCCTTCACAGCTACCGTGCAGCTCACAGCCAATTCCAGGATGCCCCATTTTCTCTCTGTTTTTAAGAAAACTGAAGTGTATTTAGGAGATGAGGGTCCTATTGATTTTGTTAGTAACAGAAAAGGCCAAACACTGTATTTTGGGACTTGTGAAAAATAACAGTATAGTACACTGGAAAATTCAGACTGTGATCTGAGTGTCTTTTCCTCTTGTTATCAAAGTCAGTGTATGTGTCTTGATGGTTTCTGTAAGGGCTTCATAATCAAAAAATCCAAGCTTTCACATGGATGTGGAATACAGATGTATAAGCCAACCAAAAACTCTTCAGGCTCTTTTTTTTGTGTGTGTGTGTTTTGTTTGTTTGTTCATTTTTTAAGGACAGATATTTATAAAAATGTTAACTAGTAGAAGGGTAATAGAAAAAAGATCTCTGTCTTGCAGCTGGCATGCAAGAGAAATTATATAGTCTGCTGCAATCTGCTTTCCCAACTTGCACAGTTCTAGTTAATCAAGTAGAAAATAAGCAACAATAATAAGAAAATTGTAACTATAACATCAACCTTTCCAACTTACTGCTTTTGTTCTTACTAGAACAGTGCAGGAGAGGTGCGGCCACTCACTTATTTCAACACACGCCTTACAGTTTAAAGGAAAGGATATGACTTGCTACTGGCTCCATAGGAAAAAAAATATTGTAAATTGGTAAGATGCTTGCCAACAGGAACTATTTCAGATTGCACATTAACTGTAGGCCTGTGAAATGGTACTTAAAAAAAAAGGATGTCATGTTCTTCATGTGTAAAGTACACCCTATTCTTCAAATAGAATTACATTTATTTTCACAGAGGGGTCAATATTGTATCATAATTTGCCACATTTAGCTTTCTCAGAATGAAAATAGGTAAAATAGAAAATCTTCTAATTGTCACAGATTTTGTGCGAAGCTACAATGGCTGTATGTCACCTTGATAAGCAGCTTATCCAGTACAAGAGAGCTGTGTTCACAAATTAATGTAAATTATGTGAAAGTACCAAAGAGTGGAACACGGGGCTGTTATTCACTGAAAAGAGTGACTCACAGTATTGCCACTGGAGTAGAGCACAGAGCTGTGCTCTTCAAAATCCCAGCTTCGGCTTCGTTTTGCGAAACATTGTAATTCTGTCTTCTAACAAAAGTAGCTTTGGCCTTCAGTTCATCGGTCTCGCTGCATTAAAGATTCATCAAATACAATTTAAATTAATATTTCATTCCCCGTGGTCCTTTCCCTCTGGCAGCGGCCAGGCCCAGGCATTGTATGCGGCAGCCGACTCCTGCAGGCAGCCATTCTCTTGCCTAGGCCGCAGGGCCACCATGCCGTGTGAATGCAGAGCTCCTGCAGGCTGTAGAGATGGCCCCACATCCATCTGATAACCCCATGGCAGTGCTTTATGCAGGATACTGCTCACAGAGACCACAAGACCGTGGGGCAGATCCATCCCAAAGTTGTCTTGCCCACTGGTACAGCCTGTCAGAGCTCACTGGGGAACACACAGTGCTTGGTGGTCCCCAGCTGCAAGGCATCTCATGGGCTTTTGTGCGAGCCCCTCACATGTTAATGCATGACCTAATGGGTCTGGGGGAGTTTTGTATCCAGGCCCAGGACTTCCCATCATTTGCCCACAGAGCACCAAGCTCAAATTTTGTCCAACACAAGAGCTGCACATTGGAAGAGCTCTGTCAAGCACGAGGCCTTTGGAGATTGCTAGGGCATCATCCGGAGAACTAAATAAACCAAGGCTATTTGTGTCTAATACATTACTAATTCCATGTGGTACTTTATTTTGCTTTTCGATTTTGCTTTTCTTTTTCCCCTGAATTATAAGGACAATTGGAAAAGGCTCTGATCACAGTGAAGCCATACTTTGCAGGCGTTTTGTTACTCATGTTCCAGTTGTCACTTACTAAAATAGACCTGCCATAGAGCGTCGCCAGTGCGTAACGTGCTCAGAAGCTGCGAGTGATGCTCTTCCCCTCTGGTGTTTAGAAATTGGCCAGCAGCTGGAAAGCTGCTGGCTCTTCTCTCAAACTGAATGCAGAATTTATCTGTGAATGGGATAGTGTTTACTAAACATAATTTTTCATCATCCAATGAGAAAAGTGAGTTCTAAACCAGCGTATTCCAGCAAAAATAAAATAAAATAAAATAAAATAAAATAAAATAAAATAAAATAAAATAAAATATAGGTTATTCATACTTGTATCTTCTGCCCCCAAGAAGCACGTTTGCATTTCTCTTAGTATACTTCTACTTTTATTTTAGCATCCAGCTCC
Organism: Cygnus atratus; assembly: GCF_013377495.2. Classification (NCBI taxonomy): domain Eukaryota; kingdom Metazoa; phylum Chordata; class Aves; order Anseriformes; family Anatidae; genus Cygnus; species Cygnus atratus. Next base: position 91,384,949 of record NC_066363.1, read on the forward strand.
AAGCTGTGCACAGCTCCTTCATGGAGCAGATGCAGATCAGCCCTAGCCCATACCTCATGTTTTGTTCCCAGCCAGGCCTTGCCTCTTTTGCTGCACTTGGATATATCAATAACAGGTCAAGAGGCTTTTTTTGCCGTAACTCTTGTCCACCACACAACACTTTTGTGCCTCCTCAGCTCTCTCATCTTGCCTACCTTTTTAATTTCTGCAGTAGCATATTTAATTTTAACTTCCTATGATTCAACCATGAAAAAGCACTTTACAGAATAGCCTGGAAGACAGACATTTCACAAAATAAAAAGCTGAAGTGCATTTCTCAGGGAACAAAAAAATGTTCAAAGATGGCATGGTCTCTATTTAAGCTATTTACCATTTTTGAAATGCTTTTTCCTCTGCGGCAAAAACTTCACCCACTCCTGTATTGCAGCCCACGGCCACTGTGAATAGTTCAGAGCACCCACACACACATTCAGCTTCCACAGGTCTGATCACAGAGTCCTGTGATTTTCAGATCAGCCAGGATGAAAAAATAAAAATAAAAATATATATTAAAAATAACCACAGTTGATTCAGACTCCTGTGAATTTCCAGGTGCTTCTGCAGCAGTCAGGCCACTGAGCTGTGGGATAAGCACCGCCACAGAGACCTCGTACCACACCTCCTTGGCATTAACTGCTGGGGTTTTCCAGGCTTTGATCTCTGCATAAAAATCCGTGCTGCAATATTGCTGTGAACGGCTGACACCAAAGAAACCTGCTTGTTATTTCAGTTTTATAACCTAAACTTTCTTATCTTTTTACCAATGAATGTAATTACAGACAAATCAGCTCTGAAAGTAATGGCAATCACTCTCTTGCTCAGGGGGAGGAGAAATGAAAGATAAGATTGCTTTTCTCCTGTCTTTTTAATGGCCTTGAGAAAAGCCTCTGAAATTAGCTGAATGAATCTCAGCACTTCTTTATTGGCTGAGATCATAATTTCATGGTTAATTATTCTGTATCTAAACTCTCTCTCTCGTTGCAGCTTCCACAAACTCTTATTACCTTAGCAATATTTTCGGCTATAAAAAGTCTTGTGTTTTGTTTACTGGGACAGGAAAATACACAGTCAGGACAATGTTCCATCATGACTTTGGACTATGCAAATTCAGGGTTTCTTTTATGAACACAAATAGCAGGTCAGGTTACATATTTGTTCCAGCTGTGTTATAGCTGTTCAACAGTGTTAGTACAGGAACAAATGAACTTTTGTTTCTCTTAAGGGTACAGTTAAATTAAAATTAAAATCTAAGAAATGGTTTTAGGGAAGCCTCTGGTTCTTTGTCAGTCACAGCATGAGCTGGGCATTGCTGTTTTTCAAAATAGGCTTTGTTCCTATGCTGCTGGCAGGTGCAAGTAGCAAACATTGTACAAAATATAATGAAATACTTAATTTGAAAAGCTTTAAGTGTGTTTTTTTTCCCCCTTAATGTCTTCCAGTTAAGTGTTATTTGCAGTAATAAACACTTTTTTTTAAAAGTCTAGTAAAGCTGTGATTTTAAGCTGAGTGTCCCTAAATCATTGCATGCAGAAATTTATACTTTTATATAAGCATTAATGAATCAATGTTAAGAAACGTTGCAGAGAGCTTACAACATAAACACTGCCCCAGAATCATTTAGCTTTTGAATTCATCTTCAATGAAAAAAAATAAAAGCTAAAAAGTTCTTTTTCTTAGACATTACTATTTACTGTGCAGTTTAATGGGAAAAATAATACTTCTCAGGTATTGGCTCGGGGCAATCCCAGACATGAGCACAGACTGGGTGAAGAACTCATTGAGAGCAGCCCTGCAGAGAAGGACTTGGGGCTCCTAGTGGATGAAAAGCTCGACATGAGCCAGCAGTGTGTGCTTGCAGCCAAGAAGGCCAAGTGCACCCTGGGCTGCATCAACAGAAGAGCAGCCAGCAAGTGGAGGGAGGTGATTGTCCCTCTCTGCTCTGCCCTTGTGAGGCCGCACCTGGAGTGCTGCATCCAGGTCTGGGGCCCCCAGCACAAGAAGGATGTGGGGCTGTTAGAGTGGGTCCAAAGGAGGGTCACCAGGATGATCAGAGGGCAACCTCAGGGCACCTCTCCTATGAAGAAAGACTGAGAGATCTAGGGATGTTCAGCCTGAAGAAGAAAAGACTCTGGTGACCTTATTGCAGCTTTTCAATGCTTCAAGGGTGCTTTTAAAAAAGATGGAGAGCGACTTTTTGCTTGGGCGGACAATGACAGGACAATGACATCCCTGGAGGGGTTCAAGACCAGGCCTGGACAACCTGATCTGGTGGGTGGTGTCCCTTCCCATGGCAGGGGGGTTAGATCTGGATAATCTTTAAGGCCCTTTCCAACCTGAGCCATTCTATGATTCTGTGCATGAAGACAGCAGTATTGAGTAGCTAGGATATGACCTTGCTCTCCAGCTTTGCCCAGGAAGGGCTCTTACTGATTTCAGTTTGTGGTTCATGAATGAATGTGGATCTGGCCAAAGGCCTGCATGAGCACAGGCCTGCATGACCACAGGCACAGACACTTGGCCTTCAGGCTGCTTCCTTTCACCTGTCATCATGCAACTTTTTTGCATATACAAAAACCACCAGTAGTTTGTCATAGGCTGGTTCTCCCCCAGGAAAGCACGAGTCAGGTCTCATTTATGCTCAGCTTTGGAGGAAGCTGAGGGCCCTCCATGCACGGTAGGTTCAGGCATTTAATCAGCTTCCCTCGTGACTTACAAGAGAAAATGTTTACCAACATCTGACGCTTGAAGCCCTCACCTGGTGCACACTTTTGCATGCATTTGCCTAAAAGCTCCTCAGTCGCTCGTCAGATGCCAGCTGAGACTGTTTTGACAACAGAGCTATTCATGAGGATTCCTCTGAATGGAAACATTCACTGCAAAGTCTCTTATTTGTGCTCAGGCCTCTGAGCACATGCTAGGCGACCAGTGGGTGAACTGCTCAGTAGGTTGACTGAATAGCAATGAGTGACTTGGGTTTAAACCTGACATTGCAGCAGGCCAGAGCACGGACTTGAGCCTCGGTATTTTTCCTTCAGATGTGTTTGCTGACCACGAGATAGCTGGCTGTTCTGGGCTAGGAAGTAGTCTCACTTATTGGAGCTAAATTTGCAGGTTTCTAGATGGGTAGAACAGGGAATGTACTGAAATTAATATATATATATATATATTTTTTTTTTTTCATGGGATGAGGCACCCTTTGTCCATCCAGTCTCTACAGCAGAAAACTACTTTTCAGATGATCTTTTCAAGGAACATATTTCATTGTTAATATGACTGTGATGAAGATAGCACAAGGGTGGTATATTAGCTGTCTGAGAAGCACAAACATGACAATGTCCAGCAGACTGGATGGACTCATTTTGAGATGCACCAGTGTGCTGCCTGAGGATGTACCTTGTCTCTGTATAACTCCTAACCATCCTGTAAACAACTTCTTTTTTTTTCTTTTTTTTTTTCTTTATCTGAGAATAATAGCCTTTTTTAAGGCAGTACTGTAGACATTACTTTATAATCATACACATTTTCAGAGTGCAAATGGGCATCACCAGCTCAGCGCTCCATACTGAAATGTAAACAGACTCCAAGAGGAAAAAGCCAAATAAAAATATTGTTAATATGAGAATAACTGCCATAAAAGAGCATGATGGAAATGAAAGGTGTCTAACTGCCAAAAGAGCAGAGTTCTGGAGCAGTTCTGCAGAGAATTCCAGACTGGAGAAAAATGAAGCAAGCAAACAAACAACAACAACAAAAACAACAACAACAAAACAGACAAGCAAACTAATATAGGGCTATTGAACTTCATAAAGTTAGCAAACTATAGCCCGTAATACTGCAGAGTTGGTCCTTTTGTTGGGTACCTTGATATGTTTTGGCCTATCAGCTTTACTGTCCTTAAAAACAGGCAAACTCCTGGTTATTTCTCATTGTTATTCACTATCTTTTCATTCTTTTTCTTCTTTTTTTACTATAGGCAATGAAAATGGGCAAGTGAGTCTTACAGGTGCCAGATACAGAGATAATGCTAAAAGTCAAGGTGAAATAGTGAATGTAGTTTTAAAAAAAGCCATCAGGAAAAAGAAATCATTGTTAGGAAAAGGAGAAATAGTATTTAAAAATAAAATTGAAACATTTCTCTATGCCAGAGGTATATTGAAAAAAGGTGCTTTTTTGCCACTTCATTCTTCACCCTCTCTTCCCCCCAAGACATACATGTTGAGGGTCCAACCAAAAATGAAATACAAATGTCACATGTCACAAGAAGAAGAATCATCCAGACTGATTTGGCAAGGAGTGAAAAATTCCCACTGGTAGAAAACTTTTCCCCCAGGGATCACCCAAGAGAAGACTTTGCCAAGGCAGATGCAAAAGCGCAGTTCCAGGGTTTGCAATGCTTTCCTCAATGGAGAACAACGGGAAATCCCTCCATGCCCTTGCCTGCAGAGTGAAGCAGTCAGATGCAAAAAAAATTCCTTGTTGGTGGCACTATTCATGACCCCTGGGAGACAGAAAAGGATATGTAGCAGGGAGCAGTGGGCAATCTATAAACTGTCTTCTGTATAAGGCCCTTGTGTTCTGTTTAAGCACAGCTAAGCTACATGGTGGGAACATAGCTGGATACTCGTTTGTTTTCAGTGCTGCAGAGAGTCTGAAAGTGTGCTGGCTTGTTGAGCTGCTCTGTTTGTTCTTAGAAACAGGAACTATTTTCCCCACTTTTTCAGGACTTTTTTTTTTTTTTCCTCTTGGATGCACAGATGTACATTTTGTTGTTGATAGGCAACCGAGGAAAGTGAGGTGAGAAAAATACAGCTCACGACTTTTGGGTCTCTTCCCTTACTCTATCAAAGGAAAAACTCAGCCAAGAAAGGGAACTGATAAACCTTTGAGCCTGCCTAATTCATTCAGCCTATCAAAAGGCATGGAGATGCACACACAGCCCCATTCATCCTGGTGTCCTTGCTGTACATTAATAAGAGACGCATTCACCCTTTCAGTGGCTATCAGTACATCCTTTCATTTTGGACACTGCCTCATTCACCTGCTCCCAAAGTGCATCATTCCAGTAATATCAATCTAGGAGGCCATCAGCCCTGCATACTTGATCATTTCCAATTAAAACAGCAACATCTGCATTGTATAGGAAGTAAAAATGTTGGAAGACTAAGGAGGCCAATAGCTAAGATTAGCCATCAGAGGTGAATGTAACCTAATTAAAATGTGATGAAATTAGACCATTTGCCCTAATTTTCATGCATTATCTCAAGAATACTGAGAAAGCTGAAATGAACACTTGAGAGCAGCTGGCAGGCAGTGTGGTCACTGTGCTGTGCCACAGACAAAATTTACTTTCAATTTGAAGGCTAAATGTATGAAAACAAGAGCTAAGGATAAGCTATTTGGGTCTCCAGCTTGTTCAGGTGGGAAAAGGAAAATACCAGCCTCCTACCTTCTAGACCACATTGGTTCCTTCTTCTCCCTCTGTTAGCCTGCTCTGGCTACTAAGTTGAAATAAACACTATATTGTTGTTTTAGGGGAGAGGATTGCTCTTTGAGAGGTGTTGGTACAGAAACTGGGATGTAGGGGATTATTTGTTTGTATTTGGTTTTGTAATTAAATGGAGCTAGGAAGAGGAAAACATTGCTCCTTTTGTCAGGCCGTAAGCAACAAAGACATTGCTAGTTCCACCTATTGGCAGAAAAGTGAAAATGATTTTGCTTACTTTCTAAAGAAAGGAATTCCAAGAATTTCTAGTGCCATCTATGAGTGAATACAGAGAATTGCCAGGATTTCTTTCCTCGTTTTACACACACACACACACACACACACAAAAGAAGTGAACATTGTTCATCTTGCCTTCTCTACACCCACCTACAATCTTTGTGAATACAACATTATTGCAGCTATTTAATATATGCACTTAAATAAATCCAACAGGAGTTACAAAAACTTTAAAACTAGCCACCATAGTGCAAGGTACTGCCCAAAACTGCTGACATTCAGTCTGCCATCAGGATGCCATATACTTAAAGTAAAGCCTGAAGCTCGAGGCTCTGAACCACCTTAATCACAGTGATCTAGGGTCAAAATCTACATCTGACTGAGAACACACTGAAGGTATACCTTTCCCACCCCCCTGCTATAGTTCAGATTTTTAGAAATAAATCTTAATGCAAAATCAGCTGAAAATGGCAAGAATTCTTGCAAAATCCAGTTGTCCTCCACTCACCCCTAAAAAGACAAGCATGATCTGCCTGGAATTGCCCCCTGGATCTTTCTGGGAAGCAATTTAAAACCTCAGAATGATAATTAGCTTTTTGCTATACACTATAGGTTGAATTTAAAATGCTATTGAAAACACATCATTAGAGACTGCCAGAAGAAAGGATGTGGCAAATCACATACTTCAACGTTTCCTTTTTGAAGGTTTCCAAATGTACCAATTTCAAAGTGTGCAACTTATCCCTGGGAGGGACTTTTTAAAATTTCTCTTCTCCCCTGTCTCAATCTGTTTCCACTTTATTCCCTCCAAAGAGGACGGCAGAGAAGGGGAAGTGGCAATCAAGAAAATAGAGAAATAGAGACTGGGTATATTGGATTTCATTAGAGAACAATCTTGAAAAAATACAAACATTATTTCCCTGAGGGAAAAAGTTAAGAGTTCACATTAAAGCAATATTCATTTGCAGAACCTTCTCAACACAAATTTGTAACAGAAAAGTCTTAACAACAAATATTGTCATAAGAAGTGAAATGCCAATGAATTTTTTTCCTACTACTTGTTAAAAAATAAAAAATTGCATGCAGCTGCTTGGAGTAAAGTGTTAAATGCAACACACACCCAGCTCTAAGACGTGAATGTGAAAGCTGCTCAGAGGTGCTTAGGGACAGGTGAGAGATGCAGTGGTCACCCATGGGTCTTGCATGGCTCAGGGCCAGCTGCCACTGCCTGCAGGCTGGATTGTTCCCAAGGCACACTGGCCAAAAGCAGACCAAGCGGACTGGGAAGGTGTCTCTGGATGTTGAGTCAGGGGAATGCAGAAGCAGGTCAGATCCACAAGTATTTCCTAGGCTGTTAAAGACCTGGCTGGGATAAAAGTGACCCTAAAACATACAGATCCAAAGCAGCAGAGCCCCCTGTTAAGCAGAGCATGTTGGATTAGCTCAGCTTTACAGTTTCCTTTCATTTCTCTGCGTGTTGTAGAAGTTTTTGCATCAGTACCAGCAATGCATGTGGTTTTGTTACAAGGTTTGTTGTCCAAATTGACCCAAGTCAAGCGTGATCACCTGGACCAGATGATGATGACCTGGCTTTTAATATTTAAGTTGAAAACATCTCACTGCACTCTGGGGAGAAGTATACAAGAGTGAAATTGAAACTTCTGCTCTGATTATATAATTATTTTTAGTTTTAGGACAAAAATCTCATGACTTATGACACAAATTCTGTGTTAAACAGTAAAGAAAACATTTCATTTGTATTACGCTCTTTTCAGTGTCTCTTGTTGGCAGAGGTTAAAGCAGGAGGTTTTCAACAGGCAGGGACTTGCACTCTCCTGACATTGAGTTCATGATAAAAATACAGCTAAACATGGGTTACCAAAGGAGCACTTAACCCCAAAATTAGACCCAGAAACTGAGAATCCCAGTGGACAGTGCACATCATAGTATATTTCTCATCTATAGTAGACTTCAACAAACTAGGGAATATTTCCAGAATCAAGCTCAAAGGAGAGATAAAAATCTGACAGTTGTATTTTCGAGGTAATACATTTCAGTTCAGATTTACAGTTATATCCCATTCTGAATATGGATATATAAAAATATAAAAAGATATTTTAGAACATTTCTGCAGATGACGGAGAAGTCATCTGGCCTGGGCCCCTTGTTTCAGTGCAGACACGACAGGCTGTATCTCATAGGGGTCAGTGTTATGGCACTCTGGTGTCATGAAACACCCCCTGAGCATTTCTGATCTTTCACTTGCCCCCATGATCCACCACATTTCTGTGACATATGTCTGGAGCACACTTTCCTAGATTTTGTCTAAGGCCAATGGAAACAATCCTTATTCCATCTTGCAGAAGATGAGTTGGGAAAGCATGTAAATACCTTGCTACTGGGGCCTTTTGCATATGCCCAGAGGCAAAAAGGGCATGTGATAACAAATCTGTGTGAGTCAGTAATTAAAATAAAATGCAGATAAATATTTCCCATGCACTGTTAAAAGCCTCATCTTTTTCCAAGACATATATTTCCAGACATCAAAAATTTCAATTTTCTTTGCCCATGATTTTATCTATTTTTGCACACCAAGAGTCTGTGTGAGTGTCCTGGTTTTAGTTTGGACAGAGTTAATTTTCCTCCTAGTAGCTGGTAGGGTGCTATGTTTTGGATTAGCATGAGAAGAGCGCTGATAACATGCTGATGTTTTAATTGTTGTAGAGCAGTGCTTACACCAAGCCAAGGACTTTTCAGCTTCTCGCTCTGTCCTGCTAGCGAGCAGGCTAGGGATGCAGCAGGAGCTGGGAGGGGACAGACCCAGGACAGCTGACCCAAACTGGCCAAAGGGGTATTCCATACCATCTGACGTCATGCTGAACAATATATATAGGGGTGGCTAGCCGGGGTGGGGGGCCGGCTGCTCGGGGATAGGCTGGGCATCGGTCAACGGGTGGTGAGCGATTGCATTGTGCATCACTTGTTTCGTACACATTATTATTATTAATACTATTATCATGATTATTATTATCATTATTATTGTTATTATTGTCGTTATTATTATTTTTCCTGTCTTAATAAACTGTCTTTATCTCAACTCACAGGCTTCACTTTCCCATTTCTCTCCCCCATCCCAGAGAGGGAGGGGGGAGGGTGAGCGAACGGCTGTGTGGTGTTTAGCTGCCAGCCGGGCTAAACCACAACAGTGAGTAAACAGTGAGAAGCAACAGCACAACTGCTTGAAAATGTATTGCAGGATGAGTTACTGCAATTTCAGCATATTTCCAAGCAATAATGGTATGTAGGTTTTAAGCAAAGAAGTCCTCTATTTGACCTGGTTGCCTGAGGAATTAACGTCACTTTCTGTAAGACACCACCAAAGAAGGGATGAGGTGTGGTCCCCCAGCTGGATAAAAATAAGAAGAGCTTTAAGTTTCTAATGTGCATTACTATTACTAGATTGTTTGTTTGTTTGTTTGTTTGTTTCCTAAAGGTTGATGATTTTTTTTCCTGTTTTTGCTTTAGGAGAAGCAGAAAGGATGGACTTCAGTCCTATCCTAGGGGAAATTTGACTATGTTGTAATTCCATGGTTATAGTTTATCACAGAATCACAGAATCACTAAGGTTGGAAAAGCCCTCCAAGACCATCTGGTCCAACCATCACTCTACCACCAATGTCACCCACTAAACCATGTCCTTAAGCACCACGTCCAACCTTTCCTTGAACACTCCCAATATACTACTATTTTACTACCAATGTACTACCATTTATGTCTATGTTTAAATTGCATTAATCAAACCAATGAGAGAACAGTTGAACAAAAAATCACAGCCATGCTTCAAAAAAAACCAGGAGAGATCTTTAAGAAATATACTCCTGGGCAGCAACTACCATGTCATTTCCTGCATGAGAACCAAGCCTAGAAGATGCCCTGTGTTTTTCTCCTTGAAAACAGTGAGTCAAGGGAAGGAAGTTTCAATTAACTAGACAGCAGAAAGAGAAGTTTCTGGAAAATTCTTCTGAGAGTTGTGAAAATAGATCCTTATCTTTCTCTTCTTTGTTACTAGGCACTGGCTGCATTCATGTGGTCATATAATAAAATCGATCAGAAACATAGATCTACGCTAAAACCACCCAGGAATTCAGAGGGAATCAAGTGAAGACCCTTCGCCAAAAAATGAGGGGCTTGGGAGGGGATTCCAAAAGTTAAAACTGTTCATCTTGTCTTTTATAATAATACATTTTGGTTTAGTCCTTTGGTATTTTCACCTAGAAATAGCATTTTAAATGTAAACTCTGAAACTGGAGGCACAAAATAGCGTAATAATCCCCAAACTTCACAGAACAGGTTTCAAACAAAAAGCCTTGTTTGGACACATTTTTTATTATTATTGCTTTTTAATCTTTTTATTTTAAGCTCTGAGATAGAGAGAGAGAGAGAGAGAACACGCAACAGAACTATTTTCCCCTCCAAATTTTTGGCTCAGCTACTGATCTCATCCCTCCAAGTTCCCTGCTCAGCTCAACTTCTGACATTTCATTTTTAAAAGTTGAGAAATAAAATGAGGAATGGAAAATTCATGGAAAATTAGGCTGCCTGTTTGACTAATGCAAACATTCACATTCAAAATACTGGCATTGATCAGCATATCAATTTGTTCCTGACACCGAGGTTAGTATTTGAAACAATTGTACCTCCCCCACTTGCTTGCAATTCAAATGCAGAGTGTGTCATACCTCTGCACACGTTGTTCTCCTGTACGGGCTGAAAAGGATGAGCAACAGTATTCTTATGAGTCAGTGTGTTCCCAGGAGAGCCTTCAAGCACAGCATTATAAAGGTAGTGGCTTTGTTAATTCAATCTCATGAGTATTTGCCTTCAGCCACTAATGGTCGTAGAACAAGTCATTCTTTTCATATTTTAGGAAATCCATGTCTCATATCATCAATGGAGTCAGTTTTTGGAGGGAGTTTGGCCAATCTGGTATTCACTGATTTCTTCTGCCGGTTTCGCATTCTTACCTGCACGTCTGGTTTGGCTCACCCTCCTGATGCAGCTGAGAGTAATTCAGCTGGCTGCTGTTATTAACACGGGACTACATTAGGCTTGTATTTATAAATGGGTAAGTTACTGGTGCCTGGACAAAGAGCACACTATTTGTGCTATTAAGATTTGTGTGGCAGCAGCTGAGACACGGCAGTGAGGTACTCGTAAGAGCAGAGCTTGTTGCCCAGGCAAGGCTACCCCTCTGGCAGCAGCACCAGCTTTATGGCTTGTGCCCTGGAAATCTTTAAATGTTAAGGTCCAGTATTCACCTGTATCACAGGAGATAGCATTAGTTTGTACAAGCTGCAAAACTGGCCTTCACCTTGTAAGTGATGACACATGCCAGCTGCTGGGGAGGAACAATCGCTGTGCCGAACCCTTCATGAAGAACCTCCTTTTTTTAAAACCCTCGACAGATAGAGATGACTCCAAAGAAGACAACGCATGTCATGTTTCAAGATCACAGATATTCCAGTGGTAGGTGACAATTTTTATTTTAGCTTCAGCTGTCAGCATTAGTTAATTCTAATGCTAAGGAAGCTTGCTTCACTTGCATTCCTCGGTTATAAGGGAAGGGATGTCTCACACCAGCCTGGGCTACGTTTTTCTAGTTGTGCTCTAAGGTAATGCCTAATGAATAATTTGTATTTAAAAGCCTTTTCTACACACACAAGGGCTAGGAGTGTGTGTTCCTCTTCAAAATGGGTTTAAGTTATTCCCACAGCCAGTGGAGCTCAGAGCAGATAGATGCATCCAGCTCAACTTGTTATATAATACTAAAAAGCTGGTGAGTTATTTGCTCCCTGCAAAATTATTCCAAGAAGTTACACAAAAGTTTACGGAAAATAAGTGTGTGTAGGTAACAAAGCACGTAGAAGTTGGAGTTGGCTCTGTCTGCTTGTTTTATAGCATCTCCAAGGGCTGCAAGAGCTGATATTAAGAGATGTCTGGCAGTTCAGCATCAGAAACTAATGCTGGGATGACTTTTTGGAGTCACCATCCTCAGAAGTTTCCTCTCCACAACCCATTTAGGGTGACAAAAGACAGCAAATCCTTTCATTTCAACAAACTCTGGCTTCAGGACTGCTATCTCAGCAGGATATGAAGACAAGATAATAAAGCCAGCAGTGACTCTGCCTGCAGATGGGTCAAAGGAATTATTCATGAAAACAACTTTCATTTCATCCCGAAGATGGAGTTCAATGACTGCAGCACAGTCAGGTCCCAAGCTATTACATGTGTAAGTAAACAGCTCAGAGGCTAATATATAGCAGAGAAAATCTGTTTTTTCTTTTCTTTTCTTTTCTTTTCTTTTCTTTTCTTTTCTTTTCTTTTCTTTTCTTTTCTTTTCTTTTCTTTTCTTTTCTTTTCTTTTCTTTTTCTTTTTCTTTTTCTTTTTCTTTTTCTTTTTCTTTTTTTCTTTTCCCCTTATTTTATACATGTTTTCCAGCTGAAAATGGATTCAGGAGTGTACCATTACAGACACACAACACAGACTAGACTTCTGCTCCAAATTTCTTTATTGTAACCTTTCCCTGTGATTTAATCCTCAAGAGGGCAAGCCAAATAAAATGCTAGATTTAAATTTTGTAAGACCTGCCACCTCCTTTTCCTCCAGAACAATTCATTTGAAGCAATTAGGATACTGCAAACAGCACTGCACTAAAGCAATGTGTAGCAACACGGGACCAACACAGGCTTTCCCAAAGCAGTACAGAATAGATCAAAAAAGAGCCAAACAATAAAGTCGTATTTCAACAGAGGTAAGTTTCAGAAAACAAGCTTGAGATTAGGTAAGTGAAAGCGCAGCTCTCAATAGCTGAACGTGAAAAATTTGGAGACTTGGGGTTGAGCACTTGAGACAAAAGTGCTGAAACCTGGTGCTGCTGTGTCCACTCAAGGCAAGTGGACACATGAGCAAGGACGTGTACTTGGAAAAGGATTTCAGATACACACTGGAGTGAAGACAACCTGGCCTGCTGTGCCATCAAACATGTGGGAAGTGTCTCTGAAGGGCCCATCTGTAAAGGTGGCAACATTTCAACCTCCTCACTCCTCCATTTCACAGTAAAGCCTCCATAAGGATGGCAATTAGTTCAGGACAACAAGTGTACATATTGAGCATGCAAGTATCTTCACTTAAGTGAAGCAAAATGCCTTTGCTTTAGACTAAACTACATTGTAATAATAATCTGTTCAGGACCAGCCTCGGCTGGATCTTCACCAAAAGCAATCTGGAGACACAGGGGTAAAGCCAAAGTTATATATTCCCAAAGATACAATGTCTGAAGAACTACAAAAGTATTTTTTTGGATTGTGGGCATGAAGGTCTTAGGCTGGAGAGTTTTTCATCTGCAAAGACTTCTCTGCATCACCAACAAGGAGCATTTTAACCTACTTATCCAAACACAGATAACAGTGTTAGGGAATTCTTACTTTAATGCATGGACATGTTGCCAGGATTTCACAGGTGTTATTAAAAGGCCAAAAACCTGCTCTTCATCAATTTCTAATGTCAACAAGCAATGCGGTTCTGTCAGTGAGCTAAACAAAAAAATTATTCATTGTTTCAAACAGAATAGCTTATTACATGATTATGTTGCAGACAAGTCTGTTACAATCTTTCATGATCTTTGAGCATTCATAGAAAATTCTCAGTTTGAGAACTGTAGTGACTTGCACATGTACTAATTAATCAATTTACACAAATTACTACATCTCAAGTCCCTTAAGAGGAATAGAAGAAAGGAATTAGCAGCTATTTTTGCATCACAGTGGCTCAGACATATTTCTCCTTGTGCAGAGATATTTTTATTTACCACAGTGCATTTGCACCTTTACCTTTCAAAGCTAGGTCCCAGAAAAGCGCTCTTCCAGTTGAACAAGTACTCTGCAAATTTTCAAAGCAAGCTTCAGAGAGGACATCTAAGTCACACATCTAAAGTGCCTGGCCTTGAGTACTTTAGAAACGGAGATTTCTACATATGTCAAAATACAAACTATTCAGCCAGGAATTGTTGGCATCAAAACAAGAGCCTTGGTCCTACTGATCTGGCATTTCCTCTTGGAAAAAGAAACTCTGAAAGAAATTTGGGGAAAAAAAAAAAGCCTCTGTGGATACCTTGAAGTAGCTCAAGGAAAAGAGATAAAACCTTCTTTGAGGAAAAGCCTTGATATGGCAGGAAACGAATTAATTTGGCCAGACAGTTCAAGTCAGCAAGACATCAGTACACTTCCCTTTGGCCATCTGAGCAGTGCCCTGACCCCCTACTTCTTCCTTCACTTAGAACTAAAATTAAATACTCACCTTTTCTCTTCCTGTGTTGACTTCTGTTTGCAGCCTGATGCCCAGGTGCCTGGTCTGTACCTCAGCTGAGGATGCTGTGCTGCCAGGGCCCCTCTCCTGCAGCCCATTGGGTGGCTGGCCCCACACAGGGTGAGAGCCCTCCTGCTGCACCCACTGCCAGTGAGGTTCTTCTGCCTGGTGGGGACAGCAGTGCTTACTGCTGTGACTATCAAACTTGGAGAATTGACACAGGGGAGACACATGGCATGGGACACTGTGGGGCACGAGGCTAGAGACACTCACCTGGGAGGTATCTCTCCATGCTGAGGAGGATCCTCAAGGGACTGCGGCCCATGGAGGGCCCATGAAGGTCAGAGGAGCAGTAAGTGTCAGGGGTCAGCAGAGAGAATCTGCTATGCACTGACCCCAGCCTGCTGTATCACCTGTCACCTCACCCAAGGGAGTGGGGAGCAACATGCAATGAATGTAAGGGGAAAGGGGAAGAGAGGCATTGGACCGAAGTTGAGCCAGGGGGAGGGAGGGGAAAGGTATTTCCCTAAGTGTTTGCTTTATTGCTTGTCTTCTATTTTTTCCCTCAATGCCCAGATCAGTAATTAAATGTTTAAGCTAACTGGAAATGAATCAAATTAAATGAAATTCTGAGTCAAGACTGTTTTGCCTGTGAGAAGAGGTCTTCATTTACTTGACATTTTCACACAGCTCTGGGCTGCTGTGTTTTTTTCTTTTTTTTTTTTCATTTGTTTGTTTAAACAAAAGGTGAACACAGCAGTGCTCAAGCCTGCTTCTGAAAGACTGAGTGTGAAAGAGGGCTGCCAGTGTTGTAATGTTTCTTACAGTTTTGTTCCTGACCAGGAGAAAACAGGGACTTACCAGTGCAAAAACACCAGCTCTGCAGGATGCACCACCCACACATCGTCAGTATGTATTTAGGAATTCCAGCCTTCTCACGAAGCCTTCATAAACCATGCAGTCACAGCATGATGCTAGGTGCATGTACAGCACTGGGACCTGTCTCAGCCAATGACACGTACTATTGATATAAAGCTGATAGTGACAAAAGTCATCTCTAATTCATATAAGGCCCAGAGGAACTTTTGATTCCTGCAAAAAAAATACAAAGCTTTGGTCAAAACAGTATCCTCTTCATAGCTCCAGAGGAACTAATACCTACATGACAAAAAGGTTATAAAATCTTCCATGTGGGGACAGGAGGCTACATAGTCTTTCAATCAATTATTTGATATTTGCAGTCTAGGCAAAGTCCTAGGCCATTGGGTTAAAAGTTAGAAAAATAGCAGAAAAAAATCTTAAGCTGTTTGTGAAATCCCGAAGTGTTTTGTGCAACACGGAAAACAGGAAATAGGGAGCCCCAGCAGCCTGTCCATCAGCACGTCCAAGTCCATTGGGTGGGACCAGGGTTCTTGGGTGTGGAGGATAACAGAGCTATGCACAGCATGCATTCATGGTTTGTTGTTAGCACCTTAATACTGGCTTAAAACTGAAGCCAAGTTGTTCTCAATTAACTATTACATTAATATATATATATATATATATATATATTTTAATCTGGAATACACCAAGGGCCATATACAGTTCTCTATTAGCTGAAATCCAGTTTCATTTTCAAGATTTGCAGTGACACTGAGCTATTCTGGGTGTACTCCAGAGGGAATTGAAGAAAGGTGGAAAACCAGACAACACACTGTCAGATTAAATGTATGCAATTTGAACCGTTTCCAAATGCTGCTAGGTACTGAATTGAGTACATCAATTCAGAAGAGACACCAATGCATTATAATAGACAATTTAGTGACAATCTCTGGATAATCTATCAGTAGCCAAAAACAAACAAAAAAATCTAAAAGGAAACAAAATGTTACAGAAAAAAAGTATAGTATCTTTGTACTAATATCTAGCTCACCATTAATATTGTGTTTACTGTGAGAAAAACAGCTAGGGTAGAATTTGAAGGTATCACTGGAGAACTGTATGACCCACACAACATTTTGTGATGGCCTAGACCATTTTTTTAAAGTTCCACCCCAGTAGCTATTATGTGTGAATTTAAGTGCTGGCCATACAAAAAACAGCCTTGTCTGGGAGGGGTAGCTGTCAGCACAGAAATCAAGATTTTTAAAGAAATAAAATTACATGGGTAGCTGCAACATACTTTACACCCTCATCCAGCAAAGCGCTTAAGTGCAGTCATCTCTGTCTTCAGTGATCTTCATGAATGATCTGGAAAGGAGGATTAATATGCTTGTGACATTTTCAGACGCTGATTAATTAGACAACGATGCAAGGAGCTAACACCCAGGTGAAAGACAGTAAGAAGATTAAGTGTTGGCATGGCATATACATGCAGTTAACATACACATGCAGACGTGTGCACATCTGCTTCCAAACCTAGTAAAGGGAATGGCTTTCCAAACGGCTATTTTTATTGACATTGGACCCACTCTGTTGAACAGAGGAATGAAAACACTTTTCCATTAAACACAACCACCTAAGGTGGCAGTGCTGTTGGTCTGTTTCTTTGTCTATTTCTGCAAAGGTGATTACAGAACAGATTCCTTATAAGTTTGATTCCTCTTCTGTTTTAGCTTTTGTACATCTATGTTCTGTGGAAGTATTTCAGGTAGATTTCAAATGGAGAAGCATGAATTAAAAATGCACGTTAGCTTGGGGAGCATGTGAGTTCTTTGTACTTGAGAAAACAAAACTTTTGAAACAAAAGTTTGAGACACGTCCTGGCAATGGCATTGTGTGAGAGGATGGAGTGAAAGGGCGCGATTACTCCATGTAACAATACTTGCAGCAGCTATCAGGGAGTTCGCTCTCTTTTCCAGACAAACAAGCTCAACACTTTCAATGCTTTCAAGTCCTTCTTTTGCTCTGACTGGCTTCCCTGTGGGGCTCCCAGTTGGATGTGATAGCAGGGGAACAGCAGCTGAGGCATTAACACCTTCCCACCTGCTTGCGGCCAGCAGGAAAGCTATTTTCTTTGCCAATTACTCTGTGACCTGTGAAAAAAAAAAGTTTTTCATCTTTCACTTCTGAACACCAGGAGCCAGAGTTGCTCACAGTCAGTGTGGGGATAACCACTGAATTACTGCTCACTTTCCATTATGCCAAACCGGTGAGCTTTCCTTTGAAAACACCTCTCTCCTCCTTTCACATGCTGTTTGTATAATCCGTCCCTGACTCACGGACCGGCCTGCAGGGCTTGGGCCTCTCCAGGGCACCTGCAGCAGGACCACGCATGGTCCTGACACGGTCCCGGTGGTGACGGAGGGGATGCATCTACTTAGGTAGGCACTCTGGCAGGCAGTGGGAGAGGGCTGGCACCAGGATGTCCTGGGGGCACGCACGAGGGTGGCACACAGTGCCCTGGAGGTGTAGCAGCATCCATGGGGTCTCTCAGTAGGAGAGCAGGAAACTGAAGGACGAATGGAGCCTGAGAGAGCTGACTGCCCAGCCAAACCAGGGCCTGCAGGTCTTGCCCTCACAGCTGTGGAACTGGGGCCTTGCCTGAGGCCTCCTGGTGTTCAGGCCCTCCCTGTCTGATGTGCAGCTCTCAGGTGTCTGCACTCATACAGGGACAAGGGGGGGAAAAGAGGTCACCTCCAGGCGGCAGGGACAGCTATCAGGAACATCGATCTATGCTGTGCACTCGCTGCCCTGTGTTTTACACTCTGACACACTGTACCAGGGAAGCCCGGAGAAGCTGAAGGTGTCTTGCAGGACTGGGGGAAGATTTTTGCTTCCTGGTTGTTAAAGCTAACTACATTTACTCTTTGTTTTGTTTTCCTTTTTCAGATACATCAATCTGCAGACAAGATGTTATCTAAGGGAAACCAGAAACCCTCACACACTCAAATTCAGAATGGGTTGTACAAGTTGCTTGGAAGGATTTATTTTGTTTAAATCTGTCTGCTCATAAACCCAGACATGTATTTTAGCTGTTGTCCTTCCCCTGTGACAAGCCAGCCCCCAGATTATTTGGGAAAAGTGAATCACTCAGCCCCACTGGGTCTGAGCTATACTCCTGGTACCAGCTTCTCCTCCACCCCTCATCTCTTGGGCTGCTCCCCCAGTGCCCTCTCTGTCATGCATTCCCTGTGTAAAATGGGAAATATAGGAGGAGAAGACAACTCTGCATTTAGCCAGGTGGTAAAGCCATCTGGCATGGTACCCTGCCTGCAAACCCAGGGCCATATAGCATGCTGGATGCCTTATAGCACATCCTTTCCCACATCATAATTCTGTTGTGTTATAAATACAAAGAGCCTACATCACCCCAAGAATCATTGCTGCAGAAAAACACCTTGGCTTAATGAAGGTCATTCAAACTTTTATTAGATGGGCACATTCAGTTTTGCAAGAAAGGCTGCTGGCTTGATTTTCAGAAACAGAATTAGTGTGACTTTGCTAGCTTATTTTCAAGTTCCCAGCTCCTGGGAACAGAAAGACACATCAGTATGGCACTCTCATAACTCATTGGGTGTGAAACAGCTTCCAAGAATTAAAATAATAAAAAAAGCCAAGAAAAAAAAGAAAAGCAAAACACCATCCATTAGCAAAGAAACCTCTGATAGCATCCGTGTCTCTATAATATTATCAGACTGTGGTAGACAAAAGTCTTTGCTCTGGCAAATGTGTGATTGCTGAAAAGCCTTTGCATACCTGTATATTCAAAGCTTGGCCTTCCAGGTGCCAGCAACAGGATGGACATGAGGTGAACGGATGGAAACAAACACCAGGGGAACACCAACTCAGACAGGAGGAGGCACAGATCCCCACCATCCACCACCAAGGGCACCCCTGCCTGCCTGGCATCAGGCTTCACTACAACCACCATAAAGTGGTACGCTATCTCCACCACTGAAGTTTGTGAATGAAACACCTAAAAGGGAAATATTTCTCATTTAAGAATAACATGTTGCACAGTTGAAGTCCTTCCCTGCTGTGAAAGTTATGGCTCTTCCCCTCAGTTTGAACTCTGAATGGTCCTGGGAGATGCCCAGTACCCCAGACCTGCAACGTGCTCCATTTCCATCCTTCCTTCAGAAGGAAGGATGCAGCACCCATCAGGCTGTGTGGAACTTGGTCAAATGAACATCAGTCACTAACCAGGCAGGTCAGCCTGATTAAAACAAGTAGAGATGAATGAATTGAGCGAAAAGGAATAAATTTAAGCTGTTCTGGTACAAAACATTGCCTCAAGTAGATCTGGGCACATTTTTTTGGGTAACTCTGAGATCCAGGAGCCTACATGCAATGATTCACACAAGCAAGAGATGGAAAACAAAAGCATATATCATGTTTAGCATAGCAGATGCCAAACAACAAGCTGTCCATATGAAAAAAAAATAATCCAGAACAACATGAGAAAAGTTAATTCTCTAGGAGGACTTGAGAAGACTGATATATACTGTCTGCGACGCAGAATCTTACTCGAGGTTTTAGAGCAGGCCATAGAGTCAGGATACAGGTCATTCCCCTTGTCACTGCTACTGGATTGGTCTGGGGCAAATCAGTTGGCATTATCCATCCATGCAATTTCATTGCCCCACAGAATATATAGTGACCTAGCATGTCTCATGGCATTCAGAAAATGAAAGGATGTTACCAAGTCTTTTTAGGACCAAAACTCAGATTTTATTTGTAGTTAGTTCTTCTTAAAGACTTGCAATTAGAAATGTTGTTCTAAGTAGTAGAATAAAGGCCAGGACACCTATATCTTTCCATTTACAAATCTGTACAGGTTATATGCAAAGGTGAAGCAGACAGAGCTGTGTGCTATTTTCTGAGTTGAGTCATAGAAAAGTGAGTGTAACAGCTGGCACAAGGAAGACTGAATGAATTCTCAAGAAGACCTTCCTGTATTGTGATGATACACTGTCAGCAGCAAGAGGACACACTCGCATGCTAGGGCTTCTCCATGTTACCTGAGACCCCCTCCCTCCCCAAGACCTTTTGGAGAAGCAGGGTCCTCTCCTATGGCCTTACCAGGTGTCAAGGTAAACACTGCAAGACGTTTCTTCATGCCAGAAGAAAACTGCCACGTGAAGGGTGTGCTTCATCAGGTGACCACTGAAGACAAATACGCTCATGGGACAAAATGTGCACGTTCTCAGGAAGCACTGGGCTTCCAAAATGGAGTCCTGAGGCTGACCAGGACCAAATCTTTCCCAGCAGGAAACAAATAAATAAATAAATTACACCTCTATTAAGCCAGGCTGACAGCTTCTGCAAACTCTGATACCTTGCTGCCTATCTCCCTTCTAATGCATTGAACAGGCTCATAACTGCACCCCACAGTTGCTTGTAGGGGGAGTAGGCAAGCTAATTTCACCTGCAGGTATTCCTGCAAAAGGTAACCATGATGTCCAGCCCATGGCTTGGAGCCCCCAAGAAACCAGTGAAGCTGCTCAGTATTTTATCTCTGGCTTGGTTGTCTCAAGGCTTTTGCTTGCTTCCTCAGGCATGAACACTATTGCACATAGCTTTTTTTATGAGTCAGGAGATGAGGTGCATCTGGCTGTAGTGAAATTGATAGGAGAAATAAAGGACTCTCCTTCAAGCTTAGCTAAATGCCAGCCTGTTTATACAAAAGTGCAACCTGCAATATGCTCACTACACAGCCCTTACAGGCACATGGAAATCAGGCAGCAAAAAGCAATAAAGATGTTTTATAGCTTGCCAGGTAGCATTAAAAAAAGCATACAAGAACCTGGGTTTAGTCATAATTTAGCACTGAAAACAACATAGCAACTCTCCCTTGCAGAGAAAGTATTATCTCGGGCTCTGGAAGAGGCGGGACCTGGTGCAGGCTCTTTGCAAGCTTTCACAACAGAAGTAATTATTATAATATCTGAAGAAACAACATCAATACAACCAGATCAGGTGCCCCAGCTGTGCTCAATGCTGTAACACACCCCAGAGCACTGGGGAATATAAACTCCAAGGTGTCCTCCATTCCTCTTTGACTGCATACTGCAGGCTGGTGGCTAGGCTGGGACCTGCTGCAGTCCTTGCTGTATGTTGTCACTGGTGGCATCACTAGGTGGCCCTGTTAGATTGTCTAATTCTTCTGAGCAAGTTTTTAATCTTCAAAAAAATATTGCATTGTAAGGGATTGCAGGCTTTCTTGGTTGGTTGGTTTGTTGTTGTTTGTTTGTTTTTAATAATAATAAAAAAATTATTTTGAGAGAAATTGTGCTATGAAGAATGGGAGCCTGCTCTCAGGCTTATTCCCTGTATTTAGAAAGAAAATGTATGAAACCGTAACTCTGGGCTCATACGGATGAGCTTTCTTTGAGCAGGGGTTTCTTTGTACACTGCTTGAGATGACCTTTGCTCTAAAGCTAGGAAATGCATATCAATAAAATATGATGGGCTTTGAGCAGCCAGTGCTCCCTCCTGCTTTAGAAGAAAGCCAATCCACAAGTTTGCTATGATTTGGACTGCTGCTGGGAGGAAAAGCAGCAGGGTGTTGGGTTTTTCGTGTTTTTTTGGTTGGTTGGTTTTTGTTTGTTTGTTTGTTTTCCAAGACAGGAGCATTTACATGTACCACCTCTGTATTTACCTGGACAAGCAGAAGGACAACACACCAGCTTTGCAAGTGTGCCACACAGTATCTTTCCTCCTTTCCTCTAAGAGGTTATTTGTGCTTCTGTGGAAGAAATAGTGGATGATGCTGTTGCAACATTCAGCTTTTGATCATAATTCTTTCCAATTAAAAAGAGGCTACAATTTTCATATACATATAGCAAAGCTTTTAGCCTCTCATGAAAGCAGCTTGAGAGTGTAAGAGTTTGCAACCAGAAAAGCCCACAAAATCACACCCCTCCTGCTTGAATATTCATCACGGTAAATCTGCAGGAGAGCACAGAGCAGCAGCACATTGTGCTGAACTGCTTTTGGGTCTGCTGCAAGAAGGAAGACCTAAAAAGTCGGATGGGGAAAATCAGTAGTGGCTGGGGGAAATAATAGGACAGGAGGGGCTGCTGAGCAGAAGATGATACAAGAATTCAAAAGTTCCTGAGATGAGTTATCTCCTGCAAGTGTCCACCTTTACTGCCAAAGCACGGTGGGTACTGCATCACTTAAGGAAATCCCAAAGACCACTTGGGTTCCACAGCAGTGAAGTGACCTTCTCACAGTCATCTAAAGACTTGATCACTGTTTTAATCAGAGACTGTGCATGCTCCAGAAGGCCAGATACTCCATCACAAGACAAGAAGAAGAAAAAAAAAAAAAACAAATGAGCAAACAGCTCTAGACCATATCTCCCCATCCTATTCACAGAAATGGTAAGCAGAACAAATTTTGGTCCCCAAAATGTGCCGAAAGGAAGGGAGGGAACACAGACTATATTGGTATGGCTGGCACAATGTGGCCAGATAAATTAGTTGACTAATGCAGCCTGCGATGCTCACTGTTTCTGAAAGGAGACAGAGGTCTGATGTGGCATCAGTTCTTCTACATGGGATGACCAAATGAGGGGTGGGTTTCCTGCGTATGCATCCAAGCCAGTGAACCCACAAATGACATTTGTTAATTCTGAAGGTGGGGAATGCATCCTGGGGACTGCAGAAATACTGATGTTTGATGTTTGGGTGGCATAAGAGCATCAGTCCTAGTAAGAGAAAAACACCCAGCTTCTCAAAGCAGAACATTTCTGTTCTGAATATCTTGACTAACAAAAATATCAAGTGGTTGCTTGAGACCCATAGCAAAAACTCCTCTTTTTCCAAGCCGTTTTATTACCACAGTGCTGGGATTTCTCTGGGTACTTGCTGAGTGGCTGCTCTGTAGGCTCAGGCAGGATGGTGCTTTCAAGCTGACAGGTAGAGGAGATTCTTGGGTGCAGTCCTAGACCCACCAATAAGCCAGAACTACAAGCAAGCATGTGAGAAGCTATATGTTAGATCAGACAGCCTCTAGGATCTCTTCTTTCCCTAGAGACTTAGCTACAAGCCAAGGAAGAACCTTGAGGTGACCCCATGGCCACCCTTCTGCTTGCAGCTGGCCACTGGCAAGGGCTTTCCAGGGTTTCTTTCTTGTTGGAGCCTTGAGCCAGCACATTTCCACTGGAAGAAGTTAACCCGTCACAGTAAGGGACAGCTGTAAACCTGCTGTCTGAGAAACCCCCTTGCTCACGAATTGCTTTGAGGAAGGTCCTGCAATTGCAAGTGATGAGGGAATTTGGTGCAACAGGAGGGATTTACCACTTAGCAGCTCTTGCGACTGCAGGGGACCGAGCAGCGAGTCCAGCTTGTATCCTGGTGACAGGGGTCCCTCCCAGCACCACAGGAGCACCCGCAGTCACTAAAGCCAGCAGGTAGGGCTGGCTGTAAGCCAAGCTGCAGGGAAATGTGTCACGTTTTAGTCACTCTTTAAGGTTGAGAGTACGTCCCTGTTAAGCCCCAAAATGATATGGCCAGCAGAAACAGAGATTAAAGAAGGCTTAATGCAGGAAAACCTCCCAGAGAGGATGCTTTCTGTGCCTGCATCCCCTTCTCCATCAGTGGCACCTGTCACCCCAGGAATAAATTACCCACATACCTCTAAGCATAAGGCAAGCACAAGAGCTCTTAGAGCCATCCTGTCTCTGCCTTGTTGGCTCAGCTGCTGTTTCCAGGCACAGCCAGCTTCCTCCAGCCCTACTCACTCCCACTGCTTGCAGGAGGTGGCTTGGGCCATCACCTGAGCAGTTCCCTGGGTTGTGCAGGATGAAAGGGGAAGGACAAAAATCACGATAAGTCGGTAAGTGAACAGCAGGAACCTGCCTTAGGTAAAATATCCAGACCTGACAGTGAGTAATACACAGGAAGGTGAAACCTTTACCCAGCTACATCCATGCCTGGTGCTCCAGAGCAGAGAACTGTGCCAGGAGGAAAAAGATTGTGCATCACTTTTGTTATTAACTGAACTCCCTCTCACCCATCTGACAACAGGGACACATGATGTGCAAAGGAATAAAACTAATCCTCTCACTTGTGCTCTACCAGCACAGGTGCTGTGCTGGTGTGCTGCAAAATGTCAGGCTAACGTCTTCCGGGCAGCCTCGGCTGGGTGCTAGGCCTCTCTCTGCTGTCTATCAGCAGGAAACTACTCCTGAAATGATGAGCAGAAGTTCACCTCCCTCACTCCTCACTCACACATCCCTCACTCGCTGCATCCCAGCCCAGCCTGCTGGTGCCCACATCACCACCCCGGCACTGCCTGAAGTGCCTGCTCTTCCTTCCTCTCCAGCAGAAGTGCTCCAACAGGCTTGGCCTCCAGTGCAGTTACTAATGTTCAGAAAATACATAAATGCTGCCTCTAAGGCATCTAGAAGCATATATCCAGCTTAAAGGAAAGATTCTGAGTAGTTTTTGTGTAGCTTTCAAATCTAATTCAGTTATGTGGGGAGATAAAAATATTACTTATTGCGTGCCAGTGTATTTCCAGGCAAATTTAATCATCATTAGCCTTTCTGATTACTAAGCTAGCAACTTGCTTAAGCATTGATCATAAATGTGCGGTACCGTTTGGATTTATTTCAGCTGTGCACATTAGTGTCAACTGCTGTGAGATGCAAATACAATCAAGTCTCTTTACCATTGCTTGTCAGAACATTGTGCGCGTATCACTTCAGCAGCCCGGGCTTTGATATTGCTTTTCTCCCCTGGGATCCAGGAAGGAAGAATTTCAAGAGGGCAGAAAATGAATTTCTACCCCAGGAGAAAATATTTGATGAAAAAAGCCACATTGTTAATATTTTTTTATGGAAAATGAGATGGGAGTGGGGAAGAAAAAAAAAAAAACACTGAAGTGGTTTTAGCTCTAAGAGCCACTGAGGGCCTGATAAGAGCTGTGATTTGTTGCTTCTGAGCCCATGCTTGCCTGCACGTGGGGAGTGCCAGCCAGGCTCGTGCAAGGGCTGCATGACTGGTGCAGGACTGGAGCAGTGCTGCTGCTCTCCATGGGCTTTGGCAGGAGAGGGAGGCTGTCTGGTGATGCCTTAAAGGTATGCTCCTCCAGACGGAGGAGCAGGTCTCTACTTGTCTCTTCCTGGATCACAGGGGGGGATTCTCTACCTGAATCACAGGGGGCGTCCAGGTCCCTGTAAGTACCCTGTAAAGTAAAGAGTGAAGCACCCTGAGGATAACTGATCCAACTATTAAACACAGATGTAAAGAAAGCATTGAGAACCTCAGCCGTATCCTTACCCTCAGTGATCACATTTCCTGCTGCATCAAGTAAAGGATAGAAATTTTCCTTGGTTCTTATCTTGCTGTTAAAATGAGTATTAGGAAAAAAGTTTATAGCGGTATAGGAAAAGCTAACAAGGAAAAAGGAATTATTTTGTTTGATGTATCAGTGGATTATTTTATTTTTATCTTCTACTTTTTTTTTTTTTTCTGACGGGACACAGGGATAAACTTATTTTAAGTCCCCAGTTAGTAATGAAAATAGGCAAAGAACCATGGGACACACTCAAGTTCTGTTGCAGGTTATCTAATAATAAACATTAGGTAGACAGTTTCAATTACCTTTTTTTTTTTTCCCCTTTATTTTTTCCCTAAGCCATTAGGTGCAGACTTTGGTTGCCTTTTCCTTTCCCAAAAGAAAGCTCTTAAACAGGCAAAAGACTCAAGATCTTCTTGGAATGCTCTTGGACATTCAATGATTTTCATCACTCAAGGACAGCAATGGTTTTCTGGAAAGAGACTAGGGAGTTTAGGAGGCTCTGTAGCTCCTTACAGGAACACTGTTAACAGCACATGCACGTGCTGTGCCAGTGCGGAGGAAGCATAACTTGACTCTGTCAGAAGCTCTGCAACAGCCTGAAACTGAAGAAGAATATAAAAATTAGGAAATGTGTTAAGTTATTCAAGGTAAACATGACAGAAGTGCATGAATTCATAAGGGCAAAATCAAAGGCCAAGACTCAAACCAGTCCCAGAGAACGGTAATCTTTAACAGGAAAGTATGTAAATCAACATATTAGCAAGACAATAATCACTTCTCAGTGGGAAAGGAGCAGGCAGCACTGAGGATCAGAGCAATTAATGCCTCTCTGCTTTAGTGTTCACTGAAAGAGATCCAGCTAGAGCATGGATGGGTAGGAGAATAATGCCCAGGGATGTGGTGTAAGTGCCAAGATGATTCCAGAAGAGGAGCAAGCCAAAGAGTATTCTGGTAAGGCAGAACAGGGATAGATACATCCAGGCTGCTTGTCAGAACCACTAGAAGTTTTTGCTGAGCACTTGGAGAAAGCGTGGGATAATGGGAAAGAGACAAGCAAGATGTACATCCTTAAAAAAGAAAAAGAAATTGAAATGTCCGAGGATAATAGAGCAAGTGGTTTCGATTTCAATTCCTAGAAAAGCACTGGAACAAATTATCTAATTATATGTGAACATGCAGCAAGCAACCGAGATACAAGCAACCACCAACACCAACTCATTAAAAATCAGATCAAATCAATCTAGCTTTCAACCCATTGCCATACTGGGATGTAAAAAGCTAAGAGAGTGACTTTTCTTTTTTTCTTTATTTTATGTGTCACAAGAATTTATTCACTGTTGTTTCCAGCGCATAAGTCAGGCCAGCCATTTCTCCAGATGCAGAATCACAACAAAGTCCTCCTGCCTCCTTGCTGTTGTGACACCCTGCCTAGCCCTGGAAGCAAAGCAAGGCAAAGCTCACGTGAAGGGCTCTGCTTCTGATTTTTCAAATCCTTTTCCATTCGCCCTCCACTCATTTAGAAGACGGTTTTAGCCTTTCCCAAGTTCAGCTGGGTTTAGATAGGAGAAATTATAGGTCAATGTAGGAAACAGACCAACCTCAAGGGTCTTCTGGACTACAAGAGTTTAATAGCATGCCATGAAATGAGATCTCTTTGATGCTTATCTTCATTTATTTCGCAATCACTGTTTTATTCCTCTGGTTATCCAGACTGTGCAAACTGGCTCCCCACTGTGGCACTGGCCCCACAAAATATTTATTTAAACTGCACTGTAAGAGCAAGATTTATACAGAGCCCTGGGGTTCACAAATGCCAGATGAATGTAAATACACATTTCTGTGTGCACACGAAAGCGTACTGCAGTGGTATCCAGAGTTGTCTTAAAAATAATTATCTGCATTAGTCACAGGGTTGAGGAAGGAACGTTTTCATAAAGGCAGAGTTGTCAGCCTCAATCCACATGCAGCTGAGCGTGGGGAGATGCAGGCAGAGATCTGATCTATTAAACCAATTGATAAATACCTTACATCACTCAGCATGAAACATTAAGCTGTGAAGTATACAACAGATGTGAATTATCTTCTAATTTTATTAGGCAGGAGCTCACAGTACAACGTTACTGGGAAATCAGCAAAGGTTATGTTACAGCTCTCAGTGAAGGGCTGAAGTCAGACCCTTTGCTGCATGATTAAACAAGGGATTTCAGCGCCTACTTTCAATGCCACGGGTCTTCAAGGATATTCTGCAATTTTTGTACTAAAAAAATATGCTCATGGGCTGTTGGACATGAATACTCTACCTCCTCCTCCAAGCTTTGTCAGTTTTTCCCTCATGTAGATTCGAGTCTCTTTAGCTAAAGAAACTCTATCTGTCACAGATGAAATATTGCAACAAAAAGCACATTTATCAAGATATTTATCATCATTACAGAAAAACCTTCATGAAAAGCTACTCCCAACCAGTCAACCTTTGATGCCTTTCCCAAACAAAAGCGATTAGCACAGATGCATTGACATGCATGGGGTACATCCCCAACACCCCACAAACCAACACAGGACCTCAAACCCAGGGGGCAGGAGCAGGAGGATCCATAATGGATCCTCCTTTTTTTTTTTTTTTTTTTTTTAAGGAGGATCACCAATGTACCTGATTATTTACCAGCCATCACTCTCAACATCTCCTTTACACTTTCTTCAACCCCCCTGTGGAAGGGGACCCTGCAAGGAGGGTGTGCAGCACACCAGGCCCTGTGGCAGTGGCCAGGCGATCACTGTGGCCTGGAGCAGGTGCCCGCATGGTGTCACTTGAGGGGCAGCAAGGCAGGAGAGGAGCCACTATGCCCAGGGGCATGGGGGGGTGTCCCCACCTGCCTGCCCCAGGCCTCCGAGTGGGAGGAGGAACCTGTTGGAAGCCACAGGCTGTTTGCTGGCAGGACGAGGGGCAGCGTGCAGGCCACGGTACCAGGCAAGGGGCTGGTGGCCCAAGTGCAGGCCTCAGCTAAGATACATAATGGGGACATACTAGAGGAAGATGGGAACACGTGGAAGTGGTGGGCTGTGGTCCAGTAATCCCTCTCCTTGCAAATTATCAAGAGGCAGAAAGCCATTGGTTAGATTCCCCTTAACTATCCCCATCACGTTACCTTGGCACAGTGCATCAAGCTCCCTTCTAAATAAACCAAGCCTCATCGTTGACAACCATCAGCCACTAGAACCCGCAAACTGACCCCAGCTTCCTAATTGTGTCCCCCCCCCCCCAATAAATAAGAGAAAGCCAACGAAGCTCTTCAACAAAAGTGCTGAATTATTCCCTTTTCCTTTAGCAACCACCTACAGCATACACACAAGGCTGGTGGCTGCATTGCAGACACCATCTGTTCCAGCACAACAGCAACTCACCCACCTCTACCCACTTGCCAGAGCCAGAATTTAACACTGCACACTGTGCACACAGGGGAGGCACATGTGTTGCGAGCGATGGAGGAGAACAAACTAGGTTAAGGAAGGGATGGCCACTGCTAGCACAGAGAGGATGCTGAGTGGGCTACACTTAAATTCACCCTGGGAAAAGCGAATGTTTCACTCCCTTGTAAACTGTTTTGTCCCGATGCGGCCCCCCAAAGCTATTGCTTCCTTACTACCAGCTATAGCCAGTAACACAATCATTTTTAATACAAGCCTTCTCAAGAGCAGAACCTCACATAACATTTTTCTACAAATAGGACATCCCACAGAACAAGTAAAGCAGTCTGGGAGCTGGTATTATCCCTGGCATTACCCCTGGCATGTGCAGAGGACCAGAATTTAGCCTGCAAGTTCAGATCCCTGATCTGATAGCTTTGCTGTGAGCAACTGTCCCTGTACCTAGCCTTACCCCTTTGGAGAACGGATATAAATAACCGCATCTCACACTATGGTAAATCAGACTTTGCTTGGCAACAAGATGTTCACAGTACTTTATCCATTGGGGGTTATAAGAAATGTGTTCTCCTTTGCAAAATTTCAGCTATTACTACCTTTTTTTTTTCTCCTTTTTGCATAAACAAGCAATGTAAAAAAGCTAGCAAAATCCCTGTACTAGAAAATATATATATATATTTTTTTTTGTACAAATCTTTAAGTAATCAGCACAGTTTCACCAAGGTCCTATTTCCATTAAACAATAGGATCACAGCAGGAGCAAATTTTTGTGCAGGGTTTCAAGTCTCTTTCCAGAAAGTGCGCTGCACTATGTGGGCTTCCTCTCAAGGCACTGTGCCAATGCCTTACTTCCAGTTTCTATGACTTTCTTCTTTCTGTGCTTGGATAATCCAGGCTCCAAACAATACCGTTCCCTGTTTGCACTTGGATGCTTCAGAAACCCTCTCAGTTCACGTGGCTTGGCTTCTGCTCCTAACACATCTGCTGAAATGATTTGTGGGATTGTTTCTGTTACTGAGCCATGATGGAGGAAGAGTACATTTACTTGCTTTCTTATTTAGCCTAGGAGAAGGATATTGTATACCTGCTTCATTACATCCCATTGTATGCTTGATTGTGCACATATACACCATTTTGTCTCTGCTCTGAACCAATCTGAGAGCCCTTTGGGACTGGGACTGCACTTGATAGTTATTTGCACAGCATCAAGCACCCTAATTGTATCAGATAAACTCAAATAAGTGGTTTGATTAAGAACACAAGACATGGTATGTAAGTCAGTTTAAGTATAGGCTGAATGCAATTACGGCTACATAGAGTATTTTATTTTCCCTATTCTTTGCCATCTAAACTACCTCAAATTCCAGGAAATTCACTTATTGAAGTGAAGTCTTAGAAAAGTCCTCAATCTAAATAACCTTGTTGCAATGATAAAACAAAAACAAAAAAACCAACAACATACTTTATCACAGATGGCAAAAAAAGCAAGTAATATTCAGTGTTAATTGGACAAGTAAATTTCTACATACATTACAGGAATCTGCAAAAGCAAACACTATGCAGATAAGTAATAAAAACAGGTGATATACACAACTTTTTTCAGTATCTCAGATCAAGTTTTTACTTTAGTACAAAGATTACAGTGGCATGGAAGACAGCACTCATCATTAATACATGAATTTATATTACCTGCATTGCCACCTTGGTTATAGACTCCTCCCTTTTGGATTCTGTGTTTGAGAAGTCAAAGTGAATGTATGCCTGCTCTGACCTATTTGGAGTTACTTTCATTATTCATTTATATATTCTTTTACACATATATGCACACATGCATATATGTATATACACGTGTTTATACACCCCCCCCCACTATACACTTGATAGAGAACAAGACAGCATTTGAAAGTCATGCAATTTCAGCGAGTCTTCAAGGCTCCTCTTGCAATAGGATTTGCTAAGATGAGTTTCTTGGTTACATGGCTCACGCAGCTCAGGAGCTCTAACTGTTTTCTTGTTGGTTTGACCAGGCTGGTTTTAAGTACTTACTGCTACTTCTGTAAGGTAACAGGATAGTAACATGACTTGCATTGGGCTGTGAAAGAACAGTTGGCTTTACAGGAGAGAGGAAACCGTTCCACTCCAAAGGGGACTCAGACCAGCTCTATCACTCCTACCACAGGAAATTTAGCTAATTGCCTGCCTTCCTTCAAGTAAAAATCTAAAGGGAACAGGAAGAAGAGGAAGAAGCTCCTTGTAAATTGTCATCCATCTGCTGCTTCAGAAGGTCCAGTCATGCTCTGGTCCCATAGCATGTAGCATCCTTCTGTGGTCCTTGTGTGTAGCATCTGGGCTCTGTTCAGTCCTAACTTGCCTTGAGCTGGCAGTTCCGTTTCTCCCTCAGTTCCCGCTTTAATCTTCAAAAGTAGCCCCATGGCTTCACAGTACAATGAAGAGCTCTTGGACAAGTGGGCTGTTCCCAGCTGCATGCCCGAGAGCCAGAGTCTCCTGCCTATCCTCCAGTATCTCATGAAATGCAGGCAGCACTACAGATGTAGCAGAGATACAGTACTACAGGAAACTCTGTGAGCAAATCCCCGTGAGGACAAAAATGACGCTTTATTCAAAATGCAAATGCCCTCAGCAATGAGATTTCTGAGGAACACTTAAGCAATGAGGGTGGATTCTCTTGTAATAGCAATTCTTAAACTAATACATATTGCAGCAGCACAGGTGAAAATAATACAGATACGACTTTCTGAACACAAAATAACATTGCATCTGGTCTGGATACAGCAACAAGTAGCTTCAAAAACAACATACACTTCAATTTTTGGCATGTAACCAGAAGGCTGGAGTCACTACATCCTCTTTGGCTAATTATTATACTTAAGTTAGCCCGCTTTGAAACCAGAGAGCAGATGATAACTTGGAATCTGTATAAATCAACGTAAATCCAAAGAGCTACACTATGTTTATGTTAATGCTTCTGAACATGCACGATCGGAGCTACTCATATCAGAGCTGAGGATCCACATACTCAGACAAGTTATTGCTTTGTAGTTTGCAAGGAGCAACAGTTCAATACTTAGTTTTAAATGAGAACAGTCTAAAAGCTCAGGGCAAGCCTTGACAACACAATTCTGGGTTTGGAGTCAAGTATACAAGCAAGTGAAGCATGCATACATCTACTTCTGCCTTAAATATCCTCCAAAAGGCTCTTCCATGTCCTATCCTGCTAACACGTAGTGAAGACACTGCCACCTCTTTCTGTAAGCTGTTTCATGTGGATTTTCAGCAAAACCTCCAACATTGTATAGTTTGCTCTGCACCTGTAAGAGATTCCAACCTTACGTATATTCTATGGCCCAGCTGCCCACATGGCTCGTTTTGGCCTTGTACTTTCTCTCACCAAGATTTCATTGAATTTGTAGCTTCATCAGGGTGCTCAGCAATCATTCTGAAGGATTAGAATCTGGTCTCAAGTTTAAAAAAGACTAGTAGGCAGAGCCATCTCCTGCCAATAGCAAAAAGTGCTTACTAACTGCTATTCCAGTTCTTAACCAAATCCCAAACATTTAAAGGTCAATGCTCGATCCATCTGGTAGTGTTGGGTTCAGTCTTCAGTGTATTTTCTGGTTTGAAACCTATAAACTTATGTTTTACATACACACACACACAAAGGAAAATAATTCAAGAACAGCTTCACTAGTCTCTGCTTTGCTGTGAAAACATGACAAGAAGCCCAGAGTAACAGCAGGTATAGGACATACAGCTACTCAGATGACTCTGGGAGTACTGTGACGGATGGGAAATCCCATCTACACATTTTATAGGCAGCGGCAAAAAAAAAGTTAAATAAAATCTACTTTCAAACACTTGTGTATGCGGCCATATATGTCATGAGTACAAAGGCTTATAGGTTTAATTAATCAAGATAATTCTAATTAATTTTTTTTTTGAAAGGGGAATAGTCCTGCAAATTTTAGGCTTGCTGGTTGCTTTACTTCTCCAGCAAGCTTTTTATAAAAAAATTACTCTTTATGGAGCAGACACTTCCCATACCAGCTTGCTTGCTTAGATAAAATTCAAGCTACAGCCATGTGTGATTTTTAAAAGGCATTTAAAAATTAACTTTTTCATACAACTCAATGATTTCATCAATAAAGCCACAGTAAAGCCATATAAACAAAAATGCTTTATTTCACCATTAGCCTTTAACCAATAAGCATAAAATGGTGGCTGTAATAGTTTTGTTCAGAACAGTTCCAAACCCCAAGAAAACTATACTGGAAACATTAACCAATACTTTATTCCTATAAAAATAATAATAAAAAAGATACATTCATTTCAGGAGGTGTCTACATCTTTATCAATAAATTAGGCTTTGCAATATCAACATGAATTTACATTTCAAATGATTTTAAAGAAAAGCACAGCTTGGGATACAAAATAAACTCTTTCCTTACCTTCCAAATACATCAGATACATTCTTTTATTCCTTTAATGCACTGGCACCTAAGATCTCAGAAGAAGAAACTAAAGAGTGGTACAGAAACATCCACTGACAAAAAAAATAATAAAAACAGCTGTATCACTGAATGAATATTACCTTTCAAGGCTTTTCTACATCTCAGACAAAAAACATTAGCTGAACACATAAGAAAATACAAACTTAATGACTAGAATAGTGGAATCTTGTACAAAGCTTGCTTGTACTTCAGCTTTCCCAGATTTTATGTAATTTACTAAAACACTATTAAGCACATTCCCCTCTTTG
Organism: Cygnus atratus; assembly: GCF_013377495.2. Lineage (NCBI taxonomy): Eukaryota > Metazoa > Chordata > Aves > Anseriformes > Anatidae > Cygnus > Cygnus atratus. The sequence goes on from NC_066363.1 coordinate 91,418,504, forward strand.
TTGCAACAAAGGTCAGTTTTAAACAATACATCATTTGTTGTTATGAATGCCCAACAACTTCAAGCCTTGATAGGACTGTCCCTTTTATTTATCTTACATCTCCTCTGTTAAGGTTACACAATGAAGCGTGAAAACCTAAATAAATTACATTTAGTACTCGCCGCACAGCCCTCTGGAATATGAGCATTGATACTTGACATTTATGTTGCAAAATCTGGATTTGAAATATATTTATATTTGAGCACACATACCAATTCCCCACCCAATTTCTACATACATTCACTTGATTTCTATAAAAGATAAGAAAGCATCAGTTATACCACGTTTTCATTCATATATGCTAAGCTCTGAAATAGTGGGGCACTGATGAAGAATAACTCAACAGTTACCATCAATCAGCTTGCCTTTTTTTTTTTTTTGTATAAGTGTGTTTTGTACGTAATTTAATAAATAGCCCTACCTCACGTTTTACTGGTATTTTCTCTTTTTGAAAAAACAAAACAAAACACCAAACACAAAAACAAACAAAGAAAAAAAAAAACACGTCTATTTTAGTTTAACACAAGATGACTTCCTGATGTCTGGAGAGCAAGCTCCAAAGGCTTCCTATCAAGAAACAGCTGATAGAAATATGATGACAGACTGGCTTCAGTTGGTAATTGATGTTGATAATGGCTTTAATTGATCTAGCAAAACATATTTCCTCTTTGCATGCGTGGCAAACTCACTAGTTACCCAGCCCCATACAAGTTCCATGTATATCACAGAAAAAGACACTAATTGAAAGCAGTGAACATCTTTTTTTTTATAACGGAAAGATTTCAATTTTGTTTAATGTTATTTAAAAACAGCAGTAAGTGAGGAAAATATTCACCTTAGAATTCTTTTCTGGATCAGTTTGACAAAAATGAAAACCCAACAGTAGAGCTTTTTCCTAAAGAAATTGTTCCAACAGAAATAATGCAATTAGTATACAGAAAATGATTCCATAAAGGGGGAAAAATTGCATTTCCCATCCTTACTGTAGCTGTTTAAAACATTTTCTTCCCTTTTTAAAAAAATAAAAATACAAATCTTATCTGCCCTGAACAAGACATTCCCTACAGTTTTACAGTTGTGACAAACTTGAAAGTATCTGATAAGGTAAAACAATGACAAGTCAAGAAATTATATCATGAAAGCCAAGAAAGTAACTGAGGAACTAACGGTAAACTGAAGTGTTTCATTAAAGGCAATGCTTTAATATTTTAAACACAAATTTCATTGAAGATTCAGAAACTGCAGCTAAGCTCAAAAGAGCATGCCGCCTAAGACTCTTATCCAAGTAGTCTGCAACAAAATCTGAGAGGTCTAAAAAGGTACATTCTGCCTCCCATTCCTGGAGTTGCCTCCCAAGGTGAACTTGAAACTATTAAAAAAAAAAAAAAAGAATAGCTACCAGTGTCTTAACTATAGCCCAAACTTAACAGTGTCAGCAGTCTACAGAATTTGTTTTTTTCCATTACATTCATGGTCCTTAACCATCGCTCTTTACCAATGGTCAAATCAGAGCACTACAGTGACAGGGTTAGTCTGAGCTGAAAAATGAAGTCCATCGAAAGTCACCCGCTAGTCATTCCCTTGCATTACAAGATTTTTTTCTCCCTCTTAAGGCAAGTTATAGTGATTGAGAATACTGTTGTTTGAAGATTGTACAGCTACTGAACAACTGAAACATTAAATATTTTTAAAGTACACTAAAACTAACCCATATTTCATTAAATTGCTATATTTAAACTGTTAATATAATGCTATTGTTAAAATAGACAGTAATCTGAGATGGCTTAACACTATCAGTGTCAGAACTTAAATGCATGAGAATTCATTTAATCAAAACATTATGCTTTATATAATGAATTAATCATTCACTTGGCTTTCAACTGCCTTTGAACAATGTGCTTCATGACACAACTTTACCTTCTGTATAGTTTCAATTCATAAATGCTTTTAACCAAGTAGACTAATTGCAGGTTACCAACTGAAGCACAAACACTTCCCAGCGTGCACTCTGGAAAAGCTTTGTATGAATGAATAAAATAAATTTGCACCTAAATGTTACATTTAAGGATATGACAATAAAGCTGTTTTCAGTGAAGTAACAATGCTTAAATTTTAATTGATTGAAAATGAGCCACACCATGTCTATTTTCAACCAGTGGACCATTTATGCATTCAGTCTGACACCTAAGAACACTATCTACAAGGAGGATCTTGTCTTGTAAAACAGTATTATGCTTGTAATAAAGCAAATGCACAATTCATTACATATTTCAAAGCTACAGTTCTTTAGATTTATTTATTTATTTAAAACCAAGTATTGTATAGTAGAAAAGGAGGGAAGAAAAGAAAACCATCTGTTAAAGAAAGAAAGAGAGTGTGCATTAAAAGGTATTGCTGAACTCTTAGGTATATTTTGATTGAATGTAACTTAGTACCAACATCTAAAGACAAGATTACAGAGAGCAAAATCCTGGATTAAAAAACATTATTATTATTATTATTTTTGGTGTAAAATACCACTATTCAAGGTTTGGTTGTATTTTAATGATTTGTATTTTATACATCCTATTACACAAAGGGCATTCATGGCTTATGGCTCTATTTTTTCTCATTTTCAACAGTAAGATCTCTCCCTCCCACCTCTATCTCAGACGTGCTCCCTTTTAATATTCTTGAAGACACACTGAATAGGCATTTTAGTTATTTCTGTATCAAATATTAAGCCACTTAGTCAAAATATGTTTAATTCTGAGGAATTCATGTTAGTGTATTTCACAGTGGTGAAAATCTCAAAGGTTTTCCCCCCTCATCCTCCACCATGCTAGAAATTTTGAATGCTTATTGTCGTGCTCACACAGGCACAGGCAAAAAAAAAAAAAACAAAAAAAAAACCCACAAGGTTAAAAAGTTCAGGAAGATTATATAGAATCTTGACTTCACAGCATTTTCTGCTATTTGTCGATTGCCTGGCACAGTCAAACGTTTTGTGTGTTAGCAGTTAAAGCTCTTACAAGAAAAATCAAGCATCTCTGTGCCTTTTTAATTTTCTAGTTCTTTCAGAAACAAAAGCCAGCAGTTAAGATGATGGTTTCATAATTATCCTTAGGTTGCAAGACCAAATCTAAGGCATACGTTGTTCAGTGCAAAGTCATCACACAGTACAGAGAGAAGATAAAAACCCCTTCATTCTCCCATAAGGACCCTACAGGTACATGTGCAAAACCCAGCAAGACTGAAATAAAGATGGACACAATGCACAAGATAATTGTGTAGTTAATATTTGCTCTGTGGTTTTACAAAAAAAAAATCAAATAATACAGAGATTACTGTTTTTATAGCTTTAAGCAGAGTATCAGTGGCTAGAAATTTCAAGTTATTAAAATCCAAGTAAGAGTTCAAGAATGCTATTACTGAAACCATCTAACTTTACCAGAACAAGAGCAGCAGTTGTCATGATACGACCATCATCAAATAAAAACACACACACTAACACAAGTCAAACCCATACCATGTATCTTAAGGCTGGAGTTACATACTGAAGAAATTTACCAAGTTTTGGTAAATATATATTCAACATGAAGTAACATAAATAGTGATAGGAATATGTCATTAACCTTGAACACAAGCGGTAAGTAATCAATTACTTCTATGAAAGAAACAAATGTCACAGAGATGCTCTAAATATTTTCTTACTATTTATTCTCTTGCCTTTTTTTTCCTGTGCCTTTTTCACTTCTTGACAAACTATTAATTACAAGTCATGCCACCTGCAAGCAACAACTCTGAGATCTGGTCACAGCACAACTTGAGAACAAGATGTTTTAACAGAAAGGCACATACATTACAACAAAAGAGAGCTTTTGTTAAAAACTAGCCGGCAAGCACAGGTTCTTCAGTGCCCACTACTCACGTTTTCTCACTCCTCAGTGTTCTCCAAACAACCGCAGACAGCTTGTACAACAACTTTCCACATGCATTTTTCAAAAAAAGCTTCCCAAGCAAAATGTGCAGGTCCAGAAGTATTCCACATTTGATGCCACAGATGGATTGAGTGACCTGATGCAGTTTAGCAAGTGAAGAGTGAACCAGAGTTAGTCTCCTGCCTTCTAATCTGTGCCCAGTCAAGTAGGAGTTTAAAAACCCAGTGCACTATAAAAACTTTAGCAAAGGTAAAATCTGGAATGCAATATATAAGAACGAATACAAATTTATTCGCACTTTAACCTCCAAAGTCAAGAAGATTTCTGTGTTGCCAATGACCCTGTGCGTTCCAACCAAAAAGCTCTCTTTTGATCAATAAATAGTAACCAGGTATCTTCTTTTCTCTACTTATAACTAATAATGTAACCTGGAAGAAAGGACTAGGCCTACAGGAGACCAGGGTTAGCAATTTAGCACATACTACATTCACTTTTCAGTCATCCTGGGGGAAAAAAACCCAAACAAACAAAACAAAACAAACAAAAAAAAACACCAACAAACACAACCTTCTGGTAACATGAAAGATGCATATTGTACAGCCATGGCAGTTTCTAGAATGAAACGCCAGATATATGACAATATCCATAATACAAACCATAGTTCTAAAATATATCTGAAAGTTTGTGTATGTGTAATATATATATCTCTAAAAAGCGAATTGTCTAATTTTCCCTTCTATATACATATAAACATCTGGCTAATATGCCTCAAATGTTTTTCCTTTTTTAGGACTAATCTTTTAAATAACATAGTTTTAAAGAGCCCCTTAGATTATTATTATTTTTTTTTTAACACCATTCAGAAATGAAGAACTATCTCAGGGTAATCAAAAAGCACACACAAAATAAATTAACATCATATAAATGTGGTTATATTGTTCAGAAAGTCCAATTTTCCCATTTGAAATGAAATGGAGACCAGTGTACCTTAGGGTGAATTATTTAGCAATGTACAAACTCATTCTCTCTTTCTATGTCAATCTTCATGTGAATTTAGCTGCATTTCCATAAAGCAAGAAACACAGTAAATCCACAGAACTCTTGCAACAGAGAATTGTGTTTCACTGGATAAGAGTACAGTTTTTGCTGAAGGGCAGCAAGTCTATGTTTTATCACCATCTGAACACTAGCAACACCCATGCCCTTGTAAGCTTCACACCTTGAATTAGCAGCAACATATTTGATGGGTTCAGTAGTAATTTTTCTTCCAGTATTGGATTAGACTACTTTGCATATACAGCAAGTCAAAAGTCTAGTACTTGTGTGCAACATTAATCCACATTTACATCTGAGAACTCATAATACACATGGAAACAAAGGTGAAAGAGAATAAAATCTCATTTTAGGTTAATATGTTTTCAGTCCACATACGGAAACAGCAATGAAAAACAAGTGTCAAGGAGGACAGTTGAAACAGAAAGAAAAGAAATACAATAGCTAACACTAAGAAGTAGGTCACTGTTGAAAGGATAAACCGCAAGTAAAACTGATCAAGAAAAGATGCAGACTGTACCACCTGTATAAGTGCAGCATCATTTTGCACATTACAAGCAGTGATACAGCATATTATAACAGCTGGCATACTAATAGATTTATGGAAACTGAATACCTAATTTATCCAGCTCTTGACGTACAGTAGTTATGCATTAGCCTTTGAAGATTTTCATCAGCCTTTTAAAGTTAAGGTTACGTTCTCACGAATATTTAGTGTCCCAATAAGAACGCTACAAATTCACCTTCAGTGAACTTCCATACAATACAAAGATACTAAATACCTTCTTAAACTGAATAATTTCAATACTAGTAGTTTTTCTTTTGTATTTTCAGAAGAAACCCAAGGACTTTTGTACCTTCCAAAGAAAGGGGTGTTTTAAGGCAGTGAAAGATAAGATATGTATTAAGGTTTCCATGATTGTTTATGGTGCTTATGTAAATAAAGCATATTACACACAATTGCTCTCATTTATCTACACGATTTCTTTATACTGTACACGATATAGCAATTTTCTTGACAAATTTAAAGTGCCACTGTTCAAATGTGCTCATCTGTCTTCCCAGGGGCTTCTAGTCCATTCTAGTTGCTTTGAGAAACAAGCCTCTGCTTTACTTAAAAAGCAGTCTTTTTAGGGGAAAATAGTTTCATCCTTCACTGCTGTGCTAACTGGAATCCAGTGGTCGAATCAAACCTTCTTTGTAAACACGAAGAATAGCTTCACAAACAAATTTGTACTGACTCTGTAAAAGAAAAAAAAAACATTTTTGGTGGATTAGTTAAAACTCCTGATTATACGGTTATTATTTAATACTGTTAACAGTCTCACTGCTTCCTTTTCTCCTGGACAATGGCAGGAGAGGAGGTACAAAGACAGAAGGAGAAAATCCAGCTCCCTTGGTTGCATTCACAGGACACAAAGGGAACATTTACTTGTTTCAATGAGAAACATTACAAGTCTCACACTAAGGAAAACCCAATACCCAAATTTAAAAGAACAACCTTAAATCCCAGAGAATATAATTTATTTGTAAAAGCTATGTAAATTTTCATGTTTGTTCTGAATTTAGTCCAACTAGATATTTAAACCTTTTATAAATTTCACCTAAATATTTTTGTACTGTTATCTGGTAATTACAAGTATTCTAATCTTGCCAATCTTGCTGTTAGATATTACTGGACACATTTCAGTTACATAACCAAAAATGCATTTAGAGTTATCATGTAGGATATATTGATAGAGTCCACAATACCTTACTAAAACTTGTGGTTTTTTTTTTTTTGGCTACACTATTGCAGAAGGTATAGTTGCTCGATTTTAAATTTGTAATCGAGCCACACATCATCTCCTGTCATAGCAGAAAGTGATCAAAACCTTTGGAATGAGTATTTTTTGAAAAGCAGCAGGCACATTAATTTTTTTGTCCCTCAACATTTTGAGCTTATTTAGTTTTTATAAGGCATTCACAAATTAGACGTTTGCTTTCTGAATTATACTATTACAAAGCCTGATTTTCCATGATGTCTCAATGTACTTATTTCTTAAAAGCAATTTGCCTGTGAGCTTCTTTCTGAAAAGTGATACAAGTTGACATTACAATAAGACTGATAACGCAACTAAAAATCCATATAGGCAGAATAAATATTTACGATTAACACAATCCTGAGAACACAAGATAATGGAAATTTAAACGAATTCACAAGGATGAAAGGATACCTCTCCTCTGAAAGAACTTTCGACTACTCTTGCAAACCCCTTAATGAGCACCTCTCTCAAAATCTCAATGTCATATTAGGAGAAGCACAACTTCATGTTTTCTGAATCCCTTTTTATATATTTGAAACGTTCTCCCAGCTGCCCTTTTACATCAGCTCTCATCAACTCTCCAGGAGGATATGGAAACATTCCCCCAGTATCTCCCACAGGACAGGACTAAAGCACGATGCTCACACTGTGAAGGACCTCACGTTGCATTTCAATACCAGTAGTTATGAACTTTATTCTTGTCCATACATGTCCAATACATTTTCTCTTAAGCACAGAAAAGCTTAAAGAAAACTTGGAGATAGAAATTCATTTTCTGCATCTCAATTTTCTTGCCTTTTCTTTCAACCCTTCAGTCAATTACTCCCACCTCCAATATCACTTTGCTCTTTTGTCTTTATTTCTTAATTACCTTGACTTTTCTCTTATTTTCATTTGCATATTTTTACTGCCTGAACAAGTCAACTGTGATATTTAGTGCTGTTCAATACTTCTGTTAACTCCTTTGTATGATCAAGTTGTTGAACAAATATGAATGAACACTTCAGCATTGCTTCCTCTGACTCAGGCTCTGACTACTTGTTTTCTTTGCTGTTATCTGTTGCCTGTATTCCTACTGTTCAGTTGGTAACTAGTTCTTATGTACGTCCTAAAAGCACTACTTTCTACCTCGTTTAATATATCTAATTTCTCTTTAATGGAATATAGTGCTTCCTCGCCCCCCCCCCCCCCCCCCCAAAATGGAAGGCCATACAGCTATACAATTTTTATTGTAGCATTATTATACTGATTGAAGCTTTTGTTTTCCTGTTCCTGATAACCAAATTACAGATCTTTGAGAAACTACAGCTTTTGCATGATTAACAGCAGACACTAAACTGATGTGTTAATAGCTCTGCTAAGTCCATTCTTACTGAGTATGCCCTGATCTTAACTCACAACATGCATCTGGCTATGTATATCATCTTCGCAGAGCTGGAGTACATATACAGTCTCTAATGAGCTCCTGAACATGCTTCAGGCCAGACTGCTATAACTGGGCAAACCCCCTGGATCAGGTCCCTTCCAACCTTAAACATTCTGTGATTTTGGGATTCCCCTGTTCAAGTGGAAACCAAAGCTCTTCTTTTTTTTCTTAAAAAAAAAAAAAAAAGAAAAAAAGAATTAACTGCTGACTTTGTTGGTCTAGACCACTTTACTTTGATTTGCTGTAGGGCATTTAGCTCTTTTAGATAACGCATACTTAATATTCAGTTATTCAACTTCTATACAAGGAAGTGGAGCCTCCCATCCCTCATCTCTAACATCAAGAAGTGTGTTTTCATAGCTAGCAGAATTGTCCTCATGATCTCAAATTGTTATCAAACCATCTCCATCTTAAAAAGAAAATCACCTCTTATTTTCATATTTCAGTTATTGATATTACCCTAGCTTTTCCTGAATTTCATTCTTGCCCTTTGTTTCTCCTAAACTGGAGTAGCAGCACAATTGAAAAAGATGCATATGTTGTTCCTATCAAATTTCTACTCCCTCTACAAATTGTAGCACAAACCCTTTAATTTTACCTTCAGTTTAACAATGACCTATGAGGCTTTGTACAAAGAATGAAAACCAAGAAATTATTTTAGCTTTTGCATAGAATTTAGATGAAGGAATATAAACACATGATTTGGTAGGTGACGTTCTGTATTCTAACTACTTGCAAGGTATAAAAATTAATCACCTTTTAACTGCAAGGTAAGAAATATTTAAAAACAGTTAACTACACACCTAACAAGTAAAGCAGCCTTTTTCATTGTGTTAAGATATGTTAAATGTAGGAAGCATGAAATATAACGGCAACTGAAGACTCATAGGACCAGGTCATTTAACACCTTGCATCTCTTTTAAAACCGAACAAGTGCAATATACAGAAAATGAGGCTTCCTTCTCCATCCATCACTTACTGATGTTTGCACCATCATAGCTCGCTGGTCTCGCATTTTTCGTACAATATCCAGTGGATAAACAGGTTGGTTTCTTTCAATTAAGCACATGGCTGTTTCCATAGTGACCAGTACACCAGTGCGACCGATTCCAGCACTGTGAAATATAGTAGAAAAATAGTCAATAAAATTAGGATTTTGCAATACATCAGATTCTTATCACAATATTATGATGCTAAATAGCCTTACAAAATTACAGAAAGACCTTTCTATGATTAGAGCAGTGCACAAAGCCTATCTCTAAAGCAACTTCAGTAACATTTCTTGCCATTGATTACTAAGAAAATAGTTTTTGTATAAAAAAATTTAAAACCCGAACACAAAGTAAATGATTTTTAACTGTTATAACTGATAATAATCTACATGTACTGATTTTATATTTTTGACTAAAAAGGTAAGAGCTAAATGACTGATTTTTGACAGGTTCTTTATCCACAGAAAAACTTTTCAGTACCATTCACGATGAGTTTACAGGCTTGGTGGAGGATAAAAATGGAGAACAACTTACATTACAGATTATCAGCTCTGCGATACTTACGTAACTAAGCAGTTTCACCAAAAAATTGTAGGAGAAATGAAGAGAAAAAAAACACCTTGTTTTGGTATAGCATAGTCTTAGCATTTTCATCTAATTCAAGCTATCTGCTGCCTTTCAGACACTTTTCAAAGTAAATGCTTGTTCAAAGGCTGAACCAAATCTGTAATCAGAATTTTAAAACACAAGTACCTGCAGTGAACAAGGACCGGCTCATTCTCCACTCTCTTTGGTCTCATACAGGTCACAAACTCCAAGAAGTCCATGGAGTCATCAGGAACACCATGATCAGGCCAAGCAACGTACTGGAGATGGGTGACGTTGTGCTGCTGTTCTGTCTAAAATATAGTAAGGTTTTCAAAAAGTGTTCAATGTTACAACTCCTGTATTGACAGACACAAGTTATACTTTTCACAGTGAGCATATTCTGCAGATGTTGTGAGAAGTAGGACATGGAAAATATTTGTTGTTTTATAGTTCAGAGTAAAGCATAAACATGTAATTCTTAACATGCAAAAGACTAACTGTTGCTAAATCAACGAGTTACCAAATTTAATTTCTGTGATCTAAACAGATTTTCAATTTCTTGATTTATTGACTCTTGACCAATTATACCTTGACATCAACAATTCACCTGAGGTAAAATGCTACAAGACTTACTTATAACAGTATCATGCAAGAGTTTAGAACAGAATGAAAAATAGAAAAAAAACAGCTGAAAACAGAAGAAGCATTCAGAACAACAGCAGGGTATTGGGGCTGCCCAATCACAGCTCAAAAGCATGGTTTTGTTTTTACATTTCACAAAAAAGGGGCTATACGTCCTGTACTACATGTAGCATTTAGGAACGCTATGCTGGCGTACTGGTTCTGTGCTGTAAGACTCATATCACTCGTTCATTACCTGCAGTCTATTAGGTTCTCTCACAAGAAATAACTGAATGCCATTTTTATCTCATTCTGCAATCCAATTCAACCTCTCAAAGTGCAGCTGTGTATCTATTCTAAATATACGTGTCATTACAAATTCAGTCACAATACAAAGTTTTCTGCAACATTTGTCACTGTGGTTTGTTAGAAAACGCAAATATATATGTAGTTCAGTGTATATAGATAGATGTGTGTTTATTGTAAACATATGATTTCTGTTCCATCACAGAAAAACATTTTTCTTTACAAACACAACTTTACTTGAAAGATTCTGCTATATGAAGAGCTTTTTCTTTTTCATTCAATTATACCTAAAAAAACAGTTTTACCAAAGTTCTTTCAATTTAACTCTTTGTTAACTTTGACTAGAAAACCACTCAATCACCTTTGCATCCAAATTGGGCTCCACTGCTATGCTACAAATATAACTAATGATTGGGGTGGAGAGAAAAACAAAATGTAAAGAAAAAGCTCTGCTGCATCATACAATGAGGATCTCTCTCTTCACAAACTGAAACAAGCCTTCACATTGTCCCTTTATTTCTTCCACTTGTTTAGCAACGGTTAAACTGTTAGCTGTGTTTTACCAATCTCAATAGTCATATTTAGCATTTGACACCCTACTGAAATAAAACCCTCCTTTATCACTGCATTAGTCTATAAAAGCTGACCTCTCACTAATGGTCCATGCAAGAATGCTTTCGTAATGCTAGTGACTTCAAGAGGTTTTTTGTTGCTGTTATTATTTTGTCCTTAAGCTAACAATTACTGAAATATATGACCTGTTTCAAATGACTTTGATTTCTGCTTTCCTCTTCCATTAGGGGAAGTGGTTCCACACCCAGGGAGCAGGTCAGTAAGACACACAAGTAAAGCGACAGAATACCTACTGCTTATGTACCAAGCAGAGTGCTAGGAAATGGGTTTATTCCAGGCAAGGTAATTACAGAAATTTACCAAAAAGGCATTTTACAAGCTCAGAAAAGAGGAAAGAGTTAACTATTAATTTTTACTTGTTAGTAATCCAGGCCTGAATATATTGAGTTGACTTTTTTTTTTTTTAACGGTACTTTATAGACAACAAGTACAACAAGCACGTTGCATAAGATCTCTTCAGAGTAAGAATACACTGTAAGAGCATGCTGTTAGTCCTCAAAACAGCTTCTTCTGGTGTGATCATCTTCCATTTTCTGCTACGTGCCCTATTCATTCCTAGAGACCAACGTACTTGTCCATTAGTTACTCCAGGTATTCCTCAAGTTTCAACATAGTTTTTTAGTTATTGGCATTTTTATATAATCAGCTTGTTATTCTTCTGGTTGTGCTGTTCCGAGATGATACACATTGTTAAAACTTAATCACTATATCATTTGCTTTTCAAAATGCCAAAGTATTTTAAGTGCTTCAATTTTTATTAGTAAGTTAAAGCTGTTGTAAACACTATGCATAGTCATGTTAGAACTAGTTGTTTTTGAACTCTAATAATGTCTCATTCAGAAAATACAAAACTATTACTGTGAAGTCTAGAATTCTAGTTATGTTTAGTTTTTTTTTTTTAATCTTTATCTAGTGCTCAGAAGCTAAACAAAAAAGTGGTAGAATTATAGTTACTGGTTCCATAGTTAGCCCCACTGTGTATGTCCTATTAACAGTATTTTTAAACATGTTATTCCTACCAGACCCTGTTTCTCTGTACAAAATTGGTAATGAAAAATTAAGAGGTACCTTCTTCTTACACTCAAGTTTCTTATCAAACCATTACTGTCTGCAAGTCAGCTTAAATCCTTACCACAGATTTATTTTTTTCCACTAAGATTTTCAGTGACAATCGCTATAGTAGCATCCTAATTACTGCTAAATGAAAAATTTCTCTTTATAAAATCTGGCTTTATTAGTCCTTTTTTACAAGTCTAAACATATATATATTTAGCTGCATCAGGGCTTGACGCCCCCCTCCCCCCCCCCCCCCCCATTTACTTAGCAAGCAGCTTCAGAGGTCTAAGACATCATATCTGTGTCCCATAGTATTTGTTATTTTCCTTCTGCTCATGATTATTATGGCTGCAGCAAAAATGCTGGCTGAAAAAGAGACGTACTTGCATTTGCTATTTCTGTGCAAATTCAAGACATCTAATTGCATACACAGCTTCACTGTGGTTAAGCTAACATCCTGGATTTTGCTCAAAAACAGTCAGAGTAAAGAGCCATGATATTTTCTAATAAGTCTACCACTGGGATTGCAACTCCTGACAAAGTATAGGGTTGGCAGAGGTAATCTCTCAAATAGCTGCTGTACCTCTTCAGAGACAATCTGTCAAAACTTTTAGCAACAAAAATATCCATCCTTCATCTTTTGGAAGTCTGTTCCTTGCTTCTTATAATTACACCATAGAGCCGGCTTCCTCATTTCATTCTGCTATAATGACTCTCCCCGATAAATAAAAAAAATCAGGTGTTCTTCAGGAAAAGAGCACACACAGCTAAGAATTATAATACTCATATTGAAGGAAGGAAATTTAGGTTCAAGCAGTCAACATTAATTTTGACTTTTCTTAAAGTCCAAGCAATTGAGTTTGCATTTTCTTTTTTCCCTTTAGGTTATAAGTTAATCTTCAGTTAAAAAAAAAAAAAAAGATATTTTTCTACATTAACCTTAAAATGGTCCTATTATCTAAGGACCTGTTTTCTAAGCAAGAAAAAGGTATGCTCTTTGCTAATGGGCTTCAAAAATATCTTGAAAGCTGAAAGTCAATGGTCAGGCTTAAGGCTTAGTTTCCGTTCCCATCTCATTATGCCTCTTGACACCCTTGCTATAAAACTTTTAACCTACTCTTGTTCTTCAAATCTTTACTATTCAAAACCAACTTATTTTTCTTCTACCATGAGTATTTTACAGAAAAGAATACATCCAGACCAGACACTTCATATTTAAAGTACCTCTGCAGTGCAGCAGGTTTGTTCAAGACGGTTGTGACACTGTCAAATTTATATAGATTTCAGTGGAAAGAAAATACAAGGTCTTGTTTAATGTGTGGATAGGTTGTTTCTCTGAAACTTTTGCAGGAATCTGTAACATGAACAAACCAAACCTTTCCCTCAAATTGCCATATGACATGCAATGCCTAAGCCTAAACAATTAAGATCTCTAAAAAACTACAAAGATTCTATTTTCAGCTGTTTACAGCAGAACGTGTTGCTTATCTATGTTATCTGTTTCACCTAATATTAATTTAATGCAATCACTAGAAAGCCTGCATGCTGGTCATTCATAAACAGAAAGATACCACTTGTTCTTTGTCTTTCAATTTTACCTTCTTTCAGCAAACAGCAATATCCTTCCTTAGCAAAGTGAATTTATGCTTGATTTTCAATTTCTTTGAATTGCTACTTCAATTTATTTCCTTTTCCTTCAAACCACCTTCTCCATCATTGTGATGCCAATGGAAAGTGTTAGCTTTTAAATTAAAAAGAAGCTTTTCTCCCCAAATCCCTCTATTTGCATTGTCATCGTCTGCGCAATCACGTTAAGCAGTCCATATTATGACACAAGGAATTGTCTTAATTAATCATCTTGACTCGGGTTGTCAGTGCTCTCCTGTGGTGCTCACTCGTTATTATGGCAGTGGTGTAATTGGTCTTTAAAGGATTAAATTAAATCCATTTTTTAACATTGAATTCTTTTCTTTGTGGTTGAATGATTTATTTGAGTTAATAAAACAAATCAGGTGGGAGAATGACAGGGTACTTTGGAAACAACTAACAAGATGTGGCAGAATGAAAAAAAACTTGCAACATTTCTTATTTCAGGCTCTTTGAATAATATGCTTCAGTAAGCATTGTCTTCACAGCCTTGTTAGGTTTCACAGCTGGGTTCTAGTTAAAATTAACTGAAATCAGGAAAAATGCTTGTTTAAAGGCAGAGGAAATCAGAAAAAAATGCTCAAAATGTAACTGTCTAAAATTGGAGAGGTTGGTATGCTGCAAGGCAATTATCTTCAAGGAAACTGAATGAAAGATTATCTTAGACTTCTCATTCTATTTTTTTGAATGATTAAAAGTAACCAATTATCTTGTTTTACAAAATAGTGCACTGTGTGATGAATTTAGCACTTGCACTACACAATTTCTCTCCTTGGGGGACCAGAACAAATGGACCAAAAATGTTTTGAAGTTGCTTTAAAAAAAAATAATAAAATAAATAAAAAAAAACTTAGTTCTTTATATGCTTTCTCTTCCTTTTACTATAGGATTGATTTCAATCTTGGTCTTGAAAACAGAAGGGCCAGAAATTAAACCATATTTAATTTCACAAGGCTTAGAAAAGCTCCAAGTATTTCATAGATCCGCAGTCACTTGCTGATCTTCAATTACAGGTGAAGAAGCATCAAGATAAACTGTGTCAGAAAAATCCTAGGAAGTTTCTTGTTCCTCAAATCTTCCAAACAAATATGAACAAAAGGCCAAGAGCATCATTTCATAAACTTCTCTTTTTAGCTGTTTTCCCTTAAGACAAATTAGAAACCTGTGCAACTTAATCCACAGGAAACTCTTTCACAAATATGCCTTTCCAACAGGAATCAAGTCTCTTGTGAGGTTTGAAGCTTTATCCATCTTACTACTAAAAGCTACTTCATAAAGACCAATGCAACGATGCTCACATTAACTCAGGGACTAATAAAACCCTGATTTGAATTCAGATGACTTTTTATGTATTCTTCAAAGAACCCAACAACAATATTTGTGACAGAGAGCACATATAAAGCTTTGCAAATTCTACTTTTAAGCAGAAGATGCCCCCAAGAGAATATATTTGATCAGCTTTAAAAAGGCAGCTCAAATGTCAAATGGTATGTAAAACAAGGAGATACTTCAAGATACTTCAGTGTTTCAAAGAGTTTCTTTCACTAGATTTTGAAATAAAAATCTTTGTACATCTTTTGCTCATCTGAAATTCCAAACTCACACAAGGCTTCCAGTTATTAGAGTCCTGTTTTTACTGCATTGGGCAGCTGGATGATGAGTGGTTGAGTGTGACCGCTCCATTTAACTGTATAAACAAACTTGCCCTTAGTGGAAAAAGGGATTAAAAACCAGAGCGCAATCAAAACAACCTCCTTCCCAACAAAAATGCATCCACCTTGGCCTAGCTTTTTAGAGTTATTAGAAGAATTTAGAATAATTTTTAAAATCACACCATTTTGTCTCATGAAAATGAACTCTGAGCAAGCATATGCCTTTGCATTAGAAATGATGTTCTAAACCGATAGCTTCTATGGGACAACTTTGGGTATGAGATCCTTGTCCTATCAAATCTGTTAGTATGTCTGAAAAAGCACACTAAGCTCTTACATTGCCTTTATCTCAAAAAAACTTTTATGAAAAAAATTCAACAGGATTTTTACATACCACATGCTAGTAACAACACACTGGAAGTGCAAACACATAATGGTGATTTTACTCAAAATTATGAAACAGTGATAAACACTAGCCAGGAAGAAGCATTGGAGGGGAGAAGCATTACCTAACCAAATTTAATTTGCAATCCATTAATTTGAATGACAGCAAATAGAAGTTTGCCTATTGCTCCTTGACTGGATGGTTTCTCATAACTAGAAACCGAGACAGTGTAAACAATCCTAATTGAAAGATCTTTGAATAGCATAAGCGCTAGTATCTTGTACGGTTAGGACTACAACAGAAATCTGAATCACATTAAGACAAATTTATGTGCACTGTCAAGATTCAATTGATTCAGTTACAAATTTATGAGACTACAGGACTGGTGATCTTGCTGTAAGAATGCCAATGAAACACTGCACTTTAAAACCTTTTTTTTTTTTTTTTTTTTTGTTAATACTAGCAACTCTGGTAACACTAAAGCACAATCACACAGAAGATTGACTAGTACTAAAACTGTAGATTAGCATTTGGTCAGTTCAGTGATTTCTTATACAAGTATCTTATGATAGCATAAACCATTCGTCTTTTTAGAAAATATTTGTGACCACAGAAATTTGGAGAAGAGATAGAGGGAAATACGTAAGAATGTAGGAGAACTTATGAACAAAAGCCAAACTTCAGACCCTATATTCAGGTTGTGGGAAGTATAGATGTTATCTGAATATAAATTTCACTACATACATACATAGCTCATACCTAAGAAGTATCCCGTGTATTTCACTTCTGCTTTGCTTTATAACCCTCTCATTAGCAAAAACTATTATAAGCTAAGGAGTTTTAGAACTGTGACAAAAGATGATAAAAAGGAGCAGGTGAAATTCTGTGTCTTCTCTAAAATTGACATTATTGTGATTTGCTTCATTACTAGCTATTCTAGTCACATGTGCTATTAGCCAAGTGCCCCATATTTTCACCGTGAAAGAGCACACTTAGAAAAAAATCTCATTGAAAATCTAAATATTTGTGAAGAGTCAGTGACTGCAACAATGTTTACAGCGAAGCACCGAACTTCTTTATGAAGCTCATCACAGTACCTGTACAGCATAATGGATTAACATATTACAGGACAATGTAACCCTTCAAAAAGTACGTTTTCAGGAAACTCTATAGAAATAATAATACGATGTTGATTCATATTATATATATACACATATCTTTTATGAAATGTGTATATTTACACACAGATGCGTATACTCCCAGTCTGTATCTTCCTATCTACATAGGTATTCATTCAGCTTGCTTGGATATAATTTAAGACAGCAGGCACTTACCTCAACATTTGTAACTACCATTTCTCTAATAACATATGCAATTGTACAATCTTCAGAGTGGCATCTGACACGAAAGCTGCCATATTCCATTACATCTGGTGGATCAGGCCAATACTGATGACATTTTGTCTGTGAAGACAAAAGGAAAATTAAGTACACATCAAGGCTTTAAACAAGTACTTCTGCTTCTAGCCTTCCCACCTATGCTATGTTTCAGAGAATTCAAGGAGCAACTGCTTTGGTTTGTTGGTGAGGTGTTTACATCCAAATTGGAACCTAACATGACAGAATGGGCTAAACTCTCTATAAACTTGCGGGTTTAGACATTTATAATAAAAAAAATCAAATAGACAGGATGTAAGATAAGAGCTTTCTGTCTAGTACTAAACTGCCATCTCTGAAAACAATTTCTCAAAACATAAGTTAGGAGGAGAAACATGGATTCGTTCCATCTTAAGAAGTAAAGCGTGTGTGTGTGTGTGTATAGGGGGGAGGGATTAATTACTATCTCAGCTACCAAGTAGCGCGTTACGGTGAAGACAGACATCTCCCAGAAGTGTGTAATGCAAGGTCAATAGACGACTGAATAAAGGTGCAAAAAGGAAAATTCTGATTAGATGTTGGCAAAAAAAATTGATGAGGATGGTCAAGTACAAAAACAAGCTGCTCTAAGAGGCTGTGGAATCTCCATCCTCTGAAATAATCAAAACTTAACTAACGTGACCCTGTGCAATCTACATGGATTTCAGAGTTGCCTCTTCTAAGCAGATAGGTGGAACAGTATCTCCAGAGATACCTTCAGAACCGAATTCAGTTTAAGGGCATAAAAAATGCAGTATCTATTGTTTAACGCCTAACAAAAGTCATCAACATTATGTTGATGTGAGAAGAAAAAAAAGAATGTTTTAGAAAACCCTGCAAAATAGTTTTTATTAAGTCAGTGAAATTTGCTTTTCAAATATGAGTTGGGCTTCAAACATTTGAGTGCTACTTCAAGATTTCATATAAACAATGATATTTCCCCAAAATGATAAACAATGCACCGTTACATATAATGCTCAGATTTAAAGATATGTGAAAATTGAGATATTCTCTGAAAAACAAAACCAGTGTCTAGGATCAGAATCATTAATACAATTAGCTTTAGTGGGTGCTCATGTGCATGCAAGTAATTACAGGGAAGTCTTCCAACTCCAAGAAGAGTTGAGAAAGTAAATGTACTGGTAAATGGGATAGGTAGACAGAAGAGAGAGCATGGAATTCTGAAGTTCCGGGATTCACTGGTGATTTAGGGTTTTTGTTTCAGTGTTCTGTCATAAAAAGGCTTTAACACCCCTTTTTAATCATCTGTAAAGTCCTGATCATGAGGATAGCAGAGAAAAAAATTAATACATTTCAATGGTTTTCCTCCCCCCCCCCCTTTAAAGGGGATGGGGATTTTTCTTTTGTATGAGAAAGACAAGATAAAAGTTGAAGGGAAAGTTTTACCTATAAATCTCATAAGGTGCTATATATTTCCTTTACATTCATCTTCAGATGACACCTGCTTGGGCATTCATCAAATCCCACTTCATTTACAAGAACATCCATCTATTGGCCTTGAAAATGCAATCTTGACCCTCTAGTGTCATTAAAAAAGTGCCACTGCCTAGCTAACTAGCTTAGTCTACCACTTCAATCACATATTCTCTCTTTAGGCATCTCATCTTCTCTACCTCTCATCTTCTCTTCTGCAATATACTACACTATCAACATTTTCCTCTGTTCTCTTTCATTCAGAATCAAAACCTTGACAGTATCTAAGACCCTAAGACTACTAAGACTACTGCCAGTCATGCTGACAAACTACCATCATTTGTTCTTTCCAAAGTTAGAGGTAAAGACTTAGCTCCTCTTTCCTCTGACCCAAATTTTCCATAGATGATTGTTAAGAAGATTCAGCTTCTATAGGATGTCAGTATGAGCAGTCAGAGCAGTCTAGCTCTTCCCTCACTTTCTTTAGGATTTACACTTCAAAACTGATAAGCTTTCTGGCATGTACTGCTTACTGCTCTATTCAAATGGTTTGATTTGAAAAGCAGGGCAAAGTTCGATGAGCACATTTCTAATTTACATTCCATCACAAACCTTGAATGAGTATCAGAGCTCTGTATTGCAGAACAGTGCAGTTGAAGACTTGATCAGACTGGTATAAAGTTTTACGAAGTGGTCAGAGGATTTCAGTTACAGATAGAAAAATGCTACCAAATACTATGCTGACAAAAAAAGTGCAAGAAAAAAAAAAAAGGGAATATGCTAGTCCAGGTTTTCCCTCAGCACGACACACCAGGATAGCCCTGAAAGAAATAAACTGCTTAAAGCACTCTGTAAAATGTTTTATAAGAGATATTCCTGCTTTGTGTTGAATGTTTTTTCCAGCCAGCTGCATGGAACTTCACTAAGCAGAAAGATACAGATCAGGTACAAGCAGGTGGGAATGCTGTGGATCTAGTTTCCAGTTCAGTTAAAGCTGTGGCTTTCTATTTTTCAGGTCTGTACAGAGAATATATTGCTTTTGAATTGCATAAGGTAACCTGATTAAGACTCCCTGGAAGATACTGAGTAGTTTTAAAATCATATTCAGCTTCACCACAGTGGTTCATAACTGGTAAAGCATGCCTCAAACACATTAGAAGCTAGGCTGCATAGGGCAAACATGGTCTGTGAGAATGTGGAGATGCATGCAGTTAAACACATACCTATCTATAACAAGTCAGCCACAACCACACAAGCTTGTTAATTCAGTTTTACTGGTGGAAACAGTTCGGACACTGCATGAGAGGTGAAAAACTTGTACTTGTTTTCATCAAAGAAGGGGAAGAGAAAAGGCAGTCTGGGTCATATGGTTAGAGAAAGAGGAAGAGCTGAGCTGAGCTGAACTAACTGAAACAGAGCACTGACAATTTTCTCGTCTACACAGAAAGTCATGAAGCGCTAAGTCCAGCTCTTCTGGATGGTTTTACCACAGAATAAACTAAAAATTGAAAATGCGTATGAAACAATTATTAAAAGTAGACATCTTCAGGAAACATCTCATCATAAAGGCAAAACAACCACTTGCAAGTCTTCCAGGTTTGAGGTGACTCAAAGACAAAAATGAAAGTATTTAATTCCCCAAAACAGAGTCTACAACTATATGCCTACTTCCACAACTTAAAGGTCTATATGTAAAAATATGTTTTGAAACTTTAAAAGCTACTATACGAAAATGAAGTACAAGACCAAGCTGTAAATCACTTAGTAAAGAAAACCTTAACAGACCTTTTCATGTGAATGTAAGTAAAGTCTCAGCGTGGATATACAATCAATAAAGAATGCATGCCACTGCAAGAGACATGAAAAAATGGAGAGGATCCAGCAGAGGGCCACCTAGATCAGTAAAGGATTGGGTAACTTGACATATGAAGAAAGGCTGAAGAAACTGGGCTTGTTCAGCCTAGAGAATAAAAATCCAGGGGGATTTAAGCAGGTATTCAATATCTGAAAGGTAGGTATACAAAAAGCTGTGCTGTCTTCACAAGGATGTGCAGTGACAGGCCAATAAACAATGGGCAGAGGTTGCTTCAGGGGGAAATTCTTCCAGGATACAAGAATAAAATTCTTCACTGTTAAGAACAATTAACCTTGGAATATGTGAAACAGCAATTAAACATTGGCACTTCTTAGGTCCAAACAAGCGATGGAATATCCTTTCCAGGGAGTGTTTAAGACTTGCCTCAGCAGAGCCCTAAATAACTGAATCTAATGCTTTCCTTTCAACAAAAGGACATGACAGACTTTTCCATGACCACAATCATCTACACAAACTGCATTACCAAATCAATGATGATCAATGCTCACCAAGGTCACTGTTCAAAAATCTATACAGGTTTCAGTATATACCAGTGGGACCCAGTTAAACCTTCAATAAGGCAGTTTAACCTTAAAGCAAGATCATGCTGTAATGCATAAATGGTTTATTACAAATATTAATTATAATAAGTTATATTATAAATATTATAAACATTAAGTAGTAATTAGATGAACTACTAGTGTTGTAAGAACACTGTTTCAATAGTTAACAGTAGGTAGGAAACTTCAGCAGAGCCCAACTACTCTGTGCTAGCAAGAAAAAGCAAGCAGAAGTGCAAACCAGTCTGTTCCCCCCCTCTTCCAATACTGCAGTCTCATGGCTGAAGGCAAGAGCAAGGCATGCTCTGTTTCTGAGGGCCCTAAAAGATAACTCAGTCTGCACAGGACAAGCAAGCAGGAAAAAGAATAACAGCACTCTGTCACTCCTTAACATGCACTCCTCCAAAAGTACAGCATGCCTGGTACGTATCCAGCTGCGTCCTTAAGAATGCTTTCCTGTCCCATACCCCTGAAAGAAAGTGATGAAGGAAATGAAACAACCCTAGGTAAAGACAACTTCCTCAGCTTAGGTTAATACCTCTTTCATGCCACTAAGAGCTATGCACGACTTTAGTTTTTGACAGCAATTCACTGAATGGGAAAAAAGTCTTCATTTTTCCATTTGACAACATTTTGTGTGTTTAATGTGAAAATATTTTTAACACACAATGATGCTTATAGCAAGAATACTTTACAGAAAGTTATTGTAGGGACAATAATATACAGTAACTGGGTCACATAATGAAAGCTGCCCTTCACATTTTTCTACGGCAAACTGAGCGAAGAAACTAGAAGAACTGATGAACAACTTCAGTTCATCTGAGTGTCATTTGTGGAAGATAAGCAACATGACCTTTTTTTTTTTAGATGTCAGACATAAGACTGAAGACAGATGTCTTAAAGGACTAACTGTGTCAAAATGCTAGAGCTATAAACATAGGCCCAGAAACATACTTACTGATGCAGGAAAGTGTAACTTGCCCCTCTGCCTCACACTCATTTCATACACTCCCATAATGGCTTAACCTTTAAGCCTATCAGTGTGTTAAGTGTGTTTTATTTATTTTTTATTTATTTTTAACTACTACAGCTGAGGCTGAAAATTTTGAAATGTTACAGTTTGTTCATTCTGCCTTTTTAGGGCTCAGTTTTCAATGACTTACAAAAAGAAATTATTCAAATTTTAACTATTATGCCCATAACTTTTACTGTAGTAGTCTTGTTTCTCCTTTCAATCTAAATAAAAATATAGTGCAGTCATTTCTACAACAAAAAAAAAATAATGAACTTTACTGGATTTTTTTTAATCCCATGCTATAAATCTTCACACTGTTGAAAATAGATATATATATCTAGAATATAATATCTCTGGGGCTTGAAAAGAGGAATGGCATTTGCCAATAGGGATATTCTGGCAAAGTTGTACATCTTTTTCTGTCTCTAAAAATTCACTCACAAACTGTGGTCACATCTGAATGTAAAGAAAACTCAGAAAGCGCATGGTACATAAATGCAAAGGCCGGAAGGTTAGAAGATAGCTGCATATTGCCTTGAAAGTTCCAACTCACTGAGAAAAGTACAGACAAATATTGGCCAGTGCTTCTTAAGAAAAGGAAGTCATTTTGATTGCAATACAGAGGAAAGATAAGAGAGCGTTTTTGTGCCAGATGATGTTCAATAATGTCTATCTTTATGAATCACAGAATCATTAAAGTTGGAAAAGACCTCCAAGACCATCTGGTCCAGCCATCACCCTACTCTCAATGTCACCCACTAAACCATGTCCCTAAGCACCATGTCCAACCTTTCCTTGAACACCCCAAGGGACGATGACACCAGCACTTCCCTGGGCAACCTGTTCCAATGCCTGACTGCTCTTTCTGAGAAGAAATTTCTCCTTATTTCCAACCTGAAATGACTAGATGTGTGGTCTGACCATGGTTAAAATTTATTCTTTTCAGCTTTTACACTTCTTGCATACACTTTGATGAGGAATTACATTGTTGTTTAAGTGCTCCTTCTCAATCATGATGCTATTTAGGACCTCAACTATTTGCTCTCTTGCATTCCAAAAACATTAGTTTTTGACTGGGATACCAGGTAAATTTGATAGTGTAGAATAGATACAGGAAATAAAGATAAACTAAGGAATATATACAGGAAATAAACTAAAGATACCTTTACTAAGGTAAAGGCATCCAAACATCATTTTTTCCCACTGTTCAGTTTTTAGCTTCTGAAACTTCAAAAACAATTCCTTTCTTTAATCACCTAAAACCTTCATCTTTAAAACTAAAAAGGACACCTTAACTCAAACTACAACAAAATGCAACAGATATTGCTTTAATTTTCACTGAATTATCCTGACTTATGCTATTATTATTATACTATTATCCTGAAACTAATGGAACACTAGAATTTAAGCAAAATTAGAGGAATTAGAGCAATTTTAGGAAAGAACCTTTGACTTAAGTAAAAGCAAGCAGGTTATATTCTGACCACTAACATGCTTAATTTAGTAAGTAGTGAAATGGCAGATTCTGGTTTGAAGCCAGACTGGAAGTTTTGCTCAGTGTGCTCAGAACTTCCAGATGTGCTGAACCACTGGGTCACTGCAACATGGAGCTCAGTTCTTATGGGAAAGGACAGCATGCAATAGCTGGCTGATCAACAAAGTCGGACTCAGTACAGTGATTTCTGTTTATCTGATAGCTGGTTTGTTTTCAAAGAAACATAACAGAAAAAAAAAAACGAAATCTCTTCCTCTAAGTAATTCAGAAAGTCTGGCCTTCAGAGAAATGATTCAACAGAATAAGGTGGCCTATTTTAGGGTTATTTAATCATAACAATGGGAGAAATAGTTTGAAGGCATAGTATATTTCTTTAGCATACAAAGAACCTGAATATACTTACCCGTCCTCGTTCTGTGAGAGTTGTTAACATAATAATCAGCGACAGCTTGTGATCCCAGACAACTTGCCAGAAGTGTGCACATGTGTGAGGAAGAGGTCCTTGTGTAGCAATGTACCTGTTCACAATGCCCACAGAAGGAATTTCCATCTATAAGGAGAAAGAAATGCCCTATGTAAAATTTGTTCTCACTACTCAATTAGTGCCTTTTTTTTTTTTTTTTTTTTTTTAAATATTCAGCATTTCATTCAATCAGAGAAAGTTTTGAGGAAAGATTAAGAATACGAGCTGAGCAAGAAGACCATCAAGATCACAATTTGTTATGTGATAATCTTCAAACATTTAATTTAAACAAATTCTATACTATAGATACTACATCCCTTCAACTGAAATAGGAAGAGCTAATTAATACTGAAAATGTATTTCAAAACTTGAAACTGCAAAGCTTTCCAAGTTTTCTTTAATATTTAGTAAGGAGTAACGGCAAGGTATACCAAAGGTGCACTAGCAAAAGCTATGTAATAGTTGATACTGGATACATTAAGTTAATAGCTTATTCTTTCCCAAATGTATCTGATACACAAACATTCCCCCCGCCCCCTTTTCCTTGTCTCCCATCTTAAACACGTGATTTAGGCAATGAGAGTTCTGGTTTCTCTTCCGGACCCTTTATAGTATAGCTGATATGCTACAAGTGGTTCTACAGGAAAAAAGCTTAGTTTTAAGTTATAGGAGACAACCTCAGAATTTACAAAATAGAGAAAAACGATTTACAGAAAGAGCTGAATCAAAATTACAGATTTCATCTACATTTTGAAAAAGATTGGTCCTAATACCTAAATTAGCTAACAAGCTAATTTGGAAAGGTTTATTTTAAAATATACAGTCAAAGGCTATCAGAAAAACAACAGGTTGGAAAATGTGATTGACAGACAAGAACTGTTCAAACACTTCCAAGTTTTCTAAGGTATTTATTGAGAAATTAAAGTTGACAAAATACCTAATTTAAGCAATGCTAAACTATTTTTAATCTCCAAGACTCTGATCAGACAGGAGAACACTTTCAGTAACTAACAAAAACCTACAAGAGTTAACTGCTCTGCTTCATCAATTTAATGCATCATTATTCACAGCCACAAGACAAAAACCCGAAGACAATTTTCATTAAAAAT
This sequence comes from Cygnus atratus, assembly GCF_013377495.2. Taxonomy (NCBI): domain Eukaryota; kingdom Metazoa; phylum Chordata; class Aves; order Anseriformes; family Anatidae; genus Cygnus; species Cygnus atratus. The sequence goes on from NC_066363.1 coordinate 91,443,973, forward strand.
ATTATTAAAAAATAAAGCTTAGTCTGGAATGTTGCCCATTTTCTCAGGTCTACATAAGGAGCTAAATATTAAACCCACAAAATTATGTCATGCAGTATAGGAAAATTATGGTGGATTCCATGTGCTTTTATCTGCTGTGTATCAGAGTGACCACCTGTTTCACAAGAGACATCTCCTCTTTTACATTATGAATCTACACATCTTTCACATTTATGAATCCCCAAAATGTAAAATGAATAACCCTTATTCCTTACAAAAGGCTAAATTTAGTCTGCTATTGTAATATAGAAAGTGAGCAAATGCAGGTCTCTGTATGACTTACATTCACATAATTCGCATTAATGTAATCTTCATCTCCCTGCAGTATTATCCTTGTGGCATCATCTGCACACAAAAAATAAAATAAAGAAGGAATTAAATTAGAAATTAGAGGTCATGCTTCCCTTTTAAGTCAAAAAAACGAGGAATTGCAGACATAAACAGCAGGTTACAAAACAAAATAGATCTTTTAGAAAATAAAATGAACATTTATATAACTTGGATAATATAATTAAATCTTTACAAAGAGATTAAATACAACAGTCTTATAAACTATCATTTAGAGCACAAAAATATGCAAAAAGTCTGTACTTAATACTCACAAGGTAGAACATCTTTGTATCGATTCTTGTCCATATTCTGAGGTACCTTTGCACATGTAACAGCCAACCCTGGTTTCTTTCTATAAAGTTGCTGCAAGGCAGAATTTAAAAATAGGTGAGTTTTGGGGGGATACGGTTGTGCAAAATTCCTGAGTTTTATTTATATACATGTATCTTTTTATGTGAAAATAATTTCTATTATTGCTAGTCCATCATCATCATCTCTAGAAGAATTTCTAGGAAAAAAGAGAAAATATGCAAATCATTGATATACATAAACTGTTTTCTTGCAAAGTCTTCTTTGTCTTATAAGATGTACCACACAATTGTGGGAGGGCTAGAAGTAAAACTGAGAATGAGCATGGAAGAACTGAGCAATAAAAAACATCAGAAGAAAAAAAATAGACACCGATATTTCTTGGAATCAACTGTAATACAAAAACTCAAACATTTTCTGGACGAAAACTACTACATACAACCCTGCAAATATTTGAAAAAGCAAATCTTTATCACAGTCTCTTAATACGTTACTCCCTTTCTTTTGGGCCAAGCTCTACCTCGCAAATTTTATCTGAAGTGAATGTGGGCAAGTATGCATATAACCAAAAATAAATTTTAAGATCAAAATGCATTGAGAGCATGGTTTAAGTCAATAAAGGGTACAGGAGGAAAAACACAACAACAACAAATCAAGAAATGCAATTATACAATTACAATTTTGCTGTATTAAATATACATGAAAGCAACTTACAAATGAGTAACCTGGCTGTGCCAGAGTTTTAAGTACTTCACGAGACTCTTAACATAGATGTAATTACATCTTTCATGTTTAAAGATTTAGAATATGGTTTCACACATAAAATTAAGTGAAACCAATAGGATGCTAAAATCCCCTACTTTAAGAGAAAGGGAATAATGTACAAAAATATTCTATTAAAAGACTTGCTGAATCCTGGGTCTCAGTATCATGGCTCACCACATTTTTCAACTGCAGAGCATGAATGAGGAAGGATGCCATGTGGGGAGAGAACTTGATAACCTATGTAGCAATTAAACAGCTTCCATTAGTTATAATTTAAGTTCCATTTTACCTGAGTCAAGTTAAGATTTCTACTTTTTGTGGAAGACAAGGAAGAATAATTTAATGTTAAGTAACGGTTCTGGAGTTTTGTTGTTGTTGCCTGACAAAAAAGTCATATACCATTGACAGACTTGTTAAATTCTGCTTAACTGGACATAAATTATAATTATAGGAATATGTTCTGGAAAAACTTTATATGTGATAATGTACTAAATAATTATTCTCTATTTTACTAACATGAATGGAGATTGTGAGAGTTACCAAAGCCAATGAGATGTTGCAATTGTCTCTGCTTCTGAAGGTCACTAAACAATGAATTGAAAGAAAAAAGATCGCTAAGCTATCACTAAACTAAGTTTATTACATTACAAAAGGGTTCTGCACTTTTTTTTGTAACATCAAGAATATCCTTTTATAAATGCTATCAGGAAAAAAAAAGTCATAAATAATCAAACATTCTATGAAGATTATTAAAGAAACATTGTCAAAGTTGTTGACTAAATTTATGCACAATAAGCACAATTAAAAGCTAGCTGATATCTTTTGAGTTACTGTTTCGGTAGCTAACAGACTTGTTACTACAGCATTGTAACTACTGGTGTGGATTTTGGAGATCTGATTGAAACCAGAGCCTAGAATTTCTTTTAAAAAAAGTGGGGAAAATCTTAACACTCACAAATTTTGGAAACAAAGCAGTCCTCATAAAAGGAATGGTTATACAATAAATAACGCCACAACTCTTCAGCAATCACCATTGAATCTCATGGCATTTTTAGCAACAATGAAGGAAAAACGTCAAAAACAGGGAAAGAAGGCATTGCTGTTCTACAAGTTTCCAGAGTTAGAAAGGATTATGCCAGACTTCAGCTATGTGAAATTAATAGATAACAACAACCAGGGTTTCTCCAAAGTTACAAAAAATGTTTGGATCCCCAACAGCTAAATGAACACAAACATACTCACACTCTAATTTGTCTCCATTAGAGAAGGAACTGAATTATCTTTTCTCATTTCTTACGCTAACGCTGAAGAACTATTTTAATAAACTACAATAACATTTTATTAGTCAGTTTTCTAGGATATTCTCTGCTGATATGTTGAAGAATATAACAAACAATAATGAATTAATCTATACAGCAGTTCATCCAAGTCTTATCTTACATAGGGGGGAATCTCACCTACAGAGTAATTTGCCCGGGAAGTAACCATCAATTTAGATTGCTAGGGAAAAATACCACAGACTGCACATTACAAACCTCAAATAGAAATTAAGATAGCAAAACTTTCATATCAGCCTCTAAGAGAAGAACAGGAAGTCAAGTTGCTGCTGTCACTCCATGAAAGGCAGCAAAATATGAGAATGTGAAAAAACAAGTTAGGATATAAAAGGTTTCAGAAACTTCACTGAGCAGCATAGGAAAAGAAACAAAGTACAAGACTATCCTCTGTCAACTCCCTGCTATTCTACTCAATAAAAAAACCCAACATTTAGTAAGCTTTGGGTACTTGAGCTAGAAACATGTTAATCAAAACATTTTTCTCAGCAGATAATGTTTTATGCAAGACTGATAAATCATTCTCCTCTTTCTCCTGCAGGGGAGGGTGAAACTGATGGGCAACTCATATTCGTGTTCTCTTCAGATAAGACTGAAAGGGAACAATAAGTTTTGTAATTAATTAAGCCCTGACTTTACTTGATGGTCACAGCTGCTATTGGTCTGTATTAATAGCATTTGAGAGTTGAGTATTACCTACCTCAAACTGAATAAGTACTGTCCCACTTTCCAGTCCTTTCCTTAGCTGTTCCATAGACTCCTCCAGAGTATCAGCATATTCAGAACAGATAGGAAGAAGAGAATCTGGGAGATTTTGGGAATCAACTTCATCTTCTGATTTAGGCTCCACAAACTGTTTAACTACTGAAAGATGCATTGAAAATTAAAATCCATTACATACAGCACTAATGTGCTTGCAACACATACTAAGATTTACCAGCTTGTGAGAACACGATTTGCAAAGTTCAGGTCTCAAGAAAGCAAGTAACAGCAACAGACTTAACTTCATTTCTTTATATACCATATTACTGAAGAAAGGGGAAAGAGTAAAAAGTCCTCATGGTCTTTAGGGAAAAGAAACTCCTTAAGGAGTTAACCACGATGGCAAACCACTACTTTCAAATGCACAGATTTATTTTTTTTTGCTGCCATCTAGTCTTGCAGATGGAACTGCTGGACAGGCTTACAACCCACAACATTAACCACTGTGAAAACTACATGAGTTTTGCCTAAAATAATTTAGAAATTAATTAATAGAATATCTCAAAAAGCTTGGACCTCCCACAGTAAAATGAACACAAACATACTGTACTCCTTTTCCATTAGAGTACCTGAATTCTCTTTTCTAATCTCTTATACTAACACCGAGGGAACTGATTTAATAAATTACAAAACATTATATTTGCCACTTCTTGCTAACATGTTGAAGAACATGAAAAACGTTAATGAAAAACTACACAGCAGTTCTGTTGCTCTATGAAAGCTATTGTACCACTGAATGTGCCCATCTGTGGTTATTCTCTGCAATGCTCACAATGGCCCATACCTACCAAACTACAGAAAATGTGGAGCTGTTCGCACTCATGCCTATACAAATGACTGGCATGGAGCCACAGGTTATCTTTAGCTAAGCAGAGACTTATCTACAGGTAGGAGGGGGACTAGAAAAAAGGTTAAGGAAAGACTAAATATTGCATAGCGCCAGTGGAGAGGCCTGCAATAACAGGAGCAGGACTATGTTCAGGTAGAACAAAACACAGACATCTGTCTTCCAAGAAACATGCGAAATTTAAAATAAAGTAAATGCTACAGAGGCCTATAACATTTATGAGGTTTTATTGCCTCCTGTTTCCCAGCAATGCATAATCCCTCCAGATTTTTAAGTCATAATGTAATCAGAAACTCTTTGCAAAACCCTTCTATAATCATTTGTGTTAAGGTCTCATCATAGCTCCTAAAGAAAGTAAATAATAAACCAGAAGTTTCACTTCATCTGAAAGCTCCTGGGATCTGCATGTCTTTAAATAGGAGCAAGCAAATGGAACAGGATTGGTCCTCTGTATTTTAAAAATAAAGACCTATGACCCTACATTTTCAAAGATTGTCTTGTTTGCCAGCAGCAATTTAGTGAGTAGACTGCATGGGTCAAGCTCATTATTATGATAAAACATCTACTGTAAGAATTTTAAAAAAGCTCATTTGACTTGTTTTGTAGCATAATCGTGCTGGGCAACAACAGCTCATGGGTATTTGCAAACATGCAATTGAAGATTTGTGAAATGATGCTATATTTACCAAATGAACTTTTGAAAGGAATCATTTGCTGTTTTGTAGATTTTTAGAGCTAAAAACATAAGAAGAAATTCTAACTTGACAGATTCTTTGTTGCATTGGAAAGAGCCTCCAGTTAAAACTATTTATGATACTAATTTAAATGCAGGGAGAACTTTCTAGCACGGACATATTCCAAGTGAACCGAGAACGCATGTATTTAAATAGAAGGTATTCCACCCAAGCATAAGAACAACAGTCTCAAATACATTAAAATGAATAAAATAAGCCCAGTTACCTTTCCGCCTGACCAAAAGTGCAAGCTCTCTCGTGTGAGATTCTCTGCTGGCTTTTATGAACATGACCACCTGGTCATGCGTGTGCTCTGAGATATCTCGGCCATTAATTAATACTATTTGATCACCTTCATTCAGTTTTGGAATGCATTTATCAGCCTGTTTCAAGACCAAAGAAACATATTAATGTCATTGCATCCAGTCATGTAAGCAGGAACAAATCAGAATATTAAGTTCATCATGTAAGCAAATTCTTCAAAGTCCTCCTGATAAAGTTTCATCTTCTGTTACAGAAATTCTATCAAAGAGATCAGATCTAAAGCTTTTTGTTCCTTCAAAGCCTCTCAATGAAGATGAGAAACAGTTCAAACAGCATACTAATAGCTAAAAAAAGAATTTTTATTTATCAGATAGCCATTAGCAAATTGCTCTTAAAGATATAAATTTCAAAAACTAAACATCAGCAAATGAATTTCTGGAAAAAGCATCCTAAGCATACAAGATGACAGACTTATTAAGTAAACATCCTTCACTTTTTATGCAGTGAATACTGAAAAGCCCAAATACGACTGAGGTTATTAAAATGAGGATAATTTAAGTAACATGACATTCCCTGTACATGTGTTTCTTTTTACAATTTTAAGAAGCTTATACACATTTTGTATTTTTGTTATTTATCATTCTTAACTGGTAAATATCAAATGATATCCCCATTTCATTCACTTAGAGTTTTAATAAGATGATGTAGGTGAGTATTTGATTTACGATGCTCAAGTACTTTGCATTTGCAACACATTTCAGTGTTACCTACCTGCGATGCATAGAACGCTAGGACACAGTTCTCCCCATTGCAACTGAAAACTTGCATTATAGCTTGTCTTGGATACAGCAATTTAGTTTATCTTCTGTACTCTAGGATTTGTTTGGCTTTTTTTACTGCCACACTTGTTAGCACACTTAGCTTTGCATCCAGCACAAAGTAATTCAAGCCATGGCCAGAATGATGATGATAATGGCTTGAATGATGAATTAGCATGAAGGCTGCACCCAGAGAGTCTTGGTCAATGGCTCTATATCAAGGGTAGAGGCTGGTGACAAGTGGTATCCTTCAGGGGTCTGTCCTGGGACTGGTACTGTTTAATATCTTTATCAACAACATAGACAGTGGGATCAAGTGCACCCTCAGCAAGTTTGCAGATTATGCCAAGGTGTGGTTGATACAACAGAAGGAAGTGACACCATCTAGTGGGGCCTGGAAAAGCCTGAGAAGTGGGCCCATGTGAACCTAATGATGTTCAACAAGGCCAAGAGCAAGGTGCTGCACCTGGGCCAGGGCAATTCCAGACATGAGTCTGAGTACAGACAGTCTGAGTACAGACTGGGAGAAGAACTCATTGAAAGCAGCCCTGAAGAGAAGGACTTGGGGGTTCTGCTGGACAAAAAGCTCAACATGAGCCAGCAGTGTGTGCTTGCAGCCCAGAAGGCCAACTGCATCCTGGGCTGCATCAACAGATGGAGGAAGGGGATTGTCACCCTCTGCTCTGCCCTTGTGAGGCCGCACCTGGAGTGCTGTGTCCAGGTCTGGGGGCCCCAGCACAAGAAGGGTGTGGGGCTGTTAGAGAGGGTCCAGAAGAGGGCAACGAAGATGATCAGGGGGCTGGAGCACCTCTCCTGTGAAGAAAGCGTGAGAGAGCTGGAGATGTTTAGCCTGGTGAAGACAAGGCTCCGGGCTGACCTTATTGCAGCTTTTCAACACTTAAAGGGGGCTTATAAAAAAGATGGAGAGCAACTTTTTGCTTGGGCAGACAATAACAGGACAAGGGGGAACAGTTTTAAACTAAAAAGAGGGGAGATTTAGATTAGAGGTTAGGAGGAAATTCTTCGCTCAGAGGCTTGTGAGGCACTGGAACAGGCTGCTGAGAGAAACTGTGGATGCTCCATCCCTGGAGGTGTTCAAGACTAGACTGGATGAGGCCCTGGGCAACCTGATCTAGGGGTGGCGTCCCAGCCCGTGCAGCTGGGATGGAACTAGGTGATCTTTAAGATCCCTTCCAATCCAAACCATTCTATGATTCTATGATATACAAAGTTGATTAAAGGACCAGAGCATGAGGAAAGGCTGAGAGAGCTGGGATTGTTTAGTCTAGAGCAGAGAAGGCTCAGTGGGGAATCTTATCAATGCATATAAATACCTGAAGAGAGGGTGCGAAGAGGATGGAGCCAGGCCCTTTTCAGTGGTGCCCAGAGCCAGGACAAGAGGCAGTGGGCACAAACTAAAACACAGAAGTTTCTATCTGAACATCAGGAAACACTTTTTTTCTTCCTCCCTCCTCTGAGGGTGACTGAGCACTGGAACAGGTTGCCCAGAGACTGCAGTGTCTCCCACCTTGGAGATATTCAAGACAACCTTTGACAAGGCAGTCAACTTACATAACAATTCTATTTTCATTGCTATCTCGATTTTCAGTTTGTCTAGGAAGTACCCAGCTATACGAGAGTCATATACTTAAATACTCCGTTTGAAATCTTTTATAAATGAGACCTAAGTCCATTACAATCTCTTCTTCTGTATTCATAGTTGTTCCCTCTATTTCCTTCATGCTACCACAGGTTCCCTGAACTTTATTCATCCAATGTCATTAGCCCTATCAAGAAACAAAATGTGAACAAGACACTCAAATTAGCCCTTTCCTCTTGATCCTGGTTATGCCTTGCAGGAAGCATGGATAGCTCTCCTGAACTAAGTTTATCAGTGATGTACTACATTACCAAGTAAAAAACAGAAGATGACAAAGGAGAGGTGACGATGATAGAACCAACAGGAAGAAAAATGCAGAGCTAGAAAAAACAGTGATATGGAGATGAAAATAAATTGGGAACCATTTGTGTCAGAAAATAAAGTAAAAGGAAAGAAAATTTAAAACGTGTGTAAGTGCCAAAAAACAGATAAGGGAGAAGAGAAGGAAGATAGAGAAAACAAAGATGTATGCAAGAGAAAAAAGAATCCAATCAGAAAAGCTGCTTAAAAATATATTTAAAAAATTAAGACTGCTTTCCCCAACTTTTTCTAAAGAAAGAAGAAAGAAGGATATGGAAGATTGTCAATGATGAATGAAAAAGATACGAAAAGAGAGGAAGAATGGGAATTATAATCAGCCATGGTGTCCTTCAACACTGATTTAACCAGGTATTCACAGTTCCCCAAAAGAGTCCCTGCCGTACTTTGTACAATTTATGAAGGCAAGACTGAAGAATGCGACTACGAACAATTGATTTAATCACTCTAAAATGCTGTTAGTAATATTTGAAAAGATAAATGATATAAAGATCATATCAGTCACACAGACCATATCTGGTCAGTCTAGGAGTGTCAAGAAGTCAACAAAAATACAGAATGAATGGTTTCTGAGCTCCTACATTTGTCTATAATTTAGAATTCTTGGCTGGTTGCTGGCTATTATTCTTTATTACAGGAGAAGATGAATATCTATGCTCAAAGAAGCTATATTAATCATGTGACACGTTAATGCCTCAGCTCTCTTGCTTGAATCATCTGACTGTATAAAATATATCTCAAAGGGGAATTAATTCTTTCCATGTAAGCATAATTTGTAGATTTTTCAGATACAGAGCTTTTTCAGACAATTAATTATGTCAAAGGCTTCCTGTCCTATTGACACACCCAATGTTTCATTTTATGCTAATCACTTTGTTATTGCTCCAAGAAGCATGCATACTATTTTTCAGTCAGAAGTTTTATTAAATACAACCATAACTACTTCTTTATCACCTTTGGACATTAATACGGTTTGTAGGAGGAAAAAAAAACAGTATAGAAATTTTGTTAAAAAAATACCAGTTGCAAGAAGTTGTTGTTCTTTAAATTTATGCTCTCCTGCAACTCATTTTGCTATTCTGTCCTCAAATTTTTCCAGCACTCTAGATTACTGCTGTAGTAGAAGGGAATTTAAAAAACAAACACACACAACCTTAGGATGCCAAAGGGAAAATACTGCCTTATTTTGTGTGTACAGATTCTCCTCTTCCACAAAAAGACAAACCTTTTTGAAGGAAAATTGGAAAAAAAAAAAGTAACCTACAAACCTGATAAATAATCTTGGCAAATAATATTATTAAATGGTGTCCCTGAGCACAATTTGCTTGGTAATGAGTGAATCCAGAACAAGCTGAAAGAGCAGCAAATACAATGAAGGAATGACATCACTGATGTTCTATGGAGCTAAAATAAACCAAAAATGCATTCCATACAACTACTTAAACTTTCAAATATCAGTTACATTTTATTAAATAGTCAAGAGATGGTGAAATTTAGTTTATGGAAAACTATATAATCAACATTAATACTGTTATACTCTCTATTTTTTCCTGTAATATGGTGTGATTTATATAACACTGCTGTTGAATATATACTGCGTTGTATAACAGTTTCCAGTTTATCCCCTGACCCTCAATAGCTTGCTCACTTGTTGCTTTATTAGGCTAAAGAGCTAACTGTTCACTTCTATCTATGCCTACAATTACTAATTGGAGATACTTAAATGAAGCCTTTAAGTTAGAATTACAGTCCTTTTCCAATCAACAAAGAGAAAAACAGATTGATACTTCCATATTTCCCAGAAGACAGTCTGATCCGCCAAAGGATAACCACTGCCTCTGGAGAAGCATCTTTCCTTCACTAACTGTGGAATGAGCCTGTTTGTCTTACATTCACTTCAATATCTCAAATAACCCTTATGAAGTTTGCTAGGTTGAACACAAACCCTTAAGGTCTGTTTCATTTTCCCTTTGTGGATTCAAGTTATAATGATAATTTCCTATTACTCTTCTATTCAAATATTGTATTTCATAACAGACTGCTGTGTACTGTGTTAAGTCAAGTCACAAATCTTAAATGGGACAGAATACAAGTTTTCAAACAATTTCTTTTAGCTAGATTTACATCATGACATTCAGATATCAGCCCTGTGTCTGCTTATCGCATTTCAAGAGTCTCTAATATGTAGAGCACAACAAACTTGTAAGATTAAGTCGGGACTATCTCCTATCAAGTTAGCACTGAGATTGTTTTATGAGAGTTGGGAAATATACTTTGGAAGAAGGTGAGTGAAATAAGATGCATATCCTCACAAACTTATGAACCACTTATTTAGAAAAAAGTTACCAAAGTGTTAAATCACTATTATTATTTCACAATTCAACATAAGAACTCAACAGCTGTACTGATTCTGATGAATGTCACACCTAGTCCAGAAACATTTCCATAAGCAAACATCCATGGCAGAACAAGATGAGTGCAAACACAGAATCACAGAATCACTAAGTTTGGAAAAGACCTCCAAGATCACCTGGTCCAACCATCACCCCACTACCAATGTCACCCACTAAGCACCACGTCCAACCTTTCCTTGAACACCCCCAGGGACGGTGACTCCACCACCTCCCTGGGCAACTCATTCCAATGCCTGAACATATTCTGCTCCCTACTCCTGAACCCCTGCCCTGCCCTCAGTATTCCCCCATCCTATTAGCGTTTTTAGCTCTACAGATTTCCTCAGTTACTGAATAGTCAGACCACAACAAGCTGTCAACAGGTTGTTCCCTCAAGCATTTATCCTCTCCTAACCACCCTATGAAATTATTTTAACCACAACATCCTTTGTCAAGTAGTTTCATAGGTGTCTTGTTCACAAAGAACCACTGCTATTCATTCATCTTCACCCTGACTTTCACAAACTTAATTTGATACTCCCTACTTCTTTTAATGGAATCCCCTGCTACCTGTTTCATAGTGCTCCAAAACCTTGCAGATTTTTGCTATATCTCTCTAAAACTGTTTCTTTTTTTCTTGGCTGCTGAGGCCCAGACTACTCACTTCTGTTCTGCATCTTCAAACACCTTTTTGCCCTTCTTCAAACATTTTCCATTTTCCAGAGCCATTTCAAGATGCACTTTTTGAGACGATGGGGGAAACAAACACGCTTTCAACAGTTCCCAATCTTTTCATCCACGGCTCAAGAAAACACTGGTCAAATCAATTTCTAAAGAAACCAGCTCATCTATTATTTCATACTGGTTGTGTGTTTCCAAATTCCTACGAGTAAAGACTAGACATGGCTGGAAGAAGTAATAAATGAGAGATTAAAAATGGCAAGAATTTACTTACAGGTGATCCTGGAGTTATTCTTGATACCACTAATGGCATTTTTTGATCTACACCACCCTAGAGGTCAAGTAAATAATGACTGTAAATGTATCATTATAATAAACATAAGCATTTTAAACAAGCAATCACCTATTTTAATTTTTATAAAGTTAGTGTTCTATCACTGTAAGTCAGTTAGATTGAATTTTCATGAGTGAATGTCAGGAGGGCGTGTTTTTTCCAGTTAACTAAAACCAGTGTCTTTGTCTGCCCATACATTTTAACATGTGATAAACAGATCAAATGCACCATTACTCAAATCCTACGCTTCAAGCTAGCCTAATTCAACATTTGAACTCACTAGGTGGACAGTATCCTTAAATATTGTGATGAACTTGGAAGAGATCAGGTAGCAAACTTCCAGACAGCTATACTCCCTTATTCCCTTTACATGAAGCTCTACCACTGCTCCACCAATAAATGCTTAAAGCAAAATGATCAAACTCAGCCCTGATTTTGATATTATGGCTAGTTCACACTACTCTATCTTTTTAAATAGAATTTCAGTGAGGGGATGTCAAAAATTTACAAGGAAATCAATACTTATTTCCATTTTCTTCCAAAATTTATTTTAATCTCTCCAATGTGATTTTTTATGGGTATACTCAGTACAATAGCACAAACTATTTAACTTGTTTTATAATACAGAAGCAGATTTTTCCAGAAATTAATACCTTAAATTAAATTCTGGAGTCCACATTTATGCAGCAAAATGGGCAGTTTGCTTTGGAAATGTGTCATACCCATAGTACAGACAGCTAAAGAATACAGAACTAATAGAGTAACATTTATGAAAATAAGCCTTTATAATTTAAGGATTAGGCTGCCATTTCTAAAAATTTTTAAGTCCACAAGAATATACTGTTTTCTCCAAAGCATTACATTAAAAATGAAAAATAATCATAATGCTAAATCATCTACATAAATCCTGTAAAAATAACCAAAAGATCGGTGTTTTACCTTTAGATTAAATCCAAACTTTCCATCTTCATCTGGTGTGATTCTCACCAAAAGTAAATCTCCCTCAATTAGTTCATTCTGTAGTATACAGAAAAATCAACATCAAACTTTTCTAATTTTTAAAACAAGACAGCAGCAAAATTACAATATAGCGTATCCAAATGTAGACATGCTGAACAAGTATATTCTATGTAAATCCATGTTTTAAAAAGGAAGAAGTTAATGTTAAAGAATATGTTCACAATTGTAACCTTTAATTTAAAAAATAGCAGCATATATAATGGTGAGTATGTTCTATGCTTTTTCTGCGCTAACACTGTTACTTTTATCTTAGCTTTTCCAATTGGTATCTATTAAAATTTTCAACGTGTTGTCCTTGCTAAAGGTGACTGAAGGAAAAAAAAAAGATAGGTACAACACCCTTGAAGCCCTTTTACTCTACGCATTATGAAGTTACTTCTTTTTCTTCAACTTTTCTCCTCTAAAAGGGTGCATGATATCTTCTGCAGGAGATCCACAAGCCAGCATGATTAAAACTTGGCTGCAGCTACTGGACAGGCAGGTTAGAAAGCTGTTAAGCACACCTCTGGAAAAGGCTGGAGAAAAGGAGAGGAATGATCTGCAATCATAAAGCTAGCATGGAGTACCTTGTGAAAGCGTGATTTTTAGTCATCCCAGAGAGGAGATGCCTGGGATAAAGCAGAGTTGTGTCTGCTATTGAGACATATAGCCACTTGAGTTATGCAAGGATTCCCATTCCATTAAGAGATTCCCTACATGCTGCTAGAAACCTGGACACTATGGAAAAACAACGTAGTTGGTAGGCTTGCCTATCATATTTTATATCGTCTTAGATACGTTTGAATAAGACAAGAAGATTTATTTCTATTACTGCATAAAACATGCTCATCCCAGGATATAATCACAATTTTTGTAGATTCTAAGTCTACAGTTCAAAGCTACATTTAGCACCAGTTTTGACTTTAAAAGAATGCAACTGAACATACCTTATCACAGTAGTACTGACCAGAATCTTCTGTTGAGCTACTTTTTGTAATGTTGTCATATGTTTCTGAGAAGTGTTTATCCACCCCTTCGAATGGGTACAAGCCAGAAATGTTACCAAATCCATTGGGAGACTGAGCCAAGGTTTTAGGTGAGGTATGGGTCAGAGAATTCCGAGTTGGACTATTTCCCAATACGTTCCTTCATTTAAGAAAGATAAATAAATATTAGGAAGGTATTGTTATCCAGATTTTTATGTAAAACAGTATAAAACATTCAAACGTACTGCTCGGTTCCAAGAGCAAGCCAATTTCATACTTGGATTTTTAACACTTCTTGCCATTCAAAGTAACAGTTATTTGATGTGTGGATGTCCAGAAGAACGGACAAAACAAAACTGAGTAGCAGAAACATTTTTAGCAAATTACTTGGAGGTCAGCAGTGAAAGGCAGTATTGAAGTGGTACAGGAAATCACAGTAACATGGAGGAAATGAGAGTTGAGCCCCAGGGGAAATGCACTCCAGTCCTACCCATGAAAACTGTATACTGTGATTCCACTCATTTTTGCAAAGTATTCTTTTTCATTCCACTCACGTGAATGCCAGCTTAACCTTATCTCTCTGCAAGAAGGTGGTTTGCAGAAAAGCCATGGTAAATTGTCAGAGAAATAGGAAACGAAGTGACAATGACAGGTCTAATAACAGTACTATATTCTGTCATTGAGGTAATTATAGCCATGAAGCAGGACCCAGAATTAAATGGAAGTGTAGACCTGAACTAATGGGTCAAGAACCTTAAAATTCAACGAAGAAAAAAAAAAAAAAAAGAAAACGGTAAGTAAATGAATACATCAGATCTTAGAATTGGACAAGCTGCCTGGTAGTGCCCCATGACCTTTCAAATGTTCACTCAGCTACAGTTATTTCTTCTGAAGGTGAAGAAATGCAGACCTCTAATACAACTAAAATTGTTCTTCAATTAGATCAAACTCACAGACAGCATACATACTAAAAGATCCATCTTCATGAAAACTACATAATACTTTGTGAAAATCTGTGTCTTGGGAAAGCTCAGTGCAGCTTGGACACAGTGTCCTATCATTAACATACAGTGCTGTGTATGGCACAAACTGAGGTGTGCCACACTGCAGACTGACCTTGCACTTGCATCATAGATGCTCAGCAGCAGGACAGTTTGCAGGAATACTCTACACTGCTACTGACAACCCAACACTGAAATGAAGTACATTTGATCCTTGGAAGCACATGTGCTGTTAGTTTTTTACAGCGTGTATGAGATTCATAATCTACTTCACCATTCTTAAAACGCAACATTGAATTCTCACAGAGAGAAAGCACCAGACGTAAACCTTGGCATTAGAATTTATGAATTCAAACATTTGTGTCTGCTCTGGTACAATTCTATTCATATATATGAGCTTTTCTGAACCATTCCCAGGGGCCACTGCTAGCTGTCAATGAAGTAAAACTATGCTATAGAGGAATGTAATGTAGGCTTTTAACATACAGGACCTGCAAACATTAATAATGCAAACACTTCTTTCTCAGTTTGTAGAAATCTGACTACAACTTATGTTGAAAGACGTCATCATGCAAACTTGGTTTTGCCTTAATATTTCTGATGCTCAGTTTTATTACATGTTCTTGGCAATGTGAATTAAATGGTTTGTACAACATTTGCAGGATTTTCAGTTACCACAGGAAATATTTTTCAGGAGACATGATTCACTTGGCTCTTTCAATAATTTGAAAATACTTTAGCAAACAATAATGGCACTTAAAAAAATAAAAGAATTATACTATTATGATTATCATTTTTTTTAAATCTGGTAGCTTCCAAGGTTTTCATGATTTCTGTAAAGTCATTGTTAAGTAAGCAGGAACACTGTATATGTAAACACATCACAATACATTTTTCAGAACATATGTTATTAAGAAAAAATTCACTTGCAACTTGAGAGCATAGCTCTTAATGATTTTCCAGTGTAGAAAATATTAACACCAGAAGAACATGACAAATTACTTCAGTTAATGCTTCCTGGCACTATATACAGTCACCAGATAAAATTACCAGCAGATTTTAGCATCAGTAAACTTTTACAAAAGGTTATATTGAACAGTTTAAAATTATTATTATTTTGTTAAGAGTACTTAGGTCATGTTACAACCTAAAACCTCCCACATCCTGATCCAAAATCTTATTTTTTTAAAAAAAGCTTTTTAAATTCATTGGTTTACACAGTTATTTCTGTCTTCTAACTATACAAGTACTTTGAAAAAATAATTTATGTATTTTGTTACATAGTTTAAAGCTAAGGAATCTATCACAGAAAGTTTAAAGAAAACTCACTTTGGTGATTCCTGTTCCGATGACCTGTTAAAAACCAGTAAATAAACATGAGTTAAATCTTCAGGAAAACAGGAACTAAACTCTAATTAAAGAAAATGCCTGTGTGAAAGCCAAAAGGTGTGTTCACAGAAAATTAAAGAATACTTAATCCTGTGCAGAAGGTCTGAATCAGGCAATTATGGCATTTATGAAACGCTCAACAAAAAAATCACCAGGCAGTTCTAACTAATCACTTCCACTTCTGGCACAAGCCCAGTGACAGACAACACATCTGCTACTGAAATGTCAACTATGCTGGAGCTTACAGAGGCAATTATTGAACAGGACACGCTACATCATTTGAGAAAGTTTTAGCTGTGGATCACACTGACTAAAGATGTCACTGACTATATTTCTTTGCATGTAGGTAAGGAGAAATTAGCATAAGCTGCTTCAGAAGCATCACTTAGCGTAAGAGCAGAACAGATGCTGACAGGGAATTTTAACACAAAGCATAGCTAAAGTAGAAGTGGCTACACAGGCGAGGACAATCCAGCACAGAAAAGAAAGGCAGCTAATTAGGGTTCTTTACTGAGCAGCTTGGCTGATTATAACAGAGTCCTCAAGCATTATCAAGATAACATCCACACACAGCATCTGATGTGGATAAAGTCTACTTTTTGCTCACATCCAGGAGTGAAGGAATCTAGGTAATTGTAAAACTTGCTGTGCTAGAAAAAACAATTAGCTTAAACTGGGGAGGAAAAAAAAAAAAAAGAATGCCAGAAAACCAGTATATTGTGCTGGATTGGTTATCTAACCTGGTATTCTGTTTTTTCAGAAGTGGCTAACTGATGCTTAGGAAAAGCATTGGAAAATTGGGTAAACATTTAGTGATGCTTTTTAAGAAGTCTCTCATGGCCACCATCAATTAGCAGTTCTGGGACTTCTGAAGTTGAAGCTGGGGTTTAATCAACCATACTTAAATGAAAAACTGAAATAGAGTATAGAGGCTGGAAACAGAAGCAATTAATCACATCAGGGAGCAGTTCTAGTTTTCTTATATTCTCTAAAACATGCAGAAGAGAAAAGTTAAGGAAAGTTACAGGCTTCTCTACTTAGATTGTCTGTCTAATCCCCTTACAATCCAGTTACTCCTCTCCCATTTCTGCCTCCACCACCTTGTCATAAACACCTCAAAAGAAAGACTTTGTTGGTCAGAAGAAGTCCTGATACTCAGGTGCACTGCTGGGACAGCAGCCCCTCAACCACAACTACCCTCTCGGATGCCTCCTTTCCAGAAGAAGGTCACAGCTGGAAGCTAAAACTGTTTAGATAGCAGGGTATTTGCCTTACAGCAAGCTGTATCACGACACAATTTATTGGTGAAAGCCATACATGAATATACCACTGCCTTTCATGCAAAGCAAAGCAGTGACTTGCCTCAAGTTTGTACTTCTTTGCCAGTTTCTCCTGAATTTAGTAACCTAGCTACACATATTATGGCATGTTTTTTTTTTTTTTTTTGATAATATCTTCTGTCAAAACTGTTGTTCTCTTACTCAATTCAGTTAACCAACAAACATAAACAGTTTTTTTTTTTTTTTTTACGAAAAGAATAGGACTTAAATACTGTCAACTACTGTTTTTCCTTTAAACATTTCATCACAATAATTACTCAGCAGTGAAGACATAAATTAGCTGTCAGATCGTAAAATGAGATCATGTTACTGTTCATCTGTTTTATTAGATAGCTTTTTTTTTTTGTATGTGTGGCAAACATATTCAAAAAATTAGTAGCTACACTTGGAGAAAAATATCAAAAGTTGTAATCACAGAATCATTCAGGTTGGAAAAGACCTCCAAGATCATCTGGTCCAACCATCACCCTACCACCAATGTCACGCACTAAACTATGTCCCTAAGCACCAAGTTCAACCTTTAACGTCTCTCCACAACACTGAAAATAAAGTAATTAGTGCTGGTATGTGTAAATTTGTTATGTATAGTAGAAGTCTTCATCAGGAGAATCTTTGCTCTAAGCCTGAAGACCTGACCATACAAGCATCTTTAGCCATCTGACTTTTCGGCCTCTTACCATGTCCGTGTGGTTCAAAAACAGCAGGCCCCCTTCCAAGCAAGGAATTTTTGGTCAATCCCTTCCCATTTTGGAAGCCCTGTGACAGCTCTCAAGTGCCAGGCATATCTTCCTCATGTACAGCAACATATTTCACTGTGCTTTTTACAGAGGACAACCACAACCAAGAGATTTCTAAAGCAATTGAGGAGCTTCATCAGAAACCATCTGAAGCAGTGAGTTAAACCATATTAAGTCAATTAAAATAATACGTATGATACTAGAATAAATTTGAAAGTAACGGTTACCCCAAAAAAGTGCTTGCAAATCAGTCTTTATGGCAGATAGAACAGAGCTTTACAAATTTAGTAAGTAGCAAGCAAAAAGCCTAAGCAATATAACTCCACGCTGGAAAAGTAAAAACAAGCAGTTTGGTTTGGATGCAGAGTTGAATTGTCAAATTACAGGAAGCAATTCACAGTACAGTTATATTTTTCAAATGTTGTTCTCTAAAATAAACTTAAGACTCATTTACTATGTTTCATCAAAAACTACAGTAGAAATATAAACTTCATTCTAGTTCAGTTTCCTTATGTGTATTCCATAAGATGAACAAATTCTTCCTTGAGAGGCAAAGATGCTGAGCCTGATTCAATAAGAATTTGTGGTAGTTTGGGTTATGTGTAATTTTTTTTTTTTAAACACTATCGTTCCTCTTTCTTTACCGCAGTCATGCCCCACCTTTGAGATCCCACTGACATTCACCCCCATTCTCCCACAAGTACCTTCACTTCTCTTGTTTGCAATCCTAGTAATATTTGTACTCCCTAACTGCCAGCAGTACAAAAGATCCTTTGGCACCATGCACACACATGCTGCCTGAGCAGCCAATCTAAGAGGTACAGACAACTGTTGAGTTCATAATGGAATTACTCAATGAGAGAAGATTACATCAAGTTTTTTTCTACCTAGTCACCAGTTTTCACTAAGCTTGTGAAAAACAAAGCATCTTTGAAAGCTCCATCCCCACATTAGATGTGACTGCAGTTGTTCAGACTTTCTAAAGTGGGAAGGGACACAGACAGGCAGTGCGATGACATAAGCCTTATTTCCTTTGGAAGTCATGCTAAAAATAAAGAATCACAGGATTTATTTTAGTTTAAGCTAACTGATTTCCTTCTGAGGGAAAGAACAATGAAGCTGTGCATTTTTCTATGTTGTGCCACAGAAGAGATACAGCTCTATTAACAAATTCTTTGTAGAGTTCAAGCTGTTGTTAAACACATTTGAAAGCTCCTACAAAAGAAAAAAACCCTACATAACATAAAATTCTGATACAATGTCCCTGTTTTAATATAATATCTCTCCCATCCCCAACGCAAGACAGTAAGGTTATTTGAGACAAAAACACAACTTGCACTTCCATTCATATAATCACACAGCAGATTCTCAATTATCTTAATAAAATATCTGGAGACTTAAATGTGGGATATAAATTCTTTGTAATATTGCTGAAGGTTTATTGGTTGAATTATTGTACTTTAATTCAAACATATCCATCTGAAGGAGTTACTGAATCATTCTGCAACCTTTTAAAATATAAAAAGGTAACCAAAAATTTAAATTAGAAAATGACCAAATCCAACCCTCACAAGATACATCAGTGCTGTGTATTCATTCATAAAGTTCTTATCAGGACAGCATGCTACAGCTGCAGATTTTTATCTTTGCAACTCAATGAAATGTTACTTCTGGCAGTTAATTATTCACCAGCGTGACAAAGTACTTTGAACAGGAATATTGAGATCATCTTTTCTGGCTATACTGTATCCCACGTTTTACTAACTTATCTTCCTTATTTCACAACATACAACAAGCACCATATTTTAAGTCAATAACAGAGAACACTCACCAGACCAACCAATCAACTTTTTCATCAAGAAAGAGAGACCTTCCTTGCAAGGAGATTAAACTTTCCATTGGATCAGCTAACATGCAAGCAACACTTGAAAACTACAAGTGATTCCTCTTCCTTACTCCACAATATGTATAAAAAGATGCTATTTCAATCCTTCACTCACTATGGACTGCTCTGTCAGCGATGATCTTTACAATAAAACTTTTTGCTGTGAAAATCCAACTCTCCTTTTGTGTCAAGCCTCAAGGAAAGACCCCTCCTTCCTACAGTTGTGTGCCCTACCAGAGAATTCTGCTATTCTGAGAACTGATGATGATAAACTCAAGTCAAACCCCAAGAGAAAAGGGACAACTGAAACAATAGAACTGTAGCAAAACTCCCTCTCTACAAACAACTGAAGGAAACATCTGTAGGTTTTGCCCTTGCAGTGTTCTTAAAGTTCTTTAAGCTTCTTTTCTTCCTAACACCTGCAGGGGTGGGGAGACTGAATATGCCAGCACTTCCATTATCTTTTTTATCAGAACTCCCCATTTAAACTAGGATTATTATTCATGAACCAATTAACTGGAAGATATTTACAGCATCATGTTTTGCTGCCTTTTAGAGAAGTTTATATACAGAATGACTTGCACAGTTAACATTCAGCACTTCTGTGAACAGAACTGTGCAAGGCCACATGGATTCTTTGTGCTGCACATTTGAATGCCATTACAGAGAAAACTTGTGGACTTCATGGTATACACGAGTTTTTCAGTGATTTTCTGTAAGCTGCAAACATCCACATTGATAAGCTGCTTCCATTACCAATGAAAGGATTCTTTCAGTTCCTCTGCACTTGGTCTACTAACCGTAAACCATTTAATTAACTTAGTCAATAGAAACGCTTCAGAAAAGTGTTCAAGTGCAATGATGAAGAGGATGCAAATGGTAAGTGATGGAATGACAAGGTTAAGGGAAATGAAACAGAAATGTTTTGAGATCCACTGCCTAGTTTTGGAGGGCATCTTCCTTAAGAAAGTTCCTTAAGAAAGACTGAAGTACATGAAAAGGACAGACTTGTGAAGTGCAGGGAATTTGCAACAATGAGGAATTAAACATGGTTGTATATGATTAAGGACCAAGGGAAAAAGCATTTTAAATTAAATTCTTTAAAACTATTTGCAATTTTTTACCAAGGTAGTAGTTACTGGAACTTAGCTGGATACATCTGAAGGGCACTTTCATCAACGGCAGCACTTTAAAAACTTTGTATACAAAATAAACATCTTAGTTAAAATAATGATGTGTTCCCATAGTAAGTTTACCAAATCTCACTACGTGGCTACAGTTTATCAAAACATTAAGCTGAAAGAATTGACCAAATGCAGCCTAAGTGCAGGAAATCTATTTTCAATGCAATAACTTTGCCAGATGATACATCACACTTACACTACGAGCATATATGCACTTCCAGAAATTCATAGCATAATGTCAGTGAATTTCCTTTTGCATACTAGTTCAACCTCTTGTTTCCTTCCCCTCCAACTCTGGGACTGTAGCCTTTATACTTTCTGCCTCACCAGCAAAGAATAGTTTTAGATTGTAAGTTAAAGAGGTTTATAGCTTTGGCAAGCATGTTTAACTAAGGAAAAAGCTCGTGCAGGAATATGTTCCATTTATAGTAAGTAGAATCATAGAATTGAAGTAATTTAGGTGGGAAAGGAGCCTGGGAGGTCATCTAAACCAAGTTAGATAAGGGTGCTCAGGTCCTTGTCTGTTCAGATTTTAATTTCTCCGAGGACAGAAACACCTCAACTTTTCTGTCAATATGTTTGAAGAATAAACCAAGCTCAGCACGAATTTTATTTTCTATGTGTTTTTTCAGAACTTCCTCGGGTAACTTGGGTCTATCACCTCACATGTATATTTGCTGCATGCCTCCAAGAAGAGGCTGACTCCATATTCTTAATAAACCTCTTTTGGCAGTATAGTTTAAATATGTGACTGATCTCCTCACTCCAACCTTTTGCCTCTTCTCATATCTGTGAATAATTAGTCAGGTTTATTTTGCTGATTAATCAACAGTAAGTCTTTAAATATAACTACAAGATCTATACAAGGCTTCATTTGTCAGCTTTTCTGACTTATACTGTAATGAGTTTGAACGTCTCTTTGAAACATGTTTTACAAGTCTTCTTTCTGAAATACAGATTAAACAGAATTTTGAAGCTAAGCTGTTCTGTTAGGCCACAGAGTCTACTCAAAAAAACCCCTCCTGAATCAGTTGCTCCTATGCAGTCTGCTGTTCCAAACCAAACAGACCAAAGCCTTGATTTATTTCATTACACAGGGAACAAGAGAAACCTGAATAGTTTAACTAACACCCTCCACACAGCTTAATTGGGATACTTGTCTTTTCTAAGCCAATAACTCAGTTATTTTTTCCCTTAAAATAGCACCTAGTACATGTGGTTGAATTTATACGTTCTTACTAACATGCACTCAGGTGTATTCAAAAACATGAAAGAAGCTTTAGAAGAGCATGCAACAACTACATTAACAATCCATACACTACATTAACAAACCTATAGTAGGGGTATAGTTACATTAAAAAAAATAAGCCATTAAACCCAAATTTGCAAGGTCAAAGAAACTCTGCTCCTCACATAAAGGACAAATTGGTCTCATACAAGTAACATGAATAACATTATCCTGAACCACTAAAAACTTCATTTGTTTCACTAACCTTTCACTTCTAGAGCCTTGCCATCTCTGAAAGAAACACCAGCTAACTTTAATGATACAACATTCAGTTAAGGAGGAAGCGTGGGTGTTTGTAACAATGACATGGTCTTCCCACAGAGCTGGATTAAAAACTTAAATATACTACCCGGGCATGAGTAGAGGATACTCCTCCCATTTCATAGTCATGGGCTGAAAAACATGCAGCTTCCCACAGATGGATCCTCTGAGGTTAAGAACATTCAACAAAACAGTGGCTTTCACAGTTTTTTTTTTTCCTTTCTCTTTCAATCATTTACTTTCATTTTTCATTTCACTGTGAAGTGTGAACATTGCTGTCACACCTAAGGCACCAACAATTCCAGTGTAATACTGTTGGGGGCAAGAAGGGAGAAAAAAAGGGAGAAAAAAGAAAGAAACGTATGTGGAAAAATGAAGTTCAAAGCTCCCTAAATACTACTCAGTTAAAAACTTTTTTTTTTTTTTATGGCAACCCCTGGCCATTAGGATTTCAAGATCACAAAGTGTTTAAAATGTGTATTACTGAACCATTTACATCTACAAAATGAGGAAACAAGCAAACTCATTTTAGTCATTTTAATTTTCTCTTACTTAATAGAAGGCAAAGGATATGCCAGTTTCTTCCAAATCAGCCTTGAAGGATCTTATACATGAACTACTAGGTATGATATATATTCAGTTGACATTTCCCATATATCAGCTACTATTTTTTCTTTTAATAGATGTCAATACTGAGAAACAGATTTTACACGGGGACGGACAGTGCTGTGTCAAGACAAAAATTAGTTTCTTGATAAAAGATCAAGCATGTTAGATTATAGGATTCCATAATGTAATCAATCTATTGCTCCAACTAAATACTTAGATTTGAAGGTTACTAATAAAATTGAAGGTATTTTGGAATATCCTAACACGGTCTTGAAACAATATCACATAATTCAATAGGACTACTTAATTTTTACCATAGCCTCTTGTCCTCAAATGACACAGCAGCATAGAGATTGTGTTAATGTCACAGAAAGACAAATGGGTAATAATTTGTTCTTCTCCACCAGAGAGGTTTTCCTCATTTCAAATTTGGAAGCTGCAAGGGTACCCTTATGAAGAAAGACTGCAACAATGATAATCTTCAGGTACATAGCAGGTTTAAAAAAAAGAAAAGTGCAATTGAAAAGAATTCCCTGCACAACTCCATCAGCCTGCCTTTAGAAATAACTAGTTGTAATATAGATCTATCACAAACATTTTTCCCCAAAGGCAAGATTCCCCATTTCACAAATCAACCCATCAGGATAGTTTCATGTCAGGTAGCCTGCTGGTATGACACAAACAGTTTCAGGGAAAAAAAATAAAAACACATTAAAGCAGCTTTTCAGCAGACCTTAGAAATAATAAATCCATATAATTTAATTTATTTTCTATCTTAAAGGAATGCCATAAGCTTTCATATTCATAACTCTTCCCTAATGTATACCTTAATGTTTAAGGACTTCTGAAGATATGTAGCCTAACAAAGCAAAAACAGATTTTCTATCTTGCTTAAAATGAGATGTGCAGCAAGTCAGTAGCAGCAGTGCTTCAATGAAGAAAATGCAAATCTTTCAAGAAGAGCAAAACACCTTCAGGGAAGCTCAAGTCAAGACTAGGGAAAGCTAATTTTAACTGAAAAACAGTTACCAAACAAGTGCACTTACTAAATAGTATGTTTTACTTTAGTATTATTCTTGAAATCATTTGAAAAACAAAATAATAGTAGTAATGCATACGTGCATGCAGGCATAGGATAAAATATAGTGAACATAGTTAGTAAAGATATAGTCAGAAGATAGACTAAATTACCTGTTCTGAACTGGTGAGGCACAGCAATGATAAAAGTGTGGTATAACAACAAAGCAACCTATTAGACTTGGGAAGTGTCATTGTAGACTCCATGCATGCATCAGTGTTAACTTTTCAGTGGCAGCAGTAGTCAGATGAGACGGACAGCAGCACAACAAGCAAGAGGAGAAAAAACTGACAGGGAAGTTTTCTTCACAAAGGCTAGGAAGCCCTGGACTAAAGAAAAGTCTTCCTGAAGTCCTCTTCAGCACTGTCTTTAATGACAGGTTTTGTATGCAGCTGTGATTTGAGATGGCTTGGCTTGGAAAAGCAAACCTATTCATTCCCTGTGAATAAAGCTCTCTTTAATATATGCTCATTTGGGATTAGAGCAATTTTTTGTCTATAATACATATGTAATAGCTCCAATCTTTTCTGCAGACTCTAATCTGAGAGAAAAAATGCTTCTTTTGTCTATGGTTCAGCCTCAAATTGTACTTGAATATGATAGTACCTTAGATAATTTGGGTAGCAGGAGCAGTCTAGCTACACCAGTACAAAACAAAAGACAAGCTTGCCCTGGTTTTCTGTAGTTTGCCTATGTTCAAAGTTCGCTCTAATTTTTGTCTTTTTTTTCAGCCACAGCCTGTACGATATTCCTCAAATTGTATTTAGAAAGTCAAACGTTCACTCAAAATACATTCTTAAAACAACCGCTGTGTTCTTCAGGGAAACAATATAATAAATGAAAAAATATCCCTCATCTCCAGCATGGTTATTTTAATTATTTAACAGGAAACCGTTCTAGGTGTTGACACGTTGATACAGTACAATATATTTAATAAGTGGAAGAAGAAATTGAAGATAATATTAATAATTGATATGTTTCAAGTCTTCTAAACTAAGAACTGTTCCCCATAATTGCTCTTCTAATTTGTGTACTGGTTTTTAGAAACAAAATAGAACATGACTGATTAAGACCCTTAAATCACCCTTAAATGATTAAATACAACAAGGAAAAATCGATTAAAATAGTTATACTTGGTACTGTCAGGAGGAAAAAAAGGTTTATAGGGAAATCAGAGCATGTTTATACACTCTGACAGCAACGTTATCTTCTGCAACTCCAATGTCCACCAAGATTCCAAACATGCCTTGGAAGGATTAAGTACACAATAAGTCTCGATACACAAGTTTTATCTATAAATGTGTCCCAAAAAAGCAAACAGAACAGTTTGAAGGCAATTCTGTCTTGAGGAAAAGGACTTAAAACGTTACCCAGGGTCTGAAGTAAAAACGAGCAAAAACTATCTGCCATTCCCCCTACCCCTAAAAGGCTCACAGCGGTTTGAAAACTAAGTAGCTATATGCTGTGCTAATTGCATCTTGAACAGTCTTGAGCTTCAGATAGTGAATGAAACTTATGCAAACATATTTAATAATAAAAAAGGCAGCTATATGATTAAGATTCAAGGTCCCAGATCTAACAATTTAGTGATTAAAAATCACTGTCTTACAGTTGCTTGCTAGTAACTCTCCACATTGTTTTGGATTATTTCTTCACATCAAACATATTCATCATTTATAATCAGTATTAACTAACACCTTTTTTTGATAACATGAGACTGCAGGTAGGGAGAAAAATGAGCCCTCTAAAGACAATGGCAGGACTATAAGAAGCTACTCTTGGCCCTCCTCTACAAGAAAAGAGATGACAGATTTTCATTTTCAGTATTTTTCCAAAGCATGTTTCAATCGTGTCAATTCAAATCTACTAAAGACAAACACAGCAAAAATAGGCAAGACAGCTTCAAAAGATTTATCAGTACGCTGCAAGGTGTTTGCTAGTTAATAACTAAATATTCCTGAACTGTGGCAAAAGTCCAGGACAAATGTTTTTCTATACTTAATACTAAAGAAATGCAAGTTCATAGAATGGCTTGGGTTGGAAGAGACCTGAAAGATCATCTGGTTCCAAACCCTGTGCCACGGGCAGGAACACCTCCCACTAGATCAGGTTGCTCCAAGCCCCATCTAACCTGGCCTTGAGCACTTCCAGGGATGGGACATCCACAGCTTCTCTGGGCAGCCTGTGCTACTGCCTCACCACCCTCAGAGTAAAGAATTTCTTCCTTATATCTAATCTAAACCTACCCTTTTTTAGTTAACCTTTTCTTCTTATAACGCAGATTTAGCTGGTAGATAGCTCTTTCAATAAAGCACTCAGAGAAAGAAAGGTTTGTCCACACATACAGACTTAATTTTATTTTTTATCTTTCAACAAATGGAGTGAGGCAAGTAATGGCTAAAGTAAGAACATATAAAAATAAAAGTTGGAATGTGGACTAATATAAGCTGTTGAAAATTTCAGTGTAGAGAAGAAACATTTTTTGATTTGTCTGGTTACTGTATATTTGACCTCAATTTTTGAGGTATTAATGCCCATTTTATTTCACAAAAGCCTAACAGTTCATCAAATTTGTGCAAGCATTTTTTCAGTTCTGCATAGTATCAAATACTATAAATATTCCAAAGAAACAAAGAATATGTTGGGAATAACTTATTAATTCATATAAACCTAGTTTTCTGTAACATAATTTTCTCCAGAGTGAGTGATATAGCAGAATCTTTCACTGTTCAGAAAAGAAATCAGTGTGCTATTTTCAAATTTAGAATGCCTTATTTTCACTGGGAGAAATACCATCAAAAACAGGCTTTCCCCTCCACTCTCTGTAGACATAGGAAAGGTGAAACAGGAAGGAGAAAAAATGCAGATGAAGAAAAGTAAAAAGAAAATTGAAGAAAAAAACAACAAAAACAACAAGAATGATGAAGGCAGGACACAATTTACTAGTCACAGTACACAGAGTGGCAATATGTTGTTTTTTTTTTTTTGTCTACACTACTATACTCATCATCTTGACATATGATCTTCCTCTCACTGACTTTATTTGAAAACTACTTCTGCAAGTGTATAATCTGCCTGTACAAGAACACGGGAAAGATGTGGCTTCATATCTATGACTGTTCGTAACATCTACATGCATCACATATATTACGGCTATTACTGATACTACTAGTACTACGGTTCCTCTGACTTCCAGTAAGAAAAACAGAAAAATATTTTCAAAGACTACAGTGACAAGCTCCAAATATGCATACAACACGTTAAATTTTCAGTTCTTTCATAGAAACCTCTCTACTATAATGTAGTAACAATAATGTTGTCTTCAAATACGAAGAAAATAGCGTACGTCCAGGGTTTACAGCCACAGCTAATGGCTGCACACTATCAAAGAGAGAGGTTATTCCTCTCAACTTGCATTAATACATTGCTGCTCAAAATACATCACGCCTTTGAGTTATAAGGGGCCACCAGCAACGGTTTTCCTTTTGTAACACTATAAATGAAGCTGCATTTTAATGCACAGTGTTCTCCCATCTGAAAGTTGCAAAGTAGCTCTGTCTTCTTTCTGAAATTGACCGATCAATGACTTGATACATTTATTATTTTTTTAAAGTTAATACTGCATTAATATGAAGTTACTCATGAAGAAAAGCCTCCATAATAGGAAAGCCATACGTTAAATATATAAGCAAACAAATAATCACTGTGCAAAGATAGGAGCTTCAAGCCCTGTAAGTAAACCTAGCAGTGGTTAGACTGCCACAAGGGAGAACAATTGACACAGAGCAAAGTAGCTGAAGGTGAAGAGACTGCCAACAGAGAGGCAATCTATAGTTCCTACAGTTCCTCTGAGATAGAAAAAGATGGATGACTGCTAGTATTATGTCCGCATGTTTAATCAAATACAGTAAGTCTCTCAGCTCAGCTGGAACTGATAATGGGGAACATAAATCAACTCTTAAGAGTTTAGTAAAGGTTCCCCAAAAGAAAAGAAAGTTTATAACAGGTGAGAAAGGACTATAGAAGCTACTAGGAAATGGGATATTACAGGTATGAACAGGCATGTCTTCTTTAATTTTACTGAGAACTCAGCTACTGAGAATTTTAATATTATAACTTATGACTGTTTTGTGCTAAAGCTGTTTTGGTTTGGTTTTAAATCAAAATAGGCAATGAATTGTTTGCTGAAGTTCTTACCTCCTCTGTGGAGTACGGTTCTGAGAGAACTCCGAATCGCTGTCTTTTGATGTTGGAGAGCCCTTATATGTATAAAAAACATCCTCTGTCTCAGTAATATAGGTAATCTCGTTTGTAAGGTTATCTACAGATGAGTGTCGTGGTTTACGAATTTCATGACGTAGTCTAGGACTCCGCCTTAAAAAAAGGAATGTGAACACAAGTAGGTAGATTGTAATCGAATGGTGCGTAGAACTCTTTCAAGATGATTTCCATCCTACTGCAATCTATGTCCTAAAGTCTTCATGTTAGGAGTACAGGTCTCATCTTAAACAGTGGATATATCGGTTTAAAAAAAAGTGTTATGGTATACTAGGTGATCATATGCTGCCAGGTTCAGTACACTTGTGTCCCCCAAACGCCACCTGTACTTACTGAAGTTATAATCACAGAATCATAGAATGATTTGGGTTGGAAGAGACCTGAATGATCAGCTAGTTCCAACCCCCCTGCCATGGGAAGGGACACATTGCACTAAACCAGGCTGCCCAAAGCCCCGTCCAGCCTGCCCTTGAACCCTCCTAGGGGTGAGACATCAACAGCTTCCCTGGGCAACCTGTTCCAGTGCCTCACCACCCTCGTAATAAAGAATTTCTTCCTAATACCTAACCTCAGCCTCACTGAGGAAGTGCTCTGGCCCCATAACTGTCTTGGTGGCTGGTGGCTTTTTCTGAGCTCACTCCTGTTTGTATTGGTGGGCCCAAAACTGGTCGCAGCATTTTAGATGAAGGTCTAGTGAATGCTGAACAAAATGGGGATAACTCACTTCCTTGATCTACCATCTGTGCTTCTGTTAATATATCCAGGTAGTTACTCCACTTGTTACTAGTCTTCAGGTAGCGTAAAAACTACTGCAGTCATCCAACCCCCCACCCCCAGCCCACCCACATTTTTTCTTAATCTGTTTGTCCACCTATCCAGAACAAAGTGTCATAACTTGGATAGAACATTTTTGCAGACAGTATCAAAAACTTTGCTAATGTGGAGGTAAATGATACCCACTCCTCTGCTGTCATCATATCTATTCTCAAAATAACAGCATATTTAAATATGTATGTAGGCACTACATAACTAGTCTGCTAGAATACATACAATTAGAAAAGGTAGGAGGCTGGAAGGGAGAGTAAAGGCTGAAACTTGATTTTACCAATTAGGGGTAATAGGAGGGGATCGAGAAGGAAGGCTTTTGGTCTCTAAATGCTCAACAGATAAAGATCTCCTCATAGATGGGTTCCAAACCATCCCACCTATGACTTTTCTGCAGTACTGGCTGTTTACAGACCTGAAAAGAAACAAAAATAAAAACCTGTTAATTATTTTGCATAGGAAAATTCAATGAAATAAAATATGCTTTGAAAGTCAATTTCATAATTCATGTTTTAAAGAGTCCCCTGTGCTTATCCCTCATAATCACAGAGCCATTTGCTGTCCCTTACTTTTGGCAATAAAACTGTTCATCCCTGCTGCAATGCTAACTAAAAACCTGGGTAAAAATAACTATCTCAGAGTTATTTTTAACCTAATTGTGTTCAAGAAGATGGAGGGGAAAACAGGAAATTTGGTATGTTATATTGGCACCAAACCAAGTGTCTGACAAAACTATTCAAGTATAGGCAAAAGATTATAGACATTCGCTGTTAAAACTCAAAAAGGGTAACAATTCACTAATGGCTTAACTGAGAGCAGAACCACTTTAACAATACATATATACCATTTCCAGAATGAAGCCACATTGGTTGACATGTTCATTACAGGAATAAACCATTAGAGAAAGCTTTGAGAAAGTCACCTCCTCAATACCATCACCATACGAAGAACAAGTTCGTAACAACCCATAAGGGAGCTAATTCTCAAAATACAGATGTTTAAACACTTAGGTTAAAGTATGATCTACTACTAGGTTAAAATATGGAAATTCCACTCCAGTGGAAAATAGAATTTTATGAGCATTCTTGTGGCTGGACAACCCTTGTGGCTTTACTGCCCTAATTTACAGGCAATGCTAGTCCCCTTGGTACAAATTTCTGCAGTATTGAAAGAGACATGGGAATATGAAAAGCCAGCCACAAAGTCTGGGAAGCTACTTGAAGCATAATGACATCAGTTAGAAGTTGAATCTATGCCCAAATATGAAAAAGATAATCAGACAAATTAAATAAAAGGAACAACAGTTAATCGAATAATAAATAAAGAAAAATGCAAAAATAAAGAAAATTAAAACACTGCTCCAAAAAACATCAAAACAAGCAGCTTTTCAGAAAGTCTACATAGAGTACAGATAACCAAAGAACTACAGAACTCCCCAAAACCATTATCCTCAGAGAGGATAATGACATAAAACTTCCAGCCCACATAGTGCATGTGGGAAGAGTCAATCCTAACTTCATGGAGCAAAATGACAGGCTTTGAAGTACGACTTTTCAGGAACTAGATTTGAGACACCGCTATGAAATCACCAGCTCAATGACTAGCAGAAGTCAAGAAAGCAAACAAATGATAAGAAGTGTCATGACAGTGATATCTTCAATGTTTGGATGGGGAAAATATATTCATCTCCATGTCACTAACTGGCATCCTGGTACTCAATTAGGGCAATTTCTGAAGAGCATGGTACTAACATATTAAACTGTGTATATAACATTAAGGAGTAAACAGTTCAAAACAAATCTGTTCTGCAAACTGTCTTATTGGATCATTAGCCACATAACATATTTACTTTCAAGTGTTTTTATCCCTTAAACTGAAAAGGCAAGTTGAAAAAATACCAGTAAAACATACTTATATTCAAATAACTTTTTATGAATATTCTGTTGTAATGAAAACATGTTGGGGAAAAAAAGGAAAACAAAGATACATAATTTATCCAACAGTTTACAAAGACCAATGCAGCGGTAAGCAGAACTGAGCTCTGCAACTCCAACTTCAGCTATCTCTGACACAAATCCTCCCTTTCCCATTTACAGTGTAACACATGCTTTCACACAATACTTACTTTGCTGGATTTCTAGAACCCAGAGTCCAATAATGTGACAATATCTTTTTTTCATGAGGTAGCGACTTCTTTGCCTGAAAAAATGTGTGATGCTCTACACAAGACTTCCAAAGATTTTTGCATGCTCTGTAATTTAACATGTTGAAGGCAACAATATGCTCTCTGGACTCGTTCTGTAATGTAAGAAAATTTATGTTTCAATACACAGAAGCAAATCAAACAGAGCAAACAAGGTCATAAACCTATCATATAAATAACAATGAAATTACTTTTAGCCTAAATAAGTGAATTACATTTAGGAAAACAAAAATTCATCATACAGTAGACTTTGAGCTGGAGATGTATGAAACAGCCCTGTGAGTATATAAAATTCTAAATTCCACAGTGAACGTTTTAAAAGTGTAAGCAATATTAAAATTATTAATAACCAGTTCCTGATCATTACAACGTTAATGAAATATTTAAGTCTAGAGTGCCAGAGGTTTTGCATATATAAGTGTAATACTAAACAGCTGAACAGATTTTCAGATTTCCAGTCAGATCTTGACCTCTTATTACAAAGAAAACTCTTAACCATCTTATTAAGTGTGCAATGTAGAAAGGAAAAAAAATTATCTTTGAATTCAAACTGTTCACATAAGACTTCATATAAATGTTGTTTCAAGAGCTAGAATGCAAAAAGCATCTGCCTTATATTCTTTTAGAAGATACTAAAGATGTTAACAGTGATACCTTCTGGGGAAAGGAAAGCAATTGAAAGACTAGAGGTGCTGCTACTGCTTTTCAAATCCAATCCTGTTTTCTGGATGATAACACAAGGTCAAAATAAGGAGATCAAAAGGAAGCAGAATGGAAAGCTTGCGTCTCCCCATGAAAACTTGCAATTTCAGTGCTCAGTGGTACACAGGTGTAACACAATTGTACCACCCACATTTATGCGCTGGACAACTATAGCACTTGTTGAACTATTGCAGGTCTCAGTGCTCCAGAAAGTTTTGCACAAGCTACAGCTTTGGCTAGTTAATGCAATTATTAACACAAACAAAGCAGAACAAAGAGTAAAGCACGGAGGAGAAAGGTATGTGTAATAAGCAAGATAAGGGGAGACCTGAGTTCACTATCAGATCTCAGCACTTCAGTGAAAAAAATAAAGCAAGCTTGCAACTTCATCATTTATTCTTTGCAACTATTTATTCTGAATTATGACTGAATTTTGACATCACAACATATAACTAGGCAGGTAGTCATGTCTGTAAAGCTCTCTTTCTAGTTCATACTTTGGAGGACGTCAGGATTTGGGTTGCAAAGCCTCTTTATTAAATGACTTGGAGACCTAATAAAACTCTTTCTCACACACTCCAGCAATAAATCAGTGTCCCATCTGGACAACATCCTAATTTCTAGTTGCATGGTCCTTTTGTGTGTTCACAAACAAACAACAAAATGGAACTACAGACCATTTTGGCTGGGATAATCAAATGATTTTCCTTGTATTCTTTTTCTTTCTCTGTAACATTTGTAAAATGTCAGGTATCAGAGATCAATACCACATTGTGCAAAACACTTGAGCTACTGCAATGACTTCACTTACAGATTCTCTATTTTGTAAACGAAACAAAAACCAACA
Source organism: Cygnus atratus (assembly GCF_013377495.2). Classification (NCBI taxonomy): domain Eukaryota; kingdom Metazoa; phylum Chordata; class Aves; order Anseriformes; family Anatidae; genus Cygnus; species Cygnus atratus. The sequence continues at coordinate 91,477,173 of NC_066363.1, forward strand.
AACAATGCGAATCACAAGAAAAAGCTAAAAAGGGTTTGCCCCTTAATTCCGCTTAGGCATTACAAAGTGTTTAACTGATTGTAATTTATCAGGCATGTTCTTCCTATATCTATTAAAACATGCAACATTTTTATTTTATTTTTTAAGTAGGGTTCTCTCTTTGACCCTCAAGCATGCTGGAACCAATTCATCTTCATCAGCTCACCACAGTTACTTCTAATTAGCGTATACAAGATAATGTGTGCAGGCACTGTGAAATTTTAACTCAGAATTTCTTGCAAGATAAAAAGCACACGGCACTTAAAGCTTTAATGACACAGAGCATTTCTAACCTACTCTGTTGGATAAATACCTCTTAAAGTGTTTTATATAACAAATTAAAGGAAATATTCAGGGTTATTTTTTTTTTGGTCTAGAGCACCGGTCTTTCAATAAGCATAAAAATTAGTTTATCTGAACATCTCAATTATACTGAAAAGCCATTGTGTAAAGATAAGAAATTAAGTACACCTAGTTTTCCATGTTTAAATTTAGGTTTGAAAAGAGCACTGAATCTTGGTCACAAGTGCATTTATCCCAACTGTTGACAAAGAATCTTCCTAAATATTTTTAAGTGGGCTGCGAATTTAAATATAGACAAATACTGGGATGAATACTTTTAAGAAGTTTTAGAAAAATATAGTCAGTTTTTAAATTAAAAAAATATATGTTATTAACTATGCCTTCTGGATCACTAACAGGCCACCTTGCAAGTCATGCCATTAAATCGATGCACTATTTTATAAGGTGAAGAGTGTTTTAGTGGGATACACGGATTTAGTGCTTATCATCCTTCTCAACGCGAGTTCCTAGAGAATGTTCTTTTAGTCATTATCTAGAAGTGAGAATTAGAGAAATTTGTGGCCATTAAGGCAAAGGGAACAACTCTCTGTGGCTAAAATGAGTGTCTTGCTATTTGAACATCAGGAAGAACTCTCATCTCATCTCTGAACTCAATGCCTATTACAGTCACAGAGAATTTGGGAATGTCTACAGCATAGGAAGTAAAAATACATGCTAAAATGCAAAAAAAGGAGCAGTTATTTTTAAGCATTACATAAGCACATTTGATATAAAGTTCCATTTTGGAAGCTTTAAAATGTTGTCTGTAAATCAGCACAGCTCCTATTCCTACCATAAATCTTACACCTTTAAGTCTAAGTATCATGAGCTTTTAAAACATCAGACATTCACTGATTCATCAGTCCTGCTTCCCGGTCCTTATGTAGCTCTTTAGTAGAAACAGAAATATTGCATACTTCTATCAAGTAGCTGATCAATAGACTGAAGCAGTGGGATGGTAAAAGAGGAGGTAAGTAATGAAGAGTGAGAGAGAAGCTAAATTGATTCTTCAAAACAGTGGCATAAGGAAAGAAAAAAAACAGGAGCAAGGAAAATGAGGAGAATAAATCAATGAAACATGGCGTATCCCAGATGACTGCAAATCCATAGCCTTTAAGAACTTCTGTAAATTTTGGAAAGAAAGCTACATACGACATGCAAAATTCTGAGATGTTATAGCACTGTTGCCTTCTTGAATTAAAACTTGACGACTAATATGCAGTATCTGCTCTGCTTTCCCCACATTCTTCCGTCTTCCTTCCTTACAGCCTTATTTAACTATTTCTTTCTGCACTTCCAAGAAAAAGATGACACTGCCTCAGACATTTGCCTTCAGAAACCACTCAAGCGACCCAGCATTTAGGAGAAAAGCAACAGTAGTCCAATTACAACAGCAGGCTGTTCAAAGCAGTACCATTAAAGGACTGCAAGGATGTAGACTGCTGCCCTACATTTCAGGCAAAGGAGGATAATTGACAAGGATGACTGTATCTACAGACTTAATAGCACACCTGGTCTGCTTTTTCATATTTACTGAGAAAAAATGAAAGGTCATGTGGCTGACCTTACTTTTCCTACAGTGCTGTAGAATTTTAAGCAGGACATGGTGTGCATTACTGTAATCTCAATGTGTTATAAAGTAAAGAACTACGATTACCTAAGAGGAGATTAGTTTAAAAAAAAATTAAGGTCCTTGACCTGTCATCATTTAACAAAAGTTCAAATGATCAAACTTCAAAAAAATGGTGCTCTTTTCAAAGGTGACACTGTCAAACTGAAATTCTCTTTCTGGAGACCAAAGTCTTTAAAATGTGTGCATATAAAGAAAAATACCTAGAATTTAACACTACTAATCAGTGAATTTTTAGTTATCAAATCTAGAAAGTAATACCTGTACATGTAATACAAATACATCACATAATACAATTCAACTCACAAGTGGTGACTTGCTACTCACTCAACTCATTTCTTTATACAGTGAAATATTTTTGAACACACTGAAATAAATTTACATATAAATAATATATTTAGAAACATATGGTTTGCAAAAAACTCCAGACCCTTCGCTGGTAGGTAATGACACCCAAAAGACAAAATACTATTGTTTGTGCACCCCGCCTACATCCACGCATTAGTGCAGCAACAATAACTCTAGATTTCAACTCTCTTTACACAGGAGCCCTGACACTTAGGAATGTGTACATGCATTCACACTCCTTAAGTTTTCAAGATACCTAAGCTAGGGAAAAAAAAGAGAAAATGCTCCCCTTTTGGGGGTAAAAACAACCACCACAAAATCAATCAATCAATAAAAAAAAAAGACTTCTCTAGCAATCTGTGTTCACTAGGTTATGTACTATCCCCATTCCCAATCTCATATCTTTCAGCAGCAGAGCTCCCCTTTCCTCCGGGTACCTTCCTTCCTCCCAGAATTCTGAGTCCCAAAACCAGAAGGGACCTCACAAAGTCCTCCCAGATAGGATAAGCAGCTGTTCAGCAGATTCACTGCCATAAGGTGCTCTACAGGGCACAGTGAGCCAAGAAAAGCGCAGCAGTTACTTGCAAGAAAAATGCTAGGTTACTAAACCTAGAGAGGATGAGCATCTGTGTTTCCCCCAAGTCTGCAGGGGAAAATAAACCTGCGTTAAAAAGACATGGTCCAACAGACTGAAGGTTGAAGTACTCCATGTTGGAAAGGAAACAAAAATGGGAAACAGAATAAGCATAAGAAGTACCGCGATAGCAAGGGCAAATTAACCAAACAGAATTTCAAAGGCAAGTTATCATAACATAGCACCGACAGGTCCAGCCCTCTGTTGTCTATATTTTAAGGCCAAAAATTTGAACACAACCATTTAAACAAAACAAAGTGAAATGACTACTTACATGTTTTTGCCGTTGTTGTATAAAAACTTTTTCCTTTTAAAGGAAATTTTTAATATGTTCACCCTAAAAGAGAGACAGACCATGAAATACTAAATAATGCCTAGAGGGAAAAAAAGCAATTAAAAATAATACTGTGTGCAGTCTAAAAGATTACAGCTGTTAAATATTCAGTAAATAATATGCAACAATCTCCTGAGTGCTGAGTGGTATATAGATTCAAGAAACTTAAAGAAAAAAAAATAGCTAAGAAGGAAAGGTCTTTTTAAAATTAAGATTCTTCCTCATTTACTCTTTAAATAGCTCACACAGCAATTCTCTCCCACCAAATCTATTCTTGCAGCAAAAACTTGATGACATCCTTTACTAGCTGCACAAATGTTAAACGCGTCAAGTTTGGATAACTTAAGAATCATATGACAACTGTGACTAAACGAACAAAATTTAAGACCTTAATGACATGACAAGGTTGGTCATACAGTATCTGAAATTTCTCTGAGACTTCACAGAACTGACTTAGAATGTTAAAAGATAATTCACTTTTATTAACAACTAAAACATTGTAATTAAAGTCAACCCTGAAGGACAAAAAATGCAAATGTTAATGTATTTTTCACTTATTAATACTGCATAAAAATGCTACATTAACTATGTAGCAGAATTGAACATGTCTTTTCTATATATACACTGTATGATAAAGACTTTTTAAGGTTAGAGTTACATTGCAATTGGTGCTTAAACACTTTCCGTTTTAATTATATCCTTAGCAGTTTTGCTAAACTAAGTAAACTTCTAGGTGCCCAGACATCTTCCTACAAGAAAACAAGATTCATCTAAATTATCTACATTTTCTTTACAATAGTTCTACTTCAATAACTGAAAACCTACGCATTTTGGAAAAAGAAAACCATGATCTGTGATCACTTGGAACCATACTGATACCTGGGGAAAACTACTTAAGGTCTGATCACGTCATGTTTGTGAAAAAGAACATCTTAACATCGTGAAAGGTTTTTGGAAGGCTGCCGCTGAAGGTCTCAAAACATTCTCTTCAACTGATGTTTCACAGCACCTTAGATCTCATCAGCTCCCAAGTATATTGAAGACCATCTCAGTTGTTACCACAGTTTTTGCATACTCAGCACGTGGACAATGAATGCCATATCATCCGTTCCCCACTTCCTAAGAGTGATGCGCTGTTATAGCACAACATCCCTTGTTCACAGAGAAGAGCTTATATATGCAAGTTACAAACAAGAAAGATAACTGAACAAACAATTCCTTACCCCTGCACAAAAGGGGTGGAAAACCGAACACATGCTCATTTCCAAAAATCTCTGTCAATTATAGAGCCACAAAGAAACACGAATTTCATCCACAGCATTCTTTGCAATCAAATTGTGCAAGTTAATGGAAGGTTTAAATCATATCTCCTCCTTCTTCTGGAAATACTTGTGCCATCTGACTTGCTGCTTCCAGTGGTAATGATCTGCACTGTATACACAAAAGTTTTATATTCCCATGTCGCCAGTAAGCCATATAAATTTTCAGTTTATTTACTGAAGTGGAACTAATTTAAACCCATCCATCTTAATCCTAGTGTTACTCTAGCTGAACTAGTACTGCTCAAGTTTCGGGTTACTGGTTCTTTCCCTCCACGCTTCTTGGCTTAGCTCACACTTCAGCAAGTGAGTGAGTGTTTGGAGTTGTTCTCAGCTTACACAGCTGCTGTCACTCCCTGTTCTTAGCTAATGTAGTACCAGCAGAAACACAAAATACAAACAATTAACCTTGCAGACTAAGCAAAAAAACCTCCAACCAACAAAAAGGTAGACAACATCTACAAAAAACAAAACTCTCTCATCTCTCCCCACTTTTTTAAAAACAATTCACTGCATGGCCACATAATCACTTCATGTCAAATCAGGGCTTTAAGTCTTTTTATTTTGACTCTCCTCTATGTACAGTATGCCTCTCAACTCTATTCATTCTTCTTAAAGCACAACTAAACCTTTTTAATTTGGTGACAACAGTTACTAATCTGACAGTTTTATTTAACTCAAAATCGTTTGAAGCCTATTAGCCAGGGGAATGTTCGCATATAGCACAAGCCACAAAAAAAAAAAAAAAAAGGAAGAGATTAAGGTATTGAAGGATTTAGATTTAATGAGTGCCTGAAGGTGCCACATCCAGAACATAAGCTGAATGGAATGCAGTTATTCCTATTCCAACTAGTGGCTCAGCTGCCCCTATCACTCACCAATAGTCTGTCCAAGTGACTATGCAGCTAACTAAATTTCACCATTAAGTTTTAAAGTATACAATAGCTGAAGCTTAGGGATAATGATAAATCTTTTGGCTCCTGTCTTCTTCCATCATTCACAAGGGTCAAAGCAGATTTGTCACTTAGTGGGCAGAGTTATTTATTTCTGATCATCTTGGCAGTCCTGTCCTGGCACTCGCTGTTAACAGCTGGTAGTTTTTGACCTGAAGCAAAAATATTTAATTGTATGTCTCATACTTGCTCAAGGAAGATTCAGCAGGAAAGTTTTTGTCAAATTCTATGTAACACTCAGTTGAGTGGGGTTTTGATTTTAACTAGTAATGTAGCATATATTCCTGTAGCAGTTTCTCTGAAGTTTTCAAAGCAAAGAAACTGCATACACTGAATAGCATTTAGTGTACAATCTTAATTGCTGCTAACATAACACAGAGAGCTTGTATATTTTAAGATATTTTACTTGCAAAAGACCTGGAAATTATCACATAACAGTCAAGCACCCCAAGAATAATTTCCCAGAGCTCACTGTGTTAAATCCAGATTTATTTTACAAACCCATCGCGACTTGCATTGCCTCTGACTGATCACTGAGCTTCTTATGTAAGTCGCTTTGATTGAAAATCCTCCTTTTGCCAAGGCAGTACAGTCTCACTGCCTCCATTCCTGAAAACTTTTGGTCCCCTTTGACTACCATCATATGGCACAGTTGTATTGTTGTCACCCATTAATGCTGCAGAGTATTTTACTTACTGTACTGGAAAGAGTGCTCTGATGGTGTCTGCTGCCACCTTGAGTTCCACCACATTTATGCTGAAGCTCTCCCAGTTCACAGGAAGAGCTAGCTACTTATTACAAATGGTGTTACATAAGACGACTAAATACAGTTTCAATTATCTCAATATTTTTTTGTGTTCTAAGGCATACAATGTTCTGTAAGAAGTCTTCTTAGCTGCACACCTTCAACACAACCAACATGCATTAAAACTCCAGGTACTACCAAGATGCATCCTGCTTTGATGTCTAAAAAGAAATTGAAAGCTTACACTACAAACAAGACCTGCAGAAGGCAGAAAATGTGCCTCCAGCTGAGCATTTTAAAAACCTGCAGCTGTTTAAAGAAGCTGAGAGATTGACATATGAAAGGGCAAAGCTTAGGGCATAAAGATGAGAGATGGAAGTCTTCTATGCTTTAGTGTGCATTAGAGATGGATAAATGCAAGATGCTACTGTGCTGTATGAAAACATTATTGACATGTATTGAGGATGGCTACAGTATACTCAAGTGAGTTGAAAGACAACTCACGGCAAAGAAAAAAAATCCAGAGACTATGCAGTACATTTTTCCACTGAAATGCAAATTGAAACCTATCTTATTACTTTTTCCTAGGAATACCTGTTAATCCATAATGATCCATAATGGATGGATGGAATGACTCGTGCATTTAAGGAATATTGCTAACAGGCACCTTTTTGTACAATTGAGCAAAAAGCCAGTACAACCTACTGCAATGCACTTTCTTGTCACGATTAAGAATATTATATCATCTTACTGAATACATTCTCCAGAAAAACTGTTGCAAGTTATGTGAGGAAATGTGTCTTTGGGTACAACAGCAGAAATCTTTAAAACCACAAGGTCCTTCTAATGATATAGTCACACCTGTAAGTGAATGGACTTGATCGAGACTTCACATAAAGCAAGTAATTCAAAAGCCTAGGCAACAGGTTAATTTTTCTCTCAGCACAAGGAAATACCATGATACCCTATAAAGAACAAATCTGTGTATTGCAGGCTTCCTGGGAATAAGTGTTAAAGCAAATGGAAATTCTATTTAAAAGATTAGATGTAATTTTTTGTTAATAAAGGAATTTACCAGGGATAGAAGCTTGTGCAGATGAGTTTTCTGTATACAGCAATTCCACTGGATGCAATCCCAATCATGAGATCTAGGTTATGCAGATCCTGCAAGAGAAAAATAATGTAAGAACAGAGATGTAGTTTGTGTTATTCCCAGTCATCTACTTATAAATTCATTTTCAATTTTTCTATACTTAAAGTATAACTCCTGAGGCAATAATTCAATCAACTTATTTGGATTTTTATTCTTATGCATGTCTTTCCTTTGATCCTACCTGCTAGGTATTTCAATCATTAAAACAAGCTTTAATGTTCATTTTACTAATTAGACATTCTTTAGGTCAGCATCAGACTAAAGTTTCAAGCCCTTACATTAATTCAGTGATGGGAAATAAGTTGAAGTACTTTCCAAGATCAACCAGGTTAAGTGTCACAATTTTGGAAACCAGACACAAATTATCTTATTCTAAGATGCTTAAAAAGACAAAGGAAATAATTCCTCATCATTTTCAAAGAGGTATCAACCAGACCGGGCAGGAGGTGACTACAATTCTGCATATGGGAGTATGCTAGAGGAACATGCACGTGTATATGAAAATTTCATAAACAAAACTGAATCCATTGTCAATTAAAACAAAAAACTGTGTATTAGCTTAACATGCTTAACTGGAAAAACTCATCCATAAGTTTACAACAGCATTATGTCTAGTGAGATAGACGTGAGAAAATACGTAGTTATATATAAGGTGAACATTTGAGTATATAAAAAAGCGGGGAGCAGGAGCTGAAAGGTGAATTTGAAGTTAAATCTATATTGATGTTACATTTCATTCATATTACATTTCATTTCATTCATATTGATTGATATGTAACATATCAATGTTACATTTCATTCATATTTCATATTGATGTTACATTTCAGAAGTTACATTTCATTATGATTGACATGTTCTAGTACATTATACACAAGTTTCTAAACAGAGCTGAATATAAGCATAAATCTACATGTAAACATGGAACCCATTGGTTAAAATACCAGGTTTGACTCAAAAGTAGCTTCAGAATATTTTATAAGAGATGGCCAAAGGTAACAGATTCTCTTAAAGCCTTCTGTAGCTTAGCTGCTCCTCTAGATGGTACTCTGTGCTCATTTAATACACAGTCGTCTTGTACATCCAATCCTTACTTCTTCCTAAGGTACAAAAGAATAAGACCTTTCTTCTGTAAGGTACAGAAGAATAGACCATGCACCATACAATCTAAAAATAGTGGAAAGTCTATAGCAAATCCTTTAAAAAATAGTTGAATAAAAGTATGATACAGCTATATGACCGAATGAAGCTGAACTCAATTTGCAACACAGTTTGAAAACCTCCAGTGAAATACCACAGCAGTTCAGAGAGAAAGAGCATAACCTATTTAATAAATAGTGTATTGGCACTAAATACTGAGAAGATGAGAGAGACACTGATTCTATTTCTGAGAGTTTAATATAGGAAAACTATTATGTAGGTTGCTGTCCAAATAAGCTTAATCTCAGGGTAGTGCAGAATCAAATGAAATGATTACCAATCCCTAGATACCCACTGCCCCACTTTTCCAAAGAGTGCTGTTACAGGAGGTGGTTGAATGTCCATCTGAAGAGGCTCCTGGATTGCCAGAGTTGTGTCAGCATATTACAGTAATCCTGAACTGGCATCCATGTATTTTAATACAATGGAGAGAAAACTGAGGCGCTTTAGCAGATGAATCGGATGTAATTTCGCTGCCACGCTAATTCTAATGCAGGGCAGAAATCTGTATTACTGGCACTTGAAGCTTACTCCAAGTACCAGCTTTCAAAAATCAATAGTCTGAAGGAAAACAGCTTTAGGAGAAAATCTAGAAAACCTATGTGATTCAGCAGAAATAGGATTAGCTAAACACTTAATGGGGATTATTTAGGCCAAAACTATTCTTTTTTTTCAGAAGCTGTGCCAGAATAAACTGCCCCCCCACCTCTGTCCAAAACCCCAATCTTCCATGCTATTTATTATAATTAATTATAACGAATTGTCTTGTGTTAAACAAGTAAGGCTTGTGAAACAAAGAAAAACAAGACCTTGAACTAGCAAAGAAATAGGGTCTTACAATAGAAAGAAGATGTAGATGTGCAATCATTTCCATTTCAAAACATTTGTGCCATTAAACTGCACAAATAAGAATTGTCTATCACACATATCCTTTTCTTTTTGTCTATTTCTTCATATAGCCATAAAAAACACTTATAATGCTAAAAAATGCTCATGCCAGGGATGATCTTAGTTAAATACTGAGTCATTTTTTAATTACATTTGCCATCTGGACTTTTATAGATGTGGAAATAGCACGGTTCTACAAGTTTCCCATTGTTTTCTATAAGCACCCTTCCTCTGCATAAAAATGAAAGATGGGTTAATATCAGACTAATTATTCATCAGATGACAGTGCAAAAAGGAGATTTTATTGAGGCTTCCTGAATTCTTAGTTTTGAGGTATTAAATTCACTCTCTTGAGTTTCTTAATAGTATTTCATTTTAGAATATAACACTTTTAAAAGCTCAGACTAATCTTCAGAGTAAAGTAAAAGTGATTGCAGATGAAAATTGAACTCAGATTAATTCAATACTGCAAGTTTCATGTTTGGTCGCTAGAAAAAAGCTCACACAACTTTTGCAAAGTGCTTGACTTGCACCAGCTTCTTTTGACTATTAGTATAAAACCCAGTTGTTACCTGGCTTCTTTGCCATATAGAATATCTAAGAGGACGAAGACTTCATTTTAGCAGCAAGGGAAGAGCTGAATCATAAGGATTCACAGAGACAAAAACCTTTCAAAAAGACAGTTTTATAACTAGCTTCTGCTAGCAATTGTTCAAAGCACTTGGATTCCGCAAAATGGGAAGAGTGATTTAAGAGCAGTACTAAGCAGGGGAGGCTATGAAGAGGAATGCCAAAAATCTCTGCTAAAGCTGCGGTATAATGTAATAGCCTCAATCAAAGCATGGGGAGACGTGGACATCTAACTTTCACCGCAAACTTCAGAAACAGAGACCATTCCAGCAAACTGATTTGAACTACGGAAAACTGTTTACAGCCAACATGAGCTACCAAATGAGACCAAAGGATGAACATTCATCTGTAGGACTGCTACAGCACAGGCAAAGCATTTAGCAAATGAAAGAGTATCTACCAGAACAGAATACCAGGAATGTCCACTCTGATAAAACGCACAGTGCTATCACTTTTTCTCATAGGCTTTATAAAGAAAAAAAAAAAGGAAAGAAACTAAATTGTAACAAAAATACTAATTTGGATTGAAATAGTAGCAAGACTGTCTGCATCTTAGCAGCCTGTAATAGAGAAGGCTTTCACTCAAATCTCTAGTCCGTTTGATTCAGATCATACAAAAAACACTGGTGTCATGCACAGTAGAGGCTTATGACCAGCAAGCAGCCTGACATCCTGAGCCCCGGTCATTAAATATGAAACAATGCACTGGAAAACAGAAACACACTGTTTAAGCAGGTATCTCCAGACAGCACTGCTACTCAGAGAACAGTCCAGCACACTGCAATGAAATTTTGTTTGGTTAAAAATGTCTTGGCCCACTATCCTTTCTACTTGACACTGTATGACCGCTACTGACAACCTGGGTGCATTTCAGTGGCCTACAATTTGGGAAGGATTATAGAAACAGAAGTACTTTCAGAAACAACATCCCATGAATACTAAGAGAATGGAATGCTTGTCTCATGGTGAAAGTTTGGAATTTAAGGTTGCTTCAAAATGCTAGGCTACAATAGAAATTAAAAGGCATAGACTGGTCAAGTTAAGGGCACACACAGAAATCTTAAGTGTGACAAGTAAATGGTTCTTCACTACAGCAGAAATGTGACAGAGATGGCAATGCACAGTGAATCTAGATGAAGTCAGTTTAAGAAAATACGTAACATTTAAGGGAAACTTTTTACATTGTCAGAAGACAAGAATATAAGAAATTTGTTTATGTATGCTAGATTACTTACCACAACCATTGCATTTGAACCAAAATATTTTAACAATTGTCCCATAAGTAGCCTCTCCTGATGTTCGTATCAGCTGTTATGAGCATAGACTGTTCATATTTTGATCACTTTGACCCTTTCCTTTGTACTCACCGCAAAAAAAGGCACTACTGTTTTTGAATACCAAATTTCAGAAATATGAATGCAGTTACTGTAATTTTACACAGGAGTACTTTAGGAATCCTTAAAAATTTAATGCAACATTCACTTCTTTCCGGTCATATATAGAATAAAAAAACAAGAAAGCATCATGCTGAGGAAAGAAGATGACCTTTTCCATCCATTGCATCATTACCAAAAAATGATGTTTTCATTAAAATTCGCAATGACAGGATTATTAACAAATCTCAGATAAATGTTAGTAAAAACAGTAGTCATCTTCATTTAGAAAATCAATTATCTGCACTACACTTCATTAGGTTGTTGTGCTACAAACATTATGCCAAAATAGTTTGCTATTCCATAAAGGCAAAAATGGTAATTTGAACACCTGTATGTATGAAAAAAACATATTGGAGATTCCTCTCCCAAACAGTGTAATCAAACAATTAAATGACAACAACCAAAGAAATACTTGGATGTGTTTCTCATCAGTGAACACCCTGTGTCTGAAAGATTTCAAACACGTTTTTAGTGGCCATCCTTCATGCTGTTAAATACTGCTGTGATTTAGCCTAGAGTCAGGGGATACAGGAATGAAAGAAACCTCCATGTTTTTATTGCTGAGTCAGCACTAAGCAGAACATGCATTTTCTTTCATCCTGAGACCTTCAAGAACTTTAGTAAAATTCTTAAGTAAAATGTATTGCAGCATTGAAACAACGTATTTTAAAAACATGTTGCAACTCTTTTGAGGTTAGCTAGCATATTTAGTTGAAATTCTAGGACCTACATTTCACAGAAATTTGGGGAAAATCATGAAACTGAAGTTAAAAATAACACACAGTAAAGAATAAAATGCTACTGTTTCTACTGCTATGAAGATATCTACAAAAAGGTGTATAAAAAAAATTCCAAGTGAAATATTGCAATGTAAACATACTCTACCACTGTGCAATTCCACTCCATAGAAATCAAGTGTTCGTGCTATATTTATGTAGCAGGACTCTGCTTCAGATTGCTTGAGGCCACTGAAAGAGGAAAAAAAAAGACGCAGACCACAGTTAAAAATAAAAGATGTGGAATTACTTTTATTCCAAATGTAGAAAAAGAAAGAATCCTACAGCCCAGTGTCTGACAAATAAACCTTATTAAATGGTGCCACAAAGTACTTAACTTGTGAAGGGCCTCATAAACGCCTCTCAAAATTGAGCAAACCATAAACAGTGTCATCACATCAGACATTCTGCACCAATATTTTTAGAAAAATCATTTTTACCTGTTTTGTTTAAAGGGGTGAAGAAACAATTCCCCTGCAAAAGCTTCTTCTACAATGAGAAGCTCTATCCCTATACATTCTATACTGCATAGCCTCTCAGAAGAAAGCTGTTTAGAAGAAAGATTAGAAGCAGAAATCTACTCAAAAGGTGGAAGAGGGAGGGAGAATATTAAAGAAGTTGAAGTTACAAAACTCACCAAGGAAGAACCATTTGAGTTTATCCATAATTAATAAGCAGAAAGTCCTATCATACATTTTCCCCTGCCACTAGATGTGAAATGTGTGGAAGACTTAAAATGATTCTATCTCCTGGTTTTCTAGGAAATTTCTAAGATTCTGTGAGGTGCTTGGTTTCAAAGAGAAGAACTCAAACATCCCCATGTCTAATAAACTGATTTTATAACTTCATGGAAGGGCTATATGGAATCCACTAGGAGCTTTAAAAAACAAAGAATCCAAAAGTAATCCTTACCTAGATAGTTATCCCATGCAGCCTACTAATTATTCACCTGAGAGGACTGAACTGCAGCTACACAAGATCCCCCTACGTATGATAAAGAGGTAGTTGCTTCTAACGAACGGTAGGGCCAGGAGTCTTTCTCTGTTGAGAACTGATCTGACAACAGCCCACTATTTTGGAACCTGCTGTAGCCTACTGCCATCGTGCTGTGCCAGCAATGATCCTGGCCTTGAAGTGCAGACCAATGATTCAGGCACTAAAGAATATTAGGGAATTGTCAGAAGAGACCAACTCATTATTACCTACACACATCTAAGCAGGATGGTATCTGATGTCTTGTTTACCATAGCTACAACTAACTGCAGATAAAAGAATTCTTCTGAAACTAAGGACATAAAATTATGTTAATCACACATAACTTAAACCAACAACCTGTAAGAAACACATGTAACAATAACTCGAGATAGAAAGGCATTCCATATAAAGCAGTAATTCCCTTTTTTTTTTTTTTTAAAGGAAGCTTTACCTCAAAAGATGGACATCTATTACTTCAAATTACTTATCCATCTTCGTAAATCCCAGACCATCATACTAATCTTCCCTGAAACTGCCACTCTAAGAAATATTACATTATGCTCCATAAAACCAATTAGAAAGACTGGAAGTGATCTTGAGCCAGAAAGCCATTGCCAGAAGTGTGGCTTGAAAATGTCACAACATCATAATAAAGACTACAAGTAAAATAAGCTGCTTGCAGACAAACTACTTACTCAGACCCACACCTACACTGACTACTGCACCTTGATTTCAAAAAAAAAAAAAAAAGCATTCAACAACAGTATGCTGTATTCAACAACAGTATGCTGAATACAGAACACCTGCTGTTTGCATTAGTATATCATTTTCATCTTTTAAATTTTGATCAAGAACTTCTCAGAAAGGTGGGGAAAGTGATGCATACCAACAAGACATGCTTGCAAGTTTTAATTCTCAGTTTGCATGCGTCATTTACATCAGATCAATCAAGTCTTGTGTCTTGAAAGGCCAGTAAGAAATGCCTCAGCACAGACTACGATTTTTTTTTTTCCTGTTTCTCCTCCTACTCTAATAAAGAGAAAGCTAAACCCACAGGTCCTTAAGCAGGTAGTAGTTACTCAGTGAAATAAACAGGTAAGAGGAAACTGATTTTGGTACCTCCTACCAGTTTTTATAGCTGTTGATACCGAAAGGCTAACAAACATCACGTAGAATGTAAGCATAGTGTGAAGTTTCAAATGCATCCATTTCTTCAAACTGATGGCTAAATCTAGCAAGCACTAGGATAGCAGTACCAATTTCGATAATAGCCACATCTTATGAACTCTGGGTGCTTACGGTTAAGAATAAAATTTAAAAAATAATAATAATGAAAAAAACACATACAGAATAAAAAAATCACTCTACAGAGTTAGGAATGAACACAGAAGGAATATTTCTGAAGCTTTACCAGTTTGATATGAAAACAGTTGCTTTCTCAACAGTTACTGCACGCTGAAGTGTCTCACATAAACTTGATCATAGAACTAACTACCTTCTCAAATCTGGCAAAATATGAAATTCGGTTTGAAAATACGGCAAAGCTAGAATAACTATGAAGCAATATGGCTTCTCAAATCTATACTGCATTTCAGCAATTATGACCTTTTAATTTTTCTCCACGAAAGTTTCCCAAAGGATGGACATGAAAGAATGAAAAAGAACAGACGCTCATAGGGCTGGCTTTGCAACCCTGCAATCTAAGGATGATAATTTATAAGGGATAATAATTTTCAGATATTACACGTGGCCTATTGCAAATACTACCAACTCACTTCAGATCAGTAGGAATTTTATTTCAAAACACTGTTCTCCTCAGTGAGATGAGGAGAAGCCATAAGATGATTCAAATCATAAGATGAGAAATTTTCCCTTTCATATTTCCTTCTTAGAAGGCCCAGTGAACACCATAATCATTCTTGTCAAATATGTTACCAGCACTGGCTTCATCAAAAAAAAAAACACGTCTCAAATATCAGTATTCACGATACATGCCAAAGGAAGATGTAACAAATACTGCTAGAATACACTAAACTTGTCTGCCTCTCCCTGCACTCAGAAATAAATAGTCCTGAAAACCAAAGTTTTTAGAAAGGCTGTAAGTGAATAAAGAAGCATTTTTGCTAATGCAGCCTATTCAAGTATTGTTATTTGTAACTTTAATTCCATAACCTACGTGAATAGAGTTCTTAAAATACAGCACTTAGACTTCATGATCATGATAGCTTCCATCTACCAAAAACATTCAATGAAAGCATCAGCTTCACTGAAAGGTCCCAGAAAAGAAAATACTTTCCAACAGACTCAACCACACACACCTTCATGCAGACCAATAGTAATCTCTAGTCTGTTCTCCGCAGGACATAATTGGCCATATATTTGGCTACGACAGCACTAAGGCCATGACTTCAACCTACCCACTCAAAGACTCCTCAGAATCTTTCCTCGGTGGTCTCCAAGTCAACTTCTTCCTAAAGACAACCGGATTTATTCATTCCTGTCTACAAGTTCCTCACTAAAGACTTCTGAGCCTTTTGGAAACTGAATTAATTGGGAAGAAATAGAAGCCTCAGGTATTGTGTTCCTGCAGATGAACGGCTCGGAAAGCAGTCCCGATTAGTACCTATGCTACAGGAACAGCTGCTGCATGAGTTCAACGGTTATTGCCATTTTACCTCCATAACTGACAACAGCATGCAGGCTCTGGACTGGGCTAGGCAGCTCTCATGAAGTTCAGAACCACTCACTATACCTCACTAACTCCACCAGTGGTAAAGAAACAAGGAAGAGGTGAGAGTACTGAAAGAAGGCAAAAAAAAAAAGGAGTATTAGGGGTTGAGGAAAATGGAGACATTTCAGGGCAGAAAACAAGAAATCAGAGAAATTGGGAGGATGGGAAACTAGCTCTGCTGCAATAAAGATAAGGACAGAGTATGAGTCTTAAGAGATTCAGATTTCATTTGTTCAAATGTAAGCGGCAATTTCTTAGGTTAACGTATTTGCATGCAGCATGCAAGTATCTGATCGACACCACTAATTCTAAGTGTCTGCAGTCTTACAAGGAACAAATCAGCAGGGTTAGCAAGAGTAATTAGCAGTAGACTTCAACTGGAACAATCAATTGCAGCCTTTATATTACACTCAGGAGAGTGGAGTAAAAGCACTAAGTTTTTGAGTATTGGTCTTTCCCCTGCCACCATATCCCCTCCATATGTGCATAAAAAAAAACTGTACCATTTCAGAAATGGTCACCAAAAAACCTCAAACATCTAGTACAGTGTTTTAGATAGTTACCATTAGCAATGTGTAATGCTAACTGATCTACTTGTTATAACTAGAAATTCATTTAAAAGTTTTAACATATTGGCATCACACTCTGAAAAATATGTGTTTTTTAGCACGTAGGTGCAAAATAAGTATTTTATGTATTTTATTTAACAGAAGTTATAAGAAATAAAACCACTAAAAACTTGAATCTTCCTTTTTGCACTGCCCCCCCCCCCCTTTTTTTTTTTTCTTTAAGAATTCATGGGGCACGAGAGAATTGCAAGTTAATGTTACCTGTGTTGCTCATGTAGAGATTCTACTTTGGTAAGAAAATCTTTGTTCTGCTCTGGTATAAAGTTGTAATTGGACAGATATCCTGAATGATGTACTGAAGCATTATAGTCTCCAAGTTGTGCTGTTAGAAAACAAGAAATACACATACGAAGTTTCCATGGTTAATTACCATTTAGAAGAAATCCCTCCTCCTTGTTAAAATATGACAAAATATGCATGCATATGGGGAAAAGCAAGAATTAAAAACTATTTCCCAATGGACAAGCAGTATTGAACACAGCAAATTTTATGACATCAATGGAAATGTTTTGTTTGTTTTTTCCCAAAATATGCTTACTCTAACTATAATCTCAGGCACTGAAAAACTCAGTACTTACTCATATAACCACAGTTTTGCATCACAACCTGTAAAAACACTATACGGGCAACACATGCCATGTTGGCACAGACAACCAATACTATAACATTAGAGGGAAGCAAATTGCTTCAGTGAGACAAATGAAATTACACAGAAATATCTTTATTTGACTATAACAGATTAGAAGTCTTCAACAAGATCTGTCACTTAAAAAGCTTTTTTTTTTTTTTTTTTTTTTGCTTAGGAGCATAAAGTTTTTATTACAAAGCAATAAGCTTCACAGAAGTTATTTGTATGATGTATAAAGTAGCACAAGAGAAAGTACTTGTGTGGACTGCAAATACTTCAGCATGTAAGGTTGCAACTAAATCAAAGAACAAACATTTTGGAACAATGCTATCACCACTATTTTCCCAGAAAAGACAAAGTATAGAAGACTGATTTAAATGATTCAGGCTAGTGAGAAAATAAAAAAAAGTTGTGCGCTTCAGAAATAACTTACAGGTAGAATAACTATGGAGTATCTGCAATGCAGGGCATAACAAGTATTTGTCACTTGCTTATCGAAAAAGCATGAATTGTAGAGCTTAGGAAAGTGAACCACCATGATAAAAACCAGTTTCTAAGCAAATACAGTCGGAAACTAATACAGCTGCACACCTAGTTGTCAGCATGGAGTACTTAAATAAAAATTGGAATGATATACATTAAGTAGTATATTTTGAATACAGATGTTCCTGCAGTGCTTTCTCTTTTTTTAAAAAGTAGCCTGAATTTTAAATTATTAGAATGGCTGGCAAAAGAGTAAATATTTACTATTAGAACTACAACACATATTTGAATAGTGCTGTCAAATAATGCACCTCAGAAGAAGAAAAAAAAGTGAAACAAGAATACAAGCCAGAAGAGCCAGAAGTATAACAAGAAGCTGAAATAATTTTAGGAATACCTACATATCAACAGAAATCCATGTTTCTACCAAGAACAAGGCTATGACTATGAAACAACAGAAAGCTTCATACAAAGCAGGCACATTAGTAACAGGGGAAAAATGAAACACAATTCTGGATGACAGTAGTCGACTGAAGACTTTTTACCTTTATTAGCCATTAACATAACTCATCTTTTCTGTGAAACATAACATACATTTTTAATGTTGTTCTGGTGACAGAGCTTTGTTGCAGTCGGTTTGAATTACATCCTTGTCAATGGGAAGAGACCAGATTGCCAGGAATTAGACTATGCAAATGTCCACTTCATTTATTTGTATTAGGTAAGAATATTTTTACTGTAATTTTACCTTCTCTAAAGAGGGCAACTGTTGTTCCTTCATTGGTTATGATGTAGGGTCTTCTTGCTCATCTTCCCAATATGGATGTGGCTCTGGTCTTTTTTCCTCTTCCTCCTAGCTATCTGAGGTCATGGCAACAAGGGGAGCAGGTCAGAGTACTACTTGCTTCTCCAGCTCCCCAGCCAACTGTCACAGTTGAAGAGAAACTATAAATGCTGATTAGTAGACATCTTGGAACAGTAATGTTCTTGTGCAGGATTTTAGTTATCCAAATAGGAAAAAAAACGTTAGGGCATATCAAGACCTCAGTAGGAAGAAAAATCCATAAGGTTTCTAGCTCTTTAATGAATTTCTCCAGAAGATAGGGGGTGGGAGGTTGTTAGTAAAGACCTTTCCGATCAGTTTCTCCTGACATATAGCTTCTGCTCTGATCACACAGGCCAGCAGCAGCAGATAAAACTGATTCAGTGAAGATAAAAGTAACTTCTTTTTTTCCTCCAAACATTTCCCCATTCTAATCATCCATTGCTCTTTAATTCATCATAACTAGGTAAAATTAAAGAAAATTGAACCAAGGAGGAATTAAAAAAATCAGTTACTTTAATATCAGTTTCTTGTATTTTAGAGTTGTATAATTTAATATAAAAAGTTTTAAAGAAGGTAACATGATGGAACCATTCATTTAGAAGTTGGTATTCAGTTAAGAGTCATTTCTTCTATAGCTCTCAGTAAAAGGACAGTGAAGTACCATGCAATAATTTTCCTTGGGTGAAGTCCCACATTGATCTGGTGAAGCAGCAGTTGTGTAAGCTCTTGATACAGTATCAATTTATGAATGCTTGATAAATAAGTCTTGAGCTCAAACATGTTGACACTGGATATGAATCGGGTATCCTAATGCAGCCTAAAGAAGTCATGTTTTCTTCAGACTTTTTACAAAGAATTTTCTCAGAACAATGTGTGAGGGTATATATTTTTGCCTCTTGACAGCAAAAAGACTTTTTTGTGCAGGAAAACATCAAAGAAAAGGGCTACTTCAAGCGTGGCTGGGTGGGAGGTGACGGGGGCTGTACACATTTTGGTGAGACTCAGATACAGAAATGATGACAGGCAAGAGAAGTGTGAGCACTGGAGACTCAAAACTGAACTGGAAAGGCAACCTGAGCAACCTCGTCTGATTTTGAAGAATCCTCTTCCAAGCTGAATCTTTCTGTGGTTCTACTTTTATGAAGTTATTTTTGATATGCAAGCCTTCTGCTCTATGACCAAGATAACTATTTGCTTGTTTCTGGTTTTAGAAGTTAATTTGTTGTTGAACGCTACCAGCACCAAAACAGTGAATTCAGTTTGGCCCTGTTCTTTATTTACACAAAGATGTCAGGCAGCCCCACAAAGCACAGTAGTAGAAAATAAAAGCTGTTAGCTTTGTATAACTTATATAAGGAATAGAAAATGGTCCCCATTTATCTGATATCCTTACAGGTGCAAAAGACAAGTCGGTCTCTGATTCTAGAAAGTTTCCTTATTAACAATAACAAAAACATTTGTGGACAAAGTAACAGCACCAAAACCTGTTTATGCACATGGGCACTCCAAATAACTACGGATACAAGAAGCTGATGTACGAATGCTTCATTTACTAAGCATGATGTAGAATCAGTCATAGATAATACAAACATTTCAGTCCAAAGGAACGCCTATAGAAGCTAGTCCCTGAAAATAGGTTTAGTATCAATTTTCCAAAGACCTGAGAAGTATATCTGAAAATGATCAAGTAGTTTTGCACTGAGTTTGTAACTTTTTGCAGGGTTGAATATTTTAGGTTACACGAATAAAGTGAACTGAATTGCCTGGTTTTAAAAGAGGATAATTACATAAGCAGATCGAGTTCCCAGTGGAACCGAAAATAACCAAATAATGGGACAAGTTTAGAATATGAGTTATATAGGAAACGCAGTTGCTCATGATGTTGAAGGAGTGGCATGAAAGGAAGTTTAAGTCAAAAGTTAAATTAGTTAACTTTTTACCAAGGAGTAAAAATTCTCAGGTAATAAAATTGCAATGCAGGATTAAAATATAGTTAGGGCCACATGACTGGTCTCCATATAAGGATGGCAATAATGTGATGAAATGAGAGTGAAACGTAATATTGAAGGCTGATGACAAATTTATCTTCATGAGGACACTGAGGTACAGAAAGAAAAGATGCATCCTCATCATTCTCATCTCCACAGTTCAAGCAGTTTAGGATTTGCTAGCTACTGTTGAGAAGTAGTAACTACTAGTTATGGAAATGGTTCTGGAATCTGGAATAAAATCCACTATACCAGAGTTCAGTTTTGAAGAACCAACATAAGAATGAAAACACTTATTAAAAATAATAATTAAAAGGAGCATTGAAATGATTAAAAATCCATGTAGATGCAGAAGTTAAAGATACCACGTTGAAAACAGTTATCAGAAAAAGACAACAAAAATGACCAAAAAATCTTAAGTGGATGTTAAGAGAATCAAAACTGTTTCAACAAAAGCAACCTGTAACTAAATAAGGATAAGAATATGAACTCTTAACTCAGAGAACCACTAAGTAAGCAAGCATGAATTCCCCACTGGGCAAGAAGAGCTACCTAACACATGGATAAAACCAACTTGTTTTGCCGATGACGACTGTAAATCGTTGCTGAATACACTTACGGAAACTGGTCACTTTATGGTCAGATGGAAAGAGAAATTAGGTATTAAAGTAATGAAACATTTGTAGAAATAAATGGCAAATATACATACACAACGGTGGTCTCAAAGTCATCCATTAACACTCCAGAAAGAAAAACGAGTCAAACACATCGTAATGCATTTTATTTAAAAAAATAAATTAAAAAAAAAAATCAGATGCTGAAAACTCAGACAAAAGTTGAAAAACAAGGGAAGTAAGAATAAAGCCGAAAATGAGTTCTAGTGAGTTGCTATTTCTAAATCTTAAATACAAACTACTTCAGAAACCATCCAATCACAATCAAAGTGTTGAGAAGAGCAAAGCATATCCAAAGTACAAGGAGTATTTCTCTTGAAAAATTTTGGGGGTAGGGACAAAGGTTAGGATAAAATACTTATGAAAAGGAATAATTATCAGTACCAAAACACTAAGAGGATTTGTGGAACTAATACACCTTAAAACTCCACTCATCAGTCATATGTTGTGCCCCACAATTCACTACAACTCATTATCGTGGGCATAGTAACGCACCACATGGACCTTGATCCTTGGTAACTGTTCTATTCCCCTTTTTAGTTATGTTACACGGAAGTACTTATTAAAAGGTTCATCTATCTTAAAAATACAGATGAAATAGTAGCTGGTCTACAAGGCACTATAAGAAGTCAGCTCCTTCAGCCACACAGTATTAGCCAGTATCCCAGTCTGGGATTCTACACTCCAGAGATTACAGCACTGTACTTCAACGTTTTAAAGTGTTACAGATTCAAACAATTATTTGCAGCATAGTGGAAGAACCTCAGACAAACAAGTGAAGTAATTATCTTCTGAAGTGTCCTCTGTATTGCTTATCACAACTGTAAAGCATAATTAAGGAAGAACAATCCAGAACAGCAAGAAAGCTGCTGTTGTATGAAAGCTGCCAGCAAGCCCCGAACCAGCAATCTAGACCACAGAGAACCATGTGGAAGAAAACGGGCAGGTATTTCAATTCATCTCTCCAAGCAGGATTCTAGTATTCGAGGTTTCATCACCACCACAGATAACACGCTGGTACTGTTGATGACAAGCACTGTAGGACATGATAAATGTCTCCTATGATTAAACAGCATTGCTGCAGGCTTCAGAAGAATGGATAGGCCACACAAACATCTGGTAAATAATTTTCAACACTGGAAATTCAAGTCAAAGTCCTCTATATTTATCAAATCTGATTTGGGTTCCAAAGTAAAAGGGCTACAGGTACCCTGGAGTAGCAGGAACCTTGACTGACCTTTGAACAAATCCATCAGCTTACACAACGTCCTTCAGAACACTATTTCCCTTTAAAAAAAAAAAAACGGGGGGGGGGCAAGAACCAAGCACAAAGATACAAAAAAAAAAATAAAATGCTAGCTGCAAAGAGGAAGGTCTCTGCAAAGGAAGCCAAAGGTTTTGATGGATTTTCTATAAAAAAGAAGAGGATAAAATGAAGCTAAGTTAGAAGAATTAAGCAAGAGGAAAGTGGATGGGGAAACCACGTGGTGCAACTCTCACCGTAGATATTCTGTTGTTTTCATGAACTGATGTTCCCCTAAATTTTCCAGCCTGCCTCCTCTTCTGAGGCAGACAGGATCTCAGCCTTTGGCCAACGCTTGCTGGAGTTCTCTGAACTGTAAGAATCTCTTATCTCCTGAGGAACCTGCATGCTAAGTTCAGCTTTCCTAAAATGCTCACCCTTGCCTGCCTTCTTTTTCTTCAAAGAGGTTCAAGTCCACTTAAATCTCAAGCAACCCATCAACCCCTTCCCGAGTAAATTCAGGAAGAAAGACAGCAGTGTGCTGCAGATCTCCCAGCACAGCTGAGAAGGGAACCATATCACAGGAGATAAGACAAATACTGCTTAAAAGAAGAAAAAGAAAAAAAAGACAGTCACAATGAATCACTGAACAACTGACGTTCAGGAAAAAGAAAGCTTAGAAGTATTCATAGCATTTCATGTTGGCTTTGCAGCTGTGTTTTAGATTCAAGCCCCAGACTAGCAAATGACTAACACACAAGTGAGCAAAAACTTCAACCAAATCCATGGGACCTCCTGCATACTTGTAGTTAGGCACATTTAGATACTGTCTTGGAAGAGGGAACTTACTACAGGCAGGAACAGAAAGTAAGTGTAGCTAAATCAGCTACATGACATAAAATAAAAAGTGACACGATACACACCCATTATTTAATTTTATAGACTGTACAACATTCCCATTTTACAGTGGTAGAAAACAAGGGGTACAATCTCCCATTAAATTGTTATTTTAACAGAGGAGCATGCTTCAGTCTCAGAAATTTTGAAGTTATTTGAAATGCACCTTAGTAAGCTCTCCTTAAAAAAGGATTTCAAAACTCACTGATAGTTTAATATTCATAAATGCATCAGAAACAAACTTATACTTACAAATGTCTGAACTGAATTGGTAATCAAGTTGAGTCACATGCTATTTAACTGGACACACTATTCACACACATTTGTATTCCCCTGTAAATTAGCACCATCAAACAACACAGGGTGTGTCATGAAGGTAAAGATTACCACGACAGGGTTTTCTTTCATTTTAGAACAGTAGTACTAGACCCAAACATCCCTTCAATGAGCAACGGAGATAATGAGCATCCTAACAGCACAGCAGCCATCACCACCAAGTATCTGCTTGCAAAACTCAAAAAAGCCTGTGAAGGTTAACCATAGAACTGCCATATGTAAAGATTATAGTTAAATACAAGAGCAGAAATATCAAACATCAGGCTTCATGCACAGTGTAAGACATCGATTTCAACCCTCCCCCTAGTGACAACTGCTCCACCTTTTAAATAAGCATAAATTTATCAAAGAGCTGTGAGTTCTCCCTCTGCATACAATGGAAGTTAAAGGAAACAGCAGCCTGAAAAACACCAAGAAGCTGCATTAACAGGAAACAGCTCAGGTAAAACCACCCATGGCAACTTTGGAAAACTGATTTTTAACAAGCAGATACCTCCTACCCAAAAACTTAAACTCTCCTTAAAAAGTGTAACTAGATATTAAAATACACTAGTACGCTTCCACAACCTTTACTGATCTTCTGTCATTCTGCTTTCATAAAACTAACTGCATCATTAGGTATTAAAAGCACTGAAAAGGGAGCTCTCATAAAACCAATGGGAAACAGGAATTACTTTGGCATTGGGGGTACACTACCCGTGACATAACTCATTTTGAAAATCAATCACAAGTTCAGGATGAACAAAAGTATTTGCACTCTTCAGTGTACCTTTTCATCTTCTTGCTTTAGCACAACCACATTGCCAATTCTGCACTTAGCATCCTCGACTGTTTCAGTGCCATACTGTGTTCCAAAGATACGGGAGTACGTATGCATTCTCTTCTGCAACAAAACTAGGACACTAGCCTACCATGGAAAACATGTTCTGGTTTCAACTGTTCTTATTAATCTTGAATATGGTTAAAGGTCCATTTAATAGAAGGATGAAAAACGCAATGAACATAAAAGTGGATTGTTCACAGTCACTTGGGATTTTCAGAGAGACCCACAGCTTGCCACTCTACACTTTCTCCTTTGAAAACTGAATTTTAATTTTTCAGTTTCATGCCTTCCTATAATCATTTCTGTGGACATTGCTAATGTCAAAGTAATTATACAACTGTTCTACTATGCTTGCTCCACAATCTTTTTTTTTAAATGCAAAAATAAAATATTTTTATTCTTCTATTATTACCCTTAGAACTTCTTTTTGCTAGCAGCAGGCAGATGACAAGGATGTAAATTATTGAAAGCAGAGTCACCTTAACATATTGCAAACTGCCAGTTTTTACATATCTAACAAATCAGTATTTCCTGAGAAAACATTACGTAAGAACATTTGAGTTTCTTAATCACAGTAATCAATTTACCTTCCCCTTAACTGTTCTCTAGATGATCTCTTATTTCCCTGGAATGCCTTCCTGTAGTTACTGTAACAAACACTAAGCTTCATTTTGTTTCCAATGGCAATGGAAATGCGCTTTTTTTTTTTGGTCAGCAGTACACATTCTACAAGCACACAAATGTAAGAACACCATTGTTGTTGTTTATTTGTGTTTTTTTTTTTTGACAGACACAATAAGTACACTTTTTCTATGTATAATATCTGAAGGTTGTCATTAGTAACTTCCTGTCCTCTACAAATGCCACAAAGCATGACCTGTAGCATTTTCGACATTCCACACCAGCAGATAAGGAAAGAAATCTTCCCTTAGTTTCCAATGCAGAACAGCAGAGAAGGTGGTTGGTCAAATACATTTATTAACAAAAGAAAGATCATTACTTACACTGTACTGCATACGATGCCAGGACAACAGCAGAATTAAGGGGGCATGACAACCTGGAAAGAGGGAAAATATTTTCATTTAGACAAACAGTATAAACACTAACAACATCTTTGCAATTAGTTCAGTTCGTAAGTTCAGTACCTAAGGATTTGTTTATCTTCAAAGGGTGTCTGATTTTTTTCTTACACAGATTGATTGTCAAAGCAAAGTAAGATTGAACATTACAGGCTAGCTGGGTAACTGCTTCTTGAGTAAATGGATGTACCTAGTCCTAAAAGGACATATTCTTGCTAGATGCGTATTCTGGAAACAAAAGAAGGGATTTTTATGGGGCTCTGGACATTATTTTAATAGCTGCAGTCTGGTATATTTAAAACTAGACACAAACTCTAAAATTAGCCAAATGCCAGGCAAGCTCTGATATAATATCCAAAAGTGACTCCATAAACAACACCTACTATGAAATCCTAAAGGCAATTTAGGATTGCTGATAAGCTGGACATTTTTTTTTTTTTTTTTTTTAATTTACAAGCACACAGGAATCACAGCCCAAAGAACCACTGGGTATGTATGTTCACACTATATAGAAAAGATACCCCGTGACCATGAGAAACAGTAAGAAACAGTAATATGAACTGCCCTTTGCTATTCCCTTCCTGTTACTGCAGTAGACAGCAGGCCCCTCAAGTTTACAATACTGTCTAGCACACCACGCTTTGCAGAAAGAGGGTGTCTCAAGCAGACGTTGTATGTGCAGAAACACCATCTCCTACAGCTCATTCACAACAGACTCCTAAAATGCTCTTAACAATTAAGCTATGCAAAAATTTGCAGTTTCCAAGCAACTGATTTTTTTAAAAGCAGTATTTCATGATGTACATTTTTATAGCAACAATAGATATCATCAGAAAAAGGCTTTTTTATTGGTTTTGATTTTCAACAGAATTATGGAAAAGTTGAAGATTCTTATTACCTTCCTTCCACAATGTCTGTCTTCAGTTGTAAGAAGAATAAGTGCCTAGGAAATATTTTGGGGGAAAAGAAAAAGACTTAATTTTCATATTTAAAAGGTATGGTTTAAGTGGTTCCAAGTATTAATTTTATTTTATTATGGGGGTAGGTTTCCTTGCAAATTATACAAACAGATTAATAAAGCTTAGCGGCATTTACAAATACGTCATCACACACCCACTCTCTTCTCACAACGGTTTGGAAAGGTCTTTGACAGTCGTTACCACAACACCAGGACCACAGTATTAATGTCATAATGACCACTGCAAAATACAAACAATTACAGAACCAGTCTCCCTTTCTCACAGGAGCATCCAACTTGGATATAACTTCTTTAAAAAAATAAATAAATCTGCGATAGTCTATCTTGGGACTATTTTTAATGATCAAGGGAGGATGAGACATTCCTCAAGCAGCATATGCTGACAAAAGCTCTTAAACAACCCTCCAAGAGCAGTTTAGTCTTTCTCATATTAGGGTGTTTGACAAAATTACTTGACGGCAGTATTGGAGTGCTGGGAGTGAAGAATCACACAGAGCAGGCCTTTGAATAATTTTAGTTTACAACTGCAGAACAGCTTACAGCCGCATGATTAACAAATACCAAAACAGGTCAATACTTCATTTCTCTGTAAGAAACCCTTTTAAAATGCTGTACTATTTATATTCTCAAGGCACTGAAATTAGCTATTAAAATTTAGACAAACAATGAAAATGTTACAAAAATGCCAGATGAGTGGGAGCCTGTGAATTCTAAATTCTAAACCCTGTACACTGAACAAAACAAGTATTTCAAGTCTTTTGACACATTAATTGAAAATTACTTATAATTCATGTACCCCACCACTCCCAAAACTCAGATTAAAAAAGAAAATGTTGAAGGTCTGCTATAAACTGAACCATTATGTATCTTTGTATGTTACAAGTAATGGGTGAACTAGAAAACAAGAACTGTTATCTGCTCTTCCTGAAAGAAAATAAACAACGCCCTCTCACACCCTTGGAATTAAATCTACCAAGTGTGTTCAGAACTGACTCAGTGCTAATACAAAAAAATTAACAGACTTCAGGCATGCAGACAGCTTAATCATTGAACTTCCCCATTTTTTAATCATTGCATCTGGTTAACTAAGGGATTAGAAGAGGAGGAAAACAATATGCAGCAATAAAGAGTTCAAAAAGGAATCCAATGTGCAAATAAAACAACTGACATCTCTGTAACTGGCTTATACTTCTGCCTGTATTTTGGAATTGCAGGCTGCCTATAGCAGAAACCATTCATTACAATCATCACATGAAGCTGCTAATTCAAAACACATTTAATACAAAGAATTATACGAGGTTATATTACATAATATACTGTAGTTTGCCAGACCGTGGAGGTGGAAGGGAAGGCTTTACACATACTTAGTTTATAGAAGCAAACATCAAACAGAAGTTACCTGGTTTGTTCTTGCTGAAGTGTGTTAGGATCAGGTATAAAAAACCTTACACGAAAACGAAGGGTGCAGGGAAAACCTCCTAAAATATTTCAGAAGACCAAGTCAATTTTCTCTTTTAAAAAAAAAAAAAAAGATATACCCAAGGTTCTTACGTCTAGATTTATAGAAAAGTTATATGAATAACCACATAAAAATCTCCTGTGTTTTATTTGTGGTTTACTTTGAGAGAAGTCTTTCCTGATTCCCCACACCAACTATGAAAAGAAAATATTCTTAAGTATTATGATACTTTCATTTAAAGTACTTAGTACATGCTACTTTACATAAAAAGCACTATTTAGCTATCTTTGCTGCTTTGCTCTAATAGCTATTAGAAAAGGAAAAAGCAGCAAATGTATATGAAGAGTCTCAACCAGGATAATTCTACCTTAATAACAGAAATATAAAATGCAGAAGTTCGCCCTGTTAACTTCATGTGTTTTTATTTGAATTTCTACACAATCTCCAGAATACAGTAGAAAGAAGAGAGCTTAAAAACAGCTCAAGTTTTCCAGCACAAACTGGGACACTGTCCTACTACTCCATGTTCTCTGGGCTGCTGTCTGGGCATTATCATGCTGGCTGGCCTGTCCTTAAGCTCTCCTTCCTCTTGGTAAGCATTCTGTGCTACCTAAAACTTTATAAATGAAAAATACTAGAGCAATGCATGCATTTGGAAGCACTTATTTTTTTTTGTTGGTGGTGTGTTTTTTTCTTTTTCTTTGCATAAAATTAACTGTTTATTTATTTATTATTTTTATTTTTTATTCTACTTGAGACAATAAATTAGCTACACATCCCTCAACAAAATCCCTCTTTCTTATCTTCCATGTAGGGATGAATTTACTGGCACTAAACTGGCTACTTCCTTCTTTCATAGCCATGACGTCCAACAGTGCTCAGAAGTGAGGTGTAGACACTGACACAGCACAGTTAGTGATCTGTCATGACTTAACTCAGAGAGCAGTAAGACATGCAGAAAGTTCTGCCGAAAAGACTGGCAGAGATAAGACTTGCTCTAAAAGAAAATCTACCATCTGGATGCACTAATTAGCAGCAACTGTATTTATTCTATTCATAAGAACATAAAGCTGAACTACACAGCTACAGTCGAGATATAAAAATAGATCTTACCTTTCAACTGTTTCCTAATAGGTTTGTTTGGTTCAAGCCACCGCTGTGAAATGAAAAACTATTAGATGGATTAAAAAATATTTACAAACAATTGGTGTTTATTTTTATATATGTGTGTATGTATATATATGCACATATATATACACACACATTTATTATTTACTATACTTACAGGTGAATCTACTGACGTTTCATTTTGCTGTAAACCAAAATATTCTTTCTCTGTCACACCCAGCTGGTTATAGGTCATATCCAACAAAATCTGACCAGTGTCTTGTTTCTGAAAACAAGAAAAGTTTAGAAGTGAAACTCTGCAACACTTACACACCGTAATATACAATTAATTTAAATAAGTTTTATTAAAAAATATAAACAAACTTTGCAACACTTACACACTGTAATATACAATTTAAATAATTTCTATAAGTTTTATTAAAAAATAAACTGTGACACTTATATACTGTAATATACAATTAATTTAAATACATTTTATTAAAAAATAAACAACTTGTGAATAAAAATTCATTGGTTCAATGTTCCTCGGCAATATAAAAACTTTAATTGATAAAAGTCTATTTTTTTAAGAGACTTTCTTTCCAGAATACATTAGGTACCAGAAATCTCATAGTATGAATTGGCATGAACTCAGGTCCTTGAGGTGGGTTCTGCGACCGCCTTTTACGCAGACCACCTCTGCTCAATCAGCCCTTAGGAGCAATACCCTTTCTCTGGAGCTGTACCCTGCAAGCCTGGCTTACAGCCACACGGGGCTGCTGTGGGCCCTGATGTCACCACGAAAGCAGCTTTTTCTGTTTCCACATCAGCTTTCAGAAGGGAAAGTTTGTATATACCAGAATGGGGGGAAAAAAACGTAGGAGAAAGCTGTATTCCAGCCATGAGATCCTGGACTTCATTAGCCTGAATTCCCACTCGCCCTGCTACCGTTATGCCACCCCAGACACCCATCCCGTCGGGTATTCCCAGAAGAACTGGTGTAACCAGAGAATGCCACAGGACACCCAGATGCACAAGCCCAGGATATTTTCCCTGAAATTAAATTAGCGTACCTCCACACCACTGCAGCGTGGAATAGAGATTAACCAGCTTACGTCAAAGCACACCGCTAATCGATGCTGTTAACACGAATAAACAAATAAACCAAACGAACAAAACACAAAACCCCTGAACAAGACTTCAATTTTAAAGATGCTAACATGTAACACAGCTTGCCATGCTGCAATGCATTTTCAGTGTAGTTCTTTATATACTAAGTTGGTGGACAGAACAAAATCCAGGAGTTTGTTCTATGATCTATAAAAGATTATAGATGTAAATTTTTTGAATCTTCTTTTAGAATTTTCTGAGTCTTACTCTTAAAATCAGAAATAAGCTGCACACATGCACAAAAATGACACCAGGGGAAAATTCCTCAGGCTGCGACACAAGCACTTTGTTTAAGAAACCAAAGGACTTGATGCTTATGCATTCGTACAAACTTACACACCACGTCTTTGTGGATGGCCCCAGTCTTATTCACTGTGTAAGAGCGCTCACTTAAGCCAAGAACACAATATTTTATTCATTTCTCTTTGTTTAGACCTTGTTTACTATACAACACTCAAGCCCTGCTCAGTCAGAAGACAGATTTATCTGCTTTTTGTTGGTTTGGGCCTTTTTTTTTCTTCTCCTTTTTTCTCCCCTTTTTACACAGGGCACTAAAGCACTGTAATAGAGTGCTTTAAATACTAACATATTCCATAGTCTCCCCTTATCTCGTAAAAACATTATTCCTATTCAGAAGATTGGAAAGGACCACCAAAAATTCAATCACAAGACACGCTTCAGTACCTTATTTTGGAGTACTGACTATTACCTTACACTTACTACTAGAGCAGAGCTCACTAGCTCCATTGGGATCTGAATGCTCACTATTTCTACACCAGACTCCAGAAAAAAAGGTAAGGTATCAGGAAAACAACTACTGGGCTCCTATGAAAAGCTGTGCATAATTTTCTGGAGCAAAGTCCCGTAAGAAGAAACCAATGTAGGCAACACTTAGCTGTTGTATGTATGAAACCACCTTCTTCCCTCCATCAGTCTCCCATCTTGCTTAACTTCTGCAGCAAACACTGCAAGTCTTGCAATAACTGCAAGTCAAACCAAGTCAGTTACAAACCAAGTCAGACAGTGTGCTGCCATCAAATGCAGCTCTGTCCTCTCTCCCTTTTCCCATGCTACACATTCCCAACTCCCCACTTTCTAACGTCCCTTGGGACATTCAAATCACAGCAGCAATCAAAACATTTTTTTTTTTTCCTGGAATAGCATACATAGACTTAAACCCAGAGTAAAAATTGTGGCATCTCATTCCATATTCATTTCATCCATATTCATTTACCTGGGATTTTTTTTTTTCCTTTTTTTTCCCCTTTTGCTTACAAGTGGAACATTAAAAACTATCGAGTGGCAC
The DNA here is from genome assembly GCF_013377495.2 of Cygnus atratus. Taxonomy (NCBI): domain Eukaryota; kingdom Metazoa; phylum Chordata; class Aves; order Anseriformes; family Anatidae; genus Cygnus; species Cygnus atratus. The sequence goes on from NC_066363.1 coordinate 91,508,931, forward strand.
CACATGACACCTGCACAACTCTGAAGCATGACTTCACATCTCCGGAGCACACTTCTGACACTGAGCAAACTGAGAAATTGATGGTTATTCTGTGACCAAAAGCAGTCATTACTCAGGATGACACACACACTTGAATCAAAAGAGTTCGGGAATCTTGGGTTTTGTTACAAGCAGGGCAGGAGAAGACTACCGTGGGCAGACTCTACTGCTAATTTGCTCTGTAAACTCAAACACTTCTGATTCCCTTTCCTCACAACACCATGACCTCCTAGTTCCTTTGTCATTTTCAACACTTCTGGTTCGTCAACGTGATTCAAATGCCTTCCTCTTCTCTATCCCCACCTGCACCACAGTGGTATACCTCTTTTCCTGTGCCACACATGAAATGCTAAGCACTCTTACTGCTTCCCTTTAAACGCAAGTAAGCTCCCTGTTTCTCTACTCTGAATCCTAAACCCACCTGCTCAGCATTAACAGCAGCCAGTAGTAGTTTCCTCTACCTACCTAGCATTCCCTCCTCCTCCTCCTCCTCTCCATTTTCTTTCACAAGCAATCGTCAACACCGCTTTTCTGTAGCTCCAATCCTAGCTCTCTGGTATCAAAAGCATAAATTTTCTTCCACAGTGCCTAGATGAAGCACCCACTCCTGAAATCTAAGCCAAGTACAAGAAGTCACTTTCAATTGTTAAAACCTTTTCCAGTTGTCAAAATTCCTGCATCTGAAGGTTTTTACTTTTCCTGAACAAAACCTGTATTTACACAGCTTTAGCTTTGTTTTAAGAAACAGATGAATTATTTTTCAGCCTACATACCTAAAATGAAGTTACCCACACAGCTCATGCTGCATTATCTTCAGTCTATTTTGCACATATACAATTTTCAGAACTAGGTGTAAAGTGAGGCAGGCTAAGTATGTCACATCACTGATTCTGAATTTTGACATCCATTCCAATAGACAGTCCAAAGCCACATAGTACTCAAACACTACAAAGTCTCAAGTGCTTTAAAACATAAAATAATCTTACTCCTCTCCTCCATGGGCAGAGGACAAAACAACATGAACACCACTCAGCTGAACTGGGTGTTAGAACCAAGTTCTTAACCCTACGAATCATTACAGCAAGTAGTTAAGACATAAAGCTCTTCCCTTCCTACAAGGAGGTAAAAACTTATGCACGTTTCACACTTGAGTACTGTTACAACAACACGAGATACTGAGATGGTTTCTTCTTTCTGCTCTGAAAGAAGTTTCCATTTGCTTAATCTTTCTGACATTCACCAATCCTTATTCTGGTGTTAAAAGTTTTGCATTAACCACCTCATAACTACACATTTTTCAGTCCATTTAAATCTGTTTTGAAACATATTTCACCTCATGCTGGACAGGTCAAAATTAATATTTAAAGATTATACCTGTTACAGTCCGTCTGTGCCACAACACGAATTCCCTAAATACAGCTGGAAATTATTAGCCAACTTCAAATCTTGTAGCTTACTAAAAATTCAAGAGAAAGAACCCCTTCATTATTTTTTTAACTTTAAGTACTGCCTAGCAGCTTGTATGATCAAAGATTCGCTGTCCTAAGAACTGCATAAACATCATGTAAATGAAGACTTAGCTCTTTGGAGTGGAAGGGTAAATACGCAAATCATCCTTTTCAGTTTGTTGCCTTCCACAGAGTAACCTGTACAAAGCAACACCTTCAGAGGACAGTGCAACACACCTCCCTGTCTCCTCTGCATGAGCTTTGCCCCACTTTCTGGCAATGACGATCTCACAATTAAGCACCTCCTACGCTTTTGCAAATTCAATCTCACTACAGACACAATGCCCACTGTTCCTCACGTGTTGTTTGAGGTCATCCTTTCTTGATTTAAGCCTTTAACACTCATCCACTACTAACAGCCTTTGGTCCCTATATGCCTAAGAGCTTGAACAAAGTGCTACACTTTTTTCCAATGTCCACACTGATTTTACACACTGCTAGTTTATTTGCTTTTCTGCTAACAATGCCCTTTCCTCTTGCTGGAAATTGTTTACTCACCTGATGCCTTTATTCAGAGCATGCAAGATTTTGTTTAGCTAAAATAAACAGAACAGCCTGTTCTTTTCTCAGGTCCCGACTTCTGCAGAGCATCCTAGTTGTCCCTTCCATGCCTGCCCAAGCCGAAACTTGCCTTTTCTGTCTGCTCGTGGATCTGCACATGACTTTCCATGGAGGCTGGCCCCAATGCCAAGACTAACACTGCTAATACTTCCTCAACGTTGGCTCAAAGCTCCTGCCTGATGTGCAGGAACACTCACCTTTTTCACAGCCACAACAGAAGTATTTCTGTCTACAAACTACCAGTGTTCTCCTCCTCTATTGTTTACAACTGAAAACTAAGCTTGAACAAACAAAAAAATAAAGCAGCCCACATTAAATACTTCTCAGGAAAGCTATTACTTTATACCACTGATTTTTCTGACTGCATTACTCATTTTTCACGGTAACCTGTCTGCTACATCAGACTCCTATTTTCTTTCTGTTTGTTTGTTGGGTTGGGTTGGTTTTTAAATAAGGCCTCAAACCTTACTTTTTTGGTTTACTGAAAAAAATTAATAGCAACATGTTAAAGAAATTACCAGTTGGTAACTCCACTGATAATGTCCTTATACAGCTTAACATTTCTCTTCTCAGCAGGAACTACTGGCACCTCCTTGAGCCAACTCCTTGCCCATCCCATAACACTGCTAGATTTCCTACACTACAGCTCAGTATTTTCCTTTATAAAGGTCACACAAAATAAGTTATCTAAGCCCACAGAGCATTGACTCACTGCATTTTCTTTGTCTCAAAAATGATTTTGTTTGTTGAACACATATGAGGTTTGCTGTGCCAGATCTAACTTCGGAAATATCTCCCCTGCACAAATTCTTTCCTTCAGCATTTATTACGAAGTCAGGCACCCTGAAGGGATCAGACTAACAAGCCTGCAGTAGGTCAGATCACTTTCTTACTGTCCTCAAAGTCATCAAGTTTCATATTGTCTTATTGTTTTCCAGGCATAGAGTACCCTGATCTGCTTCAACATAAAACTAAATATTTGTTGCTAGCCTGAAATTTCATACAGTAAGTCTTTCCATATGCAGAGATGCAGATTACCACCAACCTCTCCTGTGTTATCAAACAATGTCCACCAGTAGGAAAACTTAGTGATGAAGATGCTACATGTCTGTATTGTTGCAGTTTAGTATGAGAAGTTTAAAATTTTAATTCACACCCACAACCAAAAAGAATCTTTAAGTGAACCTCTGCTCATTATTTTAAACATATCAGTAGTAATTGTTGGTGATAATTTTAACAGTCATGTTCCTTCTCAAAATATTAAAAAGAGGAACTTGACTGGGATGGTACAGAAAAAACACCAATCCTTACTGTTTGAATTTCAAGTCATACAACTTCTAGTTATTATGACCAAATTGTTATATTTCTAGAAGGAAACCCTACTTCTAGAAAGAAGCCAAGTAGCTTAATAGCAAAAATCACAGGCACTAAAAACAGAAGCATCAACTGTGTTTCAGAAAGATAATACAATACGGAGATTATTTGACACTATGTTTTAACCTTTCCCAAAAGTTAGTTTGCTGGAAATTGAGACGCATAGCTCCCAAGTAGTCATTCCTGGTAAATGAGTCAAAGTAGAGCAATAATGGAAAATTCCTGTATGTTTACACCAAAAGTTGCAAACAGATCTGCATTATTGCTCAATATATATCTATTTATCACACCCAAACATGGTATGTGAGCACATTCTGTATGTATTAGAATGACAAATAACGTTTTCCTCATGTGAAGACAGTCATAAGTTCAGAGACAAATGAATTAACCTTATCACAAAATTCAAACACGACATTTATTTGAAGGCTTCAAGAAAATCTGAATATATTCAAATACAACATTCTGTATGAAGCACAGTCAAGCCTTGGTCTCAAATATTTCCAAATTTTAGCTTACATGCACCTTCTATTCTTTGGGTGGACTTTGGACATGTTCCATCTAAATACTGAAACACATGATGGAGGAAAGACAAGACAGGCCATTTCAGCCTGGCAGAATTAACATACAACTTCTATTTGGAATGCAAGCAAAGAAGCAAAATGTGTCTGTCTAAGTTGTGTGAACTTTCTTGATAAAGATGACCTAAGAACAGTACATACCACAAGTTATATTAACTTTTTGTGATACCATCAATATAAATTTCTCATTCACGAAGTATAAGCTCCTTTAAATGAAAACACTGAACAACAAAGGCTATCATTCCACTACTGTGCCAAAGCCAAAATATAAAAGAAAAAAAATGGTTCTCTTGAAATTAAATCTTCCTTTTCACCTGGCCAAGCTACCAACATTCTTTAGTACAAGAGCTTAATTAGAACAAACTCAAAGAAATCAAATTAAGCAATTATCTCAAGGTTTCTCAGTAATCAAAGTCCCTCAGGTTATTTCCACAAGCAAAAACCATCCTCCTCCTTCCATTGCCCCATTTTAGGATGCCTGGATTTTGTTCACATTGTTACAGGTACAACCATTTAGAAAAGTCCCACGTAGCAGAATGATAGAGACACCTATAGCTACGATTTGGAAAGTTTTCTAAGCCCGTGCAGTTTACAGAATCACAGAATCGTCTAGGTTGGAAGAGACCTCTAAGATCATCTAGTCCAACCTCTTACCAACAAAGTTTGAGGAAATTCAACTGTGGGGGCTCGATAAACATCCAGTTGCTACAGAATGAAGAGAAAAAGTCAGCTCTCTATTCTCCCTGTTCTCCAGAAGGTTAAATATTTGGTGGTACCATGAGTATCAAGACATTAGCTTCCCTACTAGTTCAAAATTTCAAAATACATAAATTCTTATTTTCAACGTGTGAATAGGTTGACTGTTTAGACTATTAAATTTAATACAAAGGTGATAGATTCAAATTCACTTCAAATTCATTAGTCTTAGGCATTTGTTCAGTGCCAGCAACACATTAGAAATTACAACCTCAAAATACCTATTTGCTTAAACTCAAAGCAAGTTTCTCTTGAGTTACTTCTTACCCTTGATGTGTTTTTTTTTGATGTTTATTCCTCTCTATAATACTTCTATGCCTTTGAAAGAAATCCTCTTGCAGTAAGAATTCTGTGTTCAGGTAACTGCTACGTGACAAAACAACGTTCAATATTTTTCAGTTTGTCATCATTAGAATTGGAGGAGTCTTTAATTCCACTTAGACTATTGCATGAAAGAAAGCCAAGATTTCTTAGGCTTCAGACTTGGATAGTCTGCTTTTCCCCATTCACTTTCCACTACTTGTGGTGGAACCATATTTACATCTACAAATGCGAGGCATACTTATGTGTATGGGAATATTAGCCTAATATTAGTTCAAAGCGTAACATACATCCAAACTCAGAGCTTTCAAAAATCACTATGAGGTGCCCCTAGCCCACCAACTAGCCCTGAAGATTTCCCAGCCTTTGTTTTTCACTGATACGCTGAAGTGCTTTGCTCACAGACATAAAACCAAATGGTGTTGGCTGTGAAAATAACATGCATGCAAACTTCATGAAGCTGAATCTGTCTGTTAATATAAGCAGAACTCAAATATGAGTTTTCAGCAGCTGGCTTCCAGTCCTTTTCAGAGCTGGACTTTGTGACACAATCAGAGAGCAGCAAAGCCTGCCCTGAGGCAGGCCTCAAGGTCAGGTAATCAGGAAGGGCAGGCCTGACAGACGAGCACAGCCTCCCTCGGAGCTGGTAGAGGAGCTCAGTACTGTGAGGACATTAATCTTTGTGAAACCTCGTCCTTGCACTAACACACAACACAGCGAGGTAGCCTCGCTCTTCGCTTCTTTGCGAGGAAGGGTCCTGTGCTGCCCTCAGGGCAGCTCAGCATTACAGAGGCAGGGAAGGAGGCCCTTCTGACTCCTGGATCAAGGAGACAACCAGCAGGGACACCCTGCGGCTACACTCGAGGCAGGGAGATGAATTAGCTGGGTCCACAGGTTCATAACAGTTTTGATCTTTTGTACAGAATTCACTGCTTAGAGGATGAAATGAGAAGCACAAAGTTCAGGTGCATGGTGCTAGATTTCATCAGGCCAAGAGCTAAATCTAAAGCTCTGTAAACAGTTGCTTACAGAGAAGAGTACACTACTTATCAAAAAGTTTTAATTCCTCATTTTTCAAAGGTCCTCGTATATGGGTCTGGGGGACGAGAAATTTATGCTAGATCTAGTCACAACTGACAGACAAGGCAATCTTATAGGGCATGCTGGAAATGAACAATGAAAATTTTCTATTAGTGTGCTGCTCCTTCTCTTGTATTCCTACCTCCCCCAAGCATCCTACTCCCCACTGTTAGCTACCTCCTATTACATTTATATATATATACACACACACATATATACACACATATATAAATGTGCATGTACACCTACACATACATTTTACATATAAATCTACGTGTATATATATATAACATATATACCAATATATACGCTTATCTATATAAAATATATACTAAAATATTGGACTAATTCTGCGTGTTTTGGAATGCAAACAATTAAAATGAAAATAATTTGTTTGGCTAGCATATTAATTTTCATTCGATAAATATCCAGACAAAATTCAGAAATAAAATCAGTCTGCAAAGTGAATTATAACAACACTTTGGAAAATAAGTTCTCAAATGAGTCTTTGAGACTCCTGTAGGAATGCATGCCATACTTTAAAGAAATCCAGCAATAGAGTGTCCTCGTAAGAACTCCCTTACTTCTCAAACTGGGTAAACTGGACAAAGGAAGCATCATACAAAAGTTCACACTAGACTTTAATTCATTCAGTTTTCCTGTATGGTCAAATAATTCTACCAAAAACTGACTGAAGAGTTAAGGTATTTCTTTTGTTTTCATCTAAAAATGAAATAACACCTTTAATCAGTAATAAGGGTTATAAAACTAAATATTTACTGAATAATGTCCTATCTGTATAACTGCATTCTATTAGCTGTTTTCACAGTACAGATATTCCTGAAAAATTCTGTAGCACAAACTTGTCTCAGAGGTTGGACTCGATGATCTTTGTTAAGTCCCTTTCAACTGAACTACTCTACATTAAGTTCTATAAGCCTGTCCAAAATTTCCAACATCCTCCATCCCCTTTCCCGCTCTGCTCCCCTAAAAGGTAAACCGATTAAAAAAAACACACTGAAGCGCCACAGACTGACCTGTCCTACTAAACCATGCTGTCTTCGCTACTTGCATCATCTCTGTTATTTCAGAAAACATGTACTGACCTCACTACATTAATTTACACGGCCTCCTTTTAGCATTACCAGTCCTTTGATGACTGGAAAGAAGTAGTACATCCAAATTAGGGATTCCCCTTTAGATACAAATTACTTATTCATAGCTGATCACGATCATTTTATCTGCTTCTCAGTGATTCCTACACCATGTAGAAGACCATTTTCCAGATACAATCTGCTTGATGTGATTTTATGACTCTTCAGTCAGTTGACTTTAGAGAAAATTAAAACATCACTTCATAAATCTATTTCATAATCAGTAACTGCAATTTTGAAGTGACAAAGATATGCCTTCAACATCTTATGGAAATCCCATACCTCAGGGTCCCACAGTTCATCAGCTTTCAAACAAATACTTATGGATTTAAAAAATATATAGTTTTCCAAACTTACATTGACTTTGAAGCTTTGTATTGAGCCATCCAAAAAGTGAACGTTACAGGTTATCTCTGATCGGGTTTTCTCTTTTGGTAGTTCTGATGCTCGTATGTTATTTATCCTCCCACCTAAGGCTCGTAAACGGGAGTTCATAACTATTGCTGAATAACCTATAAAACAAAAAATACATTTAATAACAGTTCTTATAATTCACTAATATTTCACCAATATTTTTCTAAGAAACCCACAACAACATGAAGGCCTCATTACACCCCAAATACTTATATTAACAGAGGCTTCTTATACAAAAAAAATAAAAATAAATACAAAATTAGCAGTCTGTAAACCATAACACACATAACTATAGAGGGGCTTCCATGCTTCTAATCTAACAAGCTTAACCGAATCACAGGTAACCACTGCAAAATATAATTAGGGTAGGCATGGACTGTTGCCTTAATTCGAATTAATAAAAAAAAAAAACACACCTACTATAAAACAGATAAGGCAATGTTAAGAAAATTTTCTACCATCTGTACCTAGTAAATTCATCGCCCCTGTAAAATTTCCTACATATTTCTATATTTACCACACAAGTTTTACTACAAGAAAATAATTCTTTCTATTCTAACTCTTGATTTAATGCAGATCACATTCTGTCAAATAGCATTTTGTTACAGGAACACACACACAGACCATATGTATGGCAACCAGAATTAACGATAAAAACATGTCAATATTTTACAGCCTACCATGCATAAATTCATGAAGCCAGAAATCTACAACCAAGAACAACCCACAAAAATTGTATTTTTTTTTCTTGGAAAAATCTTCCTGAACACTAGAAAACCATACTTTTCATAGGAAAAAAGGAAAAAAGGAAAAAAGGAAAAAAGGAAAAAAGGAAAAAAGGAAAAAAGGAAAAAAGGAAAAAAGGAAAAAAGGAAAAAAGGAAAAAAGGAAAAAAGGAAAAAAGGAAAAAAGGAAAAAAGGAAAAAAAGGAAAAAAGGAAAAAAGGAAAAAAGGAAAAAAAGGAAAAAAGGAAAAAAAGGAAAAAAGGAAAAAAGGAAAAAAGGAAAAAAGGAAAAAAAGGAAAAAAGGAAAAAAGGAAAAAAAGGAAAAAAGGAAAAAAGGAAAAAAGGAAAAAAGGAAAAAAGGAAAAAAGGAAAAAAGGAAAAAAGGAAAAAAGGAAAAAAGGAAAAAAGGAAAAAAGGAAAAAAGGAAAAAAAGGAAAAAAGGAAAAAAGGAAAAAAGGAAAAAAGGAAAAAAGGAAAAAAAGGAAAAAAGGAAAAAAGGAAAAAAGGAAAAAAGGAAAAAAGGAAAAAAGGAAAAAAGGAAAAAAGGAAAAAAAGGAAAAAAGGAAAAAAGGAAAAAAGGAAAAAAGGAAAAAAGGAAAAAAGGAAAAAAAGGAAAAAAGGAAAAAAGGAAAAAAGGAAAAAAGGAAAAAAGGAAAAAAAACATTCACCAAAATAAACAGTGAATTAAATACAGTCAAGCCTGTAAACATTTCAAGCCTCTCTCCACTAGATCAGTTTACCAATTAACATCACAACATATAAAGCCAGTTGGCAAGTGAAGCTGAGGATAGTTTTCCAGGTTAATTACCATACCAATTACCGAATCATACCTCACTTATTAGAGGCTAGCTACAAAAAGACTTGCATAATGTGTTTCCTAGACAGCTGGCCAAGCTAGACAGGACCAATGTCAGGACTATTTTGGAATCTCCCCGTGTTTGTCTGTCTGCCTGTAAAACATTGACTGACTTTTCTTTAAAACCGCTAAAAAAAATAAACTTGTCAGAATAAAATTACTTAAAATTCTGAAACACCATATCTACTCACACGTCCCTGTTAAAAGTAAATGTGAAAGACATGAAATTTTAGAGGCATGAAATTTTACCAAAGGCATCAAAACAATGCAACGATACATCTTCGTACAACAATGTGTAATCTGTACTTAGAAGTAGCTCAAACAAATCCTTCTCAGAAAAAAAAAAAAAACACTGAAAATTCACAAGTCAGACATTCAACGAGTACTCATATTTTTGGGGGTCAGCCAATTCATAGTTTGCTATTGTTTATTTCCTAAAATCTAAACTGTATGTAAATTGCCAAGACTGATTTATTTAGCCAGCACACTGCATCTTTTCCTGGCAGTTCGACAATATTTTCCTCTCACTCTTTCCCAGACATGATTTCTTTTGGTTTGTTTCTTTTTCTTTAAGGAGGGAAAAAAGGAGGTGATCTTTAGGTGAATTCTGAACAATGTTTCCGTATAAAACACTATACACTCCTATTGCTTTGAAATTGTTCTTGATATATCAGTGTACTATGATTCAATGCATTGTATTTTTTTTAACCCAGAAAATGGCCATTCTTATTCGAGAATGGTTGTTGCTGAAGAAAACAGTTACCTAATTATCAGAGGCATACAAAAAGGTGAGGATATATTAAGACTGCATATAAAATCTTCATTTTAATATTCTTTAAGTTTCTAGCAACTACATTTTCAGCTACTTATTCATTATTGTGTTCCTCTTTTACCAAAAAGCCAGGTGGCTGCACAAATTATACTGTACTCTCTCCTCCCCTTTCCACACTCATAGGTCAAAAACGTTTCACTTGCATAAAGAGACACAGAATCATAGAATCATCCAGGTTGGAAAAGATCACCTGGTCCAACTATCACCCTACCACCAATGTCACCCACTAAACCATGTCCCTAAGCACCACGTCCAACCTTTCCTTAACACCCCCAGGGACGGTGACGCCACCACCTCCCTGGGCAACCCGTTCCAGTGCCTGACTGCTCTTTCTAAGAAATGTCTCCTAATTTCCAACCTGAAACTACACCTACCTGCTAGCCCACTGATGGGTAAGAGGAGAAAATGTTGGCTTCTTGCGGGCCAGCCCCTGGATGAAGAGCAGCTTTCTGTGAGCGGACGGCAGCCCCACTGGATTTTTTTTTTTTTTTGCTACCCACAGAAGAAAAAAACCTAATCTACCTGAATAAAGAAATAAATAATTTTATTTAGCTGCCTGTGCACAGCAACACATAAAATTATAGGGCACTTCCTATCAAGGTGCCTCTGCAGAAAGCCTAGCAAGTCACCTGGATAGCCTAGCCCATACATCAGGTAGATTTGTTAGGCTAGGCTTCCTTTTCAGACTGTGGCCTCCTATGCCTTTTCTAAATTAACCCCCATACATCTTCTCTCCATGTGTTTTAACCTTTACACAAAATTAACTTCCCCCACTTACACTGCTACACTGCTCCCTAAATCCAAGCCCACCTTTCTGTCGATTACTGTCTCCTACACACAAGAGATGACAGGAATTCCGCCTTAAAGCTGTCTGCAACAAGAATAAAATGCTGTTTTGAAGGTTTTCACAAATTTTTAATTAAATGGAATTTTTAGCGTGACCAAAGAGAACGTACAATACACATTCTTACAACTTCCATGACTCTCCTCTAACGAGTCAGACCTGCTCTTTTCTGTGCCACAAACCTGTTAATCTGTCTCCAAGCATCCATGGAAGGTAGCCAGGAGCTAACAGTAACACTTCCTCACATACTGCTAGTTGTTGTCAAATCAGAGAGGTGCTCGCTTTAAGACTGAACTTACAGTTGTTTTTGATGCTAGTTCTTAACAGTCTCACACCTTTATGATTGAGAGCTTCACGAAAGATTTGTTTCCTATCTTTAGGTTATATGCTGGATACCCCAAGTGAAAAAGCAACTTGGAAATTCAGCACGAGCAATTTAGAGTTTCTAGTGCGACCCGCTTTGAATCAAGCTCGCAAACGAAAACCTGGGATTTTTCTTTACTTATTTTTAATACTTTCATGCAAAGTGAAGTCAGTAACGCAGGCGGAGCCCCCATCCTGCATCTCCAGCCGGGGCTGTCCTTGGCAGAAGCAGCTGAGCACAGAGGCCACGCCAAGAGCGGGATAAGTGGCAGGGTGTTCAGACACCACAGCCATCAGTCTAGCTGGGGCTCAGACAGCCTAAGCAAGCCCCAGAGAAGTGCCAGCAGCTGGGCACTCAGGGCACAGAAAGCTGGCCTTTACTTGCCAGCTACGTGTCCTTCAACGTCATTCAGCACAGGAGCTAAAAATTCCCCAGGGAGCTGTTTGACAGGGACCGCGCTGCAGGCACCAGCTTAAGTCATCGTGCGTGCCGGAGCTTACTGTGCCACTGTAAGTCATTAATGACACAACTTCGTCTGAGCCCGTGCTGAAGAAAAACAGGAGAGAGATGAGCATGAGTTACCAGCACCTGCTCTGCTACTCTGCTTTCATCCAGGATCTGTTTGAAAAGTTGTATTTAAAAAGAATAAAAAAATAGACCTAGATTCTGAAAGGCCTGGCTTATCAACCCCAGTGTAATATAAAGCGGTACCTGGAAACATAAAGCTGCAATTGCAGCTGCTTTGGGACAGGCAAAGGGTCCTCAGGATCACAGGCCCAGAGAGCGAGTGACCCCACACCTTATTTTCACATTAAGGTATTAAACTAACATGTGAAATTCTATCCCCTAATCAAATCGGGCAAACAGGAACAACAAACATAGCTACAGAAAGAGGTTAATGTGCTCCAAGAGCATTAAACACATTTCCGAACAAGTCTAGTTATGCATGCCTTCCCCAGGAATTAAGCAGCAGTCGAGCAGAACAAAAAAATACGTGTTTTCCTTTTCTGCTGTATCAAAGACTGGCTCTTTAACAGACCTTTTCCATGCCAGCTTTTCGTATCATTACAAGTCACTTAGAAACTGTTGGTAAAGAAACTTACAACCCAATTTTCAGTGCAACCACCATTAATGTGTTTGTTACCAAGGAAATAAATCAAGAATAGCTTTTCTGCTCATATACTGCAGGACATTCTACATAGACTCACACCACGCATAGCTATGAATGGTTCAAAAGTAACAAATACTCACTTCCACCACTGCATTAGGTAAATGGCAGTATTTCTACTCCTGCAAGTGTGCACTCTTTTTTTTCTAGAAGGAGACTGCTGTACCCTAAGTATTCTTTATATACATCACTGAAAATTTACGGTTCCGTGATGGTCTCCTGAAAATGTCAGTATTACAGGTGCGAATGTCATTTAGGAAGGGCTTGCACTGCTCACCCACTTGCATTATCCCAGCTGACAGCAAAGGCAAAAACAGTAGTACTACACACATATTTTAACAGTTAAGTCTTGTATGCCCTTTCAGTAAGGGTAACACTTTGTGGCTACCTATTACTTTATTTAAAAGATGTGAAATCAAGTGAATGGGATTACAAAGATGTATCCCCTTCAAGGTGTCTCTGCATCGATTTGTAGCTCTAGGACAACCAGCACAAATGCTTTTCAGCATGCATCAGCCTTCCTTATTTGCCGATTAAAATGAGTTCCCAATAAATTCTCAGAAAAACACAACCCTGGAAACCTGAAGTATTTGTCATCTACATTCTGACTCCTCCTCCCTTGTAGTTCAGCATTATTTACACACCTTGGAGCCGTATCTGCCATCAGTGCATCTTAATGAGGGTTATCCAGCCAGCTTTTCTGAATAGAAGACTGAAGTTTAACTCAACACCTATGAAAACAAGCTTCTGTTTTCACCTTCTGCAGAGAAAACTCTCCCTCTTTTCTACACTGCCAATATGAAACCCGATGTCTCACCATCAACATAAAATTCAACTCTAATGTTTCACAGGAAAATCCCATGAGGTGTTTAACTGCAACACAGTATTTGCAAATTTCCTTATAAATCAAGGGGCATTGCTAAAGTCACAACCAAAGTAAAAGATAAACTTCACTTTGAGCAATGTGTGCAGGTTAGCACTCACTCCTTATCTGTAGTTATTTCCCACAAACTGTGCCTGACATATTGATCATACAATACAGAGAAAGTCATCTTGGAAATCTGAAGTATCAGGTGGTAAAACTTTGCATCTCTTTAAAAAAAAATCAAACTATAAATACAGAACAAACATAAAATACAAAAGCTTTAGATGAAGAAGCATTACAGCTTACGGTGTAAAAATACCTCCAAATTGAGATACGAAGCACAGGCCACCTGTTGCTGCAGCATCTTTTCACTTAGAACAAGAATAAAGGTTAATACCTACATCTCCAAAGCAGTAGCTGCAAGTTTTCCAATCATCATTCCCCAGACATGCAGCAACATCACTATAATAGAAGCCTTTCACCTCCAAATTGAATTTAAAATTAACATAAAAGATTAAAAGATTCAGCTTTCTTCTATTTACTCGTAGTGGGTAACATCTGTGATGCATTCCAACACAGCAAAACTATCTACCTGTCACAAATAGCAAACGGTTATAGCAGAGCATCCTAAGAAAGCTTCCAAAAATGGCAGGATCAAGGTTTCAGTCATTCTGTTAAGTTTTACCAAAAAACAGATTTTACAGGCAGAGATTATTTACAGAACATGCATCCACTAAGAAAAAAAAAAGGAAAACGCAAATAAGCAATGTTTAAGTTATACCTTCAACTCAACGTATCGGAGTTCGTTCACAAATAAGCCTTCAGGGAAGGCTGTATATATGATTGTATCTTTATTTGCTTATTTAGAATACACTTAAAAGCACTTAGTTTCAATACAGACAGTTATAAGGGAAAAAAAAGCCTTGATTTTAAAACAAAAAACAAACCACAACTAATTTTGAATATTCTTTCCTATGCCAACTCCTCAAAACTGGAACTTAACTTCATTTTATAGGCCCATAAGTAGACAAACTGGATTGCTCCTACGTCTAGAAATCAGGTACCTACCAGCAGTCATTGCCTCTAAGAAGAGGATTTATACATACAGATGAATAAATTTTAAAAATCCCTGCACCACTTCAAGAGGTTCAGTGCTTAATTAGTGCATAAAATGCATAAAATTGAGATTTATAAAGTGCTTTGCAAATCTTCCCCACGCATCATTTAAGCTTTCCACTATAACATATCTCAGGTAAACTCGTATTGCAGAGTCTTTTGGAGAGTCCAGTTAACTTGAAGTCCAGAATCAGCACAACTGTACACGAATATCAAAGATGAACCAGAGGAGGTGGGTGGGAGAGGAAATAGTCATGAGTTTCAGCTCCGGCGTTGTGCTCTATCTTGACTGACATGTCCCCACTGACAAGACCCCACTAAGCCAAAAACCATCCTGAAGGTAATACAAGCACTGTGAGAAGCTGCAAATACCTGGCGCAGATAAGGCACACAGCACACTAAGCCAGGCTGTCTGAACTCACGACCCTGGACTGGGTCTGGAAGGACAGCAGAGAGGGACTTGAAGATACTCAGGGCTCCCAAAATACTGTGTAGCTGTAACAAAAAGGGCTCTGCTCTTTTCAGACTGATTATATATTAATATTGGATAAGTTACAGAAAGCACAGCTGCACTTACCATGACAGAAGAACAACACTTAATAAGTGAATTACCCTTAAAAAAGGAATATTCATGTCAAGTATAGACCAAGATCAGTTTTAGAGACAAAGACTCTACTTAAACTTTTCTGAGAACCTTTTTCCTCTTCTCCTCTTCCCAGAAGATTTGCATTACTTGTCATCTACAGACTCTTGCCTGCAAAGCCTTAAAACACATGGATAGCTTCAGGCATACCAACAGTCCTTGCTGTCAAGAGGACACAAACTAGCTAGAAATAAAGCAGGACAGGTTGCTATTATAGATTAATAGACCTTATTTGGGCAAAAAAGATACAACTCCAAAACATGAGCTTTAATATTATTTGCCACAATGTAGTGTCTGGAAATAATGCAAGCTACAGCAAAGGACGGAGCAAGTGCCTAGAAGAGGGAAAAGGTATTTGTAGGAAGAGATAGATGACTTGTATCGATACGAAGGCTGTAGAGCTCAACACATCCACTTAGTCAAAGAGGAAACTGTGAGGTGGTTGAAAACCTGTTGGAGAGTCTTTACATGGGGGAGCAGGGGGAAGAATTATCACAGCCTCTGCAACGTGTTCAACAGCAAGACTACTTATCTGAAAGCTTCATCTTGAAATCAGATAACCTGAAGGTAACTAAATTCTAGAAGAGCTTACTGGTGGAAAACCAATACTGACCATCGATTTCGATACTCAGGTTCTTAAGCGTCATTTAATTCAACTTTTGAGGCAAACACTTTTTACAAAGGATCAAACCAGGTTGTATGAGTAACCCTTCAAACTTCAGGTCTGTGAATCTGGTCATACCAACCTCACCAACGCCACTTTACGTCCGTAGAAATAAACCACGCAGCTAAGTCATTGCAGGACCCAGTGTGTCATCTTACACAGCGCGGAACATTACAGTCAGACCTGAGATACCGGATTAGCAATAGTCCGCCGATACCATCTACTATATGCAGAATGAGTCAGAGAACAAAAACAAACAGGAGGAAAAAGCAATTGAAGTAATTGCAGAGACCTTCTCCCTACACTACCTCAAGTACTATAAAATACGGGTGAGAACGGCAAACATTTGTAACGCTCTCAAATTTCCAGTAGTTTTTATTGCTCATGTACAAGATCTATACAGTATCCGCCTTGTTTCTTTATAAAAACTCACCTTTAAAATAACCCCTTAAAACAGCATGTTCGCTGCAGTAATGGCTGTTGCTCCATTTCCTACACCACGGGAACTGGAGAATTCAGGAACTCTATGGCTTCCTCTATGGTCTGCTTCAGCTTGAAACACAACCACAGCTCAAAAGAAAAGTGGTTCACAGACAAAGGCAAGATCTATCACGCATTTATTTCCTAAATAATGCATTTTTTGGCTACAAACCATACTGAACGAAGTCAATTAGAAACTGCAGATCGAAAGTCAAAGTTTACTTTCCTTAGCTCAGTGTTATCTTACGTTAACAACACTGAAGACTAGAAGAAAAAAGCTGAGTCTAAAAAGAAGTTGAGCATTGCAGTGCCCAACTATCAGCACTTCTCATAAATAGTTCAGATTGAACTAAATTATACGAAGGCAAATTTTTGTTAAAACTGTAATATCAAATACAAACCTGTACCCACACCTACACTATTCAGGTAACCAAATAATGCCATTAGCTTATAATAAATAATGCATGTCCTCAAATCTTCAAAACCAAAGTAGTAAGCATTCGTCATTGAACTTTACAAAGAAAAGCTACTAAAATATTCTGAAAACTCAGGTATAAGGTTAATTAAAACAACAAAAGAAGATTTAAAAAGTCCTCATATTATGTTAGTGGGCAATAAACTATATTTCATGAAAGTACAGTATGACAAATGAAAATCACCATGTCAATTTTATTGCCAGCTACAGTCGTAGGAAACAATTAACTTCACACGTTTACTATGTAAGACATGCTGTTTTGTGACAGAGGACAAGAGTTCAAAGTTATTATCCATCAGTTACAAAACTGCTGATCTACATTCAAACATTGTGTTTCCTTTGATAGTAGTTCTGCAACACAATGGTTAATAACTAATAGATAACATATATATACATACGTTATATACGTATAGGTTGTGTCATATATATACATGACCTACAAGCCATATATATATATGCCATATATATATGTATATATATATGGCTTGTAGGTCATGTATATATATGACACAACCTATACGTATATAGTAAGAGGTATGACCTACAAGCCATATATATATACATATATATATGGCATATATATATATATATATGGCTTGTAGGTCATACCTCTTACTAATTTGATTCCTACAGGTATGTTAAATAAAAAAAAAATAATACAGCTTTCCAAAATCCGAATTTCCTCTCATCTCAACTGCATGTCCAAAATATTTTTTCTATACATTAATCAGTCCATTAAAGGACTTCTTTCTACAATTGTTCCCTCTGAAAAACATATTATATTTTCATGTCAAAACTACAGATAACGCATAATGAAGTCACCAAGCATTTCATTATTCTCATCAAAACTGATGTTATTGTACTTTTCATCATCTTTGTTTACAGAAGAAAGACATTTAATCCAATTTAAGCTTTTTTTATATATATATGTTAAAAAGGCAGAAAAAAAGCAAGGCTACAGACAAAAAAATAGAACAGTACATTCCGTATTTAAGTGTCCAAGTTTTATATCTGATGTTGTCACTACAGACATTTTGTGAACAGGTCACTTCTCTTCAAATTGAACATGGATCATGACTGTCCTCTAATTGCCAAAGCATACTTTTCAACCAAAAAAAAAAAAAAAGCATGTTGTAGTTAACTGGCTTGTGGAGAAAGTTAAGAGCTTGTTGCTACAGCACCATTAACTGCCACAGCACGACAAAGAACTGAACACAGCTGAAATCTGCTAATGAATTCTGACAGCAGCAGTGACATGACATCCCCTGTAAAGCTGGGGGGGAAGAGGAGAACAAAAGCCTTCATCACAACAGGGAGGGTTACTGATGCCACACAAAGCTAACCCTGAAGCGAACAGCAGTGGGCTGTGAAGTTCCGTGATACATTGCTGCAGCACCTGAGAGATGGCCTGAGTTTACAGATGACTGAGGTTTCTTTCTCAAGTGGGCACGGTTCAGGATCAAACACACTGCTTCATAATTCTGTATGAGCTCTCCTGTCACTTGACGAGCGGGATGAAAGGCAAACAGAAAATAAGGAGCAGGAGGAGCAGACTCGGAACATCAATGCGTAGCAGGACCCAACGCCTGCTCTGGTGAAGGTCCCACCTTAGAATAATTTCGTGTTTTCAGTGACGGTCTCTCTTATCTACACGTATAGTTATAAAGCTGCAAAAAGCTTAAAAGTGCTGAGATATCCAGCTGCCTGAGGCTCATTTGAAGTATTGAGACATAAAATAAAGAAAGCCATTAGCAGCGATGCCTTCACAAGCTTCATGAAAAAAGACCAAATATCACCGTATTTTTAATATCCTATGCACACCCAACATCAAAAGGCCCCACAATTTGTAAAAAAAAAAACTGCACAGATGCCCTTCATTACTTAAAGATTTCTAATACTGTCTAGCCAAACAGTTAGCTAAGACACTTTCTGTTGTTTTCACAAACATCAGAAGTAGGCAAGCTGCAGCCACCAAGACAGACGACAAAAGTTTTCTGCTGCAGTTGGTATTAAGCTGATGAACTCGGAACAGGTTAAGTAATTTTTAATTACATGCTAGATTTTGAGCAGTACTCTTGATCCCCAGACAAACCTAAATTCAAGTTCTGCAGCGTTATCCAGGATTTTCCACTGACGGTCACTACTCAAGCTGCTTCTGAACACAATATGGGACCATGTTCCTTACAAACTTGTGAAAAAAAGGCAGCAACAAAACCCAGTCCTTATTTTTTGCAAGAAAGCATTCCTGTTAGAGAAATGCCCAGACTTCAGAAAAAATCCTGTCTTGTAAACTGTGTTAATGAACACACAACTCTCCCTAGAATTACTATGAATTATCTTCCTTCATCCAGACTTTTTCTTTAGACCTTAAAGTTTCAAACCTCATGGAACTGCTTTTTATAAATTCATGCTTCAAGTGTTTTATAATCCATGTTCTGCCACAAGCTTTTAAAATACATTCCCTCAAGCATGACAGAAGACTTCCTATGCTATAAAGCTTACAGCCACAAACGGTCCCCAAATGGATCTAGAGCAAAGCACAGAATACTACTGAAAGAAAAAAAAAAAAAAGGATAGGAGAATAACCTAACCACAGCAATTCTTCTTTTAAAAAAGAAGGAAGGACACAAGTGCAAACGAAATTAAAAGGTTATGTTATGGAGGGAACTTAAAACTGCCAACCTGACTTAGATCTGTAAGTACGAGAAAAACTTTCTTTAAGAGACTAAACCTGTACTCAATTTATCCTGCAGGGCTGTTCAAAGCAACACGAGTTCAGAAGATTCTGAAGTCTCACAAAGGTATTTTATTTGAAAGAATTACACAAATTCTACGTCACAAACTAGAGGAAAGAGCTTGATAATGCGTTGCAGAAGTCTTGTAACTTTGAGACAGAAGCTAAATAGCATGAGGAAATTAAAACAGCTCCTTATACTCTGAACATAAGTTTTATATATTCGGATCTGCAAAACTGAAGGTGTTCACGTTTGAAGTTTACTTGAAGGGATGGGGGAGAACAACTTCTCCAGAAAGTTTACAACCGCGACGTTTTGTACGTCTTCAGGAAGAAAAAACAAATTGAGAATTAGAAAAGGCAGCGTTCGAACATCTGCACTTTGTAAACAATCGTCATGGAAGAACGGTTTTCTGCTACTGCTCCTGCTTCGTCTTCTCATCTTCTTCCCTGTTTATGATCAGCTGACAAATCTGTATTTCACACTTACCAAAGCACACTTTAGGGTTCTGGGGGGAGGACCGCATGGGGGTGTGTTTGTTGCAAAGACTTCAAAGCACCCAGGATCGCATCAGTTCATTATCGCCTAACAGGATCGAAGTGTTTGCCAGGACCTGCAGTGGCACTGATTGCACACAGCTGGTGCATGTCCCCTTCCTGCAAAAAGGAGGACAGGCAAACAAAACAAGGAGCAACACTGCCACCCAAAATAGCCAGCAATCTGTCCGACCCCTGCACATGTTAGCCTGTCCACATTTTAAAAAGAAAGCAATTCCTACACACGGTGAAGAAGAGATTAGAGTAAACAAATGACTGGACATGTTCTTGCTTGCAAACAATCTGTGCTTTCCGTTTTTCCATCAGCATTTAAACAGTGTATGCTTTAGACCAAGGAAATCTAAACATTTATATCTTTACATCCCTGTTAGGTAATTTTTTCATCACCCTACAAGACTAACACGCACCAAGTGACCACAGCATGCTGTGCCATGAGGAAACCACTCCGAAAAATATTACGCTAAAATAGATACGCCTGTGTCTTCCCTCTACCGTGTATGGAAGAGCGGTGGTCTTTCAGCCAAGTTCTTCCTTTGAAGAAATGAGTTTACGTAGCCCTAAACAGTCAAATGGCAGTCCCTTGGTCAGCACCTGGTGCAGCTTAGCCACAGGGGCTGGCTGGGCCACTGAGCAGCTCGGCCCAGGTAGCACCTGGGAGGACAGGACAGGGAACAGATCCTGGGGTCTTGCACGGAGAGCACTTGTCTATAAAGCTATTGTGTGTGCAACCTTCTGCCGTGAGGCTACCAGACCGACAGGCTTACTTCTCTGAGCTGTGCAAGCTCTGCACGCGTGGTGCTGCTGGCTGGAGTCCGGGTGAGGCAGAGCACGGCTGCGGAGCGCTGACTCGGTGAGGACCTGCTTGCTCCCGGTGGAGTACTCCATTGTTTCGGGCTTCTTTGTATTTGGCTGTCACACTGACATACAGTGCATTCACAAGCAATTCAAGCCCACTTCGGGTTTTTGTTGTCCTGGTTCATTTTCAGCGCAGCTACCCAACCACGGAGCATTTGTAACGAAGCTTCTTGTTGCTATCTGAAGTACTGCAAGTCTCCTGAACCTTGTCTGTATGAGCTTGTTAAGGCTGCCATGCACAGCAAGGCTCGTTTAATTTACAGAATTAAATCACCTCCTTATTTTAGGACACATCCATATTACCCACTACATATCAACTGCTGCTATTTTTCCAGAGTTTAAAAAACAAACAAAGTAGCCTCCAACTTTAGCTGCCAAATCAGTTAACACGTGAGATGATGCCAGGCATTTCCAAACATACACACACGAACACCAAATTTTGCCAAGTAGATCTTACATTCCCCAGTCCTTCCTATTTCGGCTTTTATATCCCTGGCTGGCAGGTAGAATATTTATCTACTTCCCTCAAAGCAACCTTAGCATGCTGTGGCAACTGATTACAGAGGAATGCAGACACTGGGCCAACTTTGCTGCTTTATGCTGAAACAGGAGCAAAAAGGGAGAGCTTGCTTACACGGGGCTGGGATCCAATCTCTCTCCAGCGGTTGCCCCACCGTTAGGTACTTCTGCATGGCAGTGATGGTAAGTAATGCCTTGCAATAGGCAAATTCCTCAAAATGTGGTATGGACGGGCTGGGAGAGACGAAGAGGGAGTTGACTGCAGCACCTTATCAGGTCAGGGCTACAGTCACAGTACGGCTAGGCTGAGAAATAACACGCAAGTCCAGAATTACCAAGGCTCTCTCATTAGTGTTTCTTTGTAACCCTGCAACACACCAGAAGCACATTTTAAAGGAAAGGCATGAAAACAAGAACTACTTGAAAACACAATACTCCTTCTGGTTCTAGTCAAGCAACCAAAAGCAATCGCTATGGCAAATCGATGCCAAAGCCCATTTCCCTGAAAAGAACTGCTTGGCATGAGAGCATTAAAGGACAAGTTAATTTGAAATCAATTCTTCAAACAATGCTGTCAAGCTCATTTTGCCTCAATAACCGAATAAAGTAGATTAGCTACTTTATTTTAAAAGCTATTAGCTAAACCTTTATACAGGTTCCTAACATTTAAGCTTATGCTAAGATCAGGAACAGAGTTAACGACCCCTATTCCAGACTGTCTACCCTAGATTACACCTCTATAAAAATACTCAGCTTTGTTTATTTAACCTTAATTGCTTTCCTAGTGCAAAATGTACCTTGTCACGACCATGTAAGTGATCTGCTTGCCCACAAGAACTTTCTGAATGTGCCATCAATATTTACACATGATGAATGCACTCAACCCGCATCTGATCTTTGGAACCAAAGTACAAACTCTGGCCTAGGCCATACACACTTTTCTACTATTAATAAACCCTAGAAATTTCACCTAAAGAACTTTGTCCCTTGCAAAAACTAGAAAAAATAGTCAGCTTTAGCAAGTAATAGGGATTAACTGTCAAATCTAGCCCAAATTTCACTGAAATTGATATGTAAGGTGTCTAACCTTCAACCACGGTAAGTTCATGCAGTAACTTACACTCCCCCTTTTGAAGCAGCGTGTCAAGAGCAGGAATCGTTTAAACATAAATGCCACGGAAAAGACTAGATAGAATAAGTGGTAGAACAGTTTTGTTCGGGACTGAATGTGGTCACGGGCTGGCTGCCCTTTGCAGCACCTGCAAAGGAAAAGCAGCCAGAGAAGCACATCAGCAATATGAAAGGGAGGTCTGGGGGAACTTCACGACACAACACTGGCTAAAATGCAGTTCAAAACCTTCAGGAGGAAACACAAGGAGAACACCTCCTGGTTTGAATCTTATTGCATTCATGAAAAAAAAAAAGGGGGGGGAGGTTCTCCTTCCTAAAGTTTTAAAAGCATTGTATCAGGGAACGTTCAAATGAAAAGCTACACCAGAACTGATAAGGTCAATTGAATCAATGATTAGCACAGGCACTGAGGAGTATAGGGATTTCAAGCAGAATAAGCAGGAGACCAGGCATGAAACCAAGTACGGGATGAATAAAAGCATAAGGGGATGGATTGGAACAAAGTAAACAGCAACAAAAGTACAGTAGCAAGGTAGAGACTAGAAGAGAAAGAAATTAGGTAAGACAGTGGAAAGGAGTTACCTTGCATCTTTAACACAATCAAGAAAGTTTGTTCCTAACGAGCTAGAAGAACGGAGCCAGGAAAAAAAAAAAAAAGGATTTAGGATAGGTGATGTTTTCATTTGTACAAATTCTTAGGAACAACACTAGAAAAGTGGTTTTTTTTTGTTTTTGTTTTTTTTTTTTTGTTGTTGTTTTTTGTTTTTTTTTTTTGACACAGACCCCTTACTGTGAAATGCCAACAGTTTTGTTGTTTCGTTTTTAAGTATCCTTTGAAGTTTAGGCATTTGCTGTGGGCTTCCCTTCAGAAAGATTCAACAGTATGATTTCATGCTGAGCCTGAATTTGTTTCCTCGACAGCACTGCCTTTGCGTCTTAGTCAAATAGTATTATCTGCAGTTTGGTAAGGGCTTGGATGCATCTCTTTCAATTATTTGGCACTCTTACAGCTCAATTTGTCATCTTTTTCTACAACATTACTCAAATATGTAGTGGACATACAGCTGACTCACAGTGACCAGACACGGGCATTACCTTCTGTGCCAAACACACTACTACACTTTAAAAAAGATCTTAGCTTATTGTTTTCCAAACAGACAAAGGTTTGACCTGCTGAAGTATAAAATATTTTGTCAGCATTCACTTCTAACACTTCCAGACCAATTCCCCAACTCCACGTTATTACCATCCCCTGAAAGAGAAGGAAATGGAAAGCTCAGAAGAGCAGAGATGGTAGCTCCATCCAGGAGCATAATCACAACTATCATCTTACACCATACTAATTACTTTCTTTCACCCCAAGCTTCCACTCATTTCAACACAGAATCACAGAATCGTCTAGGTTGGAAGAGACCTCCAAGATCACCGAGTCCAACCTCTGACCTAACACTAACAAGTCCTCCACTAAACCGTATCACTAAGTTCAACATCTAAACGTCTCTTAAAGACCTCCAGGGATGGTGACTCCACCACTTCCCTGGGCAGCCCATTCCAATGCCTAACAACCCTTTTGGTAAAGTTCTTCCTAATATCCAACCTAAACACGTAACAGTTTATCAAGCTACCTTCCTCCTGCCATGAAAAGAATGCTAAGTGACCAATACTAAATCAGGGAAAAAGCTGACAATACTGTGAAAACTTTACACTACTTGCTTGTAAGCAAGAAAGCTTACAAGGTTACCTACTGAGCTTGTAAGAAAGAAAAAAAATGTGCATTCTTACTTGAGCAGGTTTCAATCAGGAGTCATACTGCAACTTGCTTCTGATAGAAAGGATTATTAATGTAATAATAATAGACAAGTGTTTGGAAGGCAAAGAACAGGGTATCAAAACAGCTGAAGTAAGAAGTTCCTATAAGGCTGTGGCACCTTTATGAGGTTAACTCACGAGCCCAGCCACAAGCTGTTAAGTTTATTCCAAAACCCTCTTCTTCAACTCTACTGTTACCAAGTGTAAGGAATTCATTATCAAAATATACCTCCTATAACAAACACAGTAAAGAAAGGGTTCCAAATGTTTACAACCAAACAAGTTTTGTATCTTTTGGAATAAAACTGAAAGCTAAACTAAAGGAAATGACAGGAAGAAAAGATAAAAGACATAAATTTGTTATATTACAGTCAACTAATACCTCACCTGAATGTGACAACTACTTAAGAGCAATAAAAATAGAGAACTGCCTATTTTTCTTGGCAAAACACCTGTTCTGAAGTTTGGAAAAAGGTCACTTGCAGCTGGGCTCTTTCCTCTGATAACTGCTTGGGCAAGGCAAACCTCTGCAAGCACCCTTTGCTTACAAGCACCACAAATCTCCTCGCGCTGCCAGCTTCCCCAGAACAGCTTTAACACCGAAGGCATAAGTGAGGGATGCCGTGGAGGATCTGACTGCCCCATACCGCTGCACACCAGGATACGTGCTCACTGAGGAAGCCAGCTTCTTATTGCCAAGGGCGAGCCCGAAACGAATCCTGCATGTTCCCTGCCTGTGGAAATAGGACTACTTGGCAATAGCAGGCATTTCAATCAGGCGACTTCTTTATTGCAGGGTTAGCCCATTTGAGGATCTTTTCTTCCTTTCTTCCTCGCCACGGGAAGCTGTCACCTAAATTATTCTATTTGTAGTTGTGCAAACAGTCGTTAATTATAAATCCAGCTATCAATGCAGAAAGGTGACAGCATGCCAGCGCCTGAAGCAGTGCTGTCTGCTTGAACACTGGCTGCGGTGGCTGCAATTATGCTAACAAGTCAGGAAAGAGGAGGAAACATCTCCCTTGAACATCTCTTCTCACAAGCAAACACAATAGAAACACCTAACTCCCAAATTAAATAACAGGTCCTGAAGTGGTTAGGTGCCAGGAAAAAAATAGGTATGGCTGATCCAGATGCAAAGGAAGAGAAAGATCTTAAACAACAAAAAAAAAGTCAACAGCAACAATATAGGAGATAAAAAATAGAAGGCTCTCACATTCGAGGAATGCTGACCTTGTAACTGTTTCTTCCCTACTGACATGCTTTTTTACTAGCTGGGACAACTGCCATGGTTTCCCCTTTAAAAAAAAAAAAAAGAAGAAAAAAGAAAAAGAGTACCCAAGAGCAACAGCATAACTCAGGGGTTAAGGGAGAAGGAGTTATTATAAAACAGGCTTATGAAGTAAACTCATATACATGTACTAGGTTTTGGTTGCAAAGTTAAGCATTCCAAGCAGTACCCAAAAGTTGCTATCCAAGCTCAACCCAAGTCATAACCAAGCCAAGCAGTCCCTACATTTAATTTCACATGCAAGTATGTGACAGAAGAGCACATTAGATTATTGAATATTTAAGTATATTTTTCCCATAAAGCAGCCTACAGGACTTGTTACCTTCAGTAAGAGACAATGAAGTTCCATTCTGAAAGCCGGGTCTAAATTTTCACGTTTTCTGACGTACTACACACATTTCACTTCTTATATACAAAAACCCCACCACGCTAACATAGATCTTAAGAGTATTTCCTGAGCCATTTCCTGAGCAGAATTTCCTGGGCAAAATTCGAAAGCCCAGCCAGCACACTGCTACAGGGAAAGTCAGAAGCGTACTTCGACTGTTGAATGATTTCTGCAATGAGCTGCTGGGGCGAAACCAAAACGCCTTGCTGCAGGAAGGCAAACCACTAACACCAGCCATTTTGAAAACAGTAGGTTGAAAAGCCAAACACACATAAAAAGGATTTGTTCACCTCAAAGTGTCTTAAAAGTATACATTTTCCCACCATTCATAGCTTTGTCCTAACATGCTCAGTTTGTTCTGTAACAAATACACATTCTGCCATAAAATCCTCTTCATTCAGGCATTCTCCATTTACATAAAGCCAATAGCAAAGCAAAAAAAAATGAGCTTTTGGTAGGACTAATCAATGTTTTCAGATTATATTTGAAATAAGCATTTTTAAACGTTGCTTTAATAGCATGTTATCTATCAGGCAAAATCCTCTGAGAGGCAGCCTGAGAGCTCTTTCCTCATTCTGGACTCTGCTCTCATATAAATCAGAACAATAGAGCATCAGTATTGTACCTGTTTCTCTAATACAGAAAGCCAATGTCAGCTCCCTTAAAAGCACCATTGAGTAGCGGTAAAGGTTTGTGCTGGTGGATTAATTTATTTCCCCCATTTATTTTCAGCAGAACAAAATGCACGCTATTAATAAGATTGATGTTATTTTCATAGTATTAAGCTGCCACCAATATGTTAGAAAAAACATGGCTATACATGACCCAGGCTACAGAATCACAGAACGGTCTAGTCTGGAAGGGATCTCCAGAGATCATCTGGTCCAACTGTTCTTGAAAGCAGGACTTTAAATTAGGTTTTCCCAAGTCCCACCAAGTCAAATCTTGAATATTTCCACAGCAAGAGAGACTCCACCGCTTGTGCAGGCAACTTATGTCACCATTTAACGGTTCAAGGCAAAGATTTTTTTTCTTCGTATATCCAGGCAATAAGTAGTTTAGTTCACTAAGAATTTCACCCTTACATTTCAACATACTACCCTAATGTATCATATTATCCGATAGTATAGGCTAAGTTTGAAGTGAGGACTATGAAACCTTTATACTGCAGGAATTACCCAACACTGGACAAGTATCAGGTCTTAACATTAGCAACACGGCCAGCACAGACAGGTATTAGAAGTTAAGGTCTACAGAATGCTTACTCCAAGTAACTACAGTTGCCAATGCACGCATTTCATAAATGTCTTCTTTCTTATGTATATTAAGGAAGAGTTCCAAAGTTAGCAGAATCACAAACTCACCTCATGGCATACACAAGAGGTGTAACATACAAATGCTATACTATGGATGCCGTGACCTACAAGGCTTGTTTTTAACCTCTTCTAACAGCTGGGAACAAGCTAACTGGTCTTCACTTCTAAAAATGAAAAAAAAAAAAAAAAAAGGAAAGATAAAAGCAACCCATCTTCACAAACCAAGCTAGCACAACACGACAGAATATAGATGATAGTCCCTGAACAGACACGCATCTGAATGTAATGGGAACGAGTTGGTCCACATACAACGCAACTACAAGTCTTTTTTTTTTTTTTTTCAGCACTGCCAGGCCCCTCTTTTCTTGCCCAGCCTTTAGTTAAAGGATGCGAAGAGATGAAACAGAAGTAGTGGTTGAAACCAAGTCAAGCACCTGCTCCCTTGTTACCCCATGGCACAACTGTATATAAACCTGCCGAGTCCCACACACACAGTGCAGCCCTTCCCTTAGGGCAGGCACTAACCCGACAACCTCTTCTATACTTCAGTTTTTCATGTAGCCTATAACTTAATATCTTTAGGACATATGCTTTTTTATTTTTTTAATAAAATGTTGAAACTAACCAACAGACCCAGAGATGAAGAGAGTAGGGATCAACCACCAGCATGTTCTTCAGACAACCAAATAGATTCAGGAGCTGAAAATTCATTTGATCCAACACTGTTTGGGGTCACCTGAGAGCACATGAAAAATTAAAAGTACTGAAGAAACTGAAGCTTTCACCTCACTTACTCACTGGACATCAACTGTCCAAAGGGACCTCAGTGGATGGAAATGAAGAGACCAATAAAGCTAGGCTCATCGTGCCATCCGACCTTACCTGCTGGGCTGCCTTGCAGCCACTGTCTGAGCAATCCAGTAAAACCAGCTTTTTTATTTCCTGCGATAGGAGTTCAGCCCTGCCTCTGACCGCAGACCACGCAGTTGCAAAGTTGGTTGGCCAGCGACTGCTTGTGCACAGAGTGTCTTTAGGACATGTACGTTGGTTTGGGTTTAGAGGTAAGTTTGGCTAAATGAAGAAATGGGACAGAACCAAGTTTGGCATTTAAGTTAATGTTTTCTGTTTGCAAATGTCGGAAGGGAAAGACAGGGGACACAAAAGAGATATTTTGCCTTTGGTAATGGCGGTGTTAAAAGCTGTAACGTTGGGCACTTGGTAGACTCCAAGAAACATGCTGACTTCTCTTTTCCACACCAGCTTAACACAGTCTTTGGCTGCTTTCTTCAACACCCAAAAGAGAAATTTTAAACCAGCTTTCTTATGCTGGGTAAGATGTCCTTGGTAAATAGAAAAGCAAAAAACAAAACAAAACAAAAAAAAAAAAACACAAACAAACAAACAAAACCAACACAAAAACACATGGATGACCCTAGCATAAAACATGACACTATTCTAAGCAAGTCAAACACAGAGCACACACTAGTTAACAAGTAACAGAGTTTGTAACTGATAGCAGTAACAAAACCTCTTGTTCTTCAGAATACCTGATGATAGAGCTAACTTTAGACTGGACTTTATTAGATTTTAAAGGCTCATTTATTAAGCCCTCAATTCATTCATTAATCGCAGCAGACGTTGATGGATTTTATCCATCAAAATTCCTTTTATGAAGGAGTCTGACTCTTCACTCATAATCTAAAAAAATATGTAACACAATACAAGTAAGTTTCATTTCCTATATACTTCCTGCTCAGCAACTGTTTTGCTCCAACAGGATTTTTTTCTTATTACTATTATTTGTATCATTTATGAATTCAGAATCAAGAATTCAATATAAGTAACAGCAACTTATTCTAGTGACGAACTGCATTTATTACTTGTTCTATTCTGAATATATCTAGCTTCATGTTCCATTGCATTACCACAAAACCTTAGGTTGCTCCAAAGTCAAGTATACCAAACTATACTCCTTTTCTAAACAGGTAACACTTTTACTGTAAAACTAAGCATACTGCTGCTAACAAAAGACTTGAAGCCAATATACTCATTTGAATAGAAATTAACACTTCATAAACAGAATTTATCAGTTTACCATGTTTTAAATAACTTGGTAATTGTGTTCTGTTCGTATCGATAGGAAATAACTTGAATTTCATATTATTAAACAGAGTTAAGTTTAGTACTTCCATCACTTCAGTATGCAAGAAATTTACAATTAATAAAAGAAAAAAACACACCAACTGCCCCAATAAAAGAGGCAGAAATCTGTTTCAGTGGTCAGGACACCGTGAGAAACCCTAACACTGCTTCCAGCACTTCTGCTCCACACTCAGGTAACAAAGCAAGAAATCCTTGGAAAGAGATAACAAACTTTTCAGAAAACTCACTCTAAAACCTGGCTAGAAAAAGAAAAACAATTCTCTCATCTTTACTTAGGGAAATAGATATTACGTGTTACCTTCACTTTCACATTATGGAGCATATTGACAGAGAACTAAATCTCTAAGGAGATGGGGGAAAAAAGCATTCAAAGCACTGTATGCTTGATACAACAGGTGAAGCTGGTATCAAAAGGATAATTTCACAACACACAGCCATCCTTACATTAAGGGCATAGATAGTTCACTGCAAAGCAAAGATCCTATGCAGAATGCAAATGTACATTTGTGAATAGCTCTGTGTGTGTGTATCATATAATAATGCTCCATAAAAGCACCCACTGTTAATAAAAGTAGCCTGCGATCAATACATTTGGAGCAGGGCCTTTGCTCCACATTGTGAAAGCACACGATGTCTAAAGGCTGCGCGTTAACCTGTTCCATTATTAAACACTATTGTATCGCTTCCTACTTACTAAAAAAAAACCAACTGTGTTCCCTATAATCCTGGAGCCCTATCAGTTCTCAGGTGCCAAACCGCCAGCTTCCTTCAGATAGGTATCTTTTTCCCAGGTGTGCATTTTCAATATGAATAGGAAAGATGCCACCAAAGTTGAAGAATAAACTTAAAATCCACCAAAGTTAGTGAACAGGAAGCTGCAATTAAGACAGCTACACAAGTATCGCTGCCGACTTCTGAAATCTGTCGTGGATTTTTGGTCTCTTGCCACATCAGTAGTGCACCCCGACTGGCACGGTCCCACAGGCTTGCTCTCAGCTTATGAAGATTTCTGGCAACTACTTCAAAGAACAACGGTGTTACTAAAGTCAAACAAATCTAAAAGCAAGAAGTATCTGCTGCTAAAGTTGTTTTTCTTAAAAACAAACAAACAAAAAAAAACAACACAACAACAGCAAAAGAAAATATTCTGCCGTGGCTCCAAATTAAAAAAAAAACACCCTTATGTCCAGTCCTATTAAAAGTCTCTGTTAATTTAATATACATGGTATATGTATCACAAGTATTTTCACAGACGAATACTTGCCCAGTGTTAACAAATCTGAATTTCATCAGTGACACCTCAAATCACTTACCATTTCTGGGCTAAGATGGAAAGTATTGATTTTCTTCCTCCACCATACAGCTGCTCCCGTAATTATAAACTGTAATAAATACTATTTATACAGATGTAGAAATAGAAGCCAACTACACAGACATCCTATATTTGACATAAAAACACTAAGCTTAAGAAAAACGTGCCTACCTCTGTGATCAGCCTAAGCTGTATTGTTCTACTATGAAAAAAGAGTTTAGGTTCTTAACTAGATGGTCAAACTGACACATCAGTGAAATCTTAGCAATGTTTTTCAGATGTCGTTATCAGACATTATCATTATATAATCAACAGATTATATTTACAGAAACATTTTGAAGGGAAAGAAGTTTGTGTTCCTCAATAAAATAAGGTCATTCTATAAAAGGACTCCACGTAGCCATGACCTCTTTTCAAACATATCCTTAATAACGTGCAAGATCATTCCAAAAGTGGCTTATGCTCTACTTAAACTGAAGTTGGTCAATAAGTTTCCGCCAAGCAGAGTCTGTGACACTATTTTTTACCAGGTTTCTGAGAATTCCATAGTTAAAGGTGGCAATGTGTAAAACAGATCAAATTCCAGCAGGGCGTAACACATCACTCATGTTAACAGAAGGACAGTTCTAATCGTCACATCACTTGATGGAAAAACCGAGAGAATCTAGATTTAATATTGAGTTAATAATAACCAAGGGTGGAAATCATAAGATCAAACAAAGGTAGTCTAGAGAACCCCACGTGAAAGAGCAAACTATCAGAGTTTGAGAACTCGATCTCCCGAAAGCCCAAGGGTCTCCTGATAATTAGCAAAATCCACCAACTTTCTAGACCCGCAAATAAGAAACCAGGGAGACGATAAAAGTTTACCCATACCATAACTACGGAGTTAATCCACAAGCCAGAATGTTAGTCAAAAAATTTTAACAAGCATCAGAGGTGCTGTGATAAAGCTTTCCTGGTGCACGTATGGCTAGAATTATGTGTAAAAACTAGAAACCATCCTATCCTATAAACAAGAACACGAAAGCCAACCAAGACGACTTGTGCTCACTGAGTTGCTGCAAAGACTCCTTTCTTTCCTAAAGCAAATATGGACTAACACATTCGGAAATAATAACGTGGTGATAAGGCAAGCTGTACTTTAGCATGTGCTAGCTGATCTTCAACTTGACCAAAGTACAACCTGCTTTATCGACAGAGTGGAGATTTTGAATGTGCTATTTAGAACATTAGCAACACATGCACGAAGATATCCTCTTCCAGACAAACCACTACAGCACTGATGCAATTCCAGCAATCAAAAAAAATTCTTCCAAGTGCTTAACTTCAGGTGCACATCCAAGTTTGCCTTCAAAAGTTGTACCTCTACTTGTACCATTTGAGTTCAAGAGGTGCAGATCTTTCCATCTATAACATGCAAAAATGTAAATAAATAAATGAGGGAAAACATTTTATACTAACGCAGAGATTGAAATAGAAGCCAACCAGATGTTCATCCAATACGTGGGATAAAAATATTGTGCTTAAAAAAAGAAAAATTAAATTAAAAAGCAAATCCCAGAGATCAGGCTTTTGAACAATTAGGGCTAAGCTCTGGGAGATGTCCAGGATCGAAGGACAGGATCCATATTCACAACTGCAGGCAAAACAGTGCAACTGCTACAGTACAAAACCCCACGCACATGCAAGTCACAGCTCACACTCCCAACTTTGATTCATAAAATGCGTCATTCCACAGAGTGTAACTGCATCCCATAGCTTGCCAGGGAAATAGCCGCGGTTACTCATTGCACTTGGGTGTTACAACCCGCTTGCTTTCCACAGAACCACGCACAGGGCTGAGACCTCGCCTGGGGGTGGAGGGAGAGGGCAGCGGCAAATAGTGAATGCGATGGCAAATTGTAACCCCCCTAATGCTTCCAAGTGCAAATAAGACATTGTGCAACGTCATACTGAAATACTTTGCTCTTGGATTTCAGTTACCTATAGCTGCTCTTTTACAAAAGTCTTGTTTAGGTTAAAAAGAAATCTCCTGGTAAACAGTGCAAACAAGAGACTTAAAAAGGAGGTTTTTGTTCCTTGATAATAACAAACAAACAAACAAAAAAGTAGCTTTACTTTGTGCACATGGCATGTTTTGCTTGATATTTCTAACACCATTGAGGCATCCAGCCTTGGTTAGTACTACTAGCTACTACTAGCTTCTGGCAGAGTCACTAAAATTAAAGCTGCTACCAAATCATTGGAACAGTATCTGCCAACTACGAAGGCTGAAGTATTTTATCATTCTACACCAATTTTACCACTTGTCTTTCAGAAAGTGAAAAACAACAGTGAAACACTTAAATATTTGTCCACCGAACCATTTCAGAAGTAAAGCATTTTAGCTTGTTTGAAAGTTTCTGAACTCAGAGGAAGAGCACGTCGTTTCATATTACATGAAAATAGAAGAGCAAAGGAGAGTTAGAATCACTTTCCGTACATCCAATTTTGTCTTGCAGAAAACTTAACATACTGATTCTTCACTTCCATGAAACACCTTCAAACCTCTTGTAAAGCTTTCTGCCCACTTTGATAATACATGTACAGAGATGAATTAACAAGATTCTTCTGAGGAAAGGCTGAGAGAGCTGGGCTTACTATCTTAATACCAAACAGTATTGATTAAGAACGATTATCTATCCAGCTTTATAATGCACAGACCACCAACTTAAATTATGACGATAAAAGCTAATTGTTGATAAAGATGACAGAAAGTAGGTGGCTGTGTCAACAGTAAACTACATTACCCCTTGAAACATACTTAATCGATCCACACAAGCAGACCTATGACATACTACTTTGGCTGTATTTCTACTCTTTGATTTAAGGAATAATATCTGTCATGCTTTTGGCAAAGCAGCACCTTTCAAACTGTCCTGAACTCCTTCTACTAGTAAACTGGTGATAACCGTTTAGCTTGAAGAGCTCCTCCAAATTCCAGGTTCTGAAAAAGTTTCCTCAGCAGAGCTTTTAGTCATACTTCACAGCCTGGGACGCTCTTTCTCTTTAAAATATGCTATTGTAAGCTCTTGTATGAAATCTAAACTTACCAAGAGAGGGAAATGATTAAATTATAGCCAACATGGGAGATTAACATATATCTGCACCACACACAAGTTTTGTTGTTTCTTGTGGCCTGTAAAACTCCACTGCATGTCTACTGTTCTTTAATCTTCCTATTGAAGAGAGATTTGGGGAATGGGATCAGGGGGAACCTAGTCACAGGAATGATCAGATCAGCCTAGTCCTTCTGATCTTCATTTCAAACAGGATAGGATAAGGTGCTGGCTTCAGACTACGGGCCTACAGACTGCAGAGATCCACCACGCTCCTCATTCAGTGCTATGCTCTCCTGTTAAACCAACGGTGAGGACTCTTTTACAGGACTGTATTTGATAAAATGAAGGTGTTGCTACCAGACATGAAGCGTGAAGATACAAGATAGCAAGGCCGTGCACGAACAGAAGAATGTCCTAGAACTATGGACACACGCTAACGAAAGCCTGAAGAACTGTCAGAATGGTGAACAGCACAGATACTATCCACCTCTTTTCCAATTTTTTTCTGGAATGCTTTAAAAATACCTCATGTCTCACTGAGGAGCGCCAAACGGAGAACTTGCATTCCAAATATATGCCCAGAACTCAGATTCTGCATAGACTTCTTAAACTTGTAAGCCAAAAGCACGTGGGACACACACAGGATGAACAGAAGCTCAGCAGCGCACTGAGTGCTTGCAGCATCACAGAGAATCGCAGAATGGCTGAGGTCGACAGGGACCTCTGGAGGCATCTGGTCCAATGCCCTTCCTCAAGCAGGGCCACCTAGAGCCAGTTGACCAGGACCATGTCCAGGTGGCTTCCGAACATCTCCGAGGAGGAGACTCCACAACTTCTCTGGGCAACCTGTGCCAGTGCTCTGACACCCACACAGCGAAGTGCTTCCTCACCTTCAGAGGGAACCTCTTGCATCCCCATTTGTGCCCGCTGCCTCTTGTCCTGAGGGTGGGCACCACTGAAAGCAGCATGGCTCCACCTTCATTGCATCCTCCCTTCACATGTTTATAGACATTGAGGAGATTCCCTCCAAATCTCCTCTTTCACAGGCTAAACGGTCCCAGCTCTCTCGGCCTTTCCTCATAGGAGAGCTCCTCCAGGCCCTTCAACAGCTCTGTGGCCCTACCATGGCCTCTCCATGTCCATGTCTCTGTTGTACTGGGGGCCCAGAACTGGACACCATACTCCAGGTGTGGCCTCATCAATGCTAAGTAAGGGTTTTAACTTTCTCTTCAATCTCCCTGGTCCAGCAGACAGGAACCCTTAGTTTCTATTACTCATTTGCAATGTTCAGAAATCTAAAACATAAAAACTAGCATATATGCGTGACCAGGCTTCGGCACAGCTCAAGCCACTGAATTAGGTGAAGAAGCACCCCCATTTTCCTCATGGAGACGACTCTTCAAGATTTTGAATGCAGTTTGCCAACAGGGAGAAAGTAAAACTAAAACCAGAAAGCTTCATAAAGCGAGCTATTGGAGGATGTTTCATCTACTATCTGATTTCCTATCATTTTGTGAAATACTTTGTGTGCAAGGATATGAAAGGAGGGAAGAAAGAAATTGAATACAAAGTCCTATACAGGACACATGACTCAGTTTCATATTACAACGCTAATAATAGAAGTAAGAACTCCCTGTAAGGTTCAGTACATGCTGATATGAAGCCAACAGTATCTTAGGGTATGGGGAGATTAAATTATCTCAAGATAAGTCAGGATGAAACTTGCAGCACATCTGTTACTCCACTCCAATGCCTCTGCGCCTGCTCCTTCCCCTCAGCAAACACCTCAACAGAAAACATTAACCTACCTCTCATTAATTCCCACTTGCCATGAGTTAAGTCTGTACACACCTGATTTTTTTAGGCCTTGATAAGAGGAAACACCACAGCTAATGAAAAGCATCCAAATCCAAAACAAAACTGCAGGCAGTGTTTCTGGCTGATGCTGACACTTCCACATAGGTTGGATTAGGCTGCCTAAGCCCTGCCTTTCCTGTGGGCTTAAGACACAACCCCAGTTCAGAATTATCTGTTGATTAATTCAGGTAGCTTCCTACTCATATGAGAAATGTTCCATGCTCTAGCCCAAGGCTGCCAATGCACCCATCACTGGCCAACACTCCAGAGCTACAGATTTTCGTCACAAGTTAGGCAACTGCAAGCTGGATGCTCTAGTGCTCATCGCTGTTGTGCCAAAGCCCCTTTTATCAGCTGACCCGATGCACTTAACACAGTGGAGTGAAACACACATGTATCTGCTGGCAGCCTGTGTGCAGCAGTATAAAGAGAAACCCCTACTACAAAATAACACCAACACACTGAAGAATTAAAACAAATTACAGCATAGCACGCTAGCTGCTGTAGTTCTATGCAAGTAACTGGACATTGTACTCTCTTACTGCTCCATTTTAGTGCAAACTTTTCAGTAGATGACCATATGCTCTTGCCCAGTCCTCATCTGCGAAGCTGTGAAGCTCACAGAATTTTCTTCATTCCAGAAAACATGCTGCAAGGTTCCTACAAAACTCACAACAGGCACTTCAAATAGTAAAGCTGATAACTGCATATACTGGGTCCTCCTCACCCATTAATGTTCCATTTCCTTTTAACTGCTCGATATGTAACGAATAAATAGTCCTACGTGTCTATGCCAGCATAGCAAACATCATTTGTGAACGCACAGAATGACAAAAGAGAAGAGCTGCTCACC
Organism: Cygnus atratus; assembly: GCF_013377495.2. NCBI lineage: Eukaryota > Metazoa > Chordata > Aves > Anseriformes > Anatidae > Cygnus > Cygnus atratus. Next base: position 91,545,638 of record NC_066363.1, read on the forward strand.
ATACCCGCATTTGGTACACCCTGCAGAATTTAACATTCACGGCTTCTGTACACAACCCTTGCAGCATTGTGCCTACATACGGTTACTCTTTTAGTGTCTGTGCAAAGCTGTTTACCCATCAATACAGAAAGTAGGTCATAGCTTAGAAACGTACAGACAACTGTTTCTCCTACAGTATTGATTATTAAGAAAAACCATCGAAGATCTTCAGAAATTAGCTGCTGTTTCAGATCACTGGAGTGGATGAAAACAAGATTTACCACGTGGCAAGTAACGAACACATGGAAGGGTATGTTACCACCACACTAGCTGTTTTGTTATCATCTTTAGCAGTGAGCATCGTTACTGACACACCAATAAAACACACCAATAATATACGAAGCTTCCTGTATGTGCTGTAAAATTACAAATAACTGTAGTCTTATGCCAGTCTTAATTTGCACTAAAAGTATTTTGGAGGCTTAGGGGCAAAGAGTAATTACTGTAAAGTACAACATATCACTGTGATATTACCCAAAATTTCAATTCTGAAACCATGAACCCAGTCTCAGAATGCGTACAAAACGTGATAAAGGACACGTAATAAACGCGAGTTATATCACAGGGAGAGATGACAAGTGTTAAGAGTTTCTCCAGGAAAACTGTTGCCAGCAATATTCCAGAGCTTTATGAAACAAAATTAATCTTATCCAAGCCACTTGTTTCTTCAAATGAGCTCCTGTTAAGCGTGTTTAGAAATACTAGGAGCACTGAGTTTTCTTTTCAAGAACTAAAAAGCAGAGACACGTTCAATGCTTGTCACCTGCCCATCAAGCCCTTCTTGCCACACGACAGCGCCAGCGGATGTCAGCAACATAAAAAATTTAGTATTTGTGTTTCGGTAGCAAGTTTTTCCAGATACGGTGATTAAGCAAACCTTTCCTCTAACGGTTCCCTTTAGGATCAAAACCACCCAGGTAATAAGGATAATTTGCTGCTTCTACGGATCGGTGCCGGATTACTTTCTTTTCCCAAGTGCAGCTCCGCTCCAGAGCTTGTGCAAAGGCACAGTTACTCTCCGCAAAGAGATTAAGTTACTTGTACATAATTTTTCTCCCCAGGAGCACACAAAATCGGTACTTCCCCAATACCTGTTCCCACCAAGCCGTGCTCAGCCGGCCGAGCAGCAGTCCCCGCACTGTGTCACCGAAGCCACCGCTTTGTCCCGGTCCCCGTCGCACGGGTGTTAGGGCAGTAACACCTCGCACAGAAAAAAAAAAAAAAATAAAGAAGAAACCCCCCCAAAAGCGGCTGCTTTGCACGGCGAGGAGCACCAGAGCCGGCTCCCGAGCCCAGCACCCGCAGCACGCCCCGGGCAGGGGCTCCCCGCCGCCGACCCCCGGGCAGGGCAGGGCAGGGCAGCTCCGGGAGCCGCCGCCGAGCCCCTGCCGGCCCTCGGAGGGGCCGGGGAAGCCCGAAGCAGGCAGGAGGGGACAGCGCCCGCCCTGCCCTGCCCTGCCCTGCCCTGCCGGAGGCGCCCCGGCGGCGCCAGCCAGCCCTCCCCGCAGCCCGCCTTCCGCCCGCCCCGCCCGGTACCTGCCGCCCGCCGCCGCCCGGCTCGCTGAGGGGGCACCGAAGGCCGCCGGTCAGGCCCCCGAGACCAGGCGAGCAGGTGCGGAGAGCCCGGCACCGAGCCTCCGCCGCTGCTACCGCCGCCACCACCGGCTCCTGCGCGGGGCGGAGCGGGGCGGAGCGGGGCCCGGAGGGGCCCGGAGGGGCCGGGGCGGCCGCCCGCTGCCGCCGCCTAGCGGGAGCAGGGCGGCCCGGCGGCACTGGGTGCAGCTCCTCTAGGGAAGAGGCTTGGGGAAACTTCCAGGCGCTCGCCCCTGCCCTCGTGGCAGGGCTGGGGTAAAGTGACGAGACACAGCAGAACTGTCCCCAAAATGCGTGTGGCCCCGGCCCTCGCTGTTAACGCACCTGCAGGGTGCTCTGTGCAAGAGGCAGCACCAGAGAAAACCAGTGGTGTGCCAGAGAAAAGCGTATCTGGCTGCCCCTGTACATCCCTGTACTGTTCCAAATTCCAAAATTTCCCTTCCCAGGGCATACATTCACCTGCGATGGAGGTGTGGCTTTCCAAAATGCAACGTAGCTGTTGCAACCTGCTGGCCCTGCACTGCCCATCCAGCCAGCTGGGGAGACCTCATCAATGTGTATAAATGTCTGAGAGAAGGGTGTTGAGAGGATGGAGCTGGTCTCTTTTCAGTTGTGCCCAGTGACAGGACAAGAAGCAACGGGCACAAACTGAAGCACAGGAGGTTCTGGCTGAATATGAGGGCATTTCTTTACTTTGGGGGTGACAGAGCACTGGCACAGGCTGCCCAGAGAGGTTGTGGGGTCTCCTTCTCTGGAGATACACAAAACCCGCCTGGATGCCATCCTGTGCAACGTGCTCTAGGTGATCCTGCTTGGCAGGGGGGTTGGACTAGATGATCTCCAGAGGTCCCTGCCAACCTTGGCCATTTGGTGAATCTGTGATTCTGTGATTCCCCTTACACCGCTTTGCTGGCCAGTTTGGATGAAGAAACTTGAAGGTAGAACACGCCAATGAAGTGAAGGCAGGAGAACGGGACCCTAAGCAGGAGTAAGTTCATTTGTTAACTCCCTGACATCTCTCTAGGGTGTAAGTATTCAGCTTGAGAATGGCAGGGTTTGCAAAGCCCATCCCAGACCAGCCCATTGGGTCAGCATGTTTCCAGCAGAACCTCACGTCTGCCACGGAGGGCTGGAGCCCTCCGACACTTTGCATGCCATGGAAGGAAGTTAAACTTCCTTTAAACTGATACTTTGCATATTGCAAACAGGCAAAGTACTTTGTAAACAGTAGTCATCACCTCCTCCTTTAGGGGGAATGCAATAAAATGTTCAATTTAACAGATAAACGCAGCTAACAAGTGGGCAAGGGCCAGGCTGCTGCTCTCCCTAATAAAGGTTACTGCATCTCACCTTCCAAATAGTCCCATGTAAATCTAAGAGCATACATTTAGTGGCATGATAGCTAATACTTTCTCACTAATCATACTTGTGAATTATGATCATGATTAATTTTAGAGATGAAATATCTTAAGCATTCGATCTACTTATAAAATACCTGTGTTTTCAGTAGCACTAACACCGTACAGCTAGACAGTTACTTCATTGCAACATCAGAAATTACACTGCTGTACCTGGAAGAAAGTAAGTGATCGCAGTCTCCCTGTTTGTTAAAACTGCTACCTGTGGTATCAAGTACAGTCAGGCCTACCAGTGAGTAAGAGCATCGCCCACAGGTTTAATGGGAACAAACAACAGCTTTCTATTACACACAATTACTTACGGGTATAAAACTGTTCTTGGAAAGCACATTCCCAAATTTCTCAGTGGTATGGAAAGGCAGAGAGTCCTATATATATTAAGAGCAAAGACAAGAAGAAGGAATGCAGAAGCATTCAGGTTGCTGTAGAAGCACTAATGAATTTGTCCCAACAGCAGATGATCTCTACCACCACATGTGATGTCACCTAAGAACAAAATGTCTGTTTCAAGAACACATTTGTCTGTGCATCCTCTATTGTTAAAAAAGTGCTAAATTAGATTAAATTTAATACAAATCCATTACCTGTAGTTCTTTTTCCTACCACACAATCAACAAACGTGGAAAAACTTCTAATTGCATGAAAATCATAGAATCAGAGAATCATTACGGTTGGAAAAGACCTCCAAGATCATCTGGTCCAAGCATCCTCCTACCACCAATATCACCCACTAAGCCATGTCCCTAATAACTGCCTAAGATAAAGATTGTCTATTAATTTCACCTCTCACGGCAGAGCCATTATTTTCTGTAATTACATAAGCACTGTTTTTTTCAGGATCATCTCCCATTCACTGCATGTCTCAACAGCTGCCTTCGCAGCACGTGTTGACACCTATGAACCGGATGGCTACTCTTTCTGCTGAGCAGCCCACTGAAGATACCTAGGAGACGGTTTTAAAAATCACTCTTCCTGCATGTGTTTATTCTCTGAACACTAATTTAAATAAAAAAACAAAACCTGAATCTCTATTCAGTTTACTCCTGGAAAGAATGGGCCAAGTCACCGATCCAAGGGACAAAGTCCTGCTGCAGTGACTTAGCAGCATCTCCCAGAAATGCTGTGGCAACAGCAGTTGTGCAGCTACCTGCTGAATGGGGCCAGGGACCTCATACTGATGAAAACTCGGTAAGGAAAAATATTGTGGGTAGTGTTACTTTTGATTCAAGTTCTCCAGTTAGGTTCACCACATGGCTGCACCTGCATTTGTGGCGATGTGAGGAAAAAGGTGTAGCGCAGTAAAAAGCTGAGGCAGAAAAGAAGGCTGAGCAGCATAGCTGGGTTATGCCACCCGTCAGAGAGTTCATGAAACCACGGCCTCATTTCACAGCTTAGATTGGCTTTCTTTTCTCAGTGTCGGTAGCTGGGGAAAGTAGAGCAGGAAAAAGTCCTGATCACTGCTGGGGCATGACTTAGGTGGAAGTGAATCCCAGAGCATGTTTTAAGAGAGGTATAAAATGATTCTGCTACATGTAGTATCCAATTTTGGACAACCTAAAGGGGAAGAAATAAGAGTAAGTGATTTAGAAAAGAAGGCTAGTGAGGAAAAATTAAAGATCTGGACAGGATAGGGATGGGCACAAGAAAACAAAACAACTGTCTTTGGTTATCTACAGCACATGAGCAGGGCACTGGTACAGTATTCTCCATGACCACTAGGGTTGGGATGTGGTGCAAGCAGCTTCATTCACAGCAAAGCAGATTACAATTCCATGTTAGAAGAAGTCTTACTAGATATAAACCAAGCTAGGTAGGCAAATGGCAGAACCTCTTTCATGTCATGTTTTAAGTACAGCTTAATTAAACATCCTGTATCTAAGGTCTGAGTCTATATTAGAACCAAGTAGGAAAAAAAAAAAAAAAGGACTGCATGAAGCCTCTTTCAACCCATGTCCATTGTTTGTATGGCCTGTGGAGGCAAAGTCCTTTAGGCTTGTGTTGTCAAACCCAGGAAGCCTCTCCAGAGTAAGTAAATGTATATATATGTTTACAAACATACATACATACATATAGATACAGATTTGCAGAATCTAATCAGCCAGATTTTAGAGAATTTCCTTTAGATCAGCAAAAGACTCTTTGCTGTCCAAATCATGGTCATGCTAAAGCCTCTCAATAGATACTTATGAAGAGGCGGGTTGTTTGGTTTTAGATAATAATTCTTTATCCTAACTCTTTTCCTGGAAAAGGCTGTGGCTTACACATGCTTGAACTCTTCAGCCTAAGGCAGAAGCTCATGATGGGAAACTTCATCCTAAATAATTAAACTCTGGAGTAGCTGTGACTGAAATAGGGTCTTTTTAAGGAAAATGTTAGGTGATCCAAGTTCTGGACATTACAGTCACGTCTGCCTTATAGATATATCTGCAGTATGCATGCACAGGTTAAGCTTCAGTCCGGTCACAGAGGCACTCAGGTTCTAACAGCTGTCCTTATCTCAACTTTAGGAGATACCTTTTGAAGTCTCAGTCTTTTCCAAGCATATACACTAACAGTGAGCTTTCCAAAAAAACCTTAAGTGACTTAAGGTAAGTTCCCACAATCGCAAAACGCCAGCTTGAGACAATACATACTAGCAGTATATACATAGGCAGGGAGTATTGCTCAGCAATTAGGCAGTAACTCGTCTGGCCAAAGTAATTTACGTGCTTGCCAGGTCTTTGTGGATGTTATCCTGCTCCCTCACTTCAGCTGAGACTGTCAAATGTGCCCGCATTAGCTTACAGGCACATATGAAGCAAGTCATGTTGTGTGCTGATTCATGAACTGTGCATCATGAAATATTGGCTGAGCAAACAGAAGAGTACGTGAAAACACAGACACTGGGGGTGTACCTACAATGTTTCGCTTAGTCCTAAACAGTGAAAATGTTCCAGACTGTAAAGGAATATATGTCTAAGGGAAACAGTGAAAGCACAATCAACTCAACCATTTAAACTTAAGCAGAACATTGCAGATTAAAATATATTGCTGGGAAATTTCTCTTGGGTGTGCACATACAAAAAAGTGATCACTTTTATCTCCACTTTATCTGATCAGTAATATGACAAATACGTATTTACATGCCTTTCTGTCACTGAGAAGTGTACATCTCGAATTATCTTTTTGGCTTGCTATTCCTTTACTCCACCTTATGGCCACTCTATGATTTCCTGTTACCAGTAATATGTAATTATTCTGAAGGCATTGCTTTAACCCGTATATTTTTCTTGCATTCACCTGTAACAGTATTTCCCTACTTCAGGTTATATATTTTTAATCTTAAAAAATTGCAATTCATAGGACAGAAGTGTCAGATAATTTTTGCTTTGTCTAAAATTTGCAAATGTTTTACATTTGGCAATTAATCATGAAAAGCATATTTAAATGGCTCTTATGTAAATGAATATAGTTTATATATACAGCTGCACCAGAGAAACAATGTAGCCCTATGCTAATTTTCTGTAAAAGGTATTTTGTTTCTTTCAAAATTACCACTCCTTAAAGTACAGCAGGAGCCCATTTTAGGTTCTGTATCGTTTTGAATCATTTAGGTTCTTGTATCATTTGAATTTGAGATTGAACATTGCAGAAAGCTGCCTTAATTGAAGTTTGAAAGATACGGGATTGAGCCTTTAGGGAGTGTTGGGCACTTTTCTCGTCATTCTGGTTGATCGATTTGCATGATGTAGGTGGGGAATGTTGTTGATCTGGCTGTCCATTTTAATTTTGGACTAGTCGTGTCAGCTTTAATGTGAAGTACAAGCTCAGCTTTAAAGGGAGGGACAAGTATGCGAGCTTTGGAATAGACACTGTGTTGCAGACCAAAGTAAAACAGCACTATTTACACTCTTTTGAAAAGCCTGATATTTAAGTGAACTCAGAACATTGTAAGCTGCAATACTTTGTCCTTGTTCTCCTGTATTGAATAATTCCCTTCTCTTTATTTGGTTTCCTGGTTCACATGTATATAAACAAGCTGGATAAATGTCTTTAATCTTAACACAGGTCCCTTTCCTAATTCCTCGGGAAATGCTGCTCTGAATTTAGCAGACAACCAACAAGCCGTAATGAGGAGACTTGATGTGTCCCCTAGAGGGAAAAAAAAAAAAAAAAACCTAAATCTTATTTTAGCATTCTGATTTACATGGCAAAGTATGCCAAACCTAACTTGGGTGCCATCAGATCACTGTGCTTTGCTGCTGCTTGATTTCCCATCAAATCATTCCACTTAAGAGGAGTTGAATCAGTCTCCTAATTTGTTGTTACATGCACATTTACTGTAATAAGGCTTTCTTTAGAAAAGCAAAAGCAAAACAACTCCACACTTCCTATTTTCCTGAGTGCCCAGAGAGTTTAACTGGGTAACTGTTCTCGCTGCATTGCCAGCAATGCTGTTGTGACCATCGTGAAAACCAGAAGTGCCTTCCAACAGATGGCTTATAGACCAACTAATGATACGAGAGTTTCTGTGTTATTTGGCATCCTACATAAACGGCACAAATAGCCTTCCTTTGCCTGTGTTATCATACAGCAGTGTTCATTAATGCTTTCAGAAATGGAAAAAAAATCAGCTCCCTCTTCCCACCCACTCTCCACCCCCGACAAGGAAACCATATGTTTCAGGAGATTAGTAATAGAGCAGCTTCTTTTGGAACATCACAAGTAATGGAAAGGAAAAAAAAATCATGTAACTATATTTCTTTTAAGAGGTTGTTAATGAAATGTGCAAATGCCTCAGCATTTTCCTATTCAGCACATTCCAGTCCAGCAGCACACAGGGTTATCATGTACCCGAGGGGAGAAGCCCTAAAGAATTAGGTCTAGAGTCTGGGGATCAGAAGACAAGAGCTTGTCTACATTAATTGATTTCCAGACTAGTATTATAAAAATCTATACAGTGAAAATATTAATGAGGTCCTGTTTTGGAAGGAGAAGTTCCCAGTTTAGCTATAAGCTTTCAGCAACTATGAAGAGTTGTACTCCAGGTATTTGAAGGTGTAAAGCAACTGGAGAGGTTTTCTTGCTATGAGCCATCCAAAGATACCTTGTATTTTTCTGACATGACTGTCTGGCTCTATATGTTGTGACGCACAAAAAGCAGTCTGTGTCAAAGGACTCAACAGCTGGATGTTGTAGCACTGAACTTCCAGATCCCGACCTCTGGAGTAATACCAGGACTCCCACATGCAGCTTTTGGGCTGTTTCAGTAGAGTACATAGGAGACATTTTCCAGCTCATGTCATGCTGGAAAGCTGCCACCACGCTGAATCGAGAATGCTTAGTCAACATATTCAGCAGAGAGATGCCGATGCCAGCGGTGGGAAGTGCTACGTACGCGGATACCTGCTAAGTCTCACATCTCAGCCCCAGGTGCTCCAGGGAGGCACCTCTGTCCACTCGGGATGTATTTCCTGGAAGCGTGCCCTTGAACACAAATAGGATTGATGTGCCATACTTCTGGGTTCTAATTAGGTTCACCTATTTCTTGAGTCGTGGTTTCACAGCCCTGCTCGTGCAGATATGAGTGACTGCAGGAGTGCAAATCAAGGTACGCAGAGACAGCGTTATCAAAATCAGGCAGTCTGGTTAGCTGCCATGCAAACACTAAGGGTTATAATGCAGGAGTTTTAAATTTAGTCCAAGTCCCACTCTCTCTAATCTTTCTGAAAACCCACACTGTATCTGGCCTTACATGCCTTTCATACTTAACCTGACTTATCGTGGTCTGAAACTCTGTGAGGGCTATTGTCATTCCTTGGATTGCACACATAGAATAGAAGCATTAAAAGAGAACATGCGGCTTGCAGAGACACGCAACCACAAATTGGGAAATATCAGTGTTAGAATCACTCACAGATTTATAATTCTGCTCTCCTGGAATAGATACCAATTATAGGGTCACATTAAATATTTCACAGTTCTCCAATATATTTTCCTGAGAGGATGAACATCACACAAAACATTTATATACTGGTTTCTTTCTACTGGAGAGGATTACACGGGTTTGAGTACAAATTCAGACTATCGGGTGAAAATCATTTAAAAAAATGATGCAAAGCATATACTGGAAGGTTTTCTTTCCTTTTTTGTTGTTGTTGTTGTTGTGGTTTTCATTTTTTTTCCTGAAATTCAAGACCACAGAATAAGTTTGTGGATATTTATCATCATACTTGTCCATACATTTTACAAAAGCTCTTACTTGTCCTCTCCCCACATTTGCCCACCTGCATATTTTGGTAGCACAGCACAATATTACTTACCATTGTCAATCACTTACAGTCCCAACTTATGCTTTTTGTAGGATTAATTAGGGAAAATTGGTGCTGTGCTAAGAAAAGACTTTTTAGTATAGTTTCTGAAAGCAAAAAATAGTAAGGAAGGGGAAAGGGATTTTTTCAGCTCAAAGTTTTTTGTTCTGGTGCAAGAAAAAGTAAGGGCCTCAAGGGACTGAATTTTGGAGGATAGATTGGAGTGCCACATACTCTTTGTCACAAAAGTATCTCTAGGGGTATTCTTTAACCCTTCTAAAATACTGGCCAGTTTTGGCTTGCTCATCTTTACTCTGCCATGAATGTTTCTATTGCCTTTTTCTACAAAGTGGGCCAAGGGAAGGAAGCACTTTGCTGCCATTTTGCACTCCTAGGTCCATACTTTGGATCCTCAGATTGATCATTCCTTTCCAGAGTAAGAAGATTTATTGTCGATGTCTTGGCACTGTAGTCCCAAACCCTCATTCCTGATTACTCCAAGCAGAGCAAGACATTCCCCAGAGTGGTCAGGTACCCAAGAAACATTTTTTTAATTGCTTCAGTTAGAGAAAGAAGCCAGTCAGTGTTTTCTACTTTCCCAGTCAAGGATCAAAGGCAGCATTTCTAGACTAAACCTGTGGTAAAGGTGGCATCTAACAGCTCTGCAATCCCCAGGGTGGTAGGGGAGGTTTTTGCTGGTCTTTGAAGGATCACATACAGATGTTTTGCTGTTCTTAAAGTCAGGGAGTCTAGGAAGTAAGCAGGTTTTGGAATGCCACTGGCAATCAAGCCTTGCTAGGAACTGCTGTTTTCAGTGCTCAGACACGTGTGTTTCCTGTGTGGAGCTAGCTTGCCAATCTGAGCAGTTTGGGTAGCTTTGGCTAACTGCCTCAGGCTTTGTTTCTGTAAATAAACCTGTGTGTAGCACCATCACATGTTCTCCCTTTCGTGCCTTCCACTCCATATGGGACTTTTATAATGCTAGAATTACAAATATGACTTCACCGCCAACACTTCCGCTGGTAACATTACTCTCTCTGTAAAGCCCGATAGATAGCTAACAAAAACTGTTTTCAAAGCAGAGCTGATCTCATTGCTGATGCTTGTGAATAAAGATGTTTTGTCATGATAAGACTCTGTATAAACTGATGTGTTTGTTATTGAAACATATCTTAAGTTTTCATATCTATTCAAAAGAGAAAAGAAAGAGAATAGAAAGAAAAGAAATGAAAGAAATGAAAAGAAATGAAAGAGGAGAGGAGAGGAGAGGAGAGGAGAGGAGAGGAGAGGAGAGGAGAGGAGAGGAGAGGAGAGGAGAGGAGAGGAGAGGAGAGGAGAGGAGAGGGGAGGGGAGGGGAGGGGAGGGGAGGGGAGGGGAGGGGAGGGGAGGGGAAGGGAAGGGAAGGGAAGGGAAGGGAAGGGAAGGGAAGGGAAGGGAAGGGAAGGGAAGGGAAGGGAAGGGAAGGGAAGGGAAGGGAAGGGAAGGGAAGGGAAGGGAAGGGAAGGGAAGGGAAGGGAAGGGAAGGGAAGGGAAGGGAAGGGAAGGGAAGGGAAGGGAAGGGAAGGGAAGGGAAGGGAAGGGAAGGGAAGGGAAGGGAAGGGAAGAGGAGAGGAGAGGAGAGGAGAGGAGAGGAGAGGAGAGGAGAGGAGAGGAGAGGAGAGGAGAGGAGAGGAGAGGAGAGGAGAAGAGAAGAGAAGAGAAGAGAAGAGAAGAGAAGAGAAGAGAAGAGAAGAGAAGAGAAGAGAAGAGAAGAGAAGAGAAGAGAAGAGAAGAGAAGAGGGATTTTTGAAATCTTCAACCTGCTGAAAGACTATTTTAAGTATGGAGAGAAGCTAATTAAGCTGATACAAGGAGGCTACTTGGAAATAATTTGAAAAGTGAAGTCCAGTTGTTTCCCTACAATTGAACAGTACCCTTCCTGATTCTCCTCCTCCAAACCTTTCCCTATGAGCTGATAGCTCCAAACAGCTAATGCCAAATTCTTCTGCGACCTGGTATGCTCCTATCTGGAAATTTCAGCTCAGACTGTCAAAAAAAATGTTGAAGAGCAGACCGCAAAATAAAGGGGGGAATTGTTTACAGTGAGAGAAGTAGAGACTGCTGTTTTATTAGGAGAATTAAGTGGAGGAAAACAGCTACAATTATACATAGGAACTATAATGGGAACATGAATGAAATATATATAGTTATATGACCCGCTAATGACTCCAAAAAGCCATAAGATGAATGAGTCACCATGTTTTAAATATAGTTCCCTGCTGCAAGTTTCACCATCAAACAAAGCTCCACTTGAACTAAACAGGAGCAAGCGCCATACCACGGGGTCCTACAGTCGTGCCTCGGTGATTTGAGCACTGACAACACCGGCAGGGGATCTACAAGTGGTTTCTGTTACAAGTGATGTAGCAGAGAGGCACTCGCAAATAGATGACTCACTGATCAGAGGGCTTTCATTTTAACTGCGATACAGTGGTTTAGATGAATGTGCTCATTATTTTCTATAGCCTGTGACCTTTCCTGCTTCATAAATAGTAACATTTATTTTTCCGCACAATATTTATTTTAATATTGTCGCTATTGATTTCGATGTATTTCATCAGTTGTTCCAATTGTAAAGTTATACTCACTTGTGGGAATGAGATCAACAGCTTTCTAAAGGGAAAAAAGAAAATAGCAAAGATGTGCTACAGTTTAAATAGCTGGGAACAGAAATAGCCTTTGACACAGTGATTTTAAAGCTATTTTTTACAACATGACACAATTTGTTTTTAAAGAATTGTAATGTGTCTTATAGACACATGTCTGGCAAAGCAAAATCATGAGAGGGGTAAAACAAACAAAATGACCTCTGCTCTGCTGGCCACCAAAACAGTATAGGCGAAGAAGAAAAGAATTTTACAAGGCTCTTTGGAAACATAAACCCAGAGACACTATTGCAAATGCTCTTACTATCACTTGCAGTGCTGTCTCTGAAGGTCATTTCTAATTTCAGCCCCAATTTGCATGAAGTGAGGAAGGAATTCAGAGTGCCTGCTAAAAGATTTGGTTTTGGGGGACCACACGTTGCTACTAGAAGCTTTCGAGAGCATATATGCAAAGTGGGTGCTACCACTTCAAGAGATTTTCTTTGCTCATTTGAAGAAGTGAAAGGAACCTATGAAATAATCGCAAGAAAGGGAAACCTGCTTCCTCTTTTTCCCATTTCCCCTATTCTACCACCTTATGTGCATACTTCTAAAGAGAAAAGAGGAACAAGCTTCATTGCCACTGTGCTGCAAAGGTCCACAGAGACAAACTTAAACAATTTATTTCTCAAAACAAATATAAGGAGAACAGCTGTCTTCCCCTAGAAAGTTTTGGTGCAAGTTACTGATATGAAACCACAGAAAGCATCTGGTATTGAGTAGCTGTTAAGAACCCAGCCCAGCCAGCCTTTCTCATGCCTGCAGTAGAAATAAATCAGCTTACTCCTCCTGGTACGCCTGGGCTGAGGGCACAGAGCTTGACCCAGGCTGTGAATGGTGGCTGCACCCCACTGCCAAGCAGCGTAGAGCAGAGCTTCGGCCCCTGCTTCAGCTCAGCCCCTAGCTGAGCATGTGGGCTCTGTCCCTAAGCTCTCTGGTAGCTCATTAATGCACACTGTTTGTAATGACACCAAAGGGGTAATTATGAGAGAATATTTTAACAGTGCCTGAGTTAAACGTATTCTTTGTTGGTATTCAGATCACCTTGTTTATATACGAGCTCACGTTGAGAACATATAGGATGTTCACAGATAAGAGTAGTTAATAAATACAGCAGCATTATGCTTGAGCATGTGCAGGTCTGGCTGGTTCGTCCCTGTCAATATTAAGACAACTGTTACAGGCACAGTTTCTTTCAGTCAGTACGTTCAATAAATTCATCCCTGGCAGCACTGCTGACTGCCGGCACTAGGATTACTGACTGCACATCCATAAAAATCTTTCCTCCTGCCTATTGGGAAATGCTGGCTGCGCAGCTCAGGGAAATGGAAGAGGTATATACCAGGCATGAAGCAAATGATGAGGAGCTTACGGTCTCCCTGTGCTTATTGATGTGAAGATTTCGAACAACAGCGAGGCATTTCCTGCAAGTCACGTGTGCCTGAGGGTCTCTGGAGATTTGTGGCAGGCGGTTTTATGCGTCCTTTCATTCGAAAGTTGTGCATGGCTCTTATGGGCTCCACTGGTATGTCCAGAGTTCGTTCACGGGTTACATTTCTTGTTCTCTCTCCCACACCTTGAGGCAGTTGCCACGATGGAAGATGCATCTTGTGTAAATTTAGACAGGCATTAATGAAAAGCATGAATATCTAGTATTCTTAAAACCAGGCTTTTTCAAATAACCTGCTTTCCTACTGCTCATAGCTTGCTATAGAAAAAAAAATGTAGTGCGTGACAAAATAGGGATGTTTAAAATGCAAACAGCTTTGTGGAATATGGCTGTGAAGTGCTGCTGCAATTATCTTTGCAAGATCTAACATGGTGGAAAAGTTTGGCTGATGCCCTCAATACCAAACACTGAAATATTAGTGGTAGTATGACATATCATCACATCCCAAAGCAGTTATATGTCTGTAACTATTTATTTATTTCTTATAGTTAAGGCCTAGGAAAGTCTTAAGTAAAACATAACTGTAATTTTTGATTGGCTTGTTATGAGGATCTTGGTAAAAATTTTTAAAGAATTACTTGATGAAATAGATGGCAATTATTTCTTTATACGTTAGAGCAAAACTCATGCCATTTTCATATAAAAATGTAACCTTTACAGATACTTTTCATCTGTTTTGAGTGCCAAATGGAACTTGTTTCAATGGAACTTGTTTCACTTTACAGCTGAAAATAATATTCTGCCAAGGATGTAAAACATAGTATGACATGAAAAGTGATTTTCATGAAATTTTGCAGCCAGGCAGACTGTGATATTATACCAGAAATCAATAACCATTTTAGCTTCTTTCAAATTTTGTTGTTATTTATTTCTGTTCTAAGAAAGGAAAGGAAAAAGAAGCCCCCTGGTGACAAAACTAATATTTTTGTATTGAAATGGATATTATAAAAGCACAGCATGTACTTTGGGACTCTCAGCTGCACATACTCCTGTGTTTTGTTCTGTACCCATAAAGAGTCCCATGGAAGCTGAGGAGGACTGTTCATATGCATAAAGTTAAAGTATATTCCTAAGCATTTGTAAGCTGAAGGGCTAGTTTAACAACCTCATTAATGATCCATCATCTTTTCCCCTTTATGCTTCTATTTCCAGTGAAAAGAGCATTCAGTATCTCAAATCTTTTTCATCAGATAAAGCTGCACTTTAACTCCACACATCACAGGATGAGAGACGAAATGCAGGAAATAAAAATCATTGTCAAGCCAATTGTACAAGCAGTTTACCGCAGGACATGTTCTTTTGACTTCTTGAAGCCACTCCTCCAGCTTGGATTTCAGGAGACAATGTAAGAGTATGAGCTTAGAAACTGACATCAGAGCTCCGAGCACTGGAAACTACTGCCTGCCAGCCTCTTCTGAGGATGAGTTGGAAAGGATTAATGCAATGAAATAAAGTGAGCAGGAATTCGAATGACTTGGTCAAGCTGAATCAGAGCAAAAGTTTCTATGATGCTGAATGCCTGGGAAAACAGGCCTTAGTGTTTTGTAACGGCTCCATCTACTTTTAAAAAGAGCCGACATACATGTTGCTCATTTCTGGTAACGTCAAAAATACTCTTTACACAGAAGACTCAGATTTTGTGATTTAATAGTCCACTTCAAAATGCAGGTGGAAAGCTCCATCTGCCCAGAAACTATATTTCTGATTTGCTTTACCATTTGCAGAGTATACCATTATAGAAGAAAAATGGCTTGAAAGGAAAAAGACGATTGGGCTTGTTAGGTGAGGGAGGTTCCAGACTTAAATCTATTTTTGTTGGGTTTGCTGAAAGAAAATGACCTTATTGTTAATATATGATGGTATGATCAATCAAATAATACTTTCCATTCTAAAATTACATCATGTTTGTCTGGAGTGTACGGAAGAGGGTAAAACACTTTTTAAACAGTCATATAGTAAGTTGAAAGTGAGAAAATAGATTATATTTGAAGAAAGCTGTTTTATTGGCAGCGAGCGAGGTTCAGAAATGAATCCCTTAAACCTCTATTATTAGCCATCTCAGAGGAGAGAGATATTTTAGTTGACTCTGCCCCAGTTTGAAGACCTCTCAGTAATACAAGGAAATTGAAGTAAAACTATATGAAAGTCGTTTGTCCTAATTTCTAGTGTCTGCTAAAGTGATCCACATTGAAAGTCTAATCTAGGGAATGGTGTTTTAAAGAACTCATTACCTGCTCCCAAACCTAAAGGACTCTTCCCATCAGCTCTTGTCCTTTACTGCAGAGGCTGTTGTGATTTTGCTCTGTAGTTGCAATGTAAATGTAATGCTATAATCTTAATAGGAGCTAGGAGTGTTTAAAGTTCATGATATGGTTTCTATGCATAGCAGCAGAATTGTATTCGGTCACAATCTGCAAGCATTGTTTTATTTTCTTGTTATCTTAATGTGCTTGGTGGCAGGTTGGGTATGGTCTGCTTATATTCAACTTATATTCAATCAAATGACTAAACAAAAAGCCTAGCGATTAATCTGATGCGGTGATAACCCTTCAGAAAATCCTCCCCTTAGAAAACTGCCTCCTGTGCTCTCACTGTTCTGGAAAACAGGTGGAAAATATTGTAAAGAGTGAAAATTATCAAAAATGTACAGCAGTCAAAAAAAAAAAAAAAAAGAAAAGTTAGGAAGTATGCAGGAAATGATAGCATAGCATTTCCTCTGATGGCACCAAGAACATGTGGAGATTTTAGAAGGGAAAAAAAAAAAAAAAAAAAAGGAAAAGCAACTAATCTCAGGATGTTCTTAATGTATTTGAAAGAATTTGATCTAGGAAAACCACTAGTCATTTAGAGCCAAAAACACTATGGTTTTCTGCCAACGTTGTCTTTCTAGGTTTTTGTCAATCCATATTTTCCCTGTCTTTCTGTTGGCTAGTTGCCTTTTCAGTACTTTAACTAAAGAGCAAGAAATACAAATTTTCTGAAATCTGTGCCAAAACTATACTTGGCCAGCAGATGATACTGATACTCTGATACTCTGCTTCCTTGGGGGCCAAAAATACCTTTCTTATGATGTAATCATGGTTTTTATTTTAATTCACAGCTAGTGCTTATAGCAAGTGTCTATGCTGAAAACTAATGGTCTGTATACTTGGGACACAGAGGTGTGAAGGAGAGAGAAGAGCTCATGGACATCATTTACCAGTGCCATCCAGTCAAATGGATAAACTGTACAAGCTAGCTGCAAAGATTAAAGATTTCTGTTGGATTCTGAAGGGTAAAATACAAGAAGACAGCATTTCTAGAGAGGAGTAATATTTTATTAGATAAGCTGATAGAGGCCGAGGCATGCTGCGCTTAGTCATAGACTCTCCCAGTGATAATCCATACCAGCAGGGTCGATAGCATCTTTCTAAACAGGAAAGATATTGCTTCCATTTGTGCCTGCATTATAAGGATTTTAAGGCTGTATTTACAAGTAATTTGCCATTGCTGGGTGATTAACAAGAACAGGCTCAAGCTGTGTCCCAGCCCTGCTCACTCTGCAGCACTAGCACAAGTCAAGAGCAGCGCAATCTCACTTTGAGTGCAAAGGGAAATACCTGTTGGGTAAAGTCAACACTTGAACGGCAGAGAGGGTGTGAACAACCGTAGGTATTTTTGAGTAACTTTGTGTGTGACTGTACTCATCCCGAGAGAAGGGAGCTTTGTTGCAGGTCGGTAACTCACGGGTGAGTCAGGAACAGCCCTGGTGAGGATCCCAAAGGAAGTGCTGTTCGCATATGTACCCTTCGTGACGAAAGTACCTTGAAAGGTATGCACTAGTGCTACAACCCCACAGCAAAATAATATTCACAGATTATTCAGAAAGATGAGGTCAGCTGGTCAACAGCCAAGGCTGTAAAAGCGGTCTGAAGTTACCAAAAGCACATATAAAGAAAGTCGGGGGCAAAATGACCATAGTCAAGAGAGCTGTAGAAAAAAAAAAATCCTTCAGAGCCCTTGCACTCTGCGACTGTAAGGTTAAAATACTGCTGGAGTTGTTTTGATTTTGATTTTAGCTTGTAAAAGAAAAAAAAAAGAGAAAAAGAAAAAAAGAAAAAAAAAAAGAAAGGAGAGCATGAAATAAAAATGAATGTAGCTTTAAAGATTAAAAAAAAAAAAGGAAAGGAAAAATCTCTTGTATCCTGGCTTTTATAGGATAGGGCACTTTTTTCCTTCTTTACGATCACAAAGGTGTGATGCTTTCCCCTCTCGGTGTGAGGGACCCTGGCTCCCGGGTGTTTCTGCCAGTCCTTTGCCGCCCTCTGGTGACTGAAGCCTGCTCCGGGCTCTGCCGCTTCCTCCGGAGGAAAAGGGAGAGGAAGGGGAAAAAAAAGGGGAGGCTGCTGCTGCAGGGAGCCCCACTCCTGCCCCTGTGGCTCTGTTCCCCTGGGGTGATACTTGGAGAGACATGGACCTCCTGAGAAACCCATTCCTTTACTTGATGTCCATGTGCTCTTCACATGGAAACAGCCCCGCCATTCCCTGCTAGCTTTTTGGGTTCCTCTCTTGTGAACCATAAAGGTCACTGTTCATCGCCCTCAAGTTTTCAATTTCCTGCAGAAATGCCCTTAATCAAACGAGGAGCTTGAAACTGGATACGGGGCCCTGCGAGCCCAGCTGAATTCTTTCCGTGCCTCATGTTTTTTGGAACATCTCCACGCGGCTGGTTGTATTACAATACGGCCTACAAGCCTTAGTCATGGGCCAGGAACCTGTTTACACTAGCTTACAGCATGGTAATAATCATTTACAGCTCCTGGAAATGAAGGGGTTTTGATTTGGGTGGTGTATTTTTCTTTTTAGTGTAACTATGTGACATTAGCCGTAAAGAAAATAGTGAACCTCCCAGCTGTATTAGCCCTGTTAAGCTGAGCTGAGTGTGTTGTTGCTTATGTTTGTGTGGTTGCCGGAGTGTTCACGCTGAAATCAAGCACAATAACAGCTAAAATAGTTAGATACGGGATTTGTATTTCATGTTTAAGTGTCTTATTCTACAGCTCCATTCTTCCTTTCTCCTCAAGTCTCTTTCTGAAGTGTATTGCAGCAGAGCCTCTGCACAGTTCTTTCTTTTGAGGTTATCTTCAAGAGTTTTGCCTTTTTTCATGTAAAGTAGCTTGCAATTTCCCTAGGATGGTCCCAGACACTCTGCATCTTTGCTTCTTATCTTTGTTATGATGATGCACTTCTATTGTAAGTGTGTTTGAGCTTCAAAATATAGATCTAATTAGATTCCCTGCAGAGAGGAAGTAATGTAAATTGAGATGAGGACAAACAGGAGACCGGGCATATGATACGTGTGATGTACTGAGCTGCTGGAGGTAGTTAGATGCTCAGCAGCAAGCAGAGCTTGGACCCAGGACTGAACAGAGGAGTTCAGGGCAAAAAGTTCACAGCACGGAGAGGACCAGGAGGAGCAGGACACCCAGGTGACCACTCCACCATGCGACGTGTTCCTATCTGTGTCTGCCATGGTGGTGGAGGTATGCTATTGAGCAAGCCATACTTTTTTGCATTGCCTGTAATTACAGGAACACCCATAACTGCACACACAAGCTTATCACAAAGAGGATATGACCTCCCTTTGGACATGAGCAATGCTACCGTAGCTTCTATTACAGGCAATACCTTTGTGCTGGAGCAGTTTGTTGGAATTCTCCTGAAAGCTCTGAAGTTTTACTTTTAGTATTCAAGCCACTGTGGTAAACTGGTTTAAATTATTCAGTGCTGCAGCCTGGATACCAGTTCTGGGTCACCTCATGTGGTGGAGATGGTTTGCACTCTCAGGAATGCAACAAAGATAGCAGCATATTTGGAAGCGTATGAGCTTAAGTGGAGGTTACAACCACAATAGCCCAATCTCTATCTCCCTACTGTTTACACACATACAGGGTCTGAGGAGGAAGCGTTACTCTACAGTCATGTATAGGATCACCTGTGCTTGGACAATGCCGTGCAGTCCAGTTTTTGCCACCTGCACAGAGATTGTCAGGCTAGCTATTCCTCCATCCACCTTGCTGATAGGACCAAGGATTTGCCTCCCTTGCACCTCTGAGGACTGCTTCTGAGGAAAGTTCTCCTGCAGCGGCAAGCTTTCAGCCTTTCACCTTTCTCTCAGACAGGTGAATAAATACTAGGCACAACAAGGGACAGATTTCATAGGAGAAATGAAGGCTCACTTCAGGGCAGGCCCTGTAAAACAGCAGCTCGGGCAAACACTTAAAAAACAAACAAACAAAAACTCCTAAAGATCTGGATTCAAATCCTATCTCTAAATAAGGTGTATTGGAGAAAAAACAAACCCATCAGTCTCCAGTATAAGCTGTAGGGAGAAACCCAAAGTTATAGCTGCTTATATGCCTTACTTTTGCTAAAGACTTAACCGGATGTATATGCCTATGTCCATTACAGTGTTCATGGCTGTTAATTCTACTCAGCCAAGAGCTAGCTTCCTAGCCTCCTCCGAGCTGACAGCTTAGTCCCTTGCCCTCTCCTTGGCATTTCCTACTGTGCTAACCACTTGGCTCCTTGACCAGTAACACAGCTGTGAATGTGCATAAGGTCTTGCTGGGCTGAGGGCTAGGGGTTGGATCCATCTCGTCCCTGAAAGCAGCAGAAAGATCCTTCCTGACAGCACAAGGAATGTCAAGAGGTACAAAGAGCTAAAGAAAAAATGAAGGACAATACATCCTACGCATTCTTTCATAACATTTTCCCTCTCTGGCACTGGAGAAAGAAGTCATCATTTACCACTCAGCACTGCAATCAACACAGCTAGATAAAATTAATGTTCTTTTGTGACATTTAAGGAAATGCAGCTGGATCGGCAAAATCAAACAAAGGTCTTGGCAAACTACTATGATACTCTGTGCCTCAGTGTTATTTTCTGGTTATATTTTCACCTTTCCCTATAGGTCTCCAAGGTGAGTTGGAGCACGATCAATACAAGCACAGATTTTCAGGCTCCTATTTATTCAAATCAAGGTGCATTGTATTAATGCAGAATGGGTTTTAAACACTCATTTATCTTTATCTTTGATGAAATTATCTTTCAATTGTTAATCTCACAAGGTTGGTTTTCAAATAGGAGACTTCAAACATTCTTTACCCTCTAATCCTGCAGCATTTCCACATTGGCTTAGCTTTAAGCTTGTGAATAACTTTGCTCTAACAGCAGTACAGAAGATGAAAAGTATAAGGAAGGACATAAGAATTTACTAAAATTGTAAAGGCATGACCCAGAATGATTGCCAAAATTACTTTTTTTTTTTCAGTTACTTGAAAGAAGCTGTAGCTTTGATTCTTACTTAACCATTGAAATAAAGAAGCACAACTTTTTAAAGAAGCAACTGGGATAGTGCATGGGTGCCTTATGTAGCCCCACATGAAAGGTACTTCGTTTTCTCACAACAGAAGCTATTCAAGATCCCCTGTTCCTGAAGATTCACTCCAATTCTTCTTCTTAATCCCTCTCCTACGCATTTGTTTTCATCCATCCACAAATACCAAGACATACAAAGGCTGTTTATATGGGATGAGATTCATTTCCAAGACATGAACAGTTTGAAGGTTGCTACCCTGGTGACTTCTGGATTTTAGACCCAAGTTTAATTTTAAGCTCTTCCAGTTGTTGGTTCTCAGATAACAGTCATTACTCCTATTTTTGGCCACAAATAGCTTTGAAATTAACATTTGTTTGGTTCTGAATCTTGAATTTGTTTCCAGCATAGGGATAGGATTTTCCCCATGTGCATTTAGCTGTTTTGAACCTCAGTTAGAAAAAGGAAAGCACAGATCCGCATCTCTGAGAATTCAGTTAACATTTGCTTGCACTTCATTGACTAATGCCAAATACAGGAAGGAAGTAAGCATTCTCTGCTTTAAGGAAATTAATGAATGAAACTGCATTATAATGTGGAAAAAACAAAAACAAAAACAAACAAAAAAAAAACATAAGAAATGTTATCACAGGCAGAAAGCATATTATTCCAATTCAGACACTGGAGAAGGAGAAGGAAAGCAAAGTATAACCAATTTCAGTTTATGTCAGCTCCTATTATTACTGGTGTTGTTTCGCAATAACATTTGCAATGCGGTTGCTTCCACAGAAAGAAATTCTGGGTCTGAGTTTACTCCCATTTCCCCTGGAAGAGCCGTGTACAGCCCACGTTATTTGTGATTTGAGCTCTGCCTGCTCGCCCCCTCCTTGCAGGCCTGTGTGACCAGCGCTGGCTGGCCTGGCTTTGTGGTCTTTGCTGCAGGTGCTGCTGTAGATGGAGCCGTGCCCATGAGAGATCTCTGAGTTATGTGTGGGACATGGCCAGCCATGGTTTCTCAGAGCTGCATTTTTATTTATTTTTTAAATCCAAGTTGTAGTCCAGAAAGTCATGGTGCAGATAACCTTGTGCCGTGATCAGGCACCAGTATGTGAGCAGTGATGACCTCCAAAAGCACAACCAGCCAACCTTCCTCTGCCCCAAGTCATCCTTATCGACTGACTGAGACCCAGGCTGGCAGCAGCCATGTTGAAACAAGACGTGAAGCACCACTGTCATGGCCTCCCTGAGGACCCTGGCCTACCACTGGGCTTCTGCATGGTGCTTGAGCTCTTCACTGCTCTCCACAGGTGTAGAACAGCAACAAGCCTGCAAAAAATCTCGTCATCTGCATACAGCTGCTTGTAAAACCAAAAGGCTAATGGTAACACTACCCAAAATAGGACTGAACTAAGTATCAAATGTATAATGCTTCTTGGGATAAATAAACCGTGTGAGTCACAGGGAGATGCAACAGTGGAGAATGTTGAAGTTGAGAAAGGAAGAAGGGTATAAATGTCATGGCCTTTTAGGGACTGCATGCGTGAGGGAAAATGCCATCACAACACGCTGTACTGAAAGGGAAATCCACAAGAGCCTCTGCACCTGGGTTCTCCAAACTCATAAGGCTGTAATGCTGTCTACTTTTGTTTTGGGGATAAAAGGCCATGGTCTGGTACCTCCTCACCAAAACATATGGCCTTATGAGAGTAGGGCACAACTTTGGTTCAGCAGCTTTACATTTCTCCAGTTCTTTATGGTGCTAAACATCTCCAGCTTTCAATGAAAGCAATATACAGAGTGCCCAGCACTTTTCAATAACAAATCCAAAAGGTGCTGCTGTCGAAGCTGGAGCTCCAGAATTAATCAAAGCAGGATTTCATTCATAATTTTAGTTTCCAACACACAACTTTTGGTAATTTTCCAGTATTTGTAACTGTAAAAGCACTAGTAAAGTAATATGTACAGTGTGCAGTCACTTAACTGGATTTCTACATCACTTTAAGAAAAATAAACCAAAACATCTTTTTGGAGGCAACTTGTATCTGTAAGTATATGAAATACCATCCAGGGAAAGGGTGGCCACTGAAGAAACGTTTAGCTGTCAGGACAATCTGTAGCTTGTCCACTGGAAATACACTCAGTAAGGTGAAGCATCTCTGAATGCTGGGCTAGTACCTTCATGTACCTGGTTGTGGAAACTCCTGACAGTGACTGGCAGCTGCTGCTTGGCTTGTACTTGCCCAATTCTCTGTGTTAGGGACATGTTCTCTTCAGTCTTGGGTGGGTCTCCCTAAGGGTTACACTCGTTGCTCATCTGTAAATAATACGTGAATTCATGGACTGGGTTCGGAGGACAATTATGATTTAGGTGCTGCACAGAGGTTGTGTAACTCTGTGCCTTCTTCATCCCTAAGACAACTGGGAAATGCAAAGTGATGGCGCAAGCAGCAGAAAACTGGGGCTTAGCCCTGTACCAGGTCCTGTCCTTCCAGACACAAAAGGACATTCCTAAAAGTACAAGCCTTTGTAGGGCT
Organism: Cygnus atratus; assembly: GCF_013377495.2. Lineage (NCBI taxonomy): Eukaryota > Metazoa > Chordata > Aves > Anseriformes > Anatidae > Cygnus > Cygnus atratus. The sequence goes on from NC_066363.1 coordinate 91,569,005, forward strand.
AGGTAGCAAGGAAGTTTGCGGTTTCCTCCTCCTACTCTGCACCAGCTCAGGCCCTGGTGCTGGCAGGATCAAGTGGGGCAGGATGTATGAAGTGCACTCGAGGGAATTACCCAGCTAAAGCCTCCAGCATTTATCCAGAAAAGCAGGGAAGGGAGGCTGCAGAACACATCTCACCTTTTAACTTGTCTATATGACTTGGTCCCCAGGATGAACTGATGAAAGTAGTAGTAGAGTAGCCCTAAGACAATGCCTACTTTTCCTTTTAACAAGGAATATATTTATTTACACAACAGATCCAACACTAGTTCAGGCACGACTGCAACATCTCCAGTCTTCCCAAAGGTAAAACCACTGCTGGGATTAAGTGTACAGCTAACGTAATCTAAGAAAGCTTTATCAAAGCCCATGCTAATTTATATTGCTTTATTGTATGTGATATGTGGAAAGACAAGTTCGCAATGGCCAAGCCACTAGGGAATGAAGACCAAAAGAAAGCCAGTTACCTTCACTCTCAGTTTTTTTTTTGACTTTTGCAGGTTTCTGCCTCAAATTAACAGTGGTTAATGAAGTTCTTTGCTGTGAACAGTAGGTTGATTACTGTACGGATTTCACTTGTCTTTAATGAAGTGAATCTTACTGCTATTGCTCCTGCTCAAAGATATTCTAATAAATGAAGTCTAGCATCCTAATGAGTTTCAGACATATTAAAAATTATGAATAAATAAAAAATCCAAAAATAATTTTTAATTGCACAGGGATTGTTCCCAAAGTGAATCCATCTCAGACAGGAAGGTGGCTTTAAATACCTGGTGGTTTAAGAACTGTCTCCAAAGGGATGGTTAGAAAATTCATATTTTAAAGAAGCAACACTCCTGGCATCGATTAATTAATGACGCTGGAAATTAGCATAGCTTTAGTACAAAAATAGATGCAAAGTAGTTGTAAGAACACAAGCATCTGAAGTAGAGAGTCCATATTTTTCTCCTTGGTTATACCAGTAAAGCGGAAATTGGACTTTGGACTATCAGTATGTCCTTAAAAATAATCTTTTCTATCTGCAAAATTAAGACTGTGACATGAAAGGTGCCTTAAACAAAATTATCTTCATTGTTGTGAAGTGTCAAAGTATCACTGAAATAATTGGGGCTGTAGTGATAAATCCCAGCAGAGCACTGGAGCCATTTGTGTTTCTGTGCAAAGGAGGGCTGCAGATCAATACCTGCCTGGTCTACGGCTACCTCAAACCCTACGTGATGCCTCCTGATACTAAGATGAGCCCTGTCTGAATCTGTCAAGCATTTTTCTTGTTAACCTGCCAATCCCTGCCATTCCGTTCTATGCTTTAAGTCTCATTTTTGCACTTAATGAAAAGTCTGATCATCTCAGCTGGTTTAAATAGATTTATTTTTTTTTCCCTACAGGAGCTATTCCATCTTTGTGCAGCCATATAAAAGTAACACAGATAACTGCCACAGTACTTTTAGTTCAGTGAGAAGGCACCTAAAGCCGTGAGAGCAGATAAAGTGCCTCCGAACTCATGTCCATAGGGTATAAATCCAAGCTGGAAAATCCAACCAGACTTCCATCTGAGTGGCAGGATGCCTGGCTAATTTGATTAGAAAGCAGCTAAGATGCCCATTCCTGTTACTGCTGCCAAAATAGCATCACATGAAGGCAAGAAAACGGAGATGACACCTTTCCGAACAATCCAAAAAGAAGCAGTCTGCAAATTTACCTGTTCCACGGCCTTCCAATGCATTTACAACAAGGGATGTGGGTTTTGTTATGAGTGTTCTTCCAACAATAGAAAATGACTGGATGTCAGCTTCTGTTTTCGAACTGCATGGACGGAGCTGGGCGTAGGAGGAAGGAGCCAGCCAAGAGGAAATTTGAGGCTTTTTAGTTTCCCACTGTAAGCAGGTATACCTTGACTGTACCGCTTCCAAAGGCGTATGCTGCAAGTCAGCATTAATAATAGCTCACAAAAATGTGGCTAAACCTGTATAATACATAAGATGTAATCACAGCACACTGAAGGATAGCACCCTTACTGTCCAGCCTCCAGATGTCTAAGTGAAAAGTTCTCTTCCTCCTCCAAGTCCACCGCATGTACACCCTGTTTGTTCCTAAAAATCCTCAGTCCCAACCCTGAAAGAATGAACATGTCTGAGAAAGGCAGTGAAAGTCTGGGCGATTGGGGATTTTCCAGCAGAATGTTTTTACTGGAAAATTCAATTTCTGAGAACTAAGACATTTATCCAAGGTAAAACTGCTAAAAAATAAATAAAATTTAAATCACCCAAAACTGCCAACAAAACAGGATATCCTGACAACACACCTGGTAGGCTGTGGTGCTGCCACAGCTCATAGTGCCTGTAATACTTGTGGGTTTTTCTAGTCGGATTCCAGCACAGCTTTGCCACGTGCAATTAAAAAACCCTCAGGGTCCTGCCGCAGAACCCTGGGACTTTTAGCTTCACTGCAGCTTCGCTTTTAACTCTGCAGTATGGAGCCTGCAAGCCTCAAATCCCAGTTGACTCAGCCAGTGTTTTCTCAGCTTTTATCTCCTGCCTGGTCCCTCCTCTCACTGGATCTTACAGGCCACATGGAAGCCATGGGAAGTGGGCTCCCAAGCTCCATTTCATTCAGAAACAAAACATTTTGATTGTTTCCAAAACATTTTATTCTGCCACTGTGAAAACTTTTGAAACTTTTTTCTTTTCCTCCAGAATGAAATATTTGTCCTTTTTCAGAATAATTGCATTTTCAATAAACATGGAATTGTCATTTTAATCAGCTTCAATTAAAATCAAAAAATAGGCGGAAGGAAGGAAGGAAGGAAGGAAGGAAGGAAGGAAGGAAGGAGAAAAATAAGGAAAGAAAAGAACCACTAGACTGCATTAGTATCCTCTATTTGGGAAAGTCATGGAGCTTTCGCTTCCTAACAGCAGAATCTCATTATTAGTCTGTTGCTCAAAAAGAGCGACACCCAGAACGGTTTTGCATTGGAAACATGGATGAACAGGAACTGCTAAGGTCTTTGTCATTATAATCAGGAGGGAAAAAAAAAAAAAGAGTTAATCCCTGTATTTATATAAGCTAAATATTTTATATTTCCCAGCTTTTCATCTAAGTGCTGTCTTTGAATCTTGGCCAGAGGATAAAAAATTTAGTCAAGAAGTTTGACATGATGTGAAAGGAGAAAAAAACATCTGCTTGACCTGCCTTTGTTCAAATGTTTTGAATGTGTAGGAGCAGAAAATGCATATCTTGTGAGCTGATATACTTGAGGCATACCTTGCTAGCAAAAATCCAGTTCATTTATGTACTTTTTAGTAAGGATTAGAAGAGTTAAAAAAAAAGTAAAATAGTAAGTTATTTTTGCCATAGAGGTCTGCAGGGTTTTGGAGATTTTTTTTTTTCAATTTCTTTTTGTTTTACTTAAGAACAGAAGGCTGCAATTTTCTGAAGTTCTCCAAAAGCAAGTTCCAAATCACTTTTGTTTTGGATTTGTTGAAATGTTTCTCTTCAACAAACTCAGTTTTTGACATTTTATTTGGACTCGCTGAAATTTTATTTCAGAATATTGTGGAGGAGGAGAGTTAGCTGTGACACACTTGGACTGTTATCCTGTGGAAATAAGGATTACATTACCATGCTCTGAGTGTGCTTCTCTGCTTGCCTGTCCTCCTCCTCTCCTTCCACTCCCCCGGTAGGTTTTGAATCTAGTTTTGATCAAAGCTGTCAGAAAGTTCTGCAGCTCATATAAGCTCAGGAAGATAGGCTGGTGAGTACAGTTGGAAAAGAAACACACTTAATACACCATTAACGGTAGGAAACCAAATACACACCCCATTAAACGTGGGACAATCTGCAGCACAGTTTGCATTTGGGTCCCACCACTTACAGAAAAAGTTGTTACAAGTGTCAGGGAATTCAGGCTGTCTGCACAATGGTCTCCAGGCTGAATGCACAGAGTTAAACCAAAAACCCTTAAAGAAACAAAAAGGAACAGCAAAACAGAGACAAGGATGAGGCTCTGAAGAAACAACAGCAAAGCCAAATATTGAGAAATTGCCTCCAGCTGGGAATGGTCTAAAAGGATGTTGTCTTCCCACAATTCACCATAGGGGGAAAAAAAATAAAATCGCAAACTGTGGCTGCATCTTGGATCTAGAAATATAAGGAAACTGAAAGAACTATGAGTTTTACTGGGAAGTGTCAAGCACACAGGGAGAGGCAGTGGAAGAGAAGAGAAAGCCTCCCCATCACACAACAGTGATGGAGATTTGGATGGAAAGGAAGGTAGGCGTGTTTTCAGGGGAATGCTCAGAGATAGGAACATGGACCTGTTTCATCCTTCATTATAGCAGGTTCACTGCCCGGCTTTACTATAAAGTGTGATACATTTTAGGGATGGTAGAGGGCTAAGTGACAGAGGGATTGCCTGTGCTAGTCAAGGCAAACAGGGTGTGCCAGGCGCTCTGCAGCACCGTCCCAGTGACACCGCTCCCCCGCAGTACGCAGCAGCAGGATAAGCTGGTCTGCAATTACCAAGTGGTTTAATTCCTGCCTTTAAACATAAACACAGATCTGAAACGAGATTATGTTACATCAGAAACAAGGCAAACTATGAAGGTATTTGTTGAAATTTGGCTTAATGACTCTTGTCGTTGTAACTCACACCTTTCACCTTGCTAATATCTAGCAATTGTGAATTAGCACACTACCAGAAAATGAAAGTAATGTCTTTCACCTGTCCTTTCTGCTTGCCCTATCTCTTCTTTTCTATTTTTCCACATGTTTTGCAGACATGGTGGATTTTCTCTTAAAGGCTGCTAATCCATTTCCAATTTGTAACCACTGTACACAGCTGATTTCCTGTCACTTATTTTTAAAATGAGCTTTTTTTTCACTAAGCTTATAATTTCAAAAAACCCTCTGCAGCTCACCACATTTTACGCTCACCGGCTGACAGCGGGTTATGCAAAAGAACTGCTACTCCTTACCATGTCGTATTTCCACCTGCAAGAGTTTTGTCAAAGGTGACAGAGAGATTCGCGGAGACACCACAAATTATCAGAGCTTTTCTAAAGCCAGCACAGAGCCATCACCCTGGCCCTGTTTTTGCAGATACTCGGAACTGGAGGCCAAGCTCTAGCTGGCCAGCCGGCACACCCAGCTCTAGGGCAGGGGTGCAGCCATGAGCTCCTCCACCATGGGATGGCCAGCAGCAGGCCTGCAGCAGCACGGGGCTGAAGCCCCGCAGATAGGAGGAACAAGCCAGTTGCTTTGAAGCTGCTATTGCCAAGCTGGGCTGTGACCCAGCTGCCTGCTCAGCCCCGTCCCCTCCCACAGGGGACAGCCCACGGTGCTGGAGAGGCCGCTCTCATCCGTCACCACCAATTATTCGCAGCGAGCCTCTTCCCTTCGGTTCTCCAGCAGATGTCTCATGGCTCAGACTCAGGAAAATCACTACATCCCCTCCTGGACGCACTGGACAAATCTTCCAGTGGCACAGAAAATGAAGAAGGAATTTGCCGTGTCCCTGTAAAGTCCAATTCTCCGTACGTGCCCAGTCACTCCAGCTGCCAGGCTGGGAACTCTCCTCTTTCACTGACACGTGCAAGCTGCCCAGGGGTGACGGTGACATTCACTACTCCTATGCACCTCTTTAAGCTGTGAGATGTTAGTTATTACACACAACTCCCCAGCAGAATTGTTAGTGCTAATCAGACCACAGAGAAGAGGAGTCTCCCTTTGCCAGGAAGCTTATCCTCTCCAGATTCCAGCCTCATGAATCAGATTTCTGCTTAACTCATTTTGTCTGACACAAAACACAGCGGATATGTTCCACACAGAGCAGTAACAGTGGAAAATGGTGTAAGCATCTTTCTGGAGGGAAGAAACTAGTGTATCAAGTCCAGTTTGGTAGATTTCTTTCCTTCAGGCTCACAGAACTGGCCATGCAGAGGCTCTCTGCTGTCTGTTTGTAGCTTTCTTTCACTTCCTCGCCACCCTGTTAAGAATGGAGCCTTTGTAAACACCTGCACCCCAGTTTAGGAAAGTATTATGGCTATGAGGGCAGTGGGAAGTATTTGGAAGGGTTTTTTTATGGGTTATATTTGCAAGGGTATTTGTATGTGTCTGTGGCAGATATAGGGACGTGCTCGATACAAGTAATGCCTTGCAGATCCATTCTCCCCCCCCCCCCCCCCCCCCCCCCCCAGTTAAGCAAGATTTAATCTAGTAAAATGCACGGTGGTCACCTTTGGAAAATATATGACATGACAATACCAAACTGTATTGACATTAAAATAGAGCCCTACCTTTTCAGTGTCAGCATGTAGTGCATGCTGTTTGCCTACTCATCACAGTAACCCGTCTGGTGCCTCTTTCCCTGTTTTTAATATTAGATTATCTGAGCATATAAAATCAAGCTGATAGAGTGAGTCACCTGATAGATTATTGCCTAGGGAAAAAAGCACAGGCTTGTCATTATATGTGCCAACAAAGCACCATGCACACCTATGGGGCTGTAAAGATAATAAGCATGAACTTGATTACTGCTAATATGCTCTGCTTCAGGTTTCAGACACACAATGTATTTCCTTTGTATAATAACTTTTTGTTCATTTCCTAAAATTGACAAAATACTTCAGAGAAATTAATCTGATGAATACAGGTTCGTTGCTCTCATTAAAAATTCCAGCCTTAGTACCAGAATAGCAATAAAAGTCATTGTTCAAAACCTAGTGCAGACCTGGGGCATTAAATGTGTCATCTCTTCCAGGTTAGTGGAATCAAGCACACGTCAGGTAAAATGGCACACTCCAGTGTTAATAAAAGAGTATGCTCAAGATTGCTAAAACGCCTTATTATTTTGAATACTACACCTATTTTTTTTGCTTCTGTAGAGCTGAAAATAAGATTTTACTTCACACATGTACGTTATACATTCCCAGGAAGATCTGGGAGAAAGGGAACAGCACTATCTACTTAATCTTTGCCACACATATCATGGTTTTGCCATAAAATTGCTGTCTGGTAGTTGCTACTGCTGCTAAGCCTTTACACAGCAGAGAAAAAGAAAGAGAAGCAAATCAGAATCATGTTATATTCTGATAATAGTCCATCTGGAACCTGGACACGGTTATTCCCTCTACTCTGCCACAAGGAGCCTGTAGTTTCTCCCACTCTTTTTCCCAACATGCTTGTGGCATAGCAGCCTGACAGCTCTCCAAAAGGTTTGCACTCCCATGGCTACAGGAACAGATTTAACCGCCTCACTTTGCTCCCAAGGAATGCCTTCCCACTGACTGTCTCTTGGGGTCGGCAAGACGAAGCTGCAAAAGGTCATCTGGGACAATGTCTTGAGACAAACTTGCTCATTTTTCCTCTTTGTGGGCCAGAACACAGTTAGTTACGAACGCCAAATGCTGATTGAGAAATACTGGTGTGATTTCAGACGACAGTTGGAGCGAATTACACAAGCAAGGTGCTACAGGTGAAGCTGCGGGACTCCAGCCTGACCCCTTTCCTTCCAAAATGATGGACAATGTTACCTGGGGCTCAGCACAGGACAGACTGTGCCTTGCTTTGCACAGAGCTAAGCCTGCCTCGCCAGCCTTTAGGCTGCAGGAAGGCCAGGTGAGCTTCCCCACCGGGAAGCCTTTGGAAGCAAACAGCATCCCACCCTTCTCCTGTCCCTGGGAGAAGGCCACCTAGTGAATTAGCCATCAGCCCTCATCCCAGGTCCATAAGGGCTTCTCCTCCAGTGGCAAAGGAAAAGCCCCTCTCTGATCAGGAGTGAAGGGGAGCTGGTATTACAAGGGAGGAAAAGTCAACAAGGAAGGGGGGAGGAAATAAAAGTAAGCATACTACAACGCTGAGTGGTGGAAAGAAGAAAGACAATTTGTCAGAGCTCAGCCACAACACATAAACAAATGCCACGGACAAAATCTGGAATGGTTGAGCAGCCACTCTGCACAGCTCCTACAGGCTTTTCAGACATGGGGGCTATGACTACTAGCTATTAAAGCAGCCTTAAAGGCCGATAGCTTCCTATGATCCCAGGTGGTTGCAAAACAACAGAAAGATAGGCACTGCCAGCCCGCCGTGTGTCACGACCACAGCTGATGTCAGCCCACACGCTTGGTGCATGGTGGGGCAGCAATGATCCTTAGCTGCCTAGGGCTGTCCCCATAGCACGGCACCTCCTACAGAAAGCTTTTTATTTTTATATTTTTTCCTGGGTAATTTCTCTGTAACGAAGCATAGCAAAGTTGCCCAGTATTGCTAGCTTTCTCCCAGAGTGAACTGTTGATTGAAGGGAGGCTGGGGAGCCCCTTCCTGCGGGACTATGATGGGAGGAAAGGTCCTGCCAACACCTGTTTAATAAATAAAATAAAAATGAATGAGAATGAAAAATAGTCTTAATGAAAGATTTAAAAAGAAAAGAAATAGAATAGTAAAGTCCAAGAAGGAATAGTGTCCCAAATAGCTCTGATAAATTTCAGAACTTTTTGTTATGTTCAGTGTTGAAAGAAAAGGGTTAATGAACAGCATTTCTGAAGCCAGAGAGAATTCCTTGTTTATTAATGGGAAAAGTTCAAAAGATTAACCATACAGATTCTTTGTTATTTCATCCTGCAAAAGCATAATCCTGATAAGAAAAATGCTTTGGCAAGAGCCTCATCACTGCTGCATACGTGATGGTTACTCTGGAAGAGGAAACAAGATCTAGCCTGTTGAAATGGTGCTGCAAACGCAGAAGAAAAGCAGGTTTTGCAGAGCGCTGGTTCTAGGCACTTCTGGAGACATTTGATTTATAGATGTGGATGGATAAGTTCTTGGGCTACTTCTGACAGAGTACCAGTATGAGGAATGAAGGTAGAAAAGCCATGTCATCCTCACCATCTCTCTCTCCCTTACTCTCTGGCTTTAACACCAGCAGTGGGATGCAGAGGGGAATCATAAGGCCAGTTGTTTCTGAAGCAGAGATCAATGGACAGCTCAGTGAAAAGCCATACCGGGGGAAAAGAAACCTTAACCATAAGCCAGCAAGGTGAGCTAGTATTTCCACCCACGGTTTTGTAGGGGATTAGCTATTAGCAAAGATTTAACTAAGTTCTGCTTTGCCTGCGCAGCTGCAGTGGTAATAATAGGCACTCATCTTTTAGATCTGCTGTACTTCCTCCATGGCAAGTCTGCGGCAGTGACTATAGCTCTGGGCTGTTCCTATATTACTGAAACTCACATCACTGTGATTCTGTCCCTTTTTATCCATTGCTATTAAGAAGAAAAATGAAAAAAATATTTCTTCTACTGAGACTCTGCTGTCGGTCTCCATGCCTACCATACATCATCTATCTCCTTGTTAGCTGGACTGCAGCAGTAAAAGTTCTGGATGAAGTGCAGGCAAAACCCCTGAAGCTAGCTGAGAACACTTGATGATGAGTATTGCCTAACTCAGCTCCCTCTTGCAATCAGATTTTCATTTGATACCGTGGCTGGAAATCTCAAAATTGTTTTTGATTCTGACCTTACTCCTACCTGTCTCTTATTTACGTAGTTTTGTCACCTCTAGAAACTTTAAGCTTCATTATTTTATTTTGATTCCACAAACATTCAGTTTTAAGTCGCATGAACTCCCTGTGTAAGGCTTGTAGAAAAGACTTATCCAAGGGTTTCAGGACAACTCACAAGCTTCCGACCCTTTTTTTCTAACATAGATACAAAACATGCATCAGAACAGAAAATACAGGTTGATACCTTTTTTTTTTTTTTTTTCCTTAATAGGAGATACCTCAGACTTCAGGACAGCTGAACGTCTGGCCTGGTAAAGGCTCTTAATGCTCTGTGCCCTACTCCAAACACCATTCCTGTGTGTTCCCAGTGTACGAAGGAGGACAGAGTAGGTGGGTACCCACCACCTTCATGGCAATGCGGAGGACCCGCAGGGACTTTATTCACAGGTGGCTTGGAAACAAGCCAGCCACAGCATGGGAACACCAAGAGAAATGCATAAGGCAGTCTTGCTCTTCTGAGCTGTTGTGTGCTGATAATATGACACCAAATCAAACAAATAAACAAAGACGTCCAATTTGACCTTCTCCGGTTCTGGACAAAACAAGCTTATTATCAAGGCGGGGGTGGCTTTCATCTCTCTTCCATCTAATATGTGCCTCCCTAGTAAACGTTTTACAGATCCCAGTGGTTTCCGTGAAGCAGAAACAAATGTTAAAACAAACACATCCAAAGGAAAAGGTTTGAGGTTTGGTGGGTTTGTTTTTACCCCCCTCTTTATTCTTTTGTCCAGAAATGACAGAATTGGTTCCCAACATAGAACACAATTGTTTATGACGATCAGTTGACTTCACTGCTGCTGTGCCATCCAAAATGACTTTGTAATCTGGAAAAAAATAATTGTGCTGAGGAGAAAAGGAGCAGTGGCCATTTCCCAGGCTTTTTTGACCTTCTGAGTGAGAACTGGAATTTGCCTAGTGGTTAGATGCTAATCTGTCTACCCAGTGTGTGGGTGTGCTCTGAGTCACAGCCAACATGTGCACTCGCTTCTAAAACAGGGCTTCCTAAATATTTTTGTAAGGGTAACTTTTGTTTAGCTTTCACTTGGCAGAGTCCCACGTTGGGAATGGTCAACAGCTCAGGAAGGACCATATGTCGTATATGGAGCTACTAAGAACGACTTTGAAAGTTTTCAGACCTTTTTGTCTTGAACTGAAGAAAACCCTGACACCCCTCCCACCACGAATTAAGATACTCCTTTTTTCTCACCCACTTGCCAGCAAACCACATCTGTCAGGCTTCGTGTGCAACAACAACTGTCTGTCCACAGCAAAGATAAACGATGTCTTTTTTTTTTTTTTTCTTTGGCATTTGCTGTATTTATCTCTTTAATACATGCCTGGTTACTAAAACTCAAGGGGCATTCTGCTGAGGACATTCCAGGCAAATGTAACTGTGCAAGTACTGAGCAAACAGGATGCAGTGGCCATATACAGGCAACAGGCACCGCCAAGATCTCTGCGAAGTCGTTTTTTTATTGTTCTTCTTATTACATAACTGGGATAATGAACGTGTTTCAGTCAAAGCATCACAGGTGTTACAAATTGCTTTCTCTCTTAGAGGCCCTGTTATTAACCCAGTTACTGCTGGTAATAATACCTGCTGCTCGATAAATAAGCCTGAAAAATGCACTGGGGCCAAATTCAATAAAGGGCTTAGGTGACTCAGCACAAGTTGTTCTAATACCCCGTACTTAAGATTGCAGGCCTTTGAGCAGAGTCTGAATCCGGAGCAACAGATCTATAAAGTGCACAAAGAGCGTTAAGTGCCTGCAATAACAGCCCCGAGCAGCTCAGCCGGCATCTGCTTGGACCTGGCCGATAATGGTGGCCTGGCATGGGGACCGACCTGAAAACCCACCTGGCAGACCTTTCCATCTGGATCCACAGGCCGGATCCCTTCCAAACACAGCCTTATCAACTTTTATTTTCCTTTTTTTTTTTTAATAAAAAAAAATATTTTTTTTTAAATAATTTTTTAATAAAAAAAAGGGAATTTCAACCCCCCACCATCCCCCAGGGATTATGCAATTAGCAGCTCTAAAGTAGGTCAGGGTGAGTGGGCTGGAGGGATACATTCCTCATCCTCCAGCTGCAACTGTGCACAGCACAATTCAAGATTCATTAGTCCATAAAGAGAAAGAGCACATTAAGCAACCCAGTCATGTTTCCTCATGTCTAGGGCACTCACCTGGCATGAGGGCATCCAGCTTTCTGGCCCTTGTCTGCACTTGATTTTCTGTATTTTAACCAGTGTCTGTTTTATCTGAACTACAAAAAAAAAGGAGGTCCCAGCAGGGGAACTGAAACTAAGGCCTGCCCTGAGGGAGCTCTGGCAGGGCAGGGACGACGGGGCTGCTCGTGTCAGCAAGGCCTCGCGCCCGCTGGGCAGGCTTTCTCTCTAGAGGTTGAGTAGATTTGGACCTGCTCAAATAGGGAATGACAATTTCCACGTCCTCTACATAAATAATCTGGTCAGCCTGTACTGCTAAGGTGGAGAAGAGGAACCATGTGTGTTTTGCATTGCAGCAGCAAACAGCAACAGCTGTGGTGTGTGATAAGGTGAGCAATGGGTGCTGAAAGCTGGGCAAGCTTTGGGGCCTGCTGTGGCACTGGCTGTCCCTCTAGGAGGTGCACCTCAGTCACATATGTACAAATTAAGGCTTGAGTTGCTCACACAGCTCCACCAGGATTGAGACAACTCAGGACATGCACAGAAGTGCAGCTCGAGGCTCCCGGTGAACTGAAGAGGCAAACAGCGAATAAATACTTGAAATAAAATCTCCACCGGCTTTGCTGGATTTTTAGTCTTAAGCATCTCAGTTGGGTCAAGTGCCAGATCCAAAAATCTGTTATGGATTTGACTCCTAGCTCCTTCCTACATGAGGAGAGAGGATAGAGTCCCCTGCAGACCAGATCATCTCTCTGGCAGGAAACCCCATGCAAAGCTTTGCTCTCAGTTACCCCATTACAACTTTTAAGTTGTTGGTGGTGTTGCAGATGACAGCATAACTGGGCCAAAAATACAACAGCAGAAGTGTGTTCTTTTGTTTGTTTGTTTTTGAGGCAAGGTCATGGTATGGTGAGGAAGAACGCAGGTAAGCAGACCCTGCCATTAGCAACAGCCCATGTGTCCACTGCAGCAGAGTCTGTGTTCCCTGGAAATCTCCAGTGTAGCATAAACCTCACAGATGTGATGAAGAAAATCACTCCAAAGAGTCAGAAAGCCTTCCAGACCCAGAAGCTAACCACTGGATGTGCCTTTGAGACACCAAGTGTATGCTGAGCGGTATGGCAAACATATTCCAGGCCCATTTTAAATTTCTTTCTGACATTTTCTTCCTCAAGCTTCCCCCCCCGCCCCCTTGCAAAGCTCGCTGTCCCTCAGAGCCTGTCCTCCTGCACGGGGAGCTGAACGCATCCAGCTGCTGGTAGCTTTCCTCTGCTTGCATTCCCACCCACGTTACCACAGCAGCAGGAACAGCAAAACATTAAACATGAGGACGCTGCGTGGGCAAAGTCCTGAATCCTCCGGGTTCTTGAGCAGCCCTGATGCATCTGCCAAGCCCCTGCACATCTCGGGTGCTTGCTCCAGGTCCTTTTCTAGCTGAGTCTGGCACAATTCTGGGACAACTAGCACCATCTGTGTGCAGAATGAGTAGCTAGTGCTGGTTATACCCGTTTTATGTGTTTTTCAGAGGAGCATTTTAGTGGCCAGTCTCTGCAGGGTGAACATAAACAGTTTTCGCAAATACACTTCTCAGTCACCTTTGGGTAGCACAGTTGTGCTTACATTTTCACCTGGGCTCCACCCATGCGTTGCATAAGCCTTTCTTCCAGAAATAAATCAACAGAGAGGAATTCACATGGAAATATCTCTTTCCACATGGCTTTCAGATGAGGAACATATGAAGAGCATGTGTATTACTTCTGTCTTGTTTTTTGGTATATTTTTTATTCCTTTGGCCATATAAAAAGTAAGGAATTAAATCAACTTCATTTCTTATTAGCTGACTACAGTTATAGATCGGGTTGACATGCACTGATGTGTTAATTTGGCACGTTATCAAAAATGAGAGCCAAAAAGTCTGACAGTCAGGCACCACGGTTCCCTGGAAAATAAGGAACTTAACTACTTAAATAAACCTTTTATTTTGACAATTTGACAGGTCTGGTCAAGAACAGTTACTGTGTCAGGCCAGTATATTTTGATTTTTCCAAGACAGTCCGTGGCATTTTGATGTAAAATGTTCATGCACAGGAACCTACAGGGTATGTGTTAGATGGCTTACAAATTGATTCACTGGCAGATCTTCAAGAGGTCCATGAGAAGATAAGTGGGGCTATTTCTCTCATAGTCCACCAGGGACCAGTTCTTAGGCTGAAATATGATTTGATATTACAGTCCACAATCCAAACAAAAAAAATTGAACGCCTTTCCCAGCAAATTTGTTAGATGAGTCTAACAACCAGTGGGGTTGTTAATAGGGAATCACTCCTGCATTGAGGGTGATCATTCATTTAAATGGTCAAAGTGTATACTGATACAATCAAACAAGAGATTTTATATTTGAAAATAGTGAAGTGAGGATGAGCAAACATCTGGTAAAGATGTTCCAGAGCAGAACATTTTAAAGACTCCTCCTAGAAAATTGCCACTTCCTGAGCAAAAAAGTACTGAAAGGTTTGGTCAACTAACATGGAAATCTTGATTAGGCTACAAAGGAAGGCCAAAAATTGATCCAAAGATCAGAGGTCAGCCTTACCAAATGAAATTTAGGGTGCTCAACACACATGGCTTTTTTTGGCAAGTACAGAAAGAAGTGATTTAGAAATTGTGCAAAAGTGCTTAACACACTGGAAACATGGTTTGATAGCGTGCTTTCATCTGAAAAGCAAATATTCAGAAGGTAAAAGTAGAACAAGATTCAATTTCTCATCAGTCAGGCAAATAAAATATCAGAAAATTCTCTGTATAGTGGTAAGCTTGTTGTTACTTAGAATTTTTATGTTTTGTTTTACAAAAAAGCTGTGCATGAGAAAAAATTTGAAACATGAAGTAAACATTAAGACAAAGGGAGAAATAAATAAATATAAAGTAGCTTCTGTTATTTTCCTTTAAAATTTATGTTTGCAAGCAGCTATTTAGGAATATCTAGGACTATGTCATATACTTGAGAAGTTTGTTTACCCCTGCTCCAGAAGAAGCTGCATTTATTGCATACATTTTGCTTCTTAAGTGGTGTAAAAGCCATTTCAATGACTAACTGGGGTATTTGCCTTTGGAAACCATCTCTGTCAAGAAGGCCTAGGAGAAGGGCTTTGAAGAGATTGATGAGGAAAGTGTCAGGCTGAGCCTAGTTAGGCAGCTGTGCCTACACATGGTATGTGCACAAACAACATTGTTTTGGCAATTGATAATTTCGGAGACAGGAAAAAAAAACAGCAAGACCTGGTGACATCTTAGCCAGCGTGCTGCTGTTTCAGGACATTTTATCTTCCTGTTCTTGTTGTATCTATTATGAGACAAGCCTGCTGCATGACAAAAGTAAGTAGTCAGTAGTCTTCTCCATCTGCCTGGGTGACATGAAACAGAGTGACAGACCACAGAAGACCCCAACTCATGTTCACAGGAAAGAGTAGTGTCCAGCTGTGGAGTGAATACCCTGGCACTACAGCATTGTACCTTTATGGACCTATGGAAAACATGCTCTATGACTAACTATGGCCTAATCTTTCAGTCTTGTAATCATCCTGGTTTGTCTTGGAGGACCAAAAACAAAAATACAAACCAACCAAACCAACCAACCAACCAACCAACCAAAGCCACACCATAAACGTCTTATTTTTCCCTTGAAAGACATTTAGGGAGACAAATAGCAGTAAGCAGAACCTGCATGGAAATATGCCGTCATGGACAGCTAGACACCATGGTTCAGGTATGAAGGTTCAAGTTTCTTGTTAACTTCGCATAGCAACAGATACGTAGCCCAAAGATGTACCAGATGCACTCCCAAAGATGTACAATGCCCATCATGCTACAGCAGAAAGGATTTCTTTTAAGGATGAGTTTTGTCTTTATAAGCTAAGCTCTTCAACGGGCTGACATTTTGGATCAGTCCACAAAAGCACGTAGCTTTGAGCTGAAATGCAGCAAAATGTTCACTGGGGGCATTTTGACCTTTTATGGCTGGAATGGACACATTCAGTGCTCAATGTGTGTTTTTTAATGTGTCAGAAACATTCACTACCTGTCCCTGGAAAGTGCTTAATGCCGTAAATGCAACGAGGCTGCTCCTCCATGCAGTCCTTTCTTTAACTCATGGAGCAGCTCCATTGGCTTCGGGGGGATCACTGCTGACTCACACCACCATGAGGTGTAATTAGAGGGCCCAGCTTGTCCATCCCAAGGTATTACACAGTTTCCTTCCTCCTATGGATTTATTTCCTTTGCGTTTGATTTGATATTTTCATGCATACTTTTCAGACTGTACAGTGCTGCATGTGTTGCAGCTGGCACATTCCTATGATCCCGAGAGCCAGAAAGATTGAGAAATCTTTCTCTCTTTTACACATGCAAAAACAATGACACACAGTATTAAGTTGTATATGGTATACAAAACTGAGCAGTCTGAGAGCTCCAGTCACCTTCTGTCTTCCGTGGAAGGCAACTGGATGTTTTTAACCCAGTATGGCTCTAGATTTTTTATTTTTATTTTTTTTTTCAACATGAAAGTGAACAACAGGCAAGGGGAACCAAAAAAAAAAAAAAAAGGGAAATCACTCCATGAAAGAGAAAAACACCCACTTGTGTTGTTTAGGTTACAGCAAGGCTAAACATAGATCACTGATATCCTGCATATATAAAAAACCTTTATAAAAACCTCTAATAGCAACTAGTCAGCAGAAAAGAAAGCATCGCTGCCTTTTTATAATGCAAATATCACAGCTCCTGGTTCAGCTTAAGCCCTGTTGGAGTCATCTAGCTCCAAGAGGGCTGGTTCCTAGCTCGTCTCAGCAGGATGCTGCATGCAAGGAAGGATTTTAACTGTCACCTTCTGCATATGGGGCTTTTCAGGGAGGAGAAATCATCTCTTCACAGGCAGACTGCATCTTTGCTGACATCCCTGCCCTACCCTGCCCTTGATATCCAGTGGAAAACCCTGAGCAGAGACATTTTTACATCCAGAACAAAGCCGATCTGGAGCAAGCTCTAAATAACATCCTCTTTGCGTTGCCAAAACCAGCCTTCCCATTCAAAAGGCAAAGTATCTGGAGTTCAAAGAGAGAAGTTTTTCTTTGTGCTGAACTTTGCCCTGGCAGCGCACCGAAGTGGCTTCAGGACATACCAGTTCCGCTCCTACCTTCGCTTAGCGTTTTGTTGAGGCAGGCCCAGCCCAGGCTCGGCGCTCCTGCCTGCCTGGCGCACTCTTCGCTGGCACCTTGGGAACCGGTCTCCCGAAGTCTTTTAGCATTTTAAAAAACAGAATATACAGATTTTGTTCTTTTGTTCCTTCTAGCCCATGTTACGTTTTCTAGTAAGAGAAATAATGTTTCTCGTTCGCAAAGAAATTCTGCTACAGCTTCCTTTGGGACGGAGGGATGGATTTGGGAATCTTTGCATCGTACCGTAAGTCTTAGCTGACATTTGGGTAAAGTTCTGGGCAGCTTGCGTTGTCAAAAAAAAAAAAGAAAGGTGCTGTTGTTCTTAATCATATCTACTATTTTTTTTTTTTACTGTATCTTTCTAGAAAATGCTTTCCCAGCACCCCAGTCTGCCACTCCAGTTACTCAGAGGTAATCAAAGCCCATTGTCCACATTCTCCACCACACAAGCAGCCCTACGCCACAGCGCTTTGCTAATACAGGCAGAAAGTCAAAGATTAAAACAAGTTTCCTCAAGATGCTTGTATATCAGAATTCTTCATACAAGCATCCTTTCTTCTGCTTGCAAGTACACTAATCGTATTTCAATTGCATGCCTACAATATAAAGTTAATAGCTTCCTTATTTCCTCATTTTAGCATTTCCCCTCTACTCCCTCAGTCTTTTCAATTATAATGGCTAGATTGTTTCTTTCATTTCCTTTCTCCAGCGTCCTGGTTTCATTCCTTATACGAAATCACATTTGGTCACTTACACTTTTCCTGAGGATAAGCACACGACAGCAGCATCTCTTGCTCCACCATGGCGCCGTCTGTCAGAGAGTTCAGTGGTCTTCTGAATAGCGTTTCAAGGAAATATTTTGGAAACCTAAGCTCGCTCATGCAGGCTTCTGATCTTCCCCAGTCCTCTTGGCTTCTGTGTGCTGTCACATGTTATCCTCCCTCCTGAGGAACCTGTGAAACAGGTCTGGCAACACGCATCTTGTGTGTCAGAAGAGTTTTAATTGATTCATTGCAACAGGTACCCACCCTCATCAAAAAAAAAAAATAATGTTGAAAGGAGTTGTCTCTTAGCGCCTCATTTGAAATTACAGAACCTAAAATATGTCACAGCTGCTGCACTTTAAAGGGAAACTGCTTTGAGAATATGCAGGAAATAATTTAAAATCAGTCTTACGTGCCAAGTAAACCGCAGCTAGCGGTATAATTCGGATGCTCCTGCACCGTGGGAGAGCAGCTATCCTTTCGCTATGCACCAAGGTGGCAAGGGCTGCCTCTGCATCTCCCCAAGGCACAACTTCTGGTGGGACAGAACAGCTCCACGTCTCTGCCACAGAGACCTCTGTGTTTCTGAACAGCACCTCTGATTGCTACTGATGTGAACAAACTGCATGAGCCTGATTTCTGAGAAATGCATCATGAGGAACACAAGGCTAATGGTGTTTCAGTGCCTGCAGAGATGCCTTCTCCATGCAGCAGCCACAGAGGTCTCTCTGCCTTTCAGCAGACCCCATCTGGGGCTCAGCAAGGGGCTCCAGCACTGCCCTGCAACCTCCTTGCAGCTCAGGTACCACTTATCTGCTGATCCCATGGCCAAGAGTGGTTGTAGCTGGGCCCTCGCTAGGCCCTGTGCCAATTTCACACCAGGGCACATCAAGTAGCATCCCCATAGCAGTTTCCTACTGCTGTTGCTCCCACAAGCTGGTGGTACCATAGTCAAGTGCAAGCAAGGCAGTGGTTAGCAAGGAACCAAAAAGCAGGAGACGCAGGATTTACACCTGACTCTGCCTCTAATTTGTCCTGTCACCTTGGGCAAATTGCTTTAGCTCTCTGTGCTTCTGTTTCTCCATCTCTAACACGGATAATTATAGTTCCCTTTCTTTGGAAAACGCTTTGAAATCTGTGTACAAAATGCAGCATGAAAGAGGAAGTTATCATTATTGCACACTTGTTAAATATTGGGATGAGGCAGACAATAAGCAGCGAGCGTTTGAGATTTCGTGCATGCGAAGTGTTATGTTGTAAGAGGACCATGACCTTATTGTCATGACCTTATTATTATGCTTAAAAAAATAATAATTTACAGAATTTGGCACAGATCCAGTTTCTGTTTTCACAGTGGAGCGCTGAGAGAAAAATCTAAATCAATTCTCACTTCTAGGAACGTTACACCCTCTTGGAAACAGCAAGTTTACCGGAGGTTCTCTGGTGGAAAATGATGTAATATGGCTATTTCCTGCTTTTCTCTCACCTGGGTAAATAATATCTTTCGTTTTGCAGCCAGTGAGTGTTTACATTACGCTCAACAGATCTAAATACTCACCCCCTTTCTCTTTCTCTCTCTTTAAAAGATAAAAGCCAACAAAGATCACCAAGATTTTTTTTTTTGTTGCAGTTAGATTGACAAAAAGTTGCATTTTTCAGCGACTGAATTCACTTATATAGAATCATAGAATTATAGGGTTTTGGAAGGGACCTTAAAGATCACCCAGTTCCAACCCCCTGCCATGGGCAGGGACACCTCCCACCAGACCAGGTTGCCCAAAGCCCCATCCAGCCTGGCCTTGAACACCTCCAGGGATGGGGCATCCACAGCTTCTCTGTGCAGCCTGTTCCGGTGTCTCACCACCCTCACAGTAAAGAATTTCCTCCTTATATCTAATCTAAACCTACCCTCTTTTAGCTTAAAGCCATGGGAGCCCTGTACTTGTTTTAATTCTTCAGCAAACAAAACAAGAGGGATGCTTGTATTCGCCTCACTTCTACAGTGTTGCTCATTGAGGGCCTCTCCTCAATGGGGATGTTGCATCCTTCTCCTATAACAGCATTCTCATCAGAAATTTGCTTATCTACTCTCCTGCTAGTCTCCTTTAGTCTCCTAAACTAAAATCCTGGGTAATTCTTAACATGGAAGATAGTTCAGAGATTAAGCTGGGCAACACTGAATCGAAGATAAATGGCTGTGGGGAAGTAGCTTTTTGTGAAATGCCCCTTGCTTGCAAGTTAATGCTGGCACACTCTGAAAGCTTACCTAAGTCTCGAAACGTAATTCTCTACATGACTTAACACAGCCAGCCACGTTTATTACAGACCAGGAGATTGGTAAATGTATAACCTACTCGCTTCTTACTCCATAATCCATTAACTTCAGAGCCACGTTCTGAGAAGTCCTAAGGTTACTACGCTGACAATTTATAGTGAGAACTGAATCATGTAGAGCTGCAAGCTCAGAAGCCCTTGGAACTACATCTACAGAAGAGTGTGCATTTATTTGCATTGTCTGGATGCATACAATTGCAGTAGGCAACTTCTCAAAAAACAAACTCTTATGACATTTGCAAACATACCGAGTATCATATTATCATATTCTGCTTTGAATTTTGGTGAAAAGGACTGTTATGAAAAAAGAAAGGCTTATTGTAGAGAGATATTATAAAAATAATAGAAAAAATCCTTTAAAAACTTTTTTTTTCCTCTTTCTGTTTTGAGCTGCCATTCTGCCTGCGGATGAAACAGGTCAGGAATTAAAGCCGTTACCCTGCCTTTGGAAATGAAAGGCACAGTGGGAGCTGACTGCAACTTTTTCAGCAAAGAAGTGAAAAATAGCATGTGAAATTAGGCTTTTTGGTGCCTGAGATAATTTTTGGATGAATGAATGCATTTAAACCAAATCCTGAAAATCTGAAAACCATCTAATAAGCTAAGTGAAGCAGTACTGTCAACTGCAGCAAAAACACTAGGAAGAGTTAAGTTTACATACAAGATGATTCTGTTGCAATCATGAAATTAAAATATGAAGTGATAGCAGCCATTTATATCTTTGGACAGACTCCAAGCATTCAAACTGATGGGTACATTTGTATGTGAGTTATTTGCGAAGAGAGCTCAAATGACAAACATCCCATAATTGTGGTGCTTTATCCTCCAAGAAGCTCGTATCTATAATTATAATCATTGTCTGAAAAAACAATACAGGGTTACAGTAACTGTGCAATTGATGCTTGTCTCCACTTCTGTCACTGAAGTGACAAAATAACCAAGCCGTGTTCACATCTGCTTCCTTATAATGCTCCATTTGTCCTCACCCCGATATCTGGCCCTAACCTACAATTATGTGTCATTAGATTTCCATGGAACTGATCAAAGGTGGTCCAATTCAAGGCTGATTTGGGAATATGCCAAAAGCTGGAGGGCGGACCCTAACTGGCAGCAAATGAAGCAGATTTAACCAGTTGTTTCTTTAAACAGTGTGGGTTTCCCACTTCAGGTAATAGCTCTGTTACTCAGTGCCATGGGAACAAGGTAAAATCTGAATATATTGGATCAGAGAAGTTTGTGATAGTGTCAGCCAGATCATGCGGGCAATCTTTGCTTTGCCTTTCTAACTCAAGGACCCTAAAATGCTTAATTCAGCAGAATAGTAAGTGTGGCTTCATGGCAATGAGCACTGGACACCTACAGTGCAGATCCCCAGGTGTGTGAGGTGTTCAGCCTAGGCTGTCTACGCAGTCAGTGGAGAGAAATAGGCTTGCTGAGGATGTCAGTCACCTGAGCTGTACCAGGCATCTCTTTTAGGAGGAGAGCCATGCCATATACCCCTCTGTGTATTAGACCTGCTCTGTAAAGCAGATTTACTGGGACCATCCCTGTGGTGAACCTCTACATATACTGAGATGGATTCTGCTCTTCAGACATGGCACAAAGCCAAATAGGTTCCACTTACCCTTCTAGCCACACTTTTCTGTTCCCTTTCTCAGATAAGAAGTGAAGAGTTTCTACTAAGTTGTGCCCTGTGGAATCTAGGATGACCCTGGGACATCATCTTCCCGAGACCGACTACTTGGACCCTAAAAATCAAGAAGACTTAACAGGGCAATATGTGGCAATACCACTGCTGAACATGGCACCGCCTAGAAGAAAAACTAGAGAGCATGTGTGAAACATTTGAAATTCTTCCTAGGACAAGATATCCTGAAGATGATATAAAACAATTTTAATGTTTGTTAATTTTTTTAGTTTAAACTGAACATCATCTCAACCTTTTGGTTTCTCAAGATCGCAGAAGCCATCATGTATTTTTAGGCAAAATCTAATTCAAGCATCCACTGACATGATAATTTCTTGTTGACACGTATCTGCTGTTAGACATAGTACAGATTTCTGCAAACCGCAGTAGGACACTTGGCTACTGTCTACTTCATCTGGAGACATTTCAATGAATTCAGCTTTAAATTTTTGCCCATTAAACACTACTATCAAAATTTTTCCTCCTAAAATACCAATTGCTTTAGATTAATGAGCAGAAAAACCTCCCATGCTGGAAGGGCCATGGGAATGAAATCAGCCTGCTGAGCTGCTGCAGAAAGCTGAAGGGGTCTGGGGACAAAAGGCTATGAGGAAGAGATGTGCTTTCCCACCCTCTTTGAAGGTGATGCAATGTGATGTTAATCCAGAAGTGGTTTTTTTTTTTTTTTTTCCTAGCTTCAGTTCAAGGGATCAGCAAACACACCTGAAGGCATGAAGGATGTGTTTAAACAAAGAAGATATGAATGGATTCAAACCTCAGACTTAAAAACCAGGCAAACAAAAAGACTGCATAAGGCAAAAGGGAGGCAGATGCAGTGATTGCAATGGCAAAACAGTGCAGAATAATGAACTCACTAATAAATTGCTGCCAGCACCTGCAGATTTCCAGTTAACTCTGCATGCTGTTCCACTGTCTAATCCTGCCTGTCAGTGGGGGCACCATCTGGAGGATTGCTTTTAAGTATTAGGTTCTCTTTCAAACTTGTTTTCTCTCTGAATGTGGTATGAATTTCCAATCAATGGGTTGGTGAACCAAGAAGGCTGATGCCCTGTGACTCTGCTCAGTTATGCTCTCACATTTGCAGCCGGTCTCCTCAGAGCTCTCCTGGCTGGCTTCATTACTTACGGCTTTGAACCCAGCTTCAGGATATCCTAGAGGTCATCCAGCCATTACAGAGGAAGGTGTGCTGAGATTCCTGGTGGGCCAACATCTCTCAGCTCTGTAGCTGTTTGCTTTGCTCATACTGAATTGTACTAGTCCCATATGGGCAAAAGAAAGCCAGACATAAACTGCAAAAGACCCAAGCTGAAGTCAGAATATCAAATTCTCCAGGTCAAGATTGTTCTTGCTGCAAAACCTAGGGAGAGGTAGATATCCAAGTGTTAGCACTGGGACTCTTTATATTAACAAATAAAGTCAATACGTATGTTCATTTTCAATGTTCCTACATTAAACAGAAAAAGGAAAGACCACAGTTGCTTTCGTTCAAAACGCATTGATAGAGAACAAGTTCTCCATCACTGGCTGTGCTGGGACTATTTTCCAGTTTATCCCGGTGGATCAGCCTATAGCAAAGGATTTGTGAAGCCCAATTAATTTAATTCAGAGAACAGGGGGCATGGATGGTTCCTTCGGCCATGGAAACACTCAGTTAGGTTGGCTCCTCAGATCCCATTTGCAGCTGCACCCACAATTTAAAGCATGTAAGTGTACATCAGGGGTCAGAAGCTGCTTTGAGCAGTGCTGGGTTATGGGAAAGCAAAGCTGGTTTCAAACCAGTGCTGTACATGTCCCACTCTCATTTCTTGCCATTTTGTGTAAAGCTCTAGATTTTCATCTGAAAGTTAACTACCATGAACATAAACTGGCACTTCTTCACCCTTAGTGCTGAAAATTATTTTTGTTGGGAACAAAAAACCAGAAAGGTATAATAACAAGAGGAAGAGAATAGTCTTGTCTATTGCTCATGCATGTAGCCAAGTTCATTAGAAAACAGTAATTAAGTATAAATAGATTAGATAATTCTAATCTTTGCTGGAGATGATAGGTTAAAACTGGGGGACACATCTGAGTGTGTGAAATATACAGAAGATCACTACTAGTGTGATTATATATATGAAGTGAAAAAAGGAGATATTACCTAAAAAGATAAAAATGAAATAAAAAAGCTTATTTTTAAACAATCATAAAAATGATCGTTTATGGTGTAGGAGGTTGCTCAGAGTTAGTTGGAGGGTTTAATTACACAGCGTTTCTTGAGTGAGTAAGCTTCTTGACTTCTTTTCAATGTGCTGACCAGAGGATATGTGTAAGCTTCACTGTATTTAGTAAATACCTTAGGGTAGACGAATTCCAAATGACAGCCGCATGGTTTCATGCATCAAAATGGTGATTTGTCATCGCCATCATGTTATCATCACACAGAATGTCAACAAGAAAGGGCTATGCTACTGACAAGGGCCTGTGACACCCTAATGACACGGAGTTGTGCTTGCTTCTCTCTTTTCCATAGGCACAA
Source organism: Cygnus atratus (assembly GCF_013377495.2). Lineage (NCBI taxonomy): Eukaryota > Metazoa > Chordata > Aves > Anseriformes > Anatidae > Cygnus > Cygnus atratus. The sequence continues at coordinate 91,593,302 of NC_066363.1, forward strand.
GCCTTAGAAGCATGACTCCTTCACAACTTAGATTTGAATACCATAATTTCTTTTTCTGGATGCTCATTTTCACAAGCATGACTCTTTCAAACCCACTACAAGGCAGGCTGACCCTGTTTGCTATATCTTCTCATTTTAAGACCCAGTGCAGAAGGAGATGAGCACCAGAACAGAGAAAAGGCCCTACAGAGACAATCCACATTTAGGCAACCTTTAGTTAAGTCTTTATCCCTACAAGACTATTTGCCTTCAAAGCTCCAAATGCACTGAGCATTACACTTAAGGAAGGAGCTAGAAATGCCCTTGCGCATTTTCATCCTGGGCTAGAAAGCCAAATGTCTCCAGTCAGGCCAGCAAATAAGTCCTTCACCCCTCAGACAGCAAGCGGACAGGGCATCGGCTGCTTAATGCTCTCACTAAGAACTGCACAAACTGTTAGTGTGGCATCAAAAAGCAAGTAAGTTTTGCCTCTTCCTTCAGTTAGATATTTGTTACACTTAGATGAAAGGAAGTGACATGCTGGGTACAAATTAGCTTAGAGAGGGATAGTAAGAAACTATTTTAAAAGTTGCATAGGGCCAGTATTTCAAGAATGTAATTTTCTTAGAGATACTAGGGATACGTTTGCTGAGTCTAATCAGTCTTCACTTATTATATTCATTACATATAGATGATGCTTCATCTTGCACACAAGGCTCTTCAGCTTTATCACAGATGTGTGATATGCTTTATAACAGCGCTTTGAAGTGTTGTATCCATTGATGTCTTTGCAGCTAGCCATAGACCTGTGAATTTAAGAATTCTTTTATATTTCCAAGTGTTCTGCAATAGGTAACGACTTCTACCTTATCATACACTCTGCTACTGATTTCTTTGGCATCTATGCTCTGCGTTCCGTGAATCAGGAGATTAGATCAAAGATGTAAACAAAAAATTCAGTCTAGGTTCAACTTTCTTTTCTTCATTCAGGTAACTTAGAAGTAAAAGTTCAATATTCTGTGAAAAAGGAGAGGTTGTTCTAGAAGGTGTCCTAGCCTATTAAGTAAATATGACTGTTTAAAGGAGAATTTTTTAAAGGAGAATGTTTGAGTTGACATTCACTTTCAAAAGGTGAACTACTTATTCACAAAGATATTCAGCTAAGCTAACAAAATAATTCCAATTCAGTTTCTTAGAATTATCCTACTGGTTTTATAGTGACTTCTTTTGATTCTACCAAATAAAATAACCATTAATATTTCTTAATTTATCCTGATCCAAGACATCTAACAAGAGTCCCAATTTATCCTGACTGCAATCCAAGACATCTAACAAGAGCTACACTTCTATTTTTTATGCTACTTTATGAATTTTTACAGTTCTAATACTATGCCTTGTTTTACCAAATACAATTCAGTGCTTAATGGCTTATAAAGGAGGTCTGTGATATATTGCCAACATATACCACTCGGTATTTCTGCTGTTAATTACCCAGATCTTATAAATCCACACCGATGCCATGATTTAAAATCTTCCTGGAAAACAATTCAAACGTGCTTATTATCTGCACAAGGATACCTTCCTGACTTCAACGAGACTGCCTCAAAAAGTAGTCACATATATAGCAGTGAAGGATTTGAAATATGTTGTCTTAACACGCTTCCTTGCAATGTGCTCATCAGCTTAAAAGCATTTGTTCTGTTAATGTTGCAAGTTTTCCTCAGGATTTGAAACTTTGGGAAATTTCCCAGGGTGGGTCTGTGCTATGCCCCGAGTGATGCTGTCCGTTACTTCTTTGCAACAACATGATTTTTTGTGACTTTGTAGTGCTTTAATCTTCATTGAAGTGCTTTAGTCTTCATTATTTCTGCTGGCATATAAATGAACAAAATAGGATTTTACTCTAGTTTGTTATACTGCTTGTGTAAGAGTTACCAGGAGTTAAAAAACAGACTTCAGTTATGAGACAGGCATATAAAACTTGCCTACTCCTCACACAACATTGGCTGGTTTTAAGCATGAAGTGTAAACACTCAACTCAAAACCAGTAAGTAATCCAACCAAAGACAAATGCAGCATGAGGCATTACCATAACACGATGAGGGCAGATGTTTTCGTCCTTTCATAAGTGTAACCAAAATAGGCTATGAGGGCGAGGAAACTCAGAACAACACTTGCCTATAAAAGCAAGGGGGGTTGGGTTTTGTGTTTTAAGGTGTAGTGTTAACAGTATAATTACTCATAATAAAAAGAATTTATTATACTCAAGCCAGAAAATCATTAAGTCCTGAATTCTAACCAAAATAGCTGATAATGCAGGTTAATATATGAACTGACGGACGTGTTTCGTTACTCTTACTTTGACAACTTTCGTCTCCTGGTTCTTACAGTGACAATGCTGACTATCTATTGTTTTGTTTTGTTTAAACAAATCATTTATGCTTCTCAGCCCAACCTTTTCTGATATGCCCTTAAGGACCAGGTAGAGTTTTTAACTGAGTGAGTCTGAAAAACAGAAGTGGAATGATGGTCCACTGGTGCTGAGTAAATGAATGAGATGAAGTAATCAATAGGAAAATCGACCCTATTCTTATTTAACATTTATTATATGCCCTGAGAAAAAGAGATCTTCTACTGTGTTCACTGCTGGAAATAAATAACAGTGATTACCAAGAGTCTCCAGTCTCAGCCTCGTGCTATATAGCAAGGGCATTAGGAAAAAAGTCTTATCTACCACCATCTTTTTTGTGTTTCTGCTTCAAAGCCCAGATGTTCTGCTCAGTGATTTACTTCAAGGTAATGTTTGTTCCATTAAAAGTTTCTGCAGAACGATACACAACCAGACATAAAAATGATAGAGAATACAGCTGATATATTGTGTTTGACCAAAGATCCACTAATGAAAAAAAAAATAAAATAAAAAATAAAAGTTATAGGATGCCTTGGAAACCTTAACTCAGTAGTCAGGGGTACCTCAGCCTATAATGTCATTCAACAGCTAATAATGTAAACAGATGTCACTTTTTGCTACTGTGTGTTTCATATTTGGGATGCATCTGCATTAGCATCTTGATCCAGGTCAGGAGGGTTTGCTAGTGACTCTCCCAGTTCCTGTGCTTTGGTTTGGCCTAAGAGAGCGTGAGTTGCGTCCAGCTCCAGCCACAAATATGCATTTTGTCCACAGAATAAAAAATTCCTGAGACAACGAGTGTGAATGCTCTGTAGATCTACTCCTACAGTAAAACATAATATTTTATTATATCGGAATTTCTTGTGTGACCTAATTCCATTTTCCAGAAAGCCCTGTTCTTAAACTGCTGCTGAACTGACACTGGTATTCCAGATATGGCCTAGTGCAGGTTTCATAACAAAACTACATGGTTCAATTCATTTCAGCAGTTGCTGCTACCTAGAAACCCTTCAGTCTGTTGTGAGTTATTTTCCAGGGAAAGGCAGCAGAAAATTAAGCTGTACATCCGAATTTGTGGTAAATGCCTGAGGAGCCTCACCTTTGCTCCTGTTAGCTGGTTCTCCTACAGCAAATGATATATTGCTCTGTATTCATGAACCTTTGTGCATTTGCAAAGAGTCAAAAGAATGCAAATTTCTTTCCAGTGGTGCCAGGCACTGCCCCTTCCAAGGAAGCGTATCGCTGAACATGCAGAAGAGCCAATACTCCCTTCCTTCCCTCACCTGATGCCCTGCAAGTATTGGGGCTACTCCTGAGGTCAAAAAAGACAGTTGTTTTTCTTCCCAACCTGAGAGTGGTGGCATTAAAAACATTAATGCCAAAGTGTGTGAATCTTGGAGAGCACAGAAGTCACCTATTACTTCCTTTGCCAATGCAGTGGAAAGATTTACAGTTTCTAATGTATGGGGGTTGCGCCACTTTTAATGTGGAAGATTTTTTATTTATTTTTTAACCCTGGTACTACTGTTACCGTAAAGGAAAAGGTAGATGCTATAATGCATTTCTGTTAGAGCATGCAAATAACAGCGTGAACAATTGCATTTGTACTTCTACAACCAGTTGAATAGCCTTCTTGGCACAAAAATCTCTGTGCAACGTTTTACAAAATTTTGTGAGGTAGCTTGGGTGGGGAAATGGGCTTTATGTTTGACCTTCAGCTAAGCAAGGGACCAGGGAGCAAGGACCAGAGGGGGAAAATCCTCTCAGGACTAGAGCATCATTGAAAAGGCAACTCACTCTCACGAATGCATGAGACAATGGTGTGACCGGAGCTGAGAGAGCCTGACTCAGGCTCCTGGTCAGCAGGGGTGGAAGATCCAGGGCTGGCCTGCTGTGGCTGCTTGGGTAACCCAAAGACGGCCGCCTTGCCTGGGCAAGGATGGGCCTTGGAAACGGTTTCCTAATCTGTGGGCATCCACCTTGCTGTGTCAGTCTCTTTGGGGGAGAGAGGCATCTTCAGGAGTGACCGCGTTCCTTTTTTCGTTGTTAGTGTCAGTAGCTCCTTCTCCTGCCTTTGCTGGGGCACGGAGTTTAAAAAAAAAAAAAAAAAAAGAGAAAAGGCATAAAACTGCTGAATATACTAGAGGGAAAAGAGAAGATTAATATATTAACAACAAATTAAAGAACTTCCTGAAGGTCATGTTAAAACGTGCCTCCTGACACTGATTTCAATTAGTGAATGGAGTCTCAGATTACTTTGGAAATTTTCCCATGTCTAAGAGCCTCCTCTTAACCCTCGGCTTGACTAGTTCTCAAAAATCAAATTACAAACCATTAAAACGTTTGCCAACACTGTGCATGAAGCACATGTTACTTCTAATTCTTGCTAAGAAACGGCCAATCAAAATGCCCCGTGACTCAGTTATCCTTGAATTGGTCTAATTTTGCCTGCGAAAACTATGAAGAAACTTTCAAATTGCTCATATGCCTCAGCAAATGCATTTTTAACCAGCTCACTCCTATTTTTGGAATGAGCTCTTATGAGCACAGAACCAGTCAGTCCTCCTCACTTTTATATTTTTCTTTTTGGCTGGGTTTGAGGGAAATATGTGTCATTTATAAATCAGCTCATTATAGCCTTGCGTTGAGCTCATATGGGCAGCATCACCGATACAAATTAAACTCCTTCATTATTTTAAATTGTAGTCTTAACAGCGGAGCTACTGACTAAATACACAATTATATACTCATAATGACATGACTCTGACCAAGAGGCAGTGAGGACATGTAAGATGCTGAGTGAGCCAACAGGTCAAGTAACAACAACAGTCGTTTGTACGGCCAGTCATTCTCCCAGTCATCTTCCTTGAAGCCCAAAGAGCGCTGTTTACATTAGAAACGTTCTTTACAAAGGAATCCAAGGCTGGGTTATGACCACTGGTTAGCAATTCGGTGGAGATTTCTCCTTTTCTTCACAGCTCTGGTGATACTTTACAGCCTTGGCTTTACTCTGAATATTGTGCTGAGCTTCAGATACCAGCTCCTGTCTGTGATCCCAGCCTATTCCTGTGTATAGGAAAATGTATGACCATGGTAGTGCCCAGACTGCTGACTTTCTGATAAAGTAATGTACCATGTCCACGGGGCATCTGTTTAATGCTTATGACATTGGTTTTTGGAAGATCTGTGATGGTTCTGCTGCAGGAAACAGGAAGCTGAATGCAAGCGGCCAAAAGCACTTGGTACTTACTAGGCACCCTGAAGGATGGGTCCTGCTTAGAAAAGCCTTGTGAGCTGAGAGTCAATCGTTCAAAGGAAAGGGGAATGATAGCAACAAGATATAGGTTGTGTGCTGAAGAGCAAATTAGGGATGGATTGTTTGCAAATGCCGTAGAGCCAGCAGCCATTCTCTTCATCATAAAATATATGTAGTATTGGCTATCAGCATGAGTGCAGCTTATGTATAAAATTATGTATAGGCTGGACTTGCTAAATAAAGGAGACAGCAGAGCCTGAGCCCAGACTTCACAGATGCTGTGCTTAAGCTACTGCTCACTTAGAGCAAAGCAAGGGAGATGATTTAAACAAAAGCCCAAGTTTTCAGACTCATTGCCCAATGTAAGAGGAAGAAGGCGATTGTAACCTGCCTGCCCATTTCCTTCCTCCTGCTTCTCATCAAGCAGAAAAACATACCTATGCAATTGTTTTTTGCACCCCACGAAAGGATAGTGTAGCCTCCAAGCACTAAGCTCCCTGTGAGACATCCTGCCCTCTGGGTCTACTCCAGGCCAAGGGAATAGCCTGGAGCAAAGGAAGTAGGGACGTGTTTAGTTTGCATGATGTACTCCTTTGTGATTAGAAATGTAGGCCGGAAATAATTTCCTCAGGGTCTTTCCATTGATTTTTACTTGAAGACGCTGTAAAAATACAATACAAGAAATATAAATATTCAAGCAACATTGACAGATCCTCTTCCATGTAATGTGAGCAAGAAAGAAAATAAAAGTACCTAAAAAGTGTGTGTGGGGGGGGTGGTGGTGGTGGTGGTTACACATGTATCCAAAATATTAAAAACAAGGAAAGAAAAGAATAACTAAACTTGAGTAATGTTCAGCTGCAGTACCCAGCCACCACAGCATTTTTCACATTCAGTCTGTGAGGAAATATATCCTCTTCTCAAATTCTCTAGCTGGCATGTTGTCTGAGGCCACTGTTTCCTTCACTGCTTATTCAGCATAAGAGTCAATAACGTCATCATTTTTTTTTCCTCAGCAGTTACACACATAACTCTGAAAGGTTTCCTGGCATTCATCATGATGCTTTGAGACACTCTGACCTTGAAAGAGAAGGTCTACCTGCACCTATCTATTAGCCATGGACATCTTTTAATTAGGGTGAAAGAAACACCTGCTGCTCTAAAAAAGGCAGCTCAGATGTTGGGAGAAAAAATAGATTTGAGAGAATCTATTGCGAGAAACAAAAAAAAAAAATCGGGAGAAAAAAGTCATGAGAAAAGTAGATTTGTTGGCTGAGATCAAGCCAACTTTCTTGTCAAAATAGGGAGAAAAAGGTTGTCTGGAACAACACAAGACTTCAGTCATGTTTATAGATCATGATGTCCAAAACTATAATTTCATACATTTTATGTGTTGACATAAGGACATGGCACATTCTCCTTTTCATTATCAGTCAACCCTATGATTCAGTAAAAGCCAGAGGAATTAGATTCATCCAATTCCCTTGCTGTTTTGGGGGACAGCTCATGTCTGAGAACAAGCAAAGTGCTCTAAGTGGAAGAAATCAAGAAAAGAGGCTCCCTGACCAAGTTATGCAAGAGTGACTTCATTGCCTAGGGCAGACACAGTCACAAGGGAAGTGAAAGGTGGGAAGCTCAAAGCGAGAAGAAGAGGCGCTGTCAGGGATAGAGCACACAACACAATGCGGCAGGAAGCTGACCAAGGAGGCATCTCATCAGAGAGGTGAGATAAACTCTCTCGAGGTGACTCGACCGAGCTGTAATCAGCAAAAGTGCACGGAGGTCTGGGCATCCCTCTGCTAGAAAGCAAATCCTGAGTCAGAGGGAGCTCAAATGGTACCAGCAACGATCTGCAGGCTGGGAAGACTGATCTGAAGAAAATTAAGACAGTATGGGCAGGCTAGGCAATTGCTAGATATTTGAAGGGTAGAAAGACAAAGAACTGACAAATCACTTAAGGCAGAACAAAAAATCCTATGGCTAGGATCACTGTGTGTACATACAGTGCTTAGAGATTGCTCAGAAATTTTATAGACCAAATAAAAATCCAGAGTTTGAGACCCTTACAGGCTGGCATGCACATGACAGTGCACATAAATTGAACAGGGAGTGGGAGATTGAGGGATGTAATAGTAAGTAATGGGTTGCAACTGGGGCAGCACAAGCTTAAACTGACCATTAAATTTCAAATAGATCATTAAGATCTGTCCTGGTTTTGGCTGGGATATTGGTAATTTTCTTCACAGTGGCTGGTGTGGAGCTGTGTTTTGGATTACAGATGAGAATAATGCTGATCACACCCCGATGGTTTAGTTGTGGCAGAGCAGCGCATACCCAGAGCCAAGGGCTTTTCAGCTTCTCGTGCTGCCCTGCCAGCGAGGGGGCTGGGGGTGCAGCAGGAGCTGGGAGGGGACAGAGCCCGGACAGGTGACCCAGACTGGCCAAAGGGATATTTCAGACCCTATGGCATCGTGCTGAGCAATAAATATGGGGGGAGTTGGCCAGGGAGATGGGGCCACTGCTTGGGGTCTGGCTGGGTGTCAGGTCAGCAGGAGGTGAGCAATTGCATTGGGTGTCACTTGCTTTGTACATTTTGTTATTATGAATTAATACTATCATCCCTTCTTTTTCTGTCCTATTAAACTGTCTTTATCTCGACCCATGAGTTTTACCTTTTTCTGGTTCTCTCCCCCATCCCACTGGGGAGAGTGAAGGAACGGCTGTGTGGTGTTTAGCTACCTGCCAGGGGTTAAACCACAACGGGGTCATACAAGAATCTCCCAAGAGAACGGATCAAGAATTCCCTTCATCACACCTGGGCAAAATGCTGTGTACAGCTGGGAAATGAATGAGGTGCTCTCTCCCTGGAGGAGTTCACAAACTGTTTCATGTAAATGAAGGAAAACAGTTGGAGTCTCAGCAAGGACCACGCAGAACAGATGCAAACATCAGAGGACTGGACACAAACGTCAGTCTTCGCAGACGTCATTTAATTTGTCCACAGAAAGTGCAGAATGGCAACTACTGTCATATAAAACCCCCATTACAATCATGATATATAGCTAGAATTGAGTTTTTGCAATTACCAAGAGAGTTTTTAAAGTTTCCCTTCTGTTGCATGAAGCATAGGCCTGAGGATGTGCTCTGATTTCCAGACAGAGATATGGGTTTGATTCTTTGCTGTCTTGTTTCCCAGTAAATCATTTAATACCATGAAGTCAGTAATACAATTCTATGTATGTCCCAACACTACCATCATGGTTACTTTATAGAAATTCAAAAGACAGCATAGGCCTCAAAATAGCAGATATCTATTTTGTTCTTATCTAAGATGCAAATATTGAGTGCATCTAAAGACATCTTCCAGTAATTTTATGCCAGGAAGTCCATTGGAGTCATCACTAATTACACAGGAGTTAGATCAGGATTGGCTCTCAGGGCAATGTTATTGATTTTCTCATTCTATTTCAGATTCCTAACATTTGTTCCTTACTGGTATAGCCACAGTGAAAGCAGTGATCAGCGTAAATACCTAGAAAGGCTGGGGCAGAAAGAGAGACTTCCCTCGTATTTACCACAGCAAAATCCCTCTGACAGTAAAGTGGACAACATCTTCATCATCGGGAGCAGTAAGGAGGTTTGCAAAATATATCGCCTAGCAAATGAAGTTTCATTCTTTTACTTTCCAACATACTCCACCAATAAACATATTTCTCAGTGGCTTGATATATGATTCACATTTTCTTTTCCCTGCAGCAATTTGCTTAGGACTCTAGGAACTGATATTCCAGAAATGACTGAATGGTCCCAGTAACATAGGGTGGTTTTTTTTTTCCAGTGCTGAATATATTTGCTTTTGAAAAGATAAGATAAATAGAACAGATAAAGTTTGCCATCTAGAGGAACCATACAGAAATCCACTTTTCTTTCTACTTAATCTGTTCTTGCAGTTAGTCATGTGAGCATGAGCAGGCCAACTAAAGCAAGAAACACATTTTGGTACTGATTGTAACTGGTCAACTGAAGAGCTGATTGGGAGACCTGATTTGTTTGCTCTTTTTACCATTCAACTTTTTCCTCTTTTCCTATCCTGCAAAAGGACCCATCTCCATCTTGCCCCTGCACATATTCCACCACAAGGTCCATTGCATGCTTTCCATGCAATGACAAGAATGGGCAGCAGTGGGGTGACCTCTGCCTGTCCTTTAGGTGAGGTGGTATCTGGAGGATGGAGGAGATGCCCCCTGTAGAGGTCTCTTCCAGCCTGAGTTATCCCATGGAGCCCTGCATATGTTTCTTATACAAGCAACACTAGCAGCTCCTCTTTTCCAGAGCTTGCCATTCCAAATGCTGACCCAGGACATGAAAGTTTGGGGCTCAGTTCCCTTGTTTGCTTCAACCTCTCCCTGTTCCAGGAGAATAGGGAATTCCTTATTCCCTATTCTTTCTCCACATGAATGACAGTCTTTAGATCATGGAAAAGGCCAAAGGATAAGGATACCCTGCCTCATCCACTTGTGGATCAATGAAGATAATTAAGCCCTGTCACTTGTGTATGGTTTTTATCACAAACAGCAGAGTAAAGAAAACAAACAAAGAAAACATATAAACAGCCTTCAGAGACAGATATGGAACAAGTCCTAGACCACACGGAGTTTATAGGTCTTAGGCAAGCTCTTAACTCCCAAGACCTCAGCTCCAGGTAACCAACCCTCTGAAGCAGATTACTCGGTGGAGAATGGGGCTGTGATGTGCTCAGCTGCACAGCCCAGCACACTTCCCATGGTCCTGGCTGCCTTCTCTCACCAGCCCTAGCATCCCACTCACCTCCAAGATGAGCTGCAGGTAGGCTGAACAGCAGGTATCAGCACAGAAGACTCTGACAAAACTCCACACGTCGGTGAAAAGGGCAGAGGCCAGCAAACAAGAGCTGCAGAAAAAATGGTGGATTACGAGGTGATTGCTTCAACCTGGAGCATAGAAACAGAAAGGGATCCAGGCCACAAGTACTAGAGCTGCCTGAAAAATGCAGCTGATAAAGCAGGGGCAAGATGGTACAGCTGTGCTCTGGTAAAATTTCACATGCACTGTGCCGTCCCTGGTAAGGACACACACCTGTGGTGGGAGTGACACAGACAGTAAAGCCGATGGCTTTGCTTTCCTACAGCAGTGCATATGGGACAGAGCAGAAGAAACATGGTGGTGGTGGACACGTGTGGATGTGCAGCAAGGCCACGGAAAATTGGGTCTCCCGACCTTCAGGTAGAAGAAAGCTGCCCTAGCTGTATGCAATCCAGTCAAGGCTGCTGTGCCACTCACCCTTGTCAAACGTGCAGAGAAACTCCCAGATACTTTCTCTTGCATCAGAGTGCATTAGGTAAGCAGCAGGACACAGCACAGCGGTGCAATTTTTTGTCTTGGCGTGGTGCTAGGCGCAAGGTTGTTGACACTTTGTTAAAATGCCTCAATTTCAGACCTTAGCTTCTGCCTCGAGTGCAGATGCTTTGAAGAGATTATGAGAAGAATGAGTAGTGATCTTGTTTCACTGTATGGAAAGTAATATTTCTTTCCAGCTTCAGGCACAGCAGAGTAAAACTGTAAACAGAGCTTCACATTAATTTCCATTTCATTTCAGTGAGCAGGACTTAGTATAATTAAACAAATAGCTCTGTCCTGCTTCTTTTGAAATCAAAAGGACTTTTGTCATTTGTAGAAATTAAAAATAGAAAATTCTTCACTGTGCTTCTGCCTTTTGATGGGCACCCTGATATCAGAGGGGTCATGTCTCTGTGGAAATTAACAAGATGCAGGCAGCTTACACTGGAGGCAAACACACTGACTGTGAGCTGTCATCTGTCGGGCTAATTACAAGCTCGTCGGTTCAGGGGTTCTTCTGAGTTGACTTCTGGGGACCAGTGTGGTCAATGCTCCAAAGCCTAATTTTTACCATTGCCATGCCATACCTCGCGACCTATGTTTAACTTCTGAATTACCCCTCCTTTGGGCTGGGAGGCTGGTGACAATTAGATGAGTTGTCCCCAGTTCAGCGCTGGCCTGATCTGTTACCCACCCTGCTGTACCCTATTGTTTAATCATACCTCACTCCTCCTAATGAGACTCATTTATCTTTCTTTCAAGTTTCATACTGTTTCCTGCTTTAATGAGATTTATGATGAAAGAAAGAGAAATGCTTCTAATTGATCCTCTTCTGGTGACATTATCTCTTGCAAAAGCAACAACCAGTGGTGGTAAACATCAGTTAGACATGAATTTTCCTTTTTATATGCCACCTTGGAAATTTTAAGAACAGCTGAAGCTCTGCTGCTAGAGGATGAGCAAAACAACGATGAGAAATAACAAGTACAGGGAGCAAGGCAATAGAAATCTCTCAGATCTCTGACAGCTCGGTGTGATTATAAGGTCTAGTTGGCCGGGCTGGCAAAACCTCTTCATCAAGAGTTGCCCTTCGCAGTTAGCCTACATGCGCACAAGCCTCTGGGCACAGAGTGGTTCAGGCAGTCTGCAGCAGCTTGAGTGGGCCGTGTCAGCCCAAGGAAGACAAAAGTTCCCATTTTCAGCTATTTACTGAAAAGAGCAAGAAAGGAGCAATTACCTGAGCCCTTGGCCCACCCCAGGGTACAGCAGCTGCTTGGCAGACACGAAAACACAGGGAAAAGCCCTGAAGCTGACTAACTGTGGCCTCAATATCCATGCTTGTGCAGAAGTGACCATTTGGGTCCTTAAATCAAAGCAGGTCCTGCTGCTCTCTTTGCCCAGGTGGAAAATGACGGTGGCTGTCACACACAGAGGTCTGTGTCTTAATAATTCTCTGTGGGTTCAGGCCCATCAGCAGGCGTCAGCTGCCCCCACAGCCTCCTGCCTGGCCAGACCCTGGGCCTGGCTCATCCAGGAAATAAATGAAAATAAATGTCAGATTAAAAAAGCTTAAAAGTCTCCATAATACATTAGGGATCTTTTTGTGTCAGGCTGGATGAGCACTTGTCAGGAGTTATGCAGATATACGTAGTCTGGTCTAGGGCTCAGGAAATGACTCAATAGCCTCTCAAGGACTTCCCTCCCTCCATTTTACTATCTTTCTCTGATGTACTGGCCTCACATTCACCATCAAGATCAGTTGCCTTTCACCACAAATACTGAATTCTTAGGAGTCTTCCAAGTTGTCTGCTGGAGGAGCCCAGATTATGCAGCTCCTCTGTAGTTCAACTAGCTAATATGCATATAAGGATATTGCATCCAAAGGAAGAGGAACCCATAAAAACCAGAAATGTTGACTGACTAGTTAACATCCTCTAAAAGTAGTAAAACCCTTGACTGAAAGGATAATAACTCAAATTTTCAAATTCACCAACCTCAGCTGCTATGCCAGCAGCATTAACCTATCTCTTGTAATATCTTACAACTCAAAACAAAACAACAACAAAAAACAAACCAATACCAAAAATCCCAAACCTGTGGAAATGATTTCTGGCTGTGCAGTCTCAGCAGACAAAGATTTTTAGCTCTTCTCAGATAAACCATCTTACGGATTCTGATTCTTCATCACCTTGAAATCCATGAAGGTTATTTATCACCTGAGCGAGGGGATTTCAGAAGGCTACTGAGGGAGCATTTTCTGCTCCCATGTGATTATGGTTTTCGTACACGGGTTGCACTGTGACAAACAAATATGCCAGGTGCAAGAAAAAGAAAAATGAGGTTGCTCAACTGTTCAGCCATTATTTCATTCCCACAATTGCCTGAAAATCTCATTGACCTATTCTGCCTGATTCACACTTTTTGCATTGTATATGTTAAAGAAAAAAGCACAAAGATACAGCTGTCAACAGCTGTCAACTTCCTTTTGCCTGCTGGCAATGAAAAAGGTGATTAACTGCTTTTGGATGCAGCTAATTTATTAAATTAGGAAATGGCACACCTTTGCCTAAACTTTCAGAAGTACATGGGCTGCATGGTTATTTGGTTGTACTGTTTAATGAACCCAGATTTTATTGACCGTTCAGCTCACGCTTCTGGAAAATAAAATTTGTTAAATATCCCAAACTGGGCATACAGAAATCAAGATGCTTCAGTGACACAGAAGCTTTCTGTATCTTCTGAAGATCCATTTAGACCATACTAAGGGAAGCAAACATAATTACCTCAACCGTCTGGAAGAGACTGGAGTTTACCCAGCAGAGAGGGTTTAATTGTACTGCTGACTTCATTAGGCCCAAGACTTCAACCAGATTCCAGCTTTGTGAAGAATGTATTAAAAACAACATCAACAACACAGTAACAACAAACAAAGAACAGAAAAACAATCTGCCTAGATTGAGTCAAAAGGGGAATCAACCAGTGAGTCAGTGTAATAGGTTCCTACCCTGAAATCAGTGTAACATTTCATTTAAAACTAACTTCAGAGTATTTGAGGAGCAGAAGTGGAGGTATTACAGCCTGGTCTCTAAATCCATTCTTATAATAATATAACATTTTGACCACACTTGCCAGGGAAATGGCACCTGCGTGAACTGGTCCTTATAATAAATTCACCACAAAAACATATGGAGAACATGACTCAGTGCTGTTGGTCAGCTGGTGATTTTTGGGTTGTCTGGTTTAAATTATCCTGCATTCAGCAAAGGATATTTGAAATCACTCATCATACTTTTCATTGGAAAGAAAGGTTTGGGGATTGTAGCTCATAGCACAGGAGGAGGAACTGAGGGAACCAGGTTTCTTCAGCCTGGAGAAGAGAAAGCTAAGGCAAGGGACATGATTGCCTCTACATGGGGGATGAAGACTGAACCAGTCTTCTCCAGGGTGCAAAAGTGAAATAAGAGGCAACTGTCAGAAGCCGAATTTCTGAGAGGATCTAGGAAAAATTTCTTTACCAGGAGGGAGGAAAAGCACAGGAAGAGGTTGCCTAGTGAGGTTGCTGGAGATACTCAAAACTTGACTGCACACAGCCCTGAGCAACCTGATCTAGCCCCGAGGCTTGGAGCAGTATGTTGAACTAGGCAAGCTTCAGAAGTCCCTTCAAACAGCCTATGACACTGGAAATTTGATAACCAGGAGATTAATTAGAAGTTGTTCAACATTAGTAGCTCTGAAAACAGCTTCATACGAATGAATTCACATAAATACCATCATACTAATTTTTTAATCTTACCAAGTTGGTATTGTATTACAATGTACTTTGGGGCTCATTAGCTGAAAAAACAATTTGTAATGTAAAGGGAATCTCAGTGAAGTCCCCATCAGTGTAGTATGGCAAGACTTGTGTTCATGCAGCTTTATTTTCATAGACAAATGAGAAATAGTTGGAAGTTGGAGGGGAGACCTCACTTATTAAGGCAGCATCTCCCCATTACCTGAGTTCATTCATGACTTTGTAGCTGCATTTCCAGATGGATTCCTGGGCTCATGGCTCCTATTGCCCTAAGGGCACCAGAGAGTCACAATCTCTTGTTCTACTGACAGATTTTTAAGAGGATTCATCTTCTCTGCCATTCATGATCACATATCCTCTTTCTGACAGCCCCAGTTATTACTTCCACTGGAAAATCCAGGTTAAGAAAGGCTGAGTATATATCAAAATAACGCCAACATCAAGAGGTCAAAAATCATGATATTTCTGAACCAGCAACTCTTGCTACAGCTGAAAAGCTTTTCAGCTTTTCATTGCAAGATTAAGAGCCAGAAGTTTTCTTTTTTTTTCCAAGAAAAAGTGTTTCACTTCATAAGATCTCTCTGTCCCAATCTTGTATCCAGAAATGATTTTAAGGCCGATGATTTTAAAATTTAGTTTGTTGTGTAACTGCTTTGGTCAGTAGCTTTATCACCACGTCCATATCCACAGAATCCTAGAATGATTCCCAGCCTGACCTTTCCCTGTCCCAGCTCCATGCCGTTCCCTCGGGTCCTGTTGTTGTCCCCAGAGAGCAGAGCTCAGCGCCTGCCCCTCCGCTCCCCTCGTGAGGGAGCTGCAGGCCGCCATGAGTAAATTTTCAAGAATTAGCTGACAATAACTAACATGATTTCAGTGACCTTTATCCAGGGTCCAGTAGTTAGTGGGCTGCAATAACAAGAATTGGTAGGATGAACTATGATAAGAAGCTTCATAAACCTAGAAGTTTGTTTTTGTTTATATTAATGCATTGTACCATACTTATATAGTTTTATTATTCACTTGTATTTTTGATATTCTTTCTAAACCCAATTTTGATGGTTTTTACCTACAGAGAATGTTGGGGGCAGAAAAAAAAATCCATTATTTTACTGTGTTCTAGCACTTGCTGTCTGATGCCACTTTGCTTTTCTATCTCTACCTGTTCCTTGTGACATGAAACTCATCATCAGAGACCTCAGAAAATAGCCATACAAACATAGGAAAATTTCCTAATATGGGCAGTTTCTGAGAGATACGTGTGTGTATGTGTGCGCTAAGGGAATTGCCTTCCAGCATGCATTCCTCTTCACAGATAACGTAATGGCTGACTCTATACATCCCCCTCTAACCACTGAATCACTCTTGATTTTCTTCTGTTTGACTAACATCACAGCCATTTTTCCAACTGATTGATTGTGTAATACCACTGTAAGGCTAACTTGTAGTCTTTAAACTCAGAAAGCTGTGTATTGTTTTGGCCTTTTCAAAGCAAAATTCCTCTTACGAAGTAGGAATTATAATTTAAGAAAATATTTTGCCTATCAGTATTTTGGGGCTGATAACAAGAATAAAATAGAAGAAATACAACAGGCTATAGAATGACCCTCCCAGTCCAACTGTTCTTATTTGAATAATATTTCTCTAATATAAGTGCAGATAAATATGCTAATTGTAATACCTGATGATCTCATTTATATGATACATCACTTCTTAAATACATGGTTGCTCGCCTGTATTGTTTTTACACTTTGCAACAAAGGCCTAGTAGGAATCCACTTGCATTTTTCATAATGTTTCAGGCAAGCTGCTGATGCACACAACCCTCAGTCTCGCTTGACTGATGCAACCAATCGTTTCAGGTTACCCACTCAATGAAATGTCAGGTTCTGTCTTCCTCGACATATTCCTCACTTTGCCCGTAAATAGTTCCAAATTACCACGCTGTGGCAGTGGGAAAGGCATGTGAGATTGAATGAATACCAAATGAATCCATTACACCACTACAAGACATAAAATAGCATGTTAACTTGACAAAGTACTTCCCTAACATAAAACCATGAACAACTAGCTAACTAGAAACCTTCTGAGCTTTGCGAGCTAAATTAGCAATGTCTACTGGCTTTTAATTGCTCTGATTGTCTCTGGCCATGACATACAACCCAGGTGCTGCGGCAGGAGCTGGCAGTGGCTGTTTTCAGACTGTGTTCCTGGGACACATTTTGAGTGGGGCACAGTGGGTCTGGACAGTGTCTGGAGACGGGCACAGGCCCCTGGTCCTGCGGTCTCCCTGGAGATGCTCAGGTTTCAGCCAGCTATCTGCTGTAAGCTGCTCCATGGTGTTTGATGAAAAAGAGAGGGTATAAAGCTGCATTACAGAACTTTATTCTGCAGTTTTACATGTCTGAGGACTCTTTCTGCCCGCACGGATGTCACCCTTTTTGCCTAGCTAGAGTCCCAACCGTGGGTCTGATACAAGACATGGGCTGCCACATCCTGTGCTCCTTTGGAAAAACGTGCGTGCTTTTTTTCAGAGGTGACTTTCCAAGACTAAAAATAAAATGGTTTAGACTGTTCTGCTTCTTGTGCTTGAAAATAGATAGATGAGCAGTGTAAACTCTTCCAGAACATGAGTGTTCGCAATCCATGCTCCACTCCTGTAGCTTAGCTCTTTTTTCTAATTTCCTAGAGAGCCGTGGTGAATTACTGTGGAACATCACAGCTTCTTTCAAGTACTGACTGACAAATAAACCAACACAGATGAGAGCTTTTTCTTTTCAAGTGCATTAAATCATTACAGTGAGCTTTGGCTATCAAGTCAAATACACAAACTGTGCATTCTGGTTCCTTAAAACAGAATAAAGGCAAACACTTGATGCAAGAAAAATTCAATTTCATTTCATTATTGAAGAGTTCGCTAGAAGAAACTTATTTAATATGGCACTAAATACAAAGGCTCTGAGGATAAGCCACAGTCCATAGCATTTGGCTAAATCAGTGAAATTACAAATATCTAATACACAACCCACAGGAAATTACATCCATGAAAACAATGATGGATACCTCAGAGACTCTTCCATTTGTGGAAATGAGCAGGGTCCAGCAGTGTAGGGCCTTCTATCATCTTCTAGATTTGGTTTGGTTTGAGAAATAGTAACGTGTGAACTTTCAACAACTTTATCTGATCCATCCCTTATAAGTACCAGAAAACAACAGATTTGACATTAGATCATGCCTGGCATTTCAAACACATCCTTATGGAAAAACACAGGCCTTTCAGAAACTGAAAGCTGATCTCACTTCTGGACTGAGAAGCCATCTCTGCATTATAAAGTCCAGCCAGGGTACTTGAATCCAGATGGGGCACTTACCTTTGAGAAGCAGCAGAAAGCATGAGACGGGCTCAAAGATAGAATATACTGGTCATCTGGGATAAGCTGATGTTGACATCCAGATTTTCACTGTGCTGACAATCTTTGGTTGCAGGTCTGGAATAGATTGGCTCACACCAGAAACTGGGATTAACATAGAAATGCACCTAATTACAGGCTGTGCGTGTGCAAGTGGCTCTCCATTTTCAGCATAATTTCAAATTTGCCATGAGGCGGCTGTACTCAGATCACACCAACAACCTTCGCCAGTACTTTCATCTGTCTATTAATTAGCTAGCAAACAGCTAAAGGGGCACATCAGTGACAAAATAACAGCAGCACTGCACCAGACACTTCTTTTGTGTCTTCTAAATCAAACTTCCCTTGTTTCTCATATTGTGTCATACTTGGTGGGTATTTGAGAAGCCCTTGAACAATTCTTGGTCAGAAATGCCACCACATGCATTTTTTTTTTCTTTTTTCATTTGTTCACTTTCCCCATCCTGCTCTTGCTGTGATCTGTTCTCTACGATCACAGCTCCTGATTACAGCAGAGCAGAAAAATGACTAACTAACTAGCTCTGTGACATGTATTGCTGTGATTATTACAGAGGTTCCCAGTGTGTCTCTGCACATGGCAGTGATGCTCATGGATGCATGCCTCACGTCAAACCTCCCTAAGATCTCTCTCTGCAGCCCTGAGTGAGTCACGTCCTAGCGCAGGGCACCTGCCTATTTTCTTTTCCACCAAGAGGGACCCACAGTAGCCATTCGACTGAGTTGACATGAAAGGGAGGGAACAGAGGCATCTTAAATGGCACCTTTCTTAAGAGGTACCTCTCTGTTGATGATTCTGAGTCCTCTGAATCCGATTTGTAGGCCTGAGGGTACCTAAGTCCTTTCTTTCATAAAAAAAAATTACAAACTCTGTGAAGGAGAGATGCGTATTACTACTTTCTTTTAAAATTTGACTTTAGGGGATGCTGCTTTTCTTTCCCTCCCATATTTTTTCTCTTCTTTTCGCTCTGGCCTCCAGGCTGGTGCACCTAGCAGGCAGTCAGAAATGTGGGTTTGTTTCCTGTTTCTGTCTGAGAGGCCTCAGCTCACATTTGCTGTGGTTGCCTATTCCAAAACCCATTTGGGGTGTTCCCATCTGGTCTTGTTTTAGTTCCACATTGCTCTGAAGTGCTGACAGCCTGAGGAAGGAAGGACAGAAACCTCTGTACCCCACTGGCTCATGCGCCCAGTGGAGAGGAGGAGTACCCTGCCTTCTCCTCCCGTCTGCAGGGGCCGTGTCTATGTTTTGTCTGAGTAGCTGCCTCATGACAGCTGTGTAATCACAGGGACGGTGACATACGCACATCTTTCAACTCCATCGGAGCCACCTACCTGCTGGGCTACAGTCATTCTTCCCCTCCCATCTTCAGTGAGTCCAAAAGAGCGTGAATGGGTAGTTCAGAGTCACGCTTGGATCCTGTCTCATTGTGTCCATGTCCCTCTCTCTCTGGCCTGGTGAATCACAGATCATTTCCGCGCAAACCTGGTGAGAAGGGAGTGACAGGCCTTCCCTGCAATTCCCACACACACCCAGCCCTGTTAAGTCCCCAGTCTTGCCTACTGCCTGTGGTTTATGCAGGGGGAAAAGATGGTGCTGGGTGCCTCCAGGCAAAGGAGCTGAACCTGCTCTTCTCCAGCACCCTTGGTGAGGGCTCCGACCTCTAACCTCCGGATAGCAGAGGTGGCTCCAACAGGAGTGCCCCTGGAAATATTTTACAGGAAACCAGTGATTATTACTGCATTTTGTGCAGGGCTTGAACTGAGTATGCAACTGACTGGCATGCTGACTTGGCAGAGGCTGTCAGCATGATAGCTGGAGGAACACCTCACCTGTGAATCCCAGCAGCGATGAGACATCCTGCCAGTCAGCCACAAGTTCGCCCAGTGAGCCCGGCAATGCCTCGAAGCAGAACTTAGCATCTCCCGAGCTCAAAGGTCAAGAATGCAAACACCACCACTAGACATGTCGAGCACAATATGTATTTTATTGACCTCATTTCCAAGAAAGTTAAAAAACAGACCGAAGAAGTAGCATAGCATAATTTCCATAATTTGTGAACAACGATCAAGTTATTATGCAGTCTTTCCTTTTGATTTGTACATGATTTTGACAGAACAATGACCAAAATTTTTGACCACATTTTGAAAGATGCCATTGAAAATGTATAAACACAATGTGTCTGAATTATCTTAGTCATATCAGTGAACACAGTTCAGAGGCTTCTCCTAAAAATGCTGATTTATGTTCTGTGATTCCAGCCTCTTGGCTATTATTGGAGCTTGTAATAATCATAATTTTTGCCTTGAGATTTGAGAAGGAGTTAAGTCCCATGGAAAATAGAATGTGTCTGAATAATTTATCGTAAGGAAGTATAGACTTAGTTTTCAAATATGTAGAGGACTTTCTACACACAACACTCTGGAAATGTTGTATTAAATACATTTTTTATCCATAGAAAGTAAATATATATCTGTAATTAGTCCAAAGATTTAATTTTGCAGCAATGAGAGAACTTAGATGAAAGAGTCTGCATTCATATGAAATTGTATTTTTTCTATATACTCAGAACATTGAGAAGTGACCCCTTTATAATGCACTTAATCTTTCTACGTAATATACATAGTGTTTTGAAGTTTTTATGTCCTTTTCGCTCATGCCATACCTCAGTTTGTATTATGCTCAGTTTCTCCCTTCTTTGAATTTTTTATCACATTATGGGAACAATGTTCTTTCTACAAAACTTACAGTGCATGATGTTTAAGCATGAATCCTCCTACTTCAAGACTTTCCACAAAGTATTGGCATTGAGAAGAATCTGTCTTCATTGATGGGAAGACATCTCAATACTGGTGGTGACACTCCACTTACTATAAGGGAAATATTATTCTTTGTTGAGATGAAAGATTCCTTGTGTCTCTTACATCAATCTGAAGCACTGTGACATTTCCTATCGCTACAGCGCAAAGATGTTCCCTGTGGGAAATGCACAGAATATACTAATGAGCATGTTCATACATCAGAGAAACTGTTTTTCCCCCCTGTAAAATGACAAAATTATTCTTGATGCAATATTACTAGGCCACAGGAGAGAGAAAGTGTAATTGCCTGTAAATAATAGGTCAGAATGACCAAGCATGACATTTTTAAAGTTCAAATCCTCTCATCCTTAGTTATCATACATTGCATTAAGGCTATTTACAAACAGTATTTGTCAAGCTACTGTGTACCAAAGTGACTTATTTGGCAGTAAATCCAATAACAAGTAAAACAGCTTGCTGAGGTTTGCTTTCAATTTCCTCTTCTAACTTCTGTGCCATTTTAAACAAATGACATACTGGTGAGGTGAAGAGGACAGAGTAAAGCGCCAGAGATCACCTGAAGGTCAGCATACAGCAGGTCTCTTCATATTAAATTTGCCAGCGCTGTGCTGGCTTTCTATCCAACAAAGCAATGTTCTGCATAACAGAAAGGCAACGAGTGAAACAGCAAAAGAGATTTAGAAACCAGGAAACTGCTTTTCAAGGTTCCAAAAAGCCTGCTCATTACAACATCAGATAATTGACTATTAGACAGAGAAAACCGCTGTCTTTCAAAGCAGACATCAAGGAGCATTGCTTGTGCTCTGAAGTGGAAGGTACAACTCACAAAATCCTCAAAAACCTGATCCTCAGTTTACATACATATAAAACACCTCTTTCTATCCACGTATTTTATGGCAGGTTGTAAGAAACAGATAGTGTCTCTCCTTATTTCCATTACAAAGCTCTGCTGAGAGACTAATAACAGTCTGTTCCAGCTGAAGTGAGTAAAACCAGTTCTTCAAAAGAACAAAAAAAGAGAAAGGAAAGAAAAGACTACCTATCTACTGAATTCTGATTCACACACCGGGTGATGCACTTCCCTTTTCCCACTGTATGCTGCTCTGGGGTAATCACTCCCTTTTCAGAAGGACTGTTTGACCAATTCTTTCACAAAGCTGCCTGCTCCCCTTGAGGGCTACGCTCAAACAACTCAAGCATTGATTCAGCCAGAAGCCCTTTCACAGTTTGAGCCAAAACTACTCCAAGGAAGGCCTAAATCATGCTAGACGAGAGTTCAGACAGTGCTTTTTATGGGGTCAAAATTTCCCTTCCCAATTGGCAATAAAGCAGCCAATCTAGGAGAATTTCCTTTTCCAGGAGAACTTCCTGGAAGTATGAAATTGCCTTATGGTTGGTTGAACACATGTTGGCAGTTACAAAACACCTGGCCACAGTACATTCAATCTTGTTTTATGTTGACTTCCCAAGCTTTCTTTTTCTTTCTTCTTCCCTCTTTCCCTCCCTCCCTCTCTCTCTCTCTCAATGTGTGGCTTTATTTATTTACTTATTTTTGCAAGAATTCATGTATCAGTTAAGTCCTAGGTTTCAGACAATCAGAAAGCATGAGTCGTTTATGGCAGTCAAGAACTTAAAAGCCTTCCAAGAAGGACATTATCAAATGCTCAGGAACTACCACAATGAGTAAGAAAAAAGAATGCTTTGACCTTTTCAGGATGGAGAAGCATTCTTGACTTTCAAGAATTCCCTCAAGTGGATGTTTCAACATCTTGGCCATTTGAGATTGCTAAGCATAAGCAAAGTTTGTATAGAAATTATGACTGGATTAGTTGAGAAATCTCTAATTAGAAATAATATGTCAACAGTCTCAAATACGTACGGAAACGTGTGGGAAGTCATCACATAAAATGGATCAGATGGAAAAGAGGCAAGTGGGAATGAGAAAAAGACGCTGAGAACAAATGGATGAAATTGCTTCATAGGAATGTCTTTTTGTAAAGGCATACTGAATCTTCATTGATCTTTGCGCCTTTTTGGCATCCTCAGACACCTTTTCCCAAGAGGATGACACACATTTTCCAATGCCAACTCACTCTTCTTCTGTGCTTCAGACTGTCTGTAAGTCACCTGCAGTTTCACTTTTGAAAAGCTGAAAGGACTGCTACTCTCTTGTCACTCTTCCACTATCCCCTTCCCACCTACCTTGTTTCTAAAGCACGCCCTGCGTCCTCTCTCCCAAATGTGGTTTTAACAAAGCAGCATAAGGAAGTAGTTCATTGTTATGTTTACTTTCCTTCATTGAGATGTGGGTTTCTGACAACAACGTTGGGCTTGTTTTGGGAGTCATCCACTAGTAAAACTTGATCAAACCTGTTGCATCCTGAAGCAATTGAACAAAATAAGAGTTATGGCTGCTGTAACTTAATCACAAGCAAAAACATGTAGGTGAAGTCTAATTATCAAGGGTACTGCCATCTGATAACATTTAGTGCAAACAGAAAATTAAAAAACTCAAAGCAGAAGCAAATGAGCGGAAGATTTTTTTTTTTTTTTGAATAACTGGCTACTGACTTCTCCCTAGAGTTGCATGTAAGTCTCATCTTCTATCCTGAACATTTTTCTTCACTGGATGTTGGGCGTTGAATTTCTGTATTCTCCTTCAACACTGGAAGTACTTGAGACCCAACAGATAACATATCTGGAAAGGACGAGCACAAGGGCTGGTTCATCAGGTATACACCAAAGTTTGTCTGAAAAAAAAAAAAAAAACACAACAAAATATTCATTGAGATACGACTCATGGTAAAGTAATCAGATCTATGGAGGATCTCACAACCCAGATATGCTTAGAAAAACAATTTTGCTTTAAGAATAAGGATGTATGTGTGATCTCAATGTAATTAAGAACATTTTAACTAATTAACTATAATAGACTGGTAAACAAGAGCTAACCCCATGCTATTTAAGAAGAATACCTTAAGTAAGTGGATAAATAACACAGTATTTCATCATGAGCTCCATAGTATCATATATGTAATTTACACTCGCTCACAGTCTTGCCATTTAATGACTCTTCTGGCTTCTTGACAAATACAGTTAATACATTTTCACGAATAAAGGCCAGGCAGCACCAGAATGCATGTATGTTCAAACAGCGAGGAAAAGTCTTGTGTCTTCTACCATGAATTGTTTGCTTTCTTAACAGAACTTTGTTCTGTCTAGCCTTGGTGAATTTCCCTTCATATGTTTTTATTAATATTTTAGTACAGAAAATATTCAGGAAGTTTGTTTTATTACGATTAACGCTTGTTATCTGTCATTAGCTGTGAAGCCACACTATGTAAATATTACAAATATTTAGATGTGTCCTTGTATTACTGGATAATAAAGAAACAAGAAGGAGGATAACCACTTCACCTACTATGTAAATGCTCACAGGCACTGAAAATCTGGTCTGAGTGTCTGCACTCCTATGTATGGCATTAATTTTAAGGACATTAGACTTTACAGTTACAGCTATGAACAGCTGGGTGTGATGTGGAAATGTCACATTAAAGACTGGTGTGCTTCTGTGGTTTTATTTTCCACCTGTGGAGAACATAGAAATGTGCAGCAAGAAACAGATTTGCAACCTTAGGATAATATTTTCCAAGCAATTAGAAAACAGCTAAAAAAAATACATAAGAAAGAAAGAAACAAACACTGAAGATTAAATTAAATTAATGAATTAATTAATTAATTAAATTAAATGTTAAATTGATAATTGAATTGTAGACTTCAGAATGTCTTTGCTCTTCAAGCCGAAGGACTTGGAAAGCCAACATTAGTTTTCTTGTCAATTTTTAACAGGTTTCAATAAAAAGTATTTGATTTTGGTAGGCTACAAATGAACAGTCATTCAAAAGTGTAATACAAATAAATAAGCAAATGGAATTCATTTGGTATGTCTGAACAAACACATTTTTTAAATAAAACTCTGTGCTCCTTCTCCATTTCCTGATGACATTTTTTGCCATTGTTCAGACCAATGATCCTGAAACGGAGGGAATTACATTTACAGCAGGTTTAGAAAAATATACTAAAGGAATTGCAATAAATTAAAAATAACCAAATGTGTTGGTTGAATTTAAGGGAGCATGTTTGATAGACTTAAAATGCAGGATGTTCACTCAAATTCCTGCACTATATAATTACATAAAAATACAGTAACAAGGTAACATGAAACAGCTTTTAGTCTTCAAAGAATTAGTGAGATTTAAGGCTGAGACCTACTCTCAAGCAACTGTGATGCCGTAAAGCAGAGATCTATCCAACCATTGCCCCAGTATGGCTCCGAATTGGGGTCTTTCTGCTTCATTTGTAATCCTAAACATTACAAAGAAAAATAGCTCCCAAGTAAATCTTTTTGGTTATTTCTGTTATTTCTTCATCTCACAGGCATTCCACCTAAATGGACCTGATAAGGCCTATCCTACTTATGATAATTTTTGGGTACCAGTGACCACAATGGTGCCAACACCAGTGGATGTAGTAGGGTAGATCCTTCTGGTGAGTGTTTGAGTATGAAATGCTGAGGAGTGACCACAGTGCAGCAGGATCCCAATCCACTAGCACAGTGACTGTGTTGGGTAAACCATAATGGCAAAATGGTAAGTCAGTAACTGCTTCATTTAAAATATTAGAGTACATAATATTAATACCCTGTTCTTGTTTTTCTCTTATTTGTTGACAAGCTGTGGTTTCTCCACTGGCATAAATAATGTCTTTTTCAGCCTTGAACTTAATATCCTGCATTTAATTCCTGCACCCTAATGTAAAAATGACAGTTGCCATAATTTGTTTAAAAAAATCAGGCAATCATAAAACAAGTATTATAAAATGAATATTAGTCCACGCTACCCTGTACTTCACACAGGAAGGCATTTTATAACTCATCTGTGTTAGTCAACTAATTTGATACGTGAGAATTTTTAACATATATTCACTGTATTGACAACTTGACTTACCTTAAAAAGACTAATATAAATCTAGGCAGATTGTTCAGTATGGGTAACTTAATTTACCTTATTTCTATTGCTCTGAATCATCCAGCCACATTTTTTTTTTTCTTAAAGCACTTTAAACCCTCCATGATTATTTCAGAAAAGGGGTGTGCGAGTATATCTTCTTTGCAGGAGTTCTTAAATACTATTTTAATGCATTGTTATTTCTCTACTCTGACTGGGCATCTAGGTCTCAGTACTTTTTGAGTTCTGAGCCTGGATGATGCCTAAGGAGTTTTCAAGGTGATATTATACTGATGGTATACATATTTCAGTATTAATGCCCGCTTGGATGAGTGTTTTCCTGTAAAATCACTTTCATTGCTGACATCTTGCTCTTCTGAATGACCAGAATTTTGCCTGTGATTACCAGAAATGAATTTAGTATCTTTTAAGTAAATTTCCTTGCTTTTCTAGTAATTACAAATACTGACTCAGCAAAAATACTCCCAAACAACCACAAAAGCTGTGCATCCTGTCATTCTATCTCTGTTTCAAGAGAAATAGAAAATGTGGCAAATTGTCCCTTCTCACACTTCAGTGTTGAAAAATGAGGCTTTCAGACACAGAGATTACAGCCTGCAGAGTCATTACAATGAACTGCATAATCTCTTTCTGCTGTTGCTACCCTTTCCAAATTTCAAGGGCATTTTATTTGGCATATAAACTCTCCAGAGCACACCCAGAACAAAGCAAAGGGCTGGATTGTGACACAGGTGGCAGTAGGGACTCTTCCTATAACTCTCAAACTTCATGTAAAGCTTCTTGATCAGTAAAACTACAATGTTCACTGCTGGGATAAATGGATAAAATGTACTCTTGCCAAGTGAGAATCACATGATAGTCATCACACTCACTGAAAGGAGGAGCTATCAAATGCTGTCATTCTTGCATGTTGTTTCAAATACTTTTACTGGATCAACAACAATACGCACTTCTTGGATATTTACTGACAGAAATATCCTGGGTACCCTATCTCCTTTTGTTAGACAGAAATGGGAGGTGCTACATCTGACAAAGGCTGAGATGAGCGGCCTTTAAGATACTGCTCCTAAACAGTTGGTTAATTCAAACTAGCACTTGGTAGGGAAAGTGCCCTGCTAGAATGTGTAACAAGCACACAAAGAATACTGCACGCTAACACTGAGCTTTGGATAGAGAAGCTCTGGATTTTGCCCCTGGATGTAGCTCTCAGCTGCTTTCTATCAACAGATAAATTCACCTGCTCACTTCATTCCTATAACATAACCTCCCTCCCATGCAAAGGTTTGGAAGATGAAATTATTAAATCTGAATTATTTTTATTATTATTATTTTTTAATGCAAGGATGTTTTATTAGCTCTGATTGCACCAAAACTTATCAGTAAAGCCTTACAAAATAAATCAGTTAAGCTCTCTATAACTACTTGAAGGGAGATTGTGGGGAGCTGGGGGTCAGCCTCTTCTCACAGGTAACTAGTGATAAGACAAGAGGGAATGGCTTCAAGTTGTGTCAGGGGAGGTTCAGGTTGGAAATGAGGAGACATTTCTTCTCAGAAAGAGCAGTCAGGCATTGGAACGGGTTGCCCAGGGAGGTGGTGGAGTCACCGTCCCTGGGGGTGTTAAAGGAAAGGTTGGATGTGGTGCTTAGGGACATGGTTTAGTGGGTGGCATTGGTGGTAGGGCGATTGTTGGACCAGGAGATCTTGGGGGTCTTTTCCAACCTTAATGATTCTGTGATTCTATGAAAATAGAACAGTGAAAGCACTTGCTTCTGATATGTTAATTTTTCACATTGGAAAGAAAGAAAAGTTTTAACTTGATGTCAAAAAAACACCAAATATTTTGTTTTGTTGAAAATGACTGGACAGCAGTGTTTTATTAAGAACTGATTTTCCTTTGCTCTCTACCTTAAATAAATGCATTTCCCACTTCAGCCACGAACAAGAAAAGAGAACCGTATTATTTCAGAGGTCTATTAATTACACCAGTCAGTGTTTGCAAGTGTTCCAGATCTTTGGATGAAAAGCAGTGCACAGTGCAAAGCCCTGCATTACTATGAAAATGATGATAATGATGCATCAGATAAGAGAAGTCATTTGCTATCCCTGCTAACGTTTCAGTAAGCAGTCCAAAGGCGTGGCGTCTAATTCCACAGGAAAGGGAGCTCTCCCAGGCACAATGAGAGACATAAAAGAGGATCAACAGCCCACAGGAAAAAAAACACAACCTTTTTAGTGTAGAAGGGCATGTGCAAACACAATGGATTTCCCTTGATATACCGCTATCCATACATACAGGCCGCTGGGGCAGTCTGCTAATGCAATTCCCGTTGCTACCTTGACAGCAAGTCCCAGCTCATAGCACTGCTGCAAATCCACCACAGGGCTTCCGCTATTGTTAGTGTTAAACTGCATCTGCAAAGCCCAGAATATGGGCAAGAATTCAACGTTCTCTCCTTTCTGTCCATGTGCCTTTTGCATCAGGTGGTGACGCATGTGGAACAGCATGTGGCTATTTTTATGCTATTTGCTTAATGTAGTTATCTAGTCTTTCGTAGTCTCCTGCAGTAACACAGAGAGCTCTGTCACAGAAGGAGAGCTCATTTTTTCCTTTTCAGTCAAAAATTACAGAAGGAATTCTTAATGAGTATTTTTTCAGAACTTGTGGCAGTAGAACTGAAGTTTGCTTTGTAGAGGTGTTTGCATTTTATTTCAAACAATGTGAAAAAAGGTTTCATAAGAAGTAGCTGGCTGGGCTTCATCACCCTTCTGTACATTTATAGGGAAACATGCAAATTGCTTGTGTGGCTAATTACAGTAGCTGGTTCTGATTTTCAGTAGTAATCCATGTATTCAAAGCCTCAGTCTTTCAGCTTGGAGCACCAGGTTCTCAGAGTCTCAGAGGAATGGAGAAAAATATGATTTCAGAAATAAATATTGAACCACCTCTTACAAGGCTTACTTTATTTAGGTCATTATTGAAGTTCATTGGCAGTGCTTTAGTTAGGGCTACCAGCTTGACAGAGTACAATATATTTTTCTGGGTTGGTATTCTTAGAAAAAAAACCAAACAAAATGTTAAATATTGACATCCGGCATGCAGGATTTGCTGGCCATTCACATGTGCGGTGTCTTTAACGTTTTGCAAATTGAGCAACAACAATGGCCTTTCAAAAATATCAGTTCCCCTTGTACTGGGAAATTAGCTTAAATCATATTTGCTTCATTTGTTGTACTTCAAATTGTGTTACTGACAGCTGGGAACAAACACAGCTTGATTCCTTCACTGAATCTGTATTCGATAAAAATAATAAAGTGTTGTCTATTAGATGACTCCTCAACAGAAAAGCACATGCTACAGACATGAGTCACCAAAGGATTAGCTCTGCAATTTAGCACAGCCACATGAAGTCAGTGTTGCTTCCCCCTCCTCGCTATGAAAGGTTTGGATGAGTGTCCTCTATCAGGTCTGCTGAGCACAAGGAAGATGCCAAAGTCCCCAGGTGCTACTCACTGATAAGCAGCTGGTGACCATCACCCCACAGATGACTTGCAGGAGGGATGGGCTGAGAGGTCTTCACAGACCAACTCAGGCAAGCTATCAGTTCAAATTATCTCTTTTGGCTGTCAAGCTTACCAGAAGACTTGGCCTTAGGCAGAGCAGGACATGCTCACAAGACTCCTTCTGCCAGCAACACTGAGAGTACTCTTTGGCTGAAGGCTGGGAAAAATAAAAAAGCTGAAGGCCCTGTTCTTTGCAGCATGAGTATCTTTGCACAGCTGAGGGAAGCGCAGCACTCCCCTGCTGTGAATAAGCAGCACTGTGCTCTGCAGCGCCTTGCCTTGCCCTGCTCCTTTTATCTGATGCCAGGCTCTCAAGAGGCGGGATGGCTCTCTCTGCCTTAATTCTGTAGGAATGAGTCACGTGGTCCTAGGAGTGTTTGTATCAAGAAAGCCTTTGCATTGCCAGGGTTAATCAAAACCAAAGAGAAGCTCATTTTTATTTTGCTGCGGGAAGTGTGCAGGAGATGCTTTGCCTCTCCTGAGAAGCTGTGTCCCAGGGAAGGTGTCCTTGCCACCTGAGAAGGTCCCCAAATACAGATTGCTGTCCCTCTGCAGAGGCTTTGAGTCATAATCCAGCAAAATACATGTGGGTTGTGGGTAGAGAGAGCCCTCCATGCCCCACGTGGAAACAGGGCAGCACCCCTACCCAGAATATGCTCAGCAGTGCCCCAGATGTCCCAGCTGTGGCTCACCATTACCTGGAGAAGGCTCTTGTCCTCAGGCTACCCGCCATGGCCAGGAGCTCCTCTCACAACCGCACATGTACTGCAGCAATCTGGATGCCAGAGCCTGCTGTGCAACCCCAAGTCATCTCAGGTCAGCAGGAAGCCGTGCCTGGGCAGCCAGCCCCTGCCTGCTCGCCTCCCTCCCTGCACCAGGCAGCTGGCTCCGAGATGGAGCCAGCCAGCGGGGCTATTCCCCCAGGATAACACTCATTGGAAATGGAGCTCTTTGTTTGCTTAATGAGTCACTGAGACAAATTGATTTTTTATTTTTTTTTTTAAACAAAGAGGGCATTATTTGTAACTTGGTTGTGCATTGTTTGGGTGAACAATTTGCAACCTGTTTGTTATTGCTCTGCCTCCGTGCTGTGCCCAGTCTCTGGTGTTTGGCTGTTATTGGCGAGGCTTCTGAGCCCAGAGTGGCCGATGAACTTTTACAAGAGAAGCTTAACAGTAAAGAGTGAATTCAGTGTAAGGATTTTCAGCTAAATAAATACTTCTGAGGAGATTTGTGAAGCTTTTGGGATGCCAATCTGTCTAGCCATCATCTGAGTACTCTCAGTTCCAAGAAGTAATGCAACCTGAGCAAGCAGAAAGATTCCAAAGCAACGCCTGTGTTTCAAACCTATTCCCCAGTCACTTTCCTAATCAATTACTCTCAACTTTGTCTATATTCATGTCTGCTCTGCATTTCCTGCTAAGTAGTTTCTCTCAGCAACAGTAAGGTTGAGTCTTAGGAGCTAACTGGATCATCACAAACACTTTGTGATTTTTCTGCACATTTCTCTTCTTGAATGACATCAACACATTGGCTCATGTTTGTCAAGACCAAAACAAACACATTGTAAAGTGGTACATGCTGAACAATAGCTAGAACAGTAAAAAATAACTCATATTAATAGTCATTTTCTGAATTAAAAATGTGTTGAACATTTTATGGAAATAAAAGATATATCTGGGTTGTAAGTGCATCCTCTATTGACTGAAAAAACAAATGGTAATGATTAGCATAAGAATGTAATTGTAAATATTCTCTCAGCAGGTATTTCTCTATGCATGCAATGCACTACATCTTTCTGTACAGCTATTTTTGAGTAACGTACTGACCTTTCTACCTCTTGCAGCAGACAGAGACTGTAGAACTTCTTTGTTTCGTTCCCCAGACTGTTGATCAATGCAGATTATTTGACACCTGCTACACGGACCCACAACCTGAAATTTCAGTTAAAGAAGGTCACTGCTATATGTCAAAACAGAACAACATGGAACAGTACAAGCTTCTGACTAGCATAATATCATAAAAAATATGTTTTCCACGTACTTTTCTTAT
Source organism: Cygnus atratus (assembly GCF_013377495.2). Lineage (NCBI taxonomy): Eukaryota > Metazoa > Chordata > Aves > Anseriformes > Anatidae > Cygnus > Cygnus atratus. Next base: position 91,625,001 of record NC_066363.1, read on the forward strand.
GTTCTTTAATGCTTTCATTGTGTACAAGATAGTCCTGTTCACCTAATGTAGGTACATTTTCCAAGGGTCCACTTGCAAAGGTATCACTGCATTTTTAGTCCTTTTTTTTTTTTTTAAAGAAAACTTTCCCAGAGACAGAATATGAGAAATACCAAGCATTTACATATTTACATTTCCTGATTGCTTCACTTTGTCTGTGGGCTGGCAGGGCTACTTGCTCAAAGGAGAACTGAAGATAAAATTAAGCCAAGGCCTCAGGATTTAACCAAAGCAGGACTCTCTTGGAGCTAAGCTAACAGGTTTTGGTTAACATTTTTTTCCTGTGCAATTTCTGTGGGATACAGTATCCCAAATTCTTTCTTACAGGCATGGCACTTGTAGATAATCAGAATGCAAAATGTGAATTTCCACAAGTCTATGTAAGTAGAAGGAATAATGAGATCCTCTAGTTTAACATCATATATAATATAAGGCATGGTTCCTAAAGATAATTCTTGTTTGAAATAGGGTGTGTTTTTAGGAAAAAAAAAAAAAGGCTATGAATTTTTTCTTACCTTTAAAGCATTAAAATGAAGAAAACAAATTCCAGTTTTGCTTGCTATGGCATCCCCACCTTTAGCAAAGCTCTACATTTTACAAAATAACTCTTCTTTAAAATGTCTCAGTATAAACTTTGTACTGTTGTAAAATTTGTCATAATTTCAAATAGGTCAACTAATTAAACCTTACACTGCAAATATTTCTATATGCTGTTCTGAAGAGCTATTTTATTTCTTTGAGGTACATCTAGAACTGTTTGTACAACTCTTCAGTGTAACCATCAAAACCGTATATTTGGCTCAGCTTTTTCAGAAGATGATTTTCCACTGCTTTAATATTTTATTAAAAGAAAAACAAGACAAAAGAAGGAAGTATTTTCGCCTACTTTTCTTTGTTCAACAGCATCTTCTATTGTTTTTCTGGCATCAAGCACCATTAACATAATTTCTACTGTTACTACATCAGTATCTGGGTAGCAGAGACTGGAAAAGAGAATGCGAGTTGCATAAGCCTTTCTTTTTTTGGCTTGCATTCCTAAGGTATTTCAATGCCAGAAACAGGAAAGCAGTTTTATCCTGAATATACTGTAGTTTTACAGGATATTCCACAACTGGATTCTGAGCTGAGTTCCTTACTGCAACTCTGCACTCCAATAAACTATACTTCAAGGTTTTGTCTTCTATATTCCTTATCTCCTACCTGCAGAATTTTTCCTCATTTTTTTAAACTCATATTACAGCTTGCTGATCAAAATATGCTTAAGAAGAGAGAAGATAGGTCATATTTTCTACCTTTACTGAAAATACGGCATTTCCTTTTCTTAGGATATGCTGACCAGAAACAAGTAGGAGTGATTTCTATCATGGCTTCTAGATCTGACATTAACACTGCTTTTATTCACATCTTTCACTATCATCCCTAAGCAAAAAATGAATAAACCCCTTTCACATCCTGGGCAATGCATTTACAAATACACATTTCATAGCTAAGGACCAGACCAATCCAATACAACACGCAATGCATATATTCATCTTTCCCTTTGGTTTCATGTGTTGCTTCTTCATGGAACTTTTGTTGAAGTTCTTCTAAAAAGAATTTCTTTGCCAACAAAGTCTGACTTGATAGCATTTTCCTTACAGTACAAAGCGCATTATGTTGTTAGATATGACATGAAGAATAATGTATGAAACAGCCCTACCTAAGGCTAGACTAAGAAACATGTCTTGAATGAAGATTAGAATGCATACACCAGAGAGCAATAGACAGTGATCATTCACTGGTATTCATGTTCAGACTTTTGGCAATCATTTTCTTAACGTGCAGCAATCTGAGACTGCATTTGGACTATCATACTTAAAAGCTGCTCATATTCTCTTGTTACAAGCTGGTTCAATATCTGCCGCAAACTCAGCCTCAAAACAGTGATTATTTTTCACCTCAGTTGGATGGAGGTGGGAAATGTTATGAATTATGAAATAAAAAAAGGGGTGAAGAAATATGTCAAAACCTCTCAATTACATTGCAGCATGTTTGTCACAGGTCACATCATGTTTTTTTTTCTTTTTACACACTTCATAAATTGCATCTGCACATACTGTGCCACCCATATTCCAGTCAAAGCCTTACAAAAATTCTCAGTCTCCAAGTTTAAAATACTTTGTGCTAGAGGACAACATCCTGTAGGAGTAGGACAAGGGAGATAAGTTCATACCTGGAATCGCAGAGCACCTATTGAAATCTCAGCCCACTCTTCTTCTTCAAAGGACTCTGGTGCACTGATGACAATGTTGGCACGGAAACGCTGGATTAATTCCTCTATTTCCAATGGGTCTTCCAATCTATACCACAGAGTTCACAACAGAAAAGAAAGAATAGGCTTTATTAGCGAGTTCTGCACTAGTTTTTTGTGCTGTAAGAAGCTAGCGGCTAATAGGATTCATCAAACAGATGAATCTCCATAATAACTTGGACCAATTTTTATTACAAAGGCTATAAAAAAGGCACACGGTATTTGACTAGAATTTGTAATGATCTAGGTGGCTTCTTCAGGGCTGTAACCTGGAACTGTAAAGTAGGCAGGAAAGCATGCAGAGTGGCAATTATAAATAATGCATATGAGAAAATTTCCTCATTAGTTATATGTAAGGATAATGGTAGCAAATAAAAAGATCTTTTGACTAAGCTGGTTTAAATTTGACTGGTTAAATGCTTCTAAAAAGAAAGCAAATACAAGCATATTCTGCATATGCTGCAGTAGCGAAAGGGACGAAAATTACAGATGCTGAAGGTGAAAAAGGCCAGTAAGGCATTTTATGAGAAATGTATTCCTTATATTATTATTTGCCTTCAGGTTGCAACAGATTGCACCAAATGACAGGTGTTTTGAAAAAAATTAATCTCTGTGTGGAGATATCTCCACCTCTTTACAAGCATTTGAACTGCCAGGGTGTAGATTTGTGTCAGTGCTGAGAACATACATGAGGGAGAGAGAACAGCAGACTGCATACAAATACCAGAAAGCTGGCTGCACCTTTGAATTGTTGTCTTCACTGTCCTTCTAAAGGAGAATCCTACCAGTAGCATAAAAAAGGACAGCCCTAAAATCTGTAACGGAAGTTCTCTGAAGTGAGGAAGAACAATTCATTTTGCATTAGCTATGATGGACGTGAACAACTTCCAAAGCTCCATCAGCTGTAGTTGGACAACTTTTGGATAAGACACCCTCCAGCAGAGACAGAAACCTGGGTTAAGTAGTGAAAAGAGGTTTCTGTTTTGGAAAAAAAAAAAAAGTTTTAATAAAGTAAGGACAAAAAGTTTAAAATTTGTGTTTTAATTAAAATATGGAAAAACATGTAAAATCAAAGCACAGGGAAAACTGTTCACATCAACCAGTCTTGGCAGAATAGGTCTGTTAGGTGAAAAAAGGGCTTGATTTTATTTAAAATAGTCTGGAAGATCTTCTTTAGCAGACAAATGTGCATAAGGATAAATCAACTTTCAGACAAACCACACAACCCTGGCTCCGACAAGCTTTTGCTGTTCACAAGGCTTCAGGAGCCTGGGGGTAGAAAGTGGGGTGGGAAGCTGAAGGGCTCCAAGTTTTCCCTAGAGATCCCACAAGCATGTCTCAATCCACGGCTGAGGCAGAGCTTATCATCATCGGAGTAGACAGGAGCCAAAGGAAAGTGTAGACTATGCTGATGCTGAAAGTGACAGGGAAGAAACTAGCAGTTACTCATGAACAAATTCAGTTCCACTGTTTTGCTTCCTGCCTTTGCTGTGGACTGTGTGGATACCTGGCTGAAAGGAGTCTGGGTGCTGTGCAGAGGGAGCTTTGAATAAATTTTGTGACATGCGAGCATTGGCTACCCAAGCTGGTATTAATGGGGGCATCAAAAACCCCAATAACCTCAGAGCTGGGCTCACAATGCCCTGAGCCAGCTGCTAAAAAACACTTCTAGTTTCTACTTTCAGCCCGTGCTGCTGCTCCTCCGAGACTGCAATGCCCACACTCCTGCTCTCCCTCTACCTGCTCAGGCTCACCTCCAAAATACCTCAGCTCTCCCATACCTATCCCCAGCCCTCAGAACTGCTTGTAACTACTTGGCAGCATTTATCGGAGTAAATTTGTATTATTTCCTCTCCCTCAAAACATCAATCAGTTGGATAGAGGCACCTTCATCCTGAAAATCTCAACAAGGATCTGTTGTGAAAATCAATGTCATTTGCCAAAGCTAGCCTGAGTACTTAGGATTTTCCACAGCAGTGGGCCCTGCAATGCAGAAAGCATTCCATATATTTAACAGGCAAACCTGAAAATGATTATTTTCACCTTCAGGGGAGTATTTGTATTGAGAACATTTGGGCATGAGGCCAGGCCACGGGGATTTTCATGGGGGTGGCATATAACGGCAACAGCAGAGATGATTGTCTCATTATACATGTAGCTCTCCATCAGTATGTTACATTCTAATTTTTAATTAAATTGCTGTTACTGTTTTAGATCACCTCTCAAGACCCAAATGTAAAGGGGAAGATTAATTTTACTAACTATAGAAGATGCAAAGAAAGAGAAACTATTAAAACTCAGCTGAAGATTGAAAGGGTCCTATAAGTCTTAGCAGGTTTCCATTAAACAAAACCAAACCCACATGCCAAGAAGATAACTAATACTTTCTAAAAATACAGCCATTTAATAAAGACCACTATGTGCAGATTCTTAAATGTTTATTGCATAGTTCAATATTTTGAAAGTTTGCACATGGTGATTCAGTAGCAGTGCAGAACAATGATGCAGTATATAATAAATTAGATATTAGATTAGATATTAGGAAGAAATTCTTTACTCTGGGGGTGGTGACGCACTGGCACAGGTTGCCCAGAGAAGCTGTGGATGCCCCATCCCTGGAAGTGTTCAAGGCCAGAACGGACGGGGCTTTGGGCAACCTGGTCTGGTGGTAGGTGTCCCTGACCATGGCAGGGGGGGTTGGAACCACATGAACCTTAAGGTCCCTTCCAACCCAAACCATTCTATGCCTCTATGATTGTATGATGCTGAATTAATTTTCTCAGCACTCTGAGAAAGCACTGCATGGCAAGCACTCTTGTGCTACAGAGTGGGAAGTGAGATGCTTCTCAGGCATAATGGCAGCTCCAGTCACATCTGGAGTTTCCTTTAAGAAAAAATAAATTACAAACCGAGTTGTACTGGGGGGAACACTGGAAGATATTAGGTGCAAAAATAGTGTATCATCTGACGTTGCATATTTCAAAGTTCCCTGTCCTCCTTCATCATCACATGCTGCTTCATCTGGTCCCTTCGCTTTTTCTTTGTACTCAAATCCCATATCTGGTAGGCTTCTTGCTGGATCTCACCATGGAAAATACCCATTGTGAGTAAGGGATGCCTGCAAGCATTGTTTGGCCAAGGAGATGTAAACCAGACAGTCAAACCTCAAAAGAAGGCATTAATTATCACTGAGAAAAGGTAGTCAAAAAAGAAAGAGATGTAAAGGTTCAAACTTTTGCCAGGCATTTTTCCCAGGATACTGCTGTCACATGCTGAAATTGCCCAACTACTTCTTCCTAAAGAAAGAAAACCCTCAGGCAATGCAAGTTGATCTGTAGCGGTGCTTAATGCAGTCAGTGGTTTTAAACCCTAAAGCTATATACCTATTTTCCTACAGCTATACATATATATGTATATATGAATAACTCTAAACAGGAGTTTCATTGCAGGGCAACATGTTTGGTGGGTGACCTAAAGGAGAGAAGATGTTTCCAAGCAGAGGCAGGATAGTTTGGTGAGACAAGAAAAGGGGAGCATGAGCTCAGAAACAAACACATAGGTTGTGGGGGGGCACAGCTATGATGGAGGCCTTGAGGAAGGATTTTCTATGGAATTTAGGCCAGTTCTCAGTTCAAGAAAGAACAACTCTCCATGGTCAGCTTACGAAAATTTAGTTAATATTGGGTTCCTCATCTTTGAACTCTGGGCCAACTCAAATGTTTCATTTGTTGCCTATAGCTCCCACTTTGGTACAAGTAATGCAGAATTAATTAATTAATTAAATACAGTCCTGCAAATAGTTACTATTTCTGTTGTGAATGTTTGCTCTAACCTGAACCCTTTCCATGGGGAAAAAATATTTCAGTAAGTAGGAAGACCTTAAATTTTCATCTAATAAATTATATCGAGGAAAACTAATTATCTGTGTTCTTCCCACAAACAGAAATTGGTTGATTCCTGACAGTCTCCTACCACCAGATCAATTGACAAGAATTTTGTTTAAGTTCTCATAAAGATGACTGGCAGGTGGGTTATGTTCAGGCATTTAACCCAAGTTTTCAGAAGTAATTCAGGAATGGGTAATTATAGCAGTTTAATACCTATATATTTGTTGATCATTGAAAAGTAAGTATATCTCATTTTCTAGAAAAAACAATTACATTGGTATCTTCTGGCAAGATGCTGGAATCTAAGATGGCTGAGAGACATTTGAGGACAGAAGGACCTTACCTTGCAGAAATGTGTTCTTTCAGTTGCAGAATGCTTGCTACATTTATCAGGAGGTATTGTGCTTCATTCACAAGAGAGAGTGAGATGCTTGTAGCACAGGTCAGACCTAAAAAAATCAGTCCGACATTATAAAATTATTGTTAAAAATCAGGAAGATTATACTAGTAATTTCACCTCATCTTTCCCTTGACCTCTTATTCTTTCTCATTATATTTTTTTTTCATTGGGCTCAGACACTAAGGAAAGACTCCAAGAATCCCCTCAGAACTGTAAATCATAATTATAAAATGCATTCAGAAAACAAGATAGAGCTGAGATTTTAACAGTTTTGTAAAATAATTTACAAAAGCAATAACTATGGATTTTCAATGTTAATTTGATTGCTTTTATAATGAAATTTAGTATAAAAATAAATTCTTTGTTTATAGATTTTTCATGACCATTTTTCAAAATGATCATTAAATTTCCAGACAAAATCATTGTAGTTATGATAAAAAAAAAAAAAAAAGAAAAAAAAAGACTGAGGTATTTGTACATTTTCACCAAATGTAAAAAAGCACATAAGCACAGTTTGGGTATAAATGAACCCTTAGAAACCTACTAGGTCAATATTGTGTGACTCTTTCACTCTTTATCAGGGTAATTTTAAACTCATTGTGACTCCATGTTTACTAATTGAGGAACCACAATTTTTTTAAGAATAACAAACCTTTTGTATTTTTATGTTGCACGCTGTTTTTCCTGTCTGGACTTTGTCTTATCAAGCGGCATGGACGACCAAGAAACATAGAGAACCAGCCAGCAGTTTCTTCTCCACAGTCATACGTTTTTACCCTATCATGAGGAAGAAAGGACTTAACAAAATTTGATTGCCAAAACATTGATTTGCAAAACTGAAGACAAATTACAAAGATGTTTCTTCTGCTTCTTTCCATATAAAAAATACTGAATCTGTATTGTCTGATGAGTGATAAAACAGACGTGAAGTTCTGCATAATTTTATTTCCCAATTTCCTCAACTTTACTCTGTTAGTCTTGAAGTTAATATTCATGAGATCTAATTTAGTATTATACAATTATTGTGGAATAAAGGATTATGTAGCTTTAGTGCTCAGACACTGACTCTGAAGTACAGTAACTGGTAGTTTGTATTGCAACATTACAATGCAGTATTATGAAAAAGTTACTTTCCAGTCTGTGCTTTTTACTAAGACAAAGAGGATTAATCTCAGTTGAATTTAATATTGTCCCACTGTGCCACACCATATGTAATTTTTAATGATCCCATCAGGTACAACGATGTTCATTCCCTAATCTAATTCATGTTAATACAGACGCTCCACATTAAAACAAGTCTCCACTAGTAAAGCCCAAGCAGCAGTTTTTTTCTACCTAAAGATGGTTCCCATTACTAGTAACTTGTCTACTGAGTTATGCAAGGCTGGCAATAGATTTGCCATCTTTATCTGGATCTAAGCTCTACTAGAAGGATTTTCATCGTTCTCTCATTTCAGGAAGGACATAGATCAGACCTATTTGCCATTAGCATCCTCAGCACAGATGAAACTTAACTTCAATATACTAAAACCTGGGCTTCTAGTTTTAGTTAGTTGTCTGGTTCCCCTCAAAGAAAATGGAAAAAGATAAGTATTTTTCATCTATATTAGATCTCAGGATGGGATGACTCTCACTCCAGGAATGTCTAACTGTCTTCATTGACTACAAAAGGAGATTTGCCTGATATCTAACTTTTAAATGGCATAAACAGGTAAGAGGAATGCAAATTCTCACAATGATCTAGGCAGGATTCTTGTAGAAAGGAAAGCGAAGTCAGTCCTGTGCTCACCTCTGCTCATCTCTGCTGTTCCTACAAAGAAACTGCTTTGTACGGTGACCCTCTGCTCTGTGATACAAGAAAACAGTTCCTTGTGGTAAAAGATGCTAAACCCTAGGATAGAGAGAGGAAGTGGCTTGGCTTTATGAAATGTTCAGTTGAATTTCACAGGTAGAAAGCCAGAAGAAGAGAAATAAAGAGATTTTATAATTCTACATGGATAAGATATATCTTCAGCTGCTGTTCTCACTTTTGAATTTGGTGAAGCTTGGCATCCCTCTCCCCACTTTGAGACCAAGCCGCTTCTAGTCAGTGATGTCCTAGAGCTGAAATGAAACACTGGTACCATGAGATGCAGGCACTGTGGCAAGAAACACTGGCCAAAACATTAATCTCCACATGAGATTTCATAATCTGAGGTGAGCACTTTTGTCCTTGGTGGTCACTGTGTTAGGGAGAAGGCAGATGATAAGAGGGCATGAATCCTTCATGGTGACAGTACAGGTAAAACAAATTCCCCATATAATTTTTCCCAACCTAACAGAGGTGACAGGGGTACTTCAATTTTCTGCTGAGCGAACTGCCTCTAGCTGCCTTCCAGGGCTTAATACAGTATGAGTCAGGATGAAAATTTGGACATCTTTTTTATTTGTTTACTCCTTTGAGTCACAGTGGCTGAGTTAGAGATGCACAGCATTCTAAATATTTCATCAAATGCCACTGTGTGTTTCTGTATTTCAGGACTCCTAGGTTTTCAAATTGCCTTCCCTTATTGTCAGACCATTTTCTGAGTAAGGACCATTGTCTCTTCAAGGTCTTTTTCAAAGTCCTTCTCCTGTAGCTCAATTCTATTCATTTTCTGTTTGTGTTTATTTCTGTCAAGTATTCCTTTACATCTGTCAATATTACATTTCATTTGGCACATCCCAGACAAGTTATAAAGGAGGTCATAGTCCTCTCAGATTTTACTTGCTGTCCACCTTGAGTTCCCCACTCATCTCACTGTTAATGCCATTTAGCTTTGGTGCCTAACAGCTGGTCCCTCTAGCTAGGTAATTTACAGAACAAGATTAAAGGACAGCTGAAGTCTGAATATTGATCTCAAGGGATGTAATACATACCTTCACCCACAACAGGATCAGTTCACCTTGTTTTTAACTATTCCTTTGTCTTCTTCTACCACTGATGTCATTCCCTTGACCCCTTTGATATTGTGGACTGTCAAAGAGCAGGCTGTGTCCCTGCCTCTTTCAGTGGAGCACTAACCCTGAGCATTTAGGGCTTTCTACAACATCAATAATATTAATGCTAGCTTCTACTTTCATCTGCCCAGTGTCAGAAGTTATACTAAAAAGCCTTGTCCCACCAACGTGAGCAGCACCTGCTGATGGACGGCCCCTGCTGAGATGAATACTACCACTGATGAATTACCTCACAAGGGAAACGGGGCCTCGCTAAACTTTTGTGGCTGCTGTCAAGTTAAACTCCCCCTCGTGCCTGCCTGCAGATTTTATGTCATGTACTACCTCAGCATAAATTCAGAGTAACCACTTACACCAACAGAACTGGTGAAATTAGAGGCAGAATTAATACGCGGAGAATACCTCGAGTAGCACTTTCTTTTGAATAAAAGCCTATAAGGTTTTGGGACCACTGCTCACCTCAGACACTTTGCAGAAGAGACTCTGGACCACAAATCACCTCCTGTCTGTGCTACTGCAAAGCACTGTTTTGTTCCTATTTCTCATTTCTTGGCCCCAAATTTGGCAACAAATTATATACACGCGGAGAGAAAGAGAACCTAGGCTATTTCAGAGCAGGGCCTGTAATAGATGGGCCAACCATGGGGAGGCTAAGGATGAGTCAACACTAAGGGAAGTGGGACAGATGGTTGAAACAAATGACTCTTGGGTGAATTCCACTACCTGAGGAAAATACACTTCTGAGGAAAAGATCCTCTTTATCATCTGAATAGGTAGTAGAAAAGAAGGAGAAGATCATTTCCTCCATGGCTCCATGGGGAAAATGGCCAGGATTTCTGCTGGTTTGTTCATATTACCCTCAGAGAAGCAAATGTAAAGCATTACAAAGAATTGGTTAAAAGAATAAATAAATCTGTCTCTTTTAGTTGGACTTACCAAGGGACCTGGTGAAAAGAAATGTAGTAGATAATGCAAATGTACTTTAGGAAGGCACTTGATACACTGCCACTCAGAAAAATTAATGAGACTGGGAAGTACTTAGAAAATACGATGGATAAACACTTAAGTTCACTGATAGGAAATTAAATTATTCATAATGTTATATTTCACTGAAGTGCTATGTCTTTTGATCTAGAGTTAATGCTATTTCACATAGTCACCTGCAATCTTCCCAAGCTTGTTAAAGGGACACTGATCAACATGGGTGGTCAAAACAAACTAAAAAGGGTTGTAAATATAGAAAGCCGTTTATAACTTCAGTGGGTTCTAGCATGTTTGAATCAGTGCAGCGTGAAACAGGCAAAGCTGACAGCATCATTACTATCAAATGAATGAACTGAATTTCTAGAGTCTTGATGAAGCCTCTGGTTGGCATTTGGAAGTAACTGGGAATACCCTTCCATTTTCGCATCCTTGGAGCAAATAAAACAAAGATCTCTCTTATTCTAGTTAGTGTCAAGTCATCACAGTCTCTTATAATGTCCCCTCCCACCCCTCTTTTTTATTTTTATCATTATTTGTTGTTTTTTACCAGACACGCTGCACATGCCAAATTACCTACCTAAATCTTTCTTCTCCTGGCCCCCTGAATCATTGAACATTTATTGCTTTCCACCTTCCCTCTCTTCTTTTTAAAGTATTTTGCCCCTGAGCGTCTATCTGATCATGTCCTGAGTGACACTGCGGCGATTTTGAGCTCGGGTTCCCCTCCGCTCTCACTCACCTGTGCGAACAGACTTTACTCTCGCAGATCACGGCTTCTTTTCCAGTATTTTCTTCTAGTGATACAGATATTGTGCCCATGCCTACATGGTCAGACAGGAAACAAAATTAAAAATCAACATTTATGCAGAATCATAGAATTTTGATTAAAATGCCTATATCTTGCACTTGTTCATAATCACAGCAGCCACCCAAACATTGTGTGACAAAAATTCCCTTCCTTTTTGCTAGAATTATATTCTCTGCCTGCAGGTGGCTCCAAAGGACAATGCAAAGAGGAAAGGCTGCAGATGACCTCGGTAACCAAGCCACACTGAGGAATATACAATTTCAGCTTTGAGTAAATTAATTCTCCGTGTATCTCAGGCAATGGAACTGGCACAGAACTACTGCCTCAATCATGATTTCTGCTAAAAGGATGAGTTTATTGCTGTTATGCTCCTTCTAGCAAACTGGGAGATGAGATAATTACTGTTGTGTTTTTCTTTTGGAGTGGTGGGATGGACTGAACAGAAAGACGGGGGCATGGAAAAGACAAAATTAACACAGACTGTTCAAGAAAAGAAACATAATGTGTCATAAAATTATAATAATTTAAGTAAAGATAAAATGTATAGAAACCACAAATGAAGGAACTGTTTTGTTTTCATGTATCTATCTCTAAGTTTAAACCAGATGACGAATCCCTGACAATGATCTATGTTATTAGTTTCTTCCATGATTTTCATATCTTGAAGAGAATGAGCCAAAGGGATGGAAAGGCTGTTGTGGTTTATTAGAAGGAAAAAGAAAAGCTGGACAGTATTGCTTTCTGTTAATTGAAAGCAATAATCTTAAATTATGAACAAAGCGTGGCTGTATGGCTGCAATAAATCCAACTCTTTCATTATACTGCAACATAAACCAACAAACACTCTGATCTCCTTTACTCAGTTTTATATCAGCATATCTTGATTTCACTCATTACTTCCTGCTTCTTGCTTGTCCTACAAACAAGAACTAAGCTCTACTAGCTCTGTGGTATGGTGAAATCAAATAATTTTTTTCTTGTTGGAAAAGGAATGAAATGTAATTCCCATTTGCGATAGCCCACTACCAGCTCTGGTCCATGCAAGTTTTCACTATGGAAAGGCTTCCATTCTTTATTTAGCCAGTGATGTTAGTATACTTCAGAAGCAAAAACAGAGGAAGAAAAGCTGGGTTTATTTAGCAAAAATAAAACATATAAGTAATAAATGCATTGAAGTCGCTTGCAACAACCTGAAAAAGAAGACAATTTTGTCATCTTACAGACCAGAACAAATGCTCTTGTACTTTGAAACATTTAAACATTAGCATCATTCCTTCTGGAAGAGAAAATTTTGAAAGTTTTTGTACTATGTGTGCCCTTAGCTGTCACTATTTTTAAAAAATAATTTCTAAACACGGCATAATCACAAAATTTCTTAAAATAGAGTCTTGGGGCTTTAAAAAGCCCTGCTTTTATACACCAGCAAGTGTATCACATTTTTATTGAACAATATGCATTTTACAGTGATGTTTAGGTCAGTTAAACATTGTTAATTACAATTCTATTCTATCTTAAGGCAAAAAAATAAAGCAGAATGTTGCCAGTTACTAAAATGTAAGAGCTGGCATTCTCCATGGTCATTTGCTTGATAATAAAATTCACAGATGTGCTCACAGTATTAATATATATATAAAATTATTCTTGTCTTTATAGCTCCTATTTTCAGTCAATGAGAAAAATTAGAGGTCTGTCATTTCAATAGACTGAAATATAAACTATTCATGTACATTCTTTCATCAGTGTATGCACATAATTCCCATTATTTTTATTGGCAGTAACACATGACCATTTGAAGGCAGAATAAACTCCATAAAGCGTAATTAGTTGCTCAGTTTTGCAAGCATCTTTCTATTCCAATATTTTAAAGGGCCTTCACAACACTTAAAATTTCTCACTCTGCAGTGGCAAACTAAGTCACAACTTGCCAGAATAATGCTGAGTGTTAGCTAAAATGTAAAGAGAGAAATTAGTCTTGAACAGAAATGTATTCTCATGCAAATTCCATTTGGCTTACTTTTGTGTGGGCCAGGAACTAGCACAGTGCTATCTATGTCCCCACATATTTGATGGAGCAGGACTACAAGATTTTCCTTGATTCTCATTCAAGCAATACATCTTTTAGAAATAAAGACTCTTTCTCTAAGCTGCTGGGAGTTTAACTATTAACTACTTCAGTGGAGGCAAGCTGTCGAGATAAAAGAAGTTATTTTTCTGCATGGGAGCTTTATTTAAAGTGATACCAGTTTTCTTGAAGTGGGTCCTGTGATAGCCAGGATTTGGTGTATTCTTCACGTCAAAAAGAATAGGAAATGCCTGCTAACAACTACATAGCCTATGAAAATAATTGTCAAAATCCAGAAATGCAGTTTCTCAAAATTAAAAACTCCTTCCCTCTACCAAAGTAAGGCACAGCCAATGGCAAAACAAACACAGGCCCTTCCTCTTCCTCTGCTGTCACTTATCCCCTTCGTCAGGAGCCAGGTGAATGCCTGGAGCTTCCCAGCTGCCATGCAGGCCAATTAATTTTGCAGGCATGCCAGACCTTACCTAAGCCTTTGAGAAGTTTTGGCCTTGTCTAGAGCCCCAGTGTGACTGTCCTTGCTACCCAACAGCAGGACCATGTCGCTAGGTTTGTCAGACAGTGAGTCCATCCATCCAAGGCTGGTTGTTAGACAGGCTGCAGAGATACCCTACACACAGGGGCTAAAGAAAGCACCTGACGTAGTGTCTCAGCACGGGCAGGATTCAGCAAAAAGGTATTAAAGCAGTTACTGTCGCACTAAATCATACCCACAAATTAATTTTGTTGGACAGAGAGGACAGGGAATATTAAACCATATTGAAATAAAATAGCTATAAACAAGTTTTTCCACTAACGAAAATTTCTAGAGGGAGAGGAACACACATGCCTGGAGGGGGAGAGAGGACAGATTCACTGTGTTTTAGAAGCAGAACAGAGGAATTCTTTGCCATAATCTAATAGTATTAACAGCAAGATGTTCTTCAGAAGAGTACATATTTCAGCTAGGGCGAGTTGGCTTTGGGCACTTACCAGAGGAACCTAATCCAGGAGCACAGTTGCCTTAGGCTCTCTCTGTTGGAGAGACATCTCCAGATAGCAAAGCACGCTTTAGATGTAGATCATTGCCACAGTCTGCTCTCGCAATGACAAAAGCACAGATGATAGCAGAGAAACTGGTAGAGAAAGCAGAGCAGTTTAAGTCTCCAAGCAGAAAGAAGGCAGGTAACTTGGCTGTAGCTGTCACCTGGTCAGCTGGAAGCAGATGCATTTTCACATTCAGCAGAGCAAGAGGTGCAGTGAAGGTGCAGCTCAAAGTATCTGCCTCCTCTTTTTTTTTTTTTTTTTCACCACCTCCCTCACCCACTCCTCACCACAAGTGTCCCCATCACCATGCCCTCACCCTGGTCCCCCACCTCAGGCTGGAAAAAGTCAAAATGTGGTTCTGTTTGGTCAGAGAAACAGGACTGAAAGAAAGGGGATGGCAGAGAAATGAGAATTAGAGATCTGAGTGTTTTCCACCTACCAACACCTTCATAACCTTTTGCCTCATTAATGCAATGAAGTATGTAATGAAGATAAGGACAATAACATCTACCCACGGTTACAACCACAGTGGAGTCACATAAGTGGAAAAAAAATAAGAGAAACCCTGCACAGGTACTGTGCAGGCCGGGGGAGGAGAGGAGGAACTGAAGGAATCAAAGCTCCTCTTGGAAAGATGCATACTGCTACAGCTGGGGAAATGCAGCTCGGGGTGGTAGCAATCCCCTGGGAGAAAGAAACTTGCAAAGCAATAAATCTGGAAGAGACCTGGAGGTGCCTGTAGTCAGCAGGCTAAGTGCTACAAATCTGAGGTACTGTTAGCCAGGGAAGGCTCTCTGAGCTGCAGAACAGCCATCCTGGCTCATCAGGGGGCTCCTGCTCCTCACCCTGACCATCGCTGCTCCAGCTACGCACACAGCATTCGGCCTCTCGTGCTCCACCAGCAACACACTACCGACAGGCTGGGGAGACTTGTGAACAGCCAGCAGTGATTAACATGAGACTTTCAAGTAAGGAGTCAACTAATTAAATTAAATGTCACAGCATCACAGACTGGCTGAGGTTGGCAGGGACCTTTGGAGGTCATCTGGTCCACCCCCCTGCTCAAGCAGGGACACCCAGAGCAGGGTGCCCAGGAGCATCTGCGATGAGTGCCTAGCATGAAATGATTTGAGTGGGCGATATAGCAATGACCCATGTGTCTGAAGGGATAAAAGAAAATAATAAAAATTTAATACATACAAGCAAGTCATGAGTTTAGACTGCAGGTGAGTGGAAAGAGAACAGAATAAATATTGCAACAACTTTCTACAGATGTATCTGCTCAGTATTACCCTGCCTTTTCATGTGTGCCCATCACTGTGCTACCTTATGAGCAGTAACCTCTGGAATAGTCTCTCCAAGCAAATGAAAGCTATTCTCTCACTGCTAAGCTTAAAAATAAATAAATAAATACTACAGGTTGCAAGTACACTACAAGAGTAAAAAATAGCAGAACTACCCTAAAAAGAGGGCCCAGACCACCTTATGTGCTAGGCTTACAGTTATCTGGAGTCATTATACACAGAATAAAACATACCGATAGATCATAGAATCATAGAATCAAGAATCATTAAGGTTGGAAGAGACCTTCAAGATCATCTGGTCCAACCATCACCCTACTACCAATGTCACCAACTAAACCATGTCTCTAAGCACCAGGTCCAACCTGTGTTTGTCTAGAGATAATGCATTTGTCTACAGAATGTGATGCTAGTAAGAAAAAAAGACCGAACCCAAAAAACATAATCAAGAGTGGAATGAAAAAATCTAAAGGTCCAGCAGAGCTGAACTTCTGAAAACATGAAGGATAAATAGAGAAGGTTTGGACAAGACTGCACATTGTGTCTACAAGCAGGAGGCACCAGCAGAAAGGAAGTGAGATAGAAAGGAAGTGAATTTCTAGAAATTATTTCTGAAACACTTGGTAATTTACAAGTTGTCAGAGAAGGCTGCATATGCAACCTTACTACAAAAATGTGCAACATGCTCCACATCAAATTGAAATGAATTGACAATACCTTTTCAAATAATAATATAGAGGGAAGAGCAGAAAATAGCAGACTTTGGGACAGTGACCCAGACTGGAATTCCGAGGAATATAGAAGATTGTGCTTGGGATTTGAAACATGCAAAAAGTATTCAAAAGACTAGTGGAAGTACCCAAATGTACATTTGGCCAACCTGACAGACAAAATAAATCAACTGGTCAGACTTGATATGATGGTGAGTATTCAGACAGTTGAAGGGGACAACAACTCTACTGTATAAACAGAAAAGCAGCTGCAGTTACAGAAGCACCCATATAGAGTTCTAATTAGGGGTGAAAAATCTGAATATAACTTCCCTTGTTTTGCTCTAGCTGTGGAAAATGTGAGCACATGTATTATTGACGGTTAAGACATAACAGGGTGAGTAAATGTTAGACCGCAGGGAAGTGATAAATGCCATTCAGCCACATGCAAACTTGGCATTAGTAATGACTTTTGTGGAATACAAACCTATTCCACCGTTTAGTGCTAACAGCACTGTTAGGAAAATAAATAATTCCTACCCCCAAGTAGCAAAGGGCTTTCCATAATGCTTTCCATACGGTTTTCTCTTTTTTTTTTCTCCCCTCGGCAGAGACTAAAAAGTGTTTTGATGAATCCAAAGCCCAAATATCATGCTTTTTTTCTGCCTGCTAGTGCAAGTATTTAACTGAGCTAAATAAATAAAGTTTGGTCCTTATCTTAATTCATATTAATTCCCACTGAAGACTCTACCCCTCTAGTCACACAGCTGCTGGAAGGAGGAGAAGAGCTATAAAATGGGAAGGTCTTTGGCCAGGGTGTTTGATGTTAGACTTCTATTCCTTCACCTTCACAGAAGTAACAGTCCCTTCAGGCTGATGGACTCCCTTTTATGATGTGGAGGGACAGATTGGTCAGTAAATTTCCACATTTATCAATTCACGGTTCCTTCCTGGAGTATCCACCTTATGACTGCACATATGGAGTCACTATCTACTTTCTGCCTGTCCCAACAATACGCTAGGAAACTACCCAGGGCTATTACAGCCTCAGCTTTTTTTTGGCCTACATTTGGTAGCAGAATTTGTCCCTTAAGTCAGTATGCACATACAGCATTCAGTTCTTTGGTCCCTGCATATAGGTGGTCTCTGGGTGTGAGTTTGACACCAGTAACAAAGGGGAAAAAATAATATTGTTTACTTACCTTCTGCCTGAATGACCATAATCTTTTGCTTCAGATCAATTGAGGGATTTACAAGACACAACCTTGGCTCCTGCTTCTGAGTCAAGCAAACTCCATTCTGATTTACAACCATCCAGTTACGGTCATACAGCAAGCCCTGGTTTCCTACTGGCCATTCTGTAACCTGGAAAAGCAGCAGGAGGGGATGCAAAGGTTTAGAAAATGTTGGCTGCATAATACATTCATGCTGAGAAGAGAAGAGAGGGAAAAGAAACCATTAATGAAATTCCTTGAGATCAGGAAAGCTTGTGGAAGCCATTGTCAGCCGTTATAACAGAAACCTTAATTGCAAGTCAAAGATAAAGATCTCACTGGAAGCAACTGACAGGATAGAATGGAGTTACTATAATTTGTTGCATATTATCATACACTTTGATTTAAAAGAGCCATGAGAATACAGCAAACAATCACTGAAACACTCTGAAAGCTGTTTTCAGTTTTATACTCAGCCATTTTTAGGACCACTCCCCTCAACAATTTTCTTTTAATTCACAAAACATGAGGATTGCATGTGAGTTTTATGAATTAGGGCAAAACCAAAGAAAAAGAAAGCAAGGAAAATGTGAAATTCAGAATTCTGAATAAACTTCCACATTTTTCATAAAGCTAAACCCTCTTTATCAATGAATCTATCTGAGAAAACATCCACTGCTGAGGTTTCTGGTTTAGCAAGTACATAACAGTTTTTCCAAATCCCCTTGCAACAAAACACGTGTTCGTCTTTGCTAGCTGTCCTTCCATTGCTTTTGTAATGCTCTTTACTTCCAATAGCCTATACAGGCATATTGTCCTTGCCTTCATGGACATTTTTCTGGTGAAAAGAACAGATGTTACTGATGCTACACAGATGGTAATTTTGAAATCAAAAAAGGGAACAATTTTAGTAATGCCTTTGGGTGATATTAATAACTGCTTTCTCCTTCAGAACATTAAAATATTAATACCATTATTTTAACATAAAGCTGGGCATTTAAACATACTGTTCCAACTCTTGTATGCTTTCTAGTCATAGCTGAACATGGAGAAAAGTTCACCACAGGTGAACTTTGTTGAATTCTTCTAGAGAAGCTTAGCACAGCTCACATGAATTAACTGGCCAAAAGCTTTAGCAAAAGGTGTTGAGAGAAAGGTATGTCAGGCACAGCCTGATACTCTGAAGAAAGCATGCCTTCAAGCACTGATTGGATTAATTAAGAATCACAATTTTGTTTAGCTCTGTCCAAAACCCCACAGAACCCACAAAATCCCATTCTTACAAATTTTTCCAGGCTTTGGAAGAGGCCTCAGCAACAGATTGACACCTAGGGCCCAACTAGAGGAAGCTGAGGGCAGGCACTCAGAATGTCCTGAAAGTGGAAACTGAAAGCATTACAGCTGAACTAGTCCCTCTAAATATTTTGGCCACTATCAACTATGTGAGCTATCAACTATATGACATACAGAAAATAATAGAAAAAAATAGAGTAGATATGTATTTTATCTACCTACTTGATTTATAATACCTTTTGGCAATTTTTGAAGTGATCATGGAAAAAAAATGCCAGTCAAAATTGGAATCCTTATGTCTGATACTGTCATCTGAAAACGTGTTGTCCAAGCACCTCAAACCATTGGTACCTAAAGGATGTGAACCTCTGCCCTGTCTTTTAGGAGAATACTTATAGGTCAAAGACTGCAATATCAGCTGAAGTGCAGACTTTTGTCCTTGCTAGAAATTATCCTTCAGAGATGCCAGTGTTGTTTGGTTATCCTGTATAATTAGATTTCAAAATGCATTTTGAACAGCTGGTGATCATCTAAGAGCTGCAAGAATTTCCTGCTAACGAATCTCCTTTCCAAAACAGAAGATCACTAATCAGTAATATGTCCTCCCATGGATCCAACAGATCATTACAGGATTTGCAAGACACAACGAACAGAATAAACAAAAAGAGCAGAAAAATACAGAAAGAGCCCAAACACAGTGATTCCTAGCTCCCAATTACAACATTCAATTGTTTTGCTTCCACTTTAGGACAGCAATTTTATTCAGGAGACAATTTAGGTGTATGCTTACCCTTCACTGAAGACATGGGTTTTTATGAACAAAATAAAACTTTCTGTTTAATCAGATATTTGGATAATTCTTATAAGCTCATAGGCACTATGGGGAAAGCTTAGCTAACGAGGTAGCAGATATTTGGAAATAATCAGCACCTTCCATTTAAAATACCTCTGGTAGGTCCAAAATACTGGCTAGTAACTCCAAGCTCCACTCTGAGATTCAGCACACAACTATAGGTGTTGAGTCCATTTTTCCCCTTCCTCTGGGTGTCTGCTGTTGTAAAAAGAATAATACCTAAATGTGCCCAGCAGTAAGTTCCTTTCCTCTCATGGATATCCCTAGTACACAGTCTAGTGCCCTACTTTCTCCCCACATTTCAACTTACTGTACTGCACGTTTGCTCCAATAAATAAAATTGCTACAACCAAATAACTGTGTACCCTGCCTTGGACAGAGAGTCACAGTTGATCATGAAATAATCAGAGCTGTTTTGCTGCTAATACAGATACTGGAGATAAGTGCAGAAGAAAATAAAAATTTCTATTCTCATTAGCATTTAAGCTCGCGACCTGTGAGGACCCTCTCCCACCAGTGTTTGAAAGAGACTGAAGAGATTGTTCAAGGATTGCAAGCAATTTAGAGCAGTTCAGAGTCTGCCTGCTCTGCTTTCATCTGAGACATGAGAAGAGTGAGTCGATTCAGCTCCCTTGGATTACGTCTGAGATGTCTGCCCCGGGCCAGCAGATATGACACAGGCTGCAAAGAAGATTCACATCCTGGTGGACCAGCAGCAGGAGGAAAGGCAGGGCACTCAAACAGCACTAAACATCTACATTCAGGCAATAGTGAAGCAAAGCAGCCAGTGAAGCTTACTGCAAAGTAAAATAAAGCAGGGTAGCTTCCATCACAGTGAGCAATACTGTATTGCACTGATTCCTTAAAGCTGCCTGACCATCTCCTGCTACAGAGACAAGTTAGAAGGGGGAGGACAGACAGAAAGCAGGGACACCATGATTTTACTGACAGATGCTTGCATACACCTTCTTTCCCAGCAGGACAGGTGGGCTAATCATCCAACATAAGGTCTTCTCTACCTGTCATCAGCAAGGACCACTGCATAGAGCACAACCAGTACATGCTGTTCTACCTTCTTTAGCAATTTTTCTTCTTGTAATGTAAAAACATCCATTGCAAAACCATGGTTTTGTTTTTTTGAGGGGGATTTTTCTTTGAAATACTTTGGGCTGCATTTTTCCATAGTTGCCTGTAATGTCATCATGAAGGCTAACACAATTTTTGAACACATTAAAGCAATCACTGAACAGCTTTTAAATTATGCAAGTTTAAAAATGTTAGTGGTCTTACACATAATTTAACTACTGATCACTAAGAATTTGCATTGTATTTTGAATTAAAAGCTAATTTGTCTTCTGTGTTGAGCTGCAATTTTTATCCTCTGAAATCTACTGCAAGAGTAATAAAGTTATTAATGTTTAAAGTCCTAACCTCTTTCACTGGGCACAGTGCACTAAGTAATTATGCAAAATTCATTGACATAAGAGATGTTCATGTTTAAAAATGCATGTTTAAAACATGTTTTTATGCTGGAAAAGAAGAAAAATGTGGTCAGGGACACAGGCGACTCCTCTTTTCTGCTTCTCCCTGTTTAATAAAATAATTGTAGGGAAATTAAAGCACATTTAAGATATTCAGCTAGAATATTCTACCCTCTGCTTCCTAAGCCATATGTAGAAAATCCATGTAACATCACTGAACAGTCAGTCCTGTGGCCATGACCACTTGATGAAACATACATGCTGTAGGAGCTAACCAACCTGCAGTAAGCTGAAGACCTTAATGCTTCATCCTCCCAGCTGCCAAAGCACACTCGTCACTCTCATTTTCTCAGGAAGTCAAGTACCTCCTGCACTAAAACACTTAGAATAGACTAGAGAAATCAGAGTTTAGGTAAAGAGATTATGTGACTCTAAAGTGAAGATCAAACAGCTGTGAGCTTGTACTCGTGTCCTCATCAAGTCTGTCCTCCTGCCACTAATCAAGTCATCTGCCCTGCAGCCACCAAGTCAACGGGTAGACTTCGCTGGCAGATGGACGAGGTCCTGCACACACGGTTAGGTGAAATCTTCCACTCCACATTTTATTTTAGGCAAATGCAAGTGATCATGTATTTCCCAATAAAGCTCATTTGCTACACACGCGGAAGGTCTGACTTACCGTATGAGCCGGAGGCCTGCACTTGAACTTACAAATCTATGAGATTCTGATCTCAAGAATCCAAGTACAAGATGAATGGATTTATTGCAGCCTAATACGTAAACCACTTTCAAATTTTCACATCAACTAGCTTACAGCTACCTTCTAACTGATAAAAATGGAGATAAAAGTTTAATAGGGAAAATATTTTTCTTAGCTTTCCAACAGCTACAAAGCATTTAAATGTATTTTATATTAAAACCATGAAACTGAATTTTAATTCTTGGTTTCTAACTGAAGACCATGGGAACCACAAGTGACATGATAATTACTTCAGAAGTTTATGAGTTTACCAAAGTAAGGGGGTAATAGAATATTAAGTGTGAAGTCTATATGACAAGGACGCCAAAAAGTAATATTCTTCTGTTGGAATCAGTCTTTTCATGATAAAGCCTAGAGATCCTGCGATAATCAACTACATAGTGCTGTGGATGCTGACGTAATCTGCAGTTAGTGGATTTGTGTTCTGGTAGTAGTAGCTTTCTGTTCTACTCTTGGGTGCTGAGAAGAGACCAACACACTTCTTGACTGAGAATGAGACTAACTGCCTTTGAGTTTTAGTGCTCATTACAAATGGTGGGCTGTGAGTTGCCATATTTATCTCTTTTATGGGCAAACAATGAGAATGACAGATCTTTCACACGCTGGTTCTAGACATATGACAGGTCTAGAAGTGCCACTCAAACATCTGGGAACAGAAATTGAAGAATGCCTGATGGACAGGAAGAAGATCACATAACCAAACACATTTGCATCGAGGATTAACTTCAATATTGAAAATCGTATAATGTTCCAATATACTTTTGACTGCACTTCCTGGCCTGCTCTCTTTGTGCATTGAAAGCCCATTTTTCATCATATCTGTTAGGTCAACTTTCATTGTTCTTTCATATGCAGTCATGTATCTTCTATGGACTAAGTGAAAACGCACAAAACATGTTCTTTACTGAATGTTATTTATAGTGAAGTTCCAGTCCCTTCCAATATCATACACTAAAACTAATATATATTTCATTGTCTATTACTCTTTGGTTGTACAGGCTCTGACAGTGCTTAGCTATTGGGTTCTGACATGGTTGATGCTTTGTTATCAGAAAGTGTCAAACCAGAATACAGTAGACTCCGAAAATGTTTCTAGGCATGCAAAACTAAATTTCACAATATAGTTGCAATTTTAATGTCCGTATTTTAGTTATTGAAATCATCCACTGTTAACTGTTGCCTTTTCAATCCAATTTACCTTTGATTTACAGAATCATATAATCATAGAATTATGGCTGGAAAAGACCTGTAAGATCATCTAGTCCAACCTTTAACCTAGTATTAAAGTCCAAGACTAAACCATGCTACTAAGTTCTATACCTACATGTTTCTTGAAGACCTCCAGGGATGGTGACTCAACCACTTCCCTGGGCGGCCTGTTCCAATGCTGCAAAGCCCTTTCAGTAAAGAAATTTCTCGTAATATCCAACCTTAACCTCCCGTTTATCCAACCCATTCCTTTTGTTTTATCCAACCTATTCCTCCTGTAGTAAATGGAAAGAGACAGAAATATCCAGCAACAATTCATTTTCCTACTGCAGATGCCTATTTTATGATAAGATGAATTAGCAGGTATCCATCTCTCACTTCTTAAAGAATAATATCTACCTTCAGAGGGATAAGGTCAGGTAAGATGAACTCTGCTTTCACCATGGGTCCATTACCTGGGACAAGAAGTATGCATGAAGAATGGGGATTTCCCCCTCCATATAAAACTCCAGTTCTGTCTGCCAGTGAGTGCCAGGTTTATATGCATTTATCAACTAGGGTAGTTTACCCACAGAGCTTGAAGAGAGGAAAACTAGCTTAGTTTGTGGGAAAACATAAGCTGTCTTTCATGCTGAAGTATGTCTTACCTGCTCCTGGGTACAATCACTTCAAAGCCTTCCTAGCACTGAATGTTGTGGTATGTATCTCGTAACATTGGCCTGCATGTGAAAAATAGAATTTAACCCCAAAGGGACCTGAATACTGCTAGAGTATATTTCAGCAGCTTCTGTAGAGAGCTTCTGTAATAAAACTATAATAACTGGAACACTTAAACAGAGGTTAAAACATTCTCACAAGAAAAGTGGGATTACTTTGATTTTCTAAACAGTTTGATTTAGTGGGAGGTTAATAAGGGATGAAAAGTTATTTGTTCAGGTCTCATGTAATGCTCAAGATTGTGCCTCTGAATTAAAAACATTATAAGCAAAACCAAGTTTAAAGATGTAGATGTTTTGTTGACCATGCAATAATACTCTTTGCTTCAATTCCCCAGATTCTTTTTGCATTAAGAAAAATAAATAAATAAATCACAACCAAATCAGTTGAGAAACAATATTTTAAATGCAGGTGATTTGTCACTGGATTTGACCCCAATTTTCATTCAGATGTGAGAGAGTGACCTAGACCAGCAAGTTTTCATAGGGAAAGTTATACTGTTATTGACATTCATTAAATCACTTGCCAATATGGTACTAAGCAGAGTCACGTTCTAGGTCATGTGTGGACCATACACCTATTTCATCATGCATTATTTAAAAAAAAAAAAAGTCACAGCTAAGGTGACGATATTATTAGCTTGGCAAAAAAGCAATTAAAATCTTCAAAGAGTGAACTTTCAAACAGTGCAGCAACACTTAAATGTCATATTTCTGTTGCAAATGTATTTTTAATGATAACATTTCCTTGTAATGTAAATCAGCCTCCTCTCAATTATAACATGTTAATCAAGTTATTTCTCAATTGCTGCCTACCCATCAATGCCTTCAAGTCCATCACATGTCATTCTGTGAAAGCATACTAATTACTTGATTATATTTTAGTCAAGTTTTGCAAATCCAACTGTTTTATTTTTTTTTTTTTCAAGACTGCATATTATGTGCAGATATGTCTGTTGGGGGGGGAGGGGAGAGCTGAAGACACATCTCATTCCTGTAACTTCAATCTAATTGAAAAACTTTCAAAGTGCCTTACCATGTAAGACTTGATCCTAGGAATTGGAGTAAAGGAAAAAATGGTTATCCATATACTATTTCCTAATATCTCATATACATGTTACTCCTGGTTGACATCTTCAACAGGGATAAGCAAAAAAAACAAACAAGTTCGGGATGAATATTTAAGAATATATTAAAACATATACCTCAAATGCAGAGCAGGATTTGATTGGGTAGAGGTAAATGTTGGTGACAGTAATGGGGTTCCCATCTCTTCTATACGTTGGCACCGCAGTCTCAGAAATAGTTGCCCTTATGCTTTCTGACTCAGACTCCGATGGCTGCCAGTCAACAGTCTTCATTGTCACAGATGAATTATTTCCAAGTTCTCTGTCTGAGATGTGCGTTCTTGAAGACAATTCATCTGCATTCTTAAAGTAAGTGCAATCAGCTGGGACAGGCTCTGTCATCAGCTTTGTAACAGAGGACTGGAAGGGAATCTCAGTGTCTGACCTGGAGAACCTGGTGGCTACAATGAATTTCAAAAAAGTCTGTGCATCTTCAAAAGAAGACATGTAGCCAAAGGATATTCTCACAGAACCAGTGGGACGTCCATCAATTAGGTCTATATCATCTCCACAGACATGGCCAGCCTAGTTTGAAATAGGAAGAAAAACAGAGCTCTTATGACAGACCTTCTTACTTTACACAGTTATTCAAGAGTCTGTTAATTCTAACCGAAAAACTGTTTTCAGAAATACACATTTAACCCATGAATACGAAGAGAAAATGGAGAACAAAATCCCAACTGTCTTATTACCTTCTCAAGCTGGGAAGAAGATTGTTTTGAGATGCTTGCCCTATTCTACCTTAAGGCAAGAGAGACCTTTCAAAAACTTACGCTAAGAATCAGAAAAAGTTTGCACATGCCAGAACGACCTATTAGCAAGGGCAGTCCCTAGGTATATTCCAGTCTCAACTGCATTAGTTCAGTGAGATTTAAAATCGGATATTACATTCAGATAGGTGAACAAACCACTAGACTTCTTGATATTTGCTGTCAGAACAGTTCCATTTTATACAATCAATGGCTTACTCATGGTTTGTGTTAAACAGTCCAATGGATAGCTGTATGGCTAAGAATTGGTCTGGGACATTTAGTAAAGCAGAGACTTGAATATAGAACTTGAACATCCTCATCACTGTGATATCCAGTAAATCTGTCTTGCTGATCCAGTCAACGTGTTGCTTTCAGGACAGACGGAAGTAGCCTTCCCCCTAACATCTCTTCCTTTGAAAAACACAGGTTTCAGCTCATGGTAAAGCTTTGTTGAAAAATTTGTCCCTCAAATACCCTAACAGTGGCCTCCAATACCCTTATATTTGATGTATCTTTCATACAGCACTCCCCAGAAAACTCCCTGGAGTTGGAGCAGAAGCTTCTCCTTCAATTGAGTAGGTCAGTGAGTGCTGCCACTCACCTCTAGCGAGATAAGACAGAAACTCCCTTTGATCACCTACCTAACATTAGCTCACCAATGGACACGAGATTTAGTTCTAAGTCAGCACCCTTATTCCTTTAAATACAGCAGCTGTTTTTTTTTCCCCTCAGAATTTCATTTATTTATGCATTTCTGTTAAATAAAAATGGAAGTGTGAATAGATTATTTACATGAGGGCTTTTTAAAGCAAGAAATGTCACAGTTCAGTGAACACAGGTCCCATTTTTTCCAGGAGAAATAAAAAAAACTATGTCAAAGCATGCAATGCAGTAGCAAATATTGTAATGCACTGGAACATAGCTTTTATTTGTGACAATAGAGCAGAAGCAACATTTACAAAATTAGGTTGCATCTGTTAATATACGTGGAACACTTCTGCCAAGTATTGATTGATTGACTGATGAGAGAGGTTCCTGCTGTGCAAATAAGTAAATGAGTTCCTACCTAACATCTTAAGAAAACTAACCACAATTCTCTAGTGACCCTTGACGATAGAAGGTCCTCCCTCACAAGCACTTTGAACATGGAAATCTTAATCAGGGAAGGAAGAATACAGTCAGCACACTGGCAAACACAAAGTACATATGCAAGTAATATGAAAAAAGATGTCTTCCCCCTACAAAGTAATGTTGTCAATAACTCATCTAGATCTTTCCAAAGGACTGGCAAGAATGTCTCAAAATAGAAACTGGTTGAATGTACTACTACATCATTCCACTTGTGGCAGATGAAATGTCTGTAATTTTGGCTTTTGTGTTTAGCCTATTCTGGTTAAAATGTCGAGCTTTATTAACATGATATAGACCTATATGAGACCACCCACTCCTTAGCAAAATCTTCCTCATGTGAGAAGAAACAAGATTAGTGTACCTGGCCATTTGGTATTTTGTGCTTTAAGAGAAGAGAAAAGCTTTTTTTCTTTCTCTAATTATCCTGGGGAACCTGCACCCCCTTGAAAATTCAAGCATCATTCACCTGCTCTTAAGCAGACTATTCATGAGTAAACTATGGACACGGAGCTTTACATAGTAAATGAAACCACCATTTTGCCATGGAAGGTATTAAAGAGCTCTCCCCCTTTAAGATCTTGTGCTATCAGTCTTGCATATAAATGCGCTTGCAAAAGTTATCTAAATGCCTCTGTGAAATTACAAGGGAGCTATAATATCTATACAGCCATTGTATTTTGTTCTCTTTTGAGGAATACCATTAATAAAGTTTTTAATTGTTCTGTATTAATTTACTGTAATTTCAAAATCTGACAAATATGCAGATGTGAAGCCTCCCCCACCTCACTGTAATATATCCTGCTACACATCTTTTAATAAAATGATTTATGGAAAATATTAGTCATCTAGAAAGCAGTCTTTACGTTCATGTTCTACCAGTCTAACACACCAATAATCTAAGTAGAAGTCATCTAAATTTACTTCACTGTCAGAGATTCACTGTGTATTCTCATTTATTGTTTCCTGTCCAGTTTGTGTATGCCTTTTAAACTGTAATGTCCAAAAGTAATAATTAATAAGTACTATTAAAGATACTTAAGGAACAACATGAGATGAATTGTCTGGGAACTTCTGTTCTGCAGGAAGGCTGGATTTCATGTAATCCCAAATTAGACCAAGAAGCCACAATTTCATATTTT
The DNA here is from genome assembly GCF_013377495.2 of Cygnus atratus. NCBI lineage: Eukaryota > Metazoa > Chordata > Aves > Anseriformes > Anatidae > Cygnus > Cygnus atratus. The sequence continues at coordinate 91,653,180 of NC_066363.1, forward strand.
CCAATGAAATAAAAACAACCTACTCTGCTTTGGGTCCATCGAATGATTTTGTTTCAACACCTCATTTCTATGTATTGAATTTAAATTCAATTATTTCTTTACCATGGTAATTAAGTTGAAAAATCAGGGAAAGAAAATTAAACCTACCTTCATTTATGATACACCTCCTTTATTCTTTACTATTTAGTTTTTTTGTTGTTGTTGGATATAGGTAGGACCAGATTTTCTTTTCTCCCCTTCAAACCTCCCATCCCCCAGGAAATTCAGAATTGATAGCCAGAAGATGTCTTCTGGGTCATGGAATCTAGATATTTTCCATGGTCAATATATCACATAATCTCATTCAGAAACTAACCTGCAGGTTCCTTTGGATGTCCTCATCGCTTATACCCAAATGCATCTGGCAGGCTCCTGTGTTACAGAAGCAACCTGTGCGCACATGTATGTTGTGGAGGCTGGCCATCTTTTCCACCTTTCCGATTCACAGACATAAGAGAAGAACAAAAGGCAGACATTTTAAAGTTGTGGTGAAAAACATACAGTGTTTTAAAGGTACAAATCAATTGGAGGTAAATTACCTCTCTAAATTATTAACGACTGACTGTAGCTTTCAGCATTCCCATTCACACTGAGGATTTTTCAGCCTTGTTATTTCAGCTGAAAGAAAACAGTAAAGGAAGCAGATAATTATATTGGCGTTGAGAGAGGGCACAGAGTACACACAGTAACACACACACACACACGGAGAGTTGTTCAGTTTAGGCCCTGATCCTGTTAATGCCAGCCCACGTGCTTACTTTTAACTTGTGCTCTTACACCAGTAGTGCTAATTATAGGCTTGTAGTTAAGTGCAATCCAGGGTCTGGACTGAACCGTCACCTACAACCATCACCTACAAGGTGAAGAGAGAGGCCTGGGACATCTCTTCAGCTAGCTGAAGGAAACCTCATCCACTTGTTTTCCTGGTGTTGTGCTTTTCTGTATTATACCATTTCTTTATCATTCACTAAATAATGAATGGGCATAAATACAGTAATTGATGACAAGCTGGCATGAATGAATTTATGTGAAGGAACAAAAAGGCTGTGCAAAGAATGGAGTCATGTGTCTATACATGTCTCGGAAGGAGATGCAGATATGCGTGCACTGGGAGGGTGGCACTGGCTGGGTGGCCCTGCAGAGAAGAGATGCAGATTGTCACGGTTTCATAGCACAGCTAGGAAACAAGGGAAGCACACCATGGGGATCCTCTTAGCACAGCTCAGAAACCATGGAAGCACACTGCAGGGATATGAACACTCTTTATGTTGATTTGAAAAAGCAACAACAGATGGTGCTAAGGATAACTGAGCAGGTATAGATACAACCAGTTATTTCTTTCACGATAAATGATGAACAAGCCTGGTCAAGACTGGGAGAAAGGACAGAAGGTCAGAAAGGTAGCACAAAACCTGGTACATCCTATCCCTACTGCAGACTTTCAGAACAACCTCACACATACTGCGGTAATCTCTCTGTGCTTTACCTCCTCTTCTGCAAAATGGGGAACCTGGAGCTCTAAAAATACACACCTTACAATTTGAGGGAACTCAGGTATGCTGGCAACGCTGTCCTCCTCTCAGGGAGCTAAGACTCAGCTACGTGCAGAATAACAGCTCAGTCCAAAGGTCCAGGAACAGAAGTGCTGATCATTTCTAAACCAGTCATTTCCCTAGCTGTGAGACCAAGCTTTTGCTGCCTGAGATATCGATGGAAACATTCAACCTAGTGTTAAACTGTTGGCTTTCATCTTTTTTAAACATAAATTCTCTTTGTATTGGATACTAGCAAGCACTCTCTGTATCATCCCGATCTCAGCCCACCTTCTGTCTCACATCTTCTGACATCATCAGACATCTGGTGTCAGCCTTCTGAGTTTGCTTGTGTGAGCTACCAAACACCTTTAATTTCATTATCTCAGCTGCTTGGTTTAGCTCTGCTAAAAGAAGTTCAAAGAGCATTCACTTATTTTTTTTTCCTTTTTTTTTTTCCTCCCTGTGTTGGACACAAGGTGCTCCACACAAAAATGTGCTGTATACAACAGAAGAAATCCTACGCTGTTACAGTGCGCAAGTTACCAAAGTTCACACTTAAATGTGTCCTGCCCCATTAGTTCAAAATGGTTCACCACTCAAATGGAGATACAACCAAAATAACTCTATATATCCAGACTTGGAAAGAAGAGAAACGAATCCGACCCAAGATGCCTATTCATGACTAATGCTTTGGAGAATAAACCGTGCTCAAAGCATGTTTCTCACATCAAAGTTATAGTTAAAGGCATCTGTTGAGAAAGATTGTTGTGGTGTCATTAACTTTGTGTTGTCAGAAGACTTCAGTCTGGGAACAGTGACATTTTCTTGACTTCTTTTTTCATTTAGATGAGAAAAGTTGTCATCCTGACACAACATGGTTTGTCATGGTGCTTGTGACTCGTGGGTGGATCTATCGTTCTGTTAATGATGACAAGCAAGGCTAAAATCATGACAGATATTTCACTACTGAATTTGTACAGTGTTTGGATTTATTTACTCAGTATACATAAAGCTTTAAAATATATCTTTTTATTTCTATTATTTTTTTAAGAAAGATTGCTGGGCAGCCTTGATTATCCAAGTGTATGCAATATAATGAAGTTTCCATGACCCAGCTTCAAGGAATTGTTAACAGGATTTTTTTTTTAATCTTTTACATTTTGTCAAATAAATTATTACTGTGCTTTAATGAAGGCCCTGAAATTTCATTCTAGCCTTGCCTAGCGTTAAGAAGTGAAATATGTGACATGACCCAATACCCTTTCTTCAATAACACTTTTAACTGTGATATATATTAATCTGTACAGTAGACGAAGATTATTAATACATAAAAATGCATGAACATTAGGGGAATATAAGGAAATATGGTTCAGAAGAACAAAGATAAATTAGCCATAAGCTTTAGAATTAATCAATTTCCGTTATCACCACTCTGAAGCTTAAAAAAGCATAGTAGGCACCCTGCCGATCTCGGTGATGTGATGCACACTTTTGCACTGAAAGCAATGAAACCATGTAAAGCATCAGTACATGCAGCACTGCCAATCTATCCATCCCTTGAATGCACGCTTGACTTTCCCTTGGACATATGCTTCTCTGTCTTTAGCTTCACCCTAGAAATATGCTGCTTGGGGAGTTAATTTAATCTCTCTCCACAGTGCTACCACATAGCTAAACAAATAGAACATAAAACATCTGTTGCAGTTATTTCAATGAAGAGAAGCTTATTTAAATAAAGCACATCTTTTAAACTGCCGTAAGAAGCAATAATGGGAATGGAGCTCAGGGTTATGAAATACATCGTGCCACTTGCAGCTCTGTCTGGGGCTGACTTTCGGGAGCCAGGAACATATTCATCAATGAAGGCAGAGAAGCATGAATGGTACTAATGGTAAGTACACAGCTTTGTGTACTCAGATCATCAGCTTTGGTGGTTCCCTGGGTCTGACACTGGGAACCATTGTGCCTTGACTTTTCAGAGCTTAAAGACTACAATTAAACTGCAAAATGCATACGAAGAAATCTTACAGCATTTTTACCTATTTCAGTCAGTGAGGACATGGTAATTAAGCCATCACAACATCTTGGAGTCTCTTCTGTCCCTCAGAGTCCCTTGGTATTCATTACTTTTTCTGAAGCTGTCTACAGCGGGCCAAGCCCTGCAGGCTGTTTCACACCCCAACACCTCTCATGTCAGATCATCCTGACTTTTGACAAGCAAAAGGTGCTTTTCACACTTCCAGGCTTTGGTCTTTGAGTTTAATAAACACACATGAATAAAGTCCATCTAAAAAAATGTTCTAAAGTACTTCTTTTTTTCGGACAGAATTCATTTTTTAAGCACAGTTGCCATCCTCAGCAAGTCAGCCTTTAGTGTTGCTGGACTGACCAAACACATATTTATTTATTTATTAATGAATATATTTATTTATTTATTTTATAGTGCTCTATCTAAGAAATACTATTAGGTTTTATTATTATTATTATTATTATTTTAAAAATATTGAGGTGGGGATAGTTTTATTTATTTGTTTATTTTCAATGCATTGCCCTACAACAGTTTCCTGTTGGATAGCTGGTATTTTAATTCATACTCAGAAGGCAGACAGAAATGAGATTCTCACATGTCCTGATTTCCTGTTCTCTGTCACACTGCTGCGCTGGTGACTCTTCTGCCTTTACTAAATGACTGACTTCTGCTATCCATTCACTTCAGGAGCTCTGCAGAGGTCAGCTGCAGAGCATAAGCTTTTCTCTGGCTTCAGATTCCATTGAAATAAGTCTGAGAACGATGATGTTAATGCAGGTAGATATAGACTAAGTGGAGATTTACAAATAGCACATAGTTTTGCATTACTTCTAACCAACTAAGTCCAAGATTTTCACCAAAAATGATGTATTCTTTAGGAATCCCTGCTGAAGTCATTCCTGTAAGATCAAATTCTGTAGCTGTTATTCAAGCAACTACTTATATGTGCAAGTTATTTTACCGAGTATCGCAAGAATTATTTTTATGAATAAAGGACCTTTTTATAACAGGCCATGAAGTGTCCAGAAAAAAAATAATCTTAAAGTCAGTACTGGCAGGTACTGTCCTTCAGGAATTGGGGCTGGAAATTCTCATTCTACTTTCTACAATGACCAAATTTCAGAGCAGTTTGTCTATCTGACACATTTGCTCATTAGAAGAATTTCACTGCACACCACTGATTGTTGCTTATAAAACGGGCTTCAAGACACTGTGCTCCACATCCACTGGTAAATTAATTCACTGATTCATGGCATGGAATTGGAAAGAAAGTAAGCTAGCTCTTTCTGTCATCCAGCATTTGACTGTGAAATGTTGTTGCTGATGCAAATGCATACTTAATCTTGTTTAATATAATTTATAAAAAGTAGGTCAGAATTAAAAAAAAAAAAAAGAAAGAAATATATATATATATATCAGCATTTGTTTCCAAATGATTTAGTGGGGGGAAAAGTATTTTAGCTGAGTTACAGTACCATTAAACTTGTTTAATAACATGGTTTACTGCAAGAAAGGCATTTTTTTGCTATCTCAAGGAAATAATTTCTACCTGGGCAGGTTTCCACAATGCTGATGAAGCTTATCCTCTGTTGCTTATTGCATCCCTAGTTGTTGACAATAGTTAAAATTAATTGGTGAGTGGATGTAAATCTCTCTTGACTTTACACACATTCATAACTCACTCCAACCAAAAACTCCTTGGCAAATGGCAGTGGCGTATTAGACTGAGAAACTGAAATTTACTGAAATTGCCCAACCTGGTGCCCTGATAGTGGAAATGTTAACTTTCCAGTAACTTTGTTGTCAATGCAATAATTTTATCTGCTGGTTTCAAAGACAGGAAGATGCAAGCAAGGTAATACAGAAGGTGGAGCCAGGCTCTCCTTGTCTTCAGAGATTCAATGATGGACTGTAACTGGACACTGCATGCATTCAAAGGCAGCTGATTTGCTTTTACCAAGATCTAGATAAAAAGGAATGCAGCTGAGGCCATCAAAACTGCAGTCCTCTTGCGGCTACCATGGGGTTTCTTTTCACATTTCTCCCCTGTGTAACGAGGTCTGCAGTTTATAGCCACAGTTTAGCCCTGTGACTACAGAGGAAATATTTAGCCTCCCTCATTCATCTTAGAGTCTGTCACCTGAACAACTATGAGCATCTTTCTTTTATCTCCTTTGCAGTTTCCTTAGCAACATGCAAGGACACTCCAGAGAAAGTGGTGTCAGGCAAAATCTTCAGCCTAGGCTTTCACGGAGCTTTCTAACCTTGACCAGCTCTGATGAGCAGCTTAACAGGATGCAATTTCAAGCATACCATCTCACAAGCGTCTTCATCCCCCGCAATGACATATTACAAAAGGCAACTCAACTACTACTCTGCCACGACTTCCTCAACAAGACAAGCTACATCATCTGTTAACTAGGTTTGCAGTTCTCACACTGAATCTCTCAAGTGTGGCATCTCCTTACAACCAGTCAGTGATCCCCTACTTAGATCAATAAAAATGTCTCCGGTACCGTGATCCCCTCGCTGTAAGGGCTGTCTTTGGGTGACCCGTGCTACATAACTGTTATCTTATAAACAAACATAAGCAAAGATCCAGATTTTACTGGCATTTCTTGCCAGTTTGAAGTAACATGGTGCCATATATCGACAAGCCAATGTGGTTTACTGCATCCCTGCTGTCTCCCTGCATAGGAAACATCCACAGCACAATTGGAAACTAATTAGAACCAAGGAAATTAGTGGAGGTTCAACACGAATCTTCACAGCAATCTTTTTCTCCTTGTAATCCTGTTTGCATTCTATTGCTCTGGTCCATCCGCTGCCCCTGGCTTCCTGAAATCAATGGCTAAATCCATAATGAAAATCAATAGTGAGCAATCACCCCAGTAATTTTTTAGGTAGCTGTTGGGAAGATGGCCAAAAATCCCATTAGGCCTGTTCAGAACACTTTTCTTTCCCTGAGTCATCAGAATTAATATAATGAGTGGATATGCTTCTGAAAGCATTAGTGTAGCTAACTCAGGGTCGTCTGACCATCTCTGCACAGACGTTCTTAGCTGGAATTAACAGATGCTGAATTTCCATTTTTTCTGGCCCCCAAGAAAAAAGTCTGAACCTCTCCAAGCTGCAAACCTGAATGATTCTTTTATATGAAAGTAAAAAGTAACAGTAGGAAAAAAAATTTTAAAAAAAGGATTAAATTTTAAAGAACAACAAAGATCTCCTGCTTAATAACTTCCTACAAAGACTTATTTCACATAAATTAAATACAGTAAAAAGTATCTCTCCTCCTTGCTTAACAGCAACCCACTTTCTCCTGCAGGGATGTGGTATGAACGTCCAGATGTACCAGACACCAGTCACTAGTCAGATCAAACTGACCTGGTGTCACAGCTTTCTGTTCATGTGTAATACTGTAGCTCCTTTTTTTTTTTTTTCCATTCCCCCCCCCCCCCCCACTCCTCTAACTCCTCTAATGCCCATGTTCTCATTGCTCTAATTCTGTATCTATATAACAGATGCACAACACAGTGCACCCAGTCCACCAGTGAAACAGAGGGTGCTGCCTAAGACACAAAGCGCAGTATTTCAGCAAATCTACCCTCTTCGGGTATTGCTTGGTTCCTTTTATTGTGTAAAAATAAGTAATGATATGAATATCTATCCATCCAGCTGTGCTTACATACAAATGTATCTATCTGCCACTTTACATCTGAGGGTATTAACATATTTTCTCTCCATTTCTGAGAGGTTAGGAAGTGCTACTGAGATAATTTTATAAGTGGGAAAGACAGGCATTGAATCCCTCGAGGTGGCACAGAAGGACTATAGCAGAAGCAGGGGATATCACCAGCACATTGTCAGGTTCCTGGCTACTGACGCAGGTCCAGTTAATCAGGCTTTTAAAACATCATTTATTTACCTTTAGCAACTGTTACGTGCATTTCCCATCCTCTCACACTATTTTGTCCCATATTACTTCTGTTTGCAGGCCTGTCTAAATGCAGACAGACAGAATAACTTCTACATGCTCATATTGCTGTCTCTTCCCTAAGTCACCTCTCTCCTGTACAACACCATTTCTGACTGCTCGTCCAAATCTTCTCTGCCTCACATGGCTGGAATCTCCTATTTTTTTGCTTTCCTGTCCAAACTTGTCTCTCTTTCTTTGCCCAATCCTTGTAATAATAAACACTTTGGCTGCTTTGTGGGAAATTTAGGTTCATCACTTGGATATATTTTGTAGTAGTGAATATAGCTAAGTTCCAGAACAAACTGGTTCCTAAGGCTGTGGAAAGGTTCAGATTAGGATGATCCTATCTCAGCACACAGTGATGGTGGGAGCCCCTCACAGTCCCTACAGTCCTAATACCTGTTTTGCCCCCTTTACATCTTCTTAAATCACAGGCATTAGTTTGGCTTGGCTGCTAAGTTACTTAAAAGATAATTTGCTGCCACAATATGATTTGGATACAGAAGAATAAATGGGGCTAAAAAGAAAGTATAAATGCTTAGGTTTCTAGGGGGAGTCTCATTCTGTTTTTGCCCTCCTCTTATACTCCTAGCATGTGAACAACGGAAGGAAGACGCTACAAGGGTAGAGATGGTGCCATGGTGAGATGCTCTGCGGCTGTTCTTATGTCTAAGTGATCTGGGGCCACGTGTTCTGATGGACGACCCTGATCTGCACTTCAAGATGATAGAAAATAGAGGCAGGACATAAAAAAAAAACAACAAGTCCGTCATTGAATCTACCCTAACATTAACTCAAGGAAGGTGGAGATAGAAGAAAGGTGGGTGAGACAGTGGGCTGATGCCATAATAAGAGCAGTCATCAGATTGTATTATAGATTTGTACTGAAGGGACACACACTGGAAGTTATCCGCTGAGAAGCATTGATAGGGTTTTCTTGAGAAATGGATAAAGAGAGGTAAGTTCAAAGTCCAGCCCTCCCCTCACTCTATCTGGGCTGATGAGAGTGAGCCAGGACATGCTAATGCAAGCTCCTAGACAAAGCTGATCATAATCTAGTTGAGCAGGATTCTCAGTCCTGAGGGGCAAAACTCATCCATATGCAACAGTACAGAAGAGCCTTCCCTAGGCAAACCAAAGTGTTTACATTCTCTGTCTCTGGCAGCTGATTCCTGTTATAGCAGTTTGTCTATCAAACACAAGTGAGATGGCAGGCAAGAAGGCTGAGACTGCTAATGGACTGATGCTCAATCCCTTCCTGACAGGATTTTTAGGAGGCACGGCAGGCATGTATGGATGCCAAGGAAACTTTTGCAGGTGAGGCAATCATTGCAAAATACATCTGCTTAGCTCCTGGCTTCAGGCAAAGCAGGTAGTGTGAAAAAGAAGAGCTATGATGGTTTGGTCACTTTTTAAGCTCATAACACACAGGAAAAAACGAGAGGAAAACGAATGTCTCAGCAGTGTAGATAAGAGCCCTCCACGGCACAAAACTCAACAGATGTTTTAGGTGAAATTCCATCTGCCCAGCTCTGCCCTTACCCCTTTCCACTCTTCCAGCTCCCAAACTGACTTTACAGAATGAAATGTGAAAGGCTATTAAAATCAATCTGCAACCACCTACTAAATTTACAAAGAACATTTAAAAGATCTCTCCTCCCTATGAGAACAAGGAGAAAAACTTAATATTATCATAAAATACCCCTCATGGCAGAGGTGCTGTTTTCTTTCAAACCTGCAAATAAAAATGAACATACAGCTTCACACTTTGACCTGATTCGTAAGAAATCCACTTTTTTGTGTCCATGATTGTTGTTTCAAATCAGTATTGTTCCCTTACAGCTGTTCCATCTCCTTTTTAGCAGTCAAAACAGGCTGGAGCCTCTGCACGCATCATGGAGTTATATGCAAGACTGATAAATATGATGGCAAGGATGCAAACTGAAGCTGAGTCATCGCTGTCAAACAGTGTTTCAAAGGCTGGAAGGACTTGGGGATGTGTAAACACATGACATTCGTATATGCTGAAGATTGCAAATATTCACTATTAATAAATGAGCCAATGGTGATTCGCTGCATGAAGAGTCTCAGTATTAGCTCAGCGCTGAATATATACATGACCCCATTTTCATGACATCATAAAATCCCTATAAAGTCTAGGGCTAATTGCTTCTTTTTCTGGAAGCTTTACAAGGAAAGAGAAGATTGGCAGCTTGCTGCTTTAATGTCAACTCTGTTGCTTCCATCCTGCACCACTGACTTAAGGGAGGTCCTTTGTCTCTACCTCTATATTTTCTCACCTTTCCAAAGCACCAGCTTGTCACCTATTCACAATTCATTAACAGCAAAAACTACAATGCAGGAGAATTATCTATTCATAAGTTGGTGAGTATACATGATGAAGCTGTTTGGTATAAAGGCCATCTTCATGTCCTCAACTTGACATGTATTCATTATAGTTTAACCCCTGTTGATAACTGGGCCTTTTTGGTGCTGCAGTGCAAACGAACACATAACGTAAAACAACAGACGTGCTACTTCAGAGGACGGGCAGCCCGCATTAAAAGAATGCAGATATCTTCCCACCTCATTTCAAGAATAAATTACTACAAATACTAGTCTACAGAGACAGATGTTTACTGGAGGAAATCACTTTAATGGGAAATATTCGGTGCAGGTCAAAGAAGGAAATTTAATTTCAGTGTCAAAAGAAGAGGCTTATAGAGATTTCAGAACTTTAGTAGTTTTATCCCTAGATAAGGAAATGTTTCTTCATGAAAAATTTGAAGAAAAAAAAAAAGCACAGAGCTTTTGAGTGTTTGAAGCCTCCCAGTCCCTCTTCTTCAATTGTTTCAATTACCATTTAGAGGAAAAAACTAAACCAGTAATTAAACTGTCCATTAAACCAATGGTACATATAGTATTCAAAGCAAGTTCTTTCAGATATAATACTCTAAAACAGTGATAGCCTTTTGACAGCCTTCAGTGATAGCAATCACAAAGAGCCATTTGAAAGAAAAACTACTAACAATTCAACCTCCCTAATTATTTCCCTCCCACCTTACCACTTCTTAACATCTAGGTGTTCTGTGTCATATATATTGGGACAGGAGGCTGTCAAAAACAATGCCATCACTGAGATTGCAATCATGGTATAGTCTCATTTGTGTGTCTCACTTTAATGAAATGGTTTCATTTGATCTTGAGTGATGCAATGAAGATTTTATTCAAGGATGAATCTGAGACTGCGCCTATTTCCTATTGGTGCTGTTGTTCCCATGTATGTAATTCAAGCATGCTTGTGTTTAGTGGCACAGTCATGTTAACTGGGGTCGATTATACTCTGATAACAGTGAGAAATGGATTTCAATAATAGTAGTAAGTAAGAACAGCTTTCCTCCCAAATGCTACACAAATGAAGGACATGATTTTTTCCCTGCTTTCATTTTTAGTGGCACTGCGAAATGTCATGTATTTCACTGCATGCCTTTCACATCCTAAATACCTTGGACTTAGCTCAGACTTCTGAGTATCACGCAAATTATGTAAATCTTGAGGCTTAAATGTAAGCTCTGTATCCCCTGAAGACACTGTCTACTTCTAAAGCATTTCTTGCCAATCTCAAACGTTCAGAATGGAATAGTCCAGTTGGAAGGGGCCTACAAAGGTCATCGAGTCCAACCGCCTGACCACTTCAGGGCTCACCAGCAGTTAAAGCACATCCATGAGGGCATTGTCCAAACACCTACAACACTGCCAGGCCTGGGGCATCAGCTGCCTCACTAGGAGCCTGTGCCAGTGTTTCACCACCTCCTGGTAAGGACATTTCCCTGATGCCCGGTCTGACTGTCCCCCCTCACAGGACAGGCCTTCCAGACCTTTCACTGGCTGTCTTGCCCTCCTCTGGCCACTTTCAAGGACCTTAACATCCTTGTTATGTCGTGCAGCCCAGAACTCCACACAGGACTCCAGGTGAGGTTGTGCCAACACTAAATATATCGGGAAAATAAACTGCTCCAAACCTCAGCATAGTATTTTCTCTGGTATCAGTTAGTCAGCTTGTCCTTTTCAGGCTACCAGATGCTGATGTCCAGCCACACTGTGACTGTGCTCTCTACAATGAGGCACATAACAATTGCCTGTCAGGAAGACAAACAGAGTTGGTTGGATGCCTGGTTATAGTAATTAATTATAGATGAGATATCATCCATAAAAGAATAGGACATTCTGTCTTTTCTCTTTTCATATAAGAGCTGAAATACAATCGGAGTCATTAGTTGGTATCCACTAGTAGGTATGTAAAATAGAAATGTCATCCAATTGTCCCTTCATTAAAAATTCCCCAAAACGTTTTCTGAAACTGTGTTCTCCTAACTCCACTAGATGACATTATGACACTTGGACTGACCAGTGAATCCATGTGAATATGCAGATCATGGACATGATCAAACTAGGGTACACCATTTCATTTCTATACACTTAATAGAAGTATTAGATTAAGCTTTGATTTGAATAAGCCTATCTAATTTTAGACATGCATACAAGTAGTGCCTCAGATATGAATGAAGATGAGATTACACTGTCAGTATGATGAAGCTTGCTCTCTATTGTATGAGTTTTCTTTGTCATCATAGAGAGGGAGCAGACATTTTTCTCCTCCATAACTGCTGTAAGAAGTCTGTGAAATAATTTAATTCCATAAAGAAGCCAATTATATATATCACACATTGTACAGCTTTGGAACTAATACTGATGTTGCTTGTTAATTTCTAAAAGTTGTTAAATTGCACATTATTTTAATTAAACAAAGTAATCTAGCAGGCACTGCAGATGTGACTGGTATGTATTTGAAAACTTTACAGTTCCTCATTCAATGTTCTCATGCCAGAAATGATGACAATGCGGTGAATAGAGCAATCCAGATGATACAGATCAATAAAGAAGCTTTTTATGAGCAGCCACTGCAGCAAACAGGCACAATGGAGGCATAAGACTATAAAATCATTTTTTCTTTGAGGGTACAGTTGAGTTTAAAAAAGTGAAACAGGCAGGGGCCATTTTTACTGAAAAATGGTGAAAATTAGAAGTGCACATAAAGACTTCGGTTTTAACCAAGGGACAGAAGCAAAACCAGGGTGTTTGCAGAGTGTTTTATTAACTCAGTGGTGTTAACATCACTGCTTTTTCCTAAACATTGCAACACATATTCAAGACTGTATAAATGGCTAATTGACTCCTAAAACGTGGACTTCTTGGAAAAAAAACTTGACGAATCTTTGAGGTTGGTAACATAGCCCAGTGATTTTTAAAAGAGGTATAGGAAGAAGAGCTTCTCTATACATTTGCCCTTCTCACGTTCATCAGTGTTGCAAGTACCTTAAAAATTTACACAACTCCGTATCGGCAGGCTGCCAAGTAACTGTTTCACCTCTGTCCTCCCTTGTGTATAAATTCATCTTCCTGTGTATTCTCGTAGACATTTCTCTGTTTCCCTCCAAGAGCAATGCACCTATGCAACTAGCTGGCAGAGCAAGGCAGTTGCTGAGATAGCTGCTGCCAGTTATTGACAGCTTTGAAAAATCAAGGTCATGAACTTGACCTGTGGACTTATTCAATAGGCAGCCAATAAACAGAATAATTAAGCTGAACCAGAGCACTGTGTTTTTTCTGGCTTCTGTTGTTGAGCAAGTGAGCTACGTTACCCTATGTTACCCACTGCCTGCATTTCCTGAAATGCATAGTCATGTATGCTAATGGCCGGCTTCTCACTGATAAACAGGATACTGAAAGGCGGAAAAGATTCAGAAAATTTCATGTTGCCAATACTCAGAACATCTGATACTCAGATACTCAGAAAGAGTGAAGATAATTCAGATACTCAGAAATAGATAAAGACTAGAGACAGCTACTGTGAAATACAGAATTTATGGAATTTTTGAGCTTGAATCTCACTTATAGTCCTTACACTGAACATTCAAATTTTAAATAAAAATACCCTAGTGGTAATTTGTTGCTTCCTCAGGAATATTATAAGAATGTAATTCTTAGAACCAAAAGGAGAAGTGAAATCCTCTTTCATGGGTGACTGCAATACTTTGGGATCTGATTTCATCTGTACATCAAAGCTCCCAAGGCAATCTCTTATATCACCTTTTCTAGATCTGCCCTTCATTCCCAATTTTGAGTACTCTGAAGAAGGAAGTCAACAAGAAACCAAACTACCTTGTCTGTTTACATCCTGTTAAAACAGCCCACTTTCAAACTTTGTATGCGTGGAATATTAAATCTGTAAGAGATTGTCTTTGGTTATCAAGAACTTTGCATTATGCTAACATTATTTATTGGATTCTCTCTCTACAACTTTAAAAACAGTTTGCATATATTGTGCAGAACAATGAAGAATGAAAACCAAAACCTCAGAAGGGACTATGACAGAGAAAATACTTCCTTTAGGATAAAGAACGCATTGTAGATATGCTTAAGATACAAGCAGAACACTCAATTAAGGCAAAAGAAAAACATACCTGTGAAAAGCCGATCACCTCTCCATTTTCATCGAGCACGTTGAAATTAATGATTGGACCCTGGACATCAGGATTGCTGAAATCTGTGTCACTGTAAATACGTACTACAGGTGCCCCATTGGCATATTTTAAGGTAGACAGCACATTATAGGTATAATGAGCTAATGCAAAGGTGTGTTGTTTTATTTTCTCCATTCCACCTACAAAAGAAAAGTGCACATACATATCAGATACCTTATTTTTACAGAAAAGTAAAAAGAAGTAGATTTTTCAGAATGGTATAGTTGGGAGCTAAGAAGCACAAAATTGGTAGTTTTTGGTTCCTTTAAATGAATATACAATTTCCAAATATTTCTTTCCTCATACAGGAACTTCAGAAGTACTGTTACACAAAGTATTTACCTGCAATTAATATACTGGAGAATCTAAAGTTACACTGAAATGGATTCATGTGCATTACAGCATTGATAGTTCCAGTCTATATATAACACTAAGATGTTCTGGCACAATTAATTCAAAAAACAGGTTTTGCTCCAGATTTGGCTCCGCAGATCATAGGAATGAGGCATCAATCCTAGCACACCACAGAGAACAAACTGCTATATCTAAAATAAAATAAAAATACTAAAATTCTAAATAAAATGATAAAATACTGAAATACAGGTCTCAGTCTACAAGGAATTAAGTTGAATATTGAAGAAATATTCCTCTAAGCCTGTTCTTTTTTTTTTTTTTTCCCCAGGAGAAAAAGAATGAGGATGTTGTGAACACCTCATTGACTGCACCCATGCAATTTATTTGCTTGAGAGAAGTTCTGCAGAGAAGTTTTTACAGACCTTGGCCTGGAAAAAAGCATAAAGAGGGGATATGTTGTTGTTCTTTGCTTTTTTTTTTCTTACTACACTGAGCAGTTTGGAAAAGAGGACTGCACAGATTTCCTGGCAGATGGAGATCTCTGCTACATCTCTGCTTTCTGAGAGAAGGTTGTGTTTCTGTTAGACGCCCCTATCAAAACGGTTTCTCATTCTTGTGCTCAGAGGATATACCATAGGATGATGAACTACGGTCATGTATGGCCTCCGGGATATTTCGATTCTCTGCAGGAAGCTAAAACATAAGCCGATGAAGCAGGTTGCGATATTCACTAGAATAAGCCACTGAAAGGAGACCAGCTACTGGGTATGATACTAAATACCATATAAAAAGAGGAATAAGAGCATGATTTAACAGACAGCAGTTTGTCCATGGAACAAGAAAAGTACAAGTAAAGTAAAAACTGAAACCCAATGAATTTGCATCTTTATGGAAGATAATTAGATTATAACAATATATTTTAAGAAACAAAATATTTTAAGCAACACAGGGAGATGCGTGGAAAGCTAACATGTTTAAACACAATCAAATCTTCACTGAAGACAGTTGAAGTTTTGGCTGAAAACCCAAAGTGGTTTCCATTACTCATACTATATGTTGCAGTATGATAGCCTTACATCTTGTGAAAAAAAAAAATAATTCTTCAAAAGCCTTGTGAGGCAGAATAGTGTATTTCTTCCTCAGCTTTAGACCCAAAGTATTTTCTGTAATGGTATCGTATTTGAGGTATGTGAACATTTCTGAAACTTAAAAAGATGCTTGACATCTTCTTTTACTTTCTTTTTTAAACTGCATATCTATGAATCTCACACAAACGTATGTGCTTACAATTGTTATATCAGAATACCATTTTTGTATCTGAATTTCTGGAAACTTCTACAGGCCGATATAATTCCCCTTCCTTGGACAGAAATCTAGTCATTGACTTTTATACATTTACTTGTAAAAGTCATTTATAGATGTATAAAAAGGAAAAAAAAAAAAAAGATATCTTTCTGCTGACATATAGAAGAATTACAGAAACTTCTGTTATTTCACTCTTCTTGAATCTTCTATATTGTGTGCTATCTCCTTTAGATAAGTGAGGAGAGCAGACAGTGAAAGCATACAAACAGATTAGATATAAGGTGGAAGGATATATTTTTGTTGCTAAAGAATAATAAAGAGGAATAAGGTATTTAATGAGATTCTAACATATGAAGCACTTTCAAGGAATGTTGCCAGTACATGTAATCAGTACAATTTCTAGATGTTAGCCACAGTAAACTTGGCAGGCATCTCTTGAACATTTTGGTCCAAAAGACAGTTTGTATTTTCAGAGTCTTTGAGAAGATTGCCTAGTAAGAGATGTTCTAGTCATTGTTTGGTAGAAGTTAAGAGTATTGAAATTTAAAAAATGACTATTTCTCAGCAATTGCCAGAAAGTAGCTGTCTTAAGAGAAGTGACTGCCTTGTCAGCTTCTGTGATGTCTGTAATCTGATTCAGAGCTTTTCCAAATTGGCAGGAATCTTTTAATGGAAGATTAAACTACTGTCGTCGTGTCATGTTGAAGAAATCTCTTATTCAGAAATTTCAGTCTCTCATTCACAGCAATCATCCTGCTATCATTTCTATATTGTTTTCAGCCATTCTCTTTTAAAGTTGCTTAATCACATTTCCTTGTTCATTAGTGAGAGGCAGATGAGCCTCTTCATTATTTATTCCGACAAATCCAAATGCAATACCCTGCAGTTGCTTTGCTGCCCCATGATTGGAGAGAGGAAGCAGTGTTGCCAGGGTCCCATATTTTTAAGCAGCAGAATAGGTTGTGATTAGGTCTGATGTCAAAAACCCTGTGAAACAAATGCCAGCAATATGAAGTTTGTTCTGGCAGAAAAAAAAAAAAAGGGTGTATTCAGAAAATAGTTGTGATTTATTTTTATTTTGCTAAACAAAATGATCTGTACCGTCTCCTGCATAAATCCTGTGTGCTTACCTCATCTCCCTTTACCCACTAGGGAAAAGAATAAAGAGGAGAGAAAATAAAAAATATCAGAACAAATCTTTGGCCTCTAACATGATCTAAGGACTTGCATTATTGCATATAGTCTCACATTTGGGGTGACAGAAGTTAAACTCATTGCTTGACTGAGCCTGTCTGAGGTAAATGAGAAGATAATATTATGGTTGACTTGACATCAATTAGCATACTGCATTCCTGCATTTTGTCTACTGTCTATACAGAAACCTGTCCTTATACCCAATGCTTTAGCTCTTGGAGAATACTTGGAGAATCTTCCATAACTGCCTGTTTTGGGGCTAAAAGCAGTAGCACACCTTAAGCCTTTTGGAAGACTTACATCTTGGAAAATCCATCAGAACTTCAACTTGAGAAGGTGCTGGGAAGGACTCAAGTGCCCTGACTCCCTGTCACTTTATGTATGCTACCCTTTAACGCTGCATTGTTTCATTAGGATGAAGTGCATCTAGTTGCTCCTAAAAATAACTTTAAATGAGGAACAATTAATGTGCTTGTTATTTTGGATCAGAACGAATCTGATGTTGCCTAAAGGACACCAGATGAAGTCTATCTGTATTTATGTGTTTAGTGACACATCCAGCATCATGGATGCTCACAGTGCACAATTTGCACTTATTAATGGCTTCTTCCTACTGTATAACTGTCAGGACTTCCCTGCATAAATAGAAACTCCTTCACTTCTACGGATTAATATGCCTCTTATTACTTTGTTCCTGTGTGTATGTTCTGAATTTATATCAAGCCAGACACAATTGTATCATTAATTCTTCTCCTAGTTCACACATCAGTTTACACACCATTTGTTGCCACAATGAACACCATATACTTTTGCAGCGGCAAATTATTGAGCAGAGGAGATTGAAAAAGAAAGCTTTTACTTTTGTGTACAAATCTCCTTGCCAAAGTACTGTACTTAACCTACAAAGATGTTGTTAAACCTCATATTACTAATGCACACTTGCACACTACAGCATCCTGAGAGGTTAGTGCCATCTCAGCCCTAGCGTCCCATCTTGCACTTCAGTGTAGGTACTGTTACAGAAACTGATACTGCTCCAGTACGGAAAATTCAGAGCACCAGTGACCCTCTTCTGCACGATGGTGCACATTTTTGCACACTGTGGGATACTTCTCATGTTAGCTAGTCACAAGTACTAGTGTAGCAGGTGTCAGTTATTTGTGGAGAGCACATAGTTTCTGGTGCTCATTGTGCTTTTTTCATAGACAGTACTTCTTCATATGGATTTACTCCCTGGGATCCTGATCAGAAATACACCTATACTAATGTGTCTTCATTACCACCTCAGTGGACTTTTCACCAGAGCTGGCTGTCTATGAAAGCTTTTGGCCCTTTTTGGAAGGCAAATAAAAATGTTCCCTTTCTTCTAATTACAATCAGAGAACAGACATAATATATATTTCTTCTGGAGTTGCATGACTTTAGAGGCGCTGGCCAAGGATCTGTTGCTATTATATTCTGAAGCCAGGTCAGTTCATTCAAATCAGTAAAGCCCTATTTCTTGGAAATGGCCAAGTGTGGCAACTGCTGAGGATCCGCTTGGTCAAAACTCAGCAAGACAGGAGACAAGAACCTATTAAATTGCTTTTCCTCACTTTTTTTTTTTTTAAACTTGGACAAACCCAAAAGGAGAAGTACCCAGGTCTCATTCATGTAGCTGACATCTGTGTGATACTCCGAATTCAGTAGTGGCATGTCAGTAGACCTGCTAGCCACAACTCAGAGCTCAAGGTGAGGCCTAACACCCCAAAGAGGATTAATTCTAGCTTACAGCAAAAGTATTTGAAGCCCCAGGAAAGAAATCCAAAGAATATTATATTTCATTCAGAAACAAGAACATGTGCAGAGCAGTAAAAGTTCTGTTCCCTCTTCAGTCAAACGAACTATTATACCTAAATAAATTCCCAGTATTCACAGCAGGGAAACGGTTACCATTTTATTTCCAAGCAAATATGGCACAAAACATGGAAGTCGATAGGAATTCCTGCTTGCTTCCTCTATTGAGCTGTTTTCCTGTCACCCTTACACACTGTAAGCTCCCATCCATCCAGCAGTGATGAGCAGCAAGTTTGCAAAGCAACGAAATCGACTGAGAGAGAATGTTGTTCGCTACCTTTTTGGGTATGCATACATGAGCAACCTATTACTGGATAACCCGCAGATAAATTTACAATGTCAGCCTTTTCATAGTAGTTGCATGTGTGCATACTCCTTTTACAGAGACTGTGGGACAGTTTAATTCTCAGGAAGAGACAAGCAAGTTACCACACATTTACAAGTGGGTAAGAACAGTGCATTCAAGCTGTGCAAGATGCACGATCGGCACCAAGGTACTCTAAACCCACTGCCTGGCTTCTGGTGACAAATTCTTGTATTTGTATGGCCTCTGTCTTATTATCTGTTTATTATATTCAAAATAGAGTAAGATTTTATTTTTCCAGTGGAAATTTATCTATGTCATTTTATCCAATCAGAGAAATATGAGATACAGATGTCCACTAAGTATTCAGTGTAGAATGCTTTTGAGTTAGTATAGCCCTTGTTTTGCATTACGTAAGTGGCAAACATGTAATGGCATACATTACAAAATGGCAAACAATCTCCTCTCTGAAACAACCAGAATTTCAGTAGCTCCGATGTTCAAATGTTAGTTCTTCCTGAAAGACCAGTAGACAGACAGGCATATGTTAACATCTGTAAAAGATTTTGAATACAGAGATTAAGATAAAGCAGAGACTGAAATTGAGCCTCTAGAATGAAAGCTCTGGTGCTTAAGAGTTTTCAGGCTGCACTCAGGAACCTCTGTGATCTGCATCCAAATACATTTCTCTCTTATTATGAGAAATTAAATACTGGAGATAAAGAAGAAGGGAGCCATAAATCACATATACTGTTATTTTTCTAACTTACTGGGAAAAAAAAAAACACAGTTGAAGCTTAAGTGAACAAATTCTCTGTTATTCCAGTACATCCAAACTCACATATATCTTTGGATAAGGAAGAGATCAGCGTGATTCATTATTCTTTAGCATAACCTAACAGATAGCAATGAGGCAGAGAAATGATGAGCTGAAATCTCATCAAACCAATGAGCAGGGAGTGAAACAAAGATGTAGCCACCTCCTAATAAATCCCAAACAAGACAGATCACTGTGTGGGACCCATGAGTCAGTGTGCTAATGAAGCCATGGAACCTGCAAATCCTGTCAAGCATTTGGACTACTTCCTCCCCTTCCTCCAAGAAGCGTACATCAAGATTCATTTCTGAGCCTTTTTTTTTGGTGTTCTTTTATGTGTAGCACTGAATGTCTCTGACTGAAGTCTGTCACCTATTTAGCATTATTCTCCCAGAGAACATTGCTTGAGGATGAACTTGGGAATGGTAGTTTCATATATCTCCTTTGCAAATTTGAGTGCTGTGGCTTAAAACTGTATTAAACAATATATTCTAACCACTGCTGTTTTTCAGCAATCCCATTTCAAACAGAACACTGCAAACTGGAAAATTAAATACCCGTATGATGAACCAACCCCCTACACTCAAAGTGCAACCCTGAAATGTGATAAATACAGTACTATAAGAGTAACTAATAACCAAATATCAAGAAACTTAAGAAACCTTGATCACTTGTTCTTTAGTAGGGCTCCTACATCCATTAATAAAACTATTAATTATACACATTCCTGATTTTTTTTTTCTGAATTACGAGAACAGCTGTCCTAGGTCAGGCCAAATCTAGCTACCACCTGTCTCTCAGAGTGAGGAGTAGCAGATGCCTAGGGAAAAGATATATGAACAACAACAACAAAAAATGTAACTTCTAAGCAGACACTATTGATGGATTAAATAAACAGAATATAAACACAAAAATATGTGACAATGAGCTTACAGATGGGCTAACAGCAACTAAAAATTACTTTTGTAAACATACTAAGGACATAAAAGCTCCTTATGGAACTTAAAAATTAAAATGGATACATTGACATTTCCTTGGAGTCAACAGAAATGAGCTCTTCTAATTTAACACCATTTCAATATTGGTCATAACAGTTAGCAAATTTAGTTCATTAAAACTCAACATAAAACACTATAACTGGCGTATCAGCAAATTCATAAAACCATCCATCATTCACCCTCACAGAAAATGTATAAGGCCTGGACAGATTGCAAAACCCTTATTCACACTGACTCACAGGAACAGTCCAATCAACTTGATCTATAAAATATGTGTAATAAAAATTGATTTCAGGAGTGCAAAGTGGGGTGGATCATGACCGCTTCTGCAACTGAGGTGACTGCACTGTGAGCAAGAAGGGAAAAATCTGTGTCCCCAGATGTAGCTGGCAGGTCGAAAGGAGGCAATTCTCCCCCTCTACTCCACCCCTTGTGACTGAGACCCTACCTGAAGAACTGCGTTCAGCTCTGGGGCCCTCAGCACAAGAAGGACATGGGCCTGTTAGAGCAATTCCAGAGGAGAGCCATGAGGATGGTTGGAGGGCTGGAGCACCTCTGCTGTGGAGACAGGCTGAGGGAGCTGGGGTTGTTCAGCCTGGAGAAGAGAGCCTTACACAGGGACAGACTTTATCGGGGAGTGTAGTAACAGGACAAGAGGTAATGGCGTAAACTGAAAATGGGTAGGTTTACATTAGATGTAAGGAAGAAATTCTTCACTCAGAGGGTGGTGAGGCACTGGCACAGGTTGCCTAGAGAAGCTGTGGATGCCCCATCCCTGGAGGTGTTCAAGGCCAGGCTGGATGGGGCTTTGGGCAACCTGGTCTGGTGGGAGGTGTCCCTGCCCATGGCAGGGGTTTGGAACTGGATGATCTTTAAGGTCCCTTCCAACCCAAACTATTCTATGATTCTATGATCTTGTTTCCATAAAAACCCTATATTTTACCATGCAGATATTATAGCAGGGTTTTTTCTCTTTTCCTGAAATTATAATGTAACAAAAAGATCACAGAAAAATGAAATTTTAGCTATGAAACTATTGTCTTTCTTGCAAAATCAGTGTCCAAGCTGAAATTTTAGATGGACTCTTGTAACTCAGTCACATACTTACAGTGCATCCAAAATGGAGAGCCATATTACACTTTCAACACTACTAAATCCATGGAGAATTCAATGAGTAATAAGGGGACCTTTTACTCTCTCAACACTAATTCTTTGCATAATAGCTTAAATCCTTTTATTCTCCTCCTTCTCCCACACCATCTCAACAGTTTAATACCGTGGGAAGCAACTGCTTAATCCTCTATTCAGAATGTTATTCTGAAACCAAACATGAAACATATTCGGTGTTTATCTTAATGAACAGAAGGCTCTTTGATGCCCCATCTCCCACTTCTTTCAAGCAGCTAATTCATGCTCTGTTTTTATATGGTAAGGGAAGCTAGAAGTCTTTGTTCCAAATAAAATGAGCAGAACATTCTGAAAGAAGCAGCTCCTCATTTTCAAGCATATTCATCATAATGACGAATATTTTTCCTTTTTAAAAAAATTTCTTCGGAGTAGTATGGGAGAGGAGATGTACATGCCAGCTGGGTGGCTTGCTTTTAGCCTGTTTTAATTACAGGTACAATTCAATTTGAGTTAACTGCTTGTTAGACTGCAAACTAATAATTCAAATCTGCTCCAGGTAAGAGAGACATTTGATTTACTGTTTGCTTTTGTTATGAGATTACTTTTTTGAGTGTGTGCGTGTGTGTGGTGGGGGGGGGGGGGGGGGTGTGTCCTTTTTTTTCCCCCCTTTTGTGAGCCTAAGCTATACTCTCAGCAGATGAAATCATTTCAGGGTAACTTTTCAAACCAAAAAGCCAGCAACATAAAAGATGAGAGGACTGGGGAGGCTTTCTTAAAAAGGCAGTGTTTAGCACACCTCATGGAAGCCACATTCAAACTGGATCTCCAGTGTGCTGGATGACATGAGCCCACAGAGGTTTTGGCGAGAACAACAGAACCATCCCTGAAAGCACTGATTTATGTGATACTTATGCTTTACCTCTAAAGGCTTTATATCCCGAGGTTTTTCTCGGTCCAATAGAACAACTTCTGCATGTGATCGTCATCTTAAGGACGAAGTGCAAAAGAAGCTTGTACTATAAAAGCACATAAATTCTCCTGGTAGCCGTTGAATGTAGCATACAGGCCTGTTTTCTGTTGTATTATAAAAGTGGCTCTGTCCTTTGCTTAATGGAGCCTGCTACACAAAATTCCTTGAAGTCAGCAGGAGCAAGCTTTACTACTGCTTCTCACTGGACGTTTTCAACACTAAACATCTGGACTGCTAATATAAGGCAAGGCTACAGTCTTGGGGATTTAGAAAACATAAGATGGGGCAGTGAGTTGTATGTTTTAAGGCCAATAAGACTAATTCAGCACTGACTTCACATGAAATAGTATCTACTTATTTACTTGAGTCAGCCACAACTTTCTATTCACTTGAACGTGGTAGGAGGAACAGTTTTCTCATCTTGTGCTCAGCCAGAAGCTATGGTACCATCAGGTCCGCAGCTAAACGCAATTGTTCCCTCAGATAGCTTTTCTAGAAGACCCAGTCACCAGTACTGCTTGAAGGTCTCATGAATTTCTAATGGCCCAGCAGTTTTGTTTTTTGATTTTTTTTTTCTCCTGAGGGGAGCTGCAGACCAACGGAGACAAACCGCTTGCATCAAAATTAAGCTGAATATAAAGAAATGACAAAATGTATTTTCATAGAAGGAAATCTCTTGCTCTGTGTCAAAACAACCCTTTACAATAGTCCAGAAACCCAGCCAGCTTCTGTCTTCTTCTTCCTAAAATGGCAGATCCCAATCAAAAGCCTTGCTGGGATACAAATCAGTTCTGTTTCAAAGCTCACCACGCCTGCATTAGGTGAAGAAGTATGGGTCATCATGTGCTCGAACTATCCTACTGGTTTGACTCTTACCTTCCTACAGGTTTTACACTAGCGATCCTTTTAACAACACATTTCTGGAATCTCTTTGTGGGTGAAACACTTTGATGCCCAAGGCAGCATATTGATTTCCATTCCACGTTTTCCCTGTGTGATAACATTGGTTGGACATCTTCCCTCTTTTGCTGTGGCAATCTCCAGTGCAGGGCTGTGGCTGCCAGTGTAGGAAGGAGTGTGGATGCTATATGTCTGCTCTTGTGTAGATTTGCATCCCACACTTAGGCTCCTCAGAGCTCATCCATCACAGTAATACAGGAAATACCACAAGTTTATTTAATTAAAGCAAGAAATTATACACAGAAAAAGAAAAGTTCCCAGTCAATAAATTCTAAGGTATGATTTTCACTAGTGATGAAGTAAGGAAAAAATATACTCTTTTTTTTTTTCTCTCCATTTTGTATCTGTAACCGTCAGAAATATTTAAAGTTGGCAAAATAACCTCTAGTCTTTATTATTAATATATCAAGCTTTTCCTTAATGAAATTTTGGATTTTTTCTTGTTAATAATTTTCTGATGCTTTGCCTTCTATTTGGCGTTTTCAGACTAGGTCTCTGCTGTGTAATGTTATTACAATAATAACTACCGTGGAGGAAACAGACAACGTCATTCATGAAATAGAGGCCATACAACAGCTACAACAAATTCTAAAAACTGCTTTGACATTCTCATGATTAGATGCCTTAATTATCAGGAAGCACACAGTCAATATTCAAAAGCACCGAGGATTCTTGGGCCTCATCCTAAACTGAATCATATCAAGACCTGCCTGAAGCTTTCTGAACAGGCAAATGCTGTTTTAATAAATATCTGGATTAACACCACGAGCTAAGTAGTTCAAGAAACTCTGAATTCTTTCATGTTTTTTACTGCCACTTTTGTCGACTCACCCCCAGGTCACAGCATTAATTCCTCTTCACATCACTCGCTGTTCTTGTGGGGACCAGAGGGTGAGCTGGTGGTACAATTTCGTTTATGTGGTCATTTTTTTCTGCCAGGCTCGTTCAGATCTCTTGAAGTTTATTGGCAAGGTTCGTGAGATAGTGAGATGTGTGAACACGCATAATATTTCACAGATCGTGAAAGGAAAAACTGAGAAAAAATGGCTACTTTGCCATAACTTTGCACACTCAACAGATTTGAGCAATGATGTTACAGTCCCAACCTCACTTCTCAAGGGTTCGTTCAAGAAAAGTGAGATGCCAGTACTTCTCAAAGCACAGCCACTGCTGTGGGACACTCAGCAATAACCTCTGTGAGCCTGCACCTCTGCTTTTATAAGGAGAATGTCCTACAGCGTTAGCTGGCATCAATTAACTTTTGACAGGTTGTCATCACATTGCTCATTCCTATGAGCTTCTGAAATCCACCGCACCTAAAATGCTGTGTGCTCTCCAAGTGGGTTGATAAATAATAACACAGTGTGCTAGAAAAAGAGTGGACATCTGTAATTCTGTAAGAACAGGGTAGGTATTTTAATCAATTGCAAGTTTAGTGTGCAGATGCTACAAAGAAGATGAAGAGAAACCTAAGGCAGAAAATATGAATATTATAAAGTAATTTGTTTTAGTTTTTGCTTCTGTCCAAAGACTGTGAATAGTGTTCTTCATAAAGAATTAGCCACTCTTGGTATTACATCAGCTGTGATAAACTGTAACACCATAAATCACTCAGAATCCGTGCTTCAGACTCAGCTCAGAAGAGCTGAAGTATTTCAAGACATGAGTAATTCTTATGTGTACCACTTGCTGTCTCATGTTGTAAATCAAAATCTGCAGCCGACTGGGGAACTGCCTCTAAAGGCAGAATTACTGCAGACAGGGTTAAAAGAAAACACTGAGGCAAGGCAGGCATCAGCGAAGGACAAAAACTCTGAGGGGAGCGCTGCCAAGGAGGAGAAGGCAGGCCACAGGCCCTCAGGAAAGCCTGGCCTTCTGGCACAGTGACTCCTTACACCTCAGCTCGGCAGGAGCCAGGGAAAAAGTGTGGGCTGCTGCTGGTATGTCAAGTGGGGGCCTTCCCTGGTACGGTGTGAACACATTAGAAATGGCTTAAATACAACCATTTCCCCCATCGTTTCCATTCCGGATATTTTTAACAATAGCAAGGCTATAGAAAGGAAGGTCCAGATTGAGGCATCATTCAAGAACTTCCCTTTTCAGTGAGGAAGAGAAGACAAGATGGCAGCCATTCCTGTCCCACCAAGCAGGCATGAAGCTACAGCCCTGATGAGGGGCATGGGGGTCCCACACTCACTTCTCTCTTCCCTTGAGAGGCTTCAAACTTTAGTTTGTCACCAGATATAACAATAAGACAACACATTTCACTTCCCTGGTTTCCTTGGAGCTCTCAAGTTTTGGAATGTTTTTTGGTACGTCCTGACACCATATTACTATATGGTATGATGGGATACTGCTAGTCAGGCTGTTCTATGAAATCCACTCAGGCTGGTCAAAAATATTTAAGATGTTACAGATCACCCTCAGGGATACTGAAGGAAAACTTGGAAATACAGGTCCTATTACATTTTCTGTCTGTTTAGTGTTTTCTGCTATACAGTTCTTTCTTTTTTGATGCATCGTATTTGCCAAAGACATCTAGAATGCAGAAAAAGGCCCCTTTTATTTTTTGATAAATGTAAATATGCAGAGTATAGATTGGGCTTTACTAAAGAACAAATGAATTTAAGGAAATAAACACAGATAATCCTTGCTACTTACTTTTTCATTCTTGCCCCACCAATGAAAAGTGCAGTCCTACTACTATAAATGAAAAGTATGGCCATGAAAAGAGCTTCATATTTAAAGCATTATGAAATGATGATCTTTAGAAATGAACCAAAAATGTATATGGCTACTACGCCTAACAGACACTGAGTGTTATTACTGTCAGCAAAGAAGGTTGACACAGACTTAGCTGCATGACCTTTTGCTGCACAGAGATGCTGCAAAACATGAGATGCAAATTTCATAACATAAAGCAAAGAATCTTTTTTATTACCTCGGCCTTTATGCAAAAGCAAATTCATTGAATTATAAAAACTTGCTGTTAAGATACGTTTTTAAAATTTTCATTTACCCAACAGTCTAATAACAAAAGATCCAAATTAATAATATCACTGGATATTTACAATTAGCCAAGACACTTCCTGAGGCGGTCTGAAATATTAACAACAGGTACTGTTAGTCAGAGCATATACTGGATACCGACACTCAGTTCTCCTAGTTTATACAGCTATGGAGTCTTTAGCACATTTCAGTACCTTATAACCATTCACAAAATGTGAACATGACAGTTCTCATGGTATTAATCACTTAGAAAGAAGCAATTGACTCGTACCCTTAAAAAAGTGTGATTAGCCTCCTATGTCTATAAAACTTCCTAAAATAAAAAATAACCAAGTAATTTCAAAATATCTGCAACCAATAAATGTTCATCTACTACTGCTTTTTTCTATCTTGAAGGATGCTTAGATCAGTACATGAGACAAATTGAATATCTTCCATCACACGTGAGACTCCATCTTAGATAACCTTGCCTGGGCTTAGCCTCTTAACCAAGCAGTTGAGAGCCCTGTTTCGCAGTTTAAATGACTCAGTCATTTTAAAGATTATTATTTAGCCTATTTCGTTTATTAGGTGGCTTTATGAAATAGTTATTCTCTTTTGAATTGAACTAACCTAGAGGGACTATTTCAGGCTGTTCATGCTTCTAATATTTTTAGAATCAATCTTTCTGGTCTGACAAGACCTCTGGTGGTCTTAACTCTATACAAGATGATCCTACAGGAACCGTATCACCCTACTGTGGTAGTTCTTGAAAAATCTAAGACACTTAATTCAAACCAGCAGCCAGCTTCAGACCAATTAGGACTGCAGTGATTAATCAAATTGTTCAAACATTTGACTGCAAACCCAAGAGGAAAAATTTTATAATTATTAAGTGTGAATTTAAATGCATAGGAATGCATTTAAACACTGCAGGTATCAGATATTCATGTGAGTGCATTTCATGCAGAACTAGCATATTCATTTACCTCCTTGAAACTCGTCTGCCTTCTTGCATATCGCAAGATATAAGGGAAAAGCAATATGCAAAGGATTTGTCCTGCTTCATTTTATGAACAAAGTAACAGTACAACAATATTGCGTGGGTTCCAACTCACAAAATCTTTTACTGGAACTCAGTGCAATTTTCCAAGGACCCCTGCAATCATTTTTAAGAGTTCAAGAACATCTTCCATGTTTACTGCGATGGTTTGAATTTACTGAGCAGTTTTCAACACAGGAATTTTACTAAATCATTGAGAGAAAAAGGCAACTGCTAGCCCATCAACCTCGGTGTGTCATTCTATTTTAGGGTGTCCTGAAGTGGCACCATGCTCTCAGATGAAGCATTTATCAGATAAAGTTAGACCGGATGGTGACGTTGCATCTCTTCATGTTTTCTATTCATTATATTTGCCACTATGACACCCACTAGAGAGCTTTCTCTAATAAGAAGGAATCAATACAACAATAAAGAGAGATCAGGGAGATGCAGGATAAGCTGGTATTTGTGGCCATGCCAGGCAGTCAACTTGAGCTCCCTAGGAGTGACAGAAGAGTACTGATAGCTACATAACAAGTCCGGCACATTGCTGCAAGTTCAATGGTCTAGAACTGTTCTGGCAGTTCTTTTGCACTGGTCACCAATTTTGCTTTTTCTTGTTTTCTCACCTACTTTTAAGGCCATGCTCTCTTGACAGTGTATGAGGAGACTTAGCACATGGCATAGCTCTCTCTCTGTATTCTTTCTAACTGTATTGTGTTCTACCGTTATTATTATTTTTAATTCTTCCTAACTACTCTAACATCACAACCTTCACATGTCGTGAAAAGTTATAGAAAACCTAGCTTTTGCCCTTGAGAGACTCTCTAGCAGCCCAGAGAGTTCTGCTGTCTCACATGCAATCTCAAGACATATGTTTCACAGGAATAAGACACCCCTCATAAAACTTGAGAATATATAGATAGATAAATAAATGTTGGCTCAAGCCCTTCTTTCCTTCTCAGTCTCTAAACTTTCAAGAGATGATTAATATACTCATATTATGATTTTTGTAGGATAGTGGAAATGGCAAAGTTGGAACACTTTGTCTGTCTTAAACACAGAACAGTAAAGGTAAAAGGAAGGTATTACAATTTAAATGGTCAGAAACATTACAATTTTATGGTCCTGCCCAGACTTGGCTCATCCATTAGGTCAAATCAATCAATCAATAAATCAAAAAAAAAAAAAGTTTACTTTTTGAGGCCTTGACAGTGCAGGTCTTGTCATATATACTTGTTACGGTCCTTTTTACCTTTCTTTACCACAATGATGTTGTCAAGTTCAGTATGTGATTTACTGCAAACCTAGATCCTTCTCTATCAAAGCAGATAACAAGATGTGTTGGAAGCAAGACAGCATGTTGATTATTTCTGACTAAAAGTTGAATCTTGAAAGCTCGCTTTGTTCAACAGCCAGACAGCAATCACAGTCTTCATTTTCTTCTGCAACCAACCAAACTTTGACCCAACTCATACCTGCATTTGCTTGTAACATATGATGAGTTCCAACATGATAGATTGTTTCCCACATCTTAGCCAGCTCTTCCTCTTCCCTCATATCCACTACTCTTTATGGATAATACTCACGGAAATTGAATATATATGATTTGTTTATAATTTTATCCAAAGACATTCTGTAAGACAGAAGCTAAACACTTTCTCTGCTACTTTTGCTTTTTGACTTCACTAAGTTTCCTCCACAGATTTTTTCCCTTTATCTATGCATACAGAAGAGACAAATGTGTGTGTCAAGGGCATCAGGCAGCTTAACATCAGCTGCTTGTAAGTCAGGTTCATCAGTAATGTATTCAGAGCTTATTAAAGCTGACAGGATCCTCCGCAGCTGTAAAGCTCTCCTGCAGTAATCAGCAAGAACATCTTTCAATACTCTACATGTTGCTGAGACGAGGACCCACCTTTTCAAAATGTTCTGAAATTCTGCCATCCTAACTGAATGTGCCCCATCTGATTTATTTTATTTTTCATTTTATTTTGCAGAGGCAACAGTGAGTATTTGACCCAAAGACAGAGGCCAGATCTGCCAGTTTCACACAGCTGCGTGTTGAGCGGACATTTATTTAAAACTCTTCCTGTCAGAACAGAATGATCTATTAGTACCCCAAAATGGCATGATGCCCAGAGACAGACTTTGAGAATTTCTGCTTTCATGAACAGGAAGACATTTTCAAGACTGATTTATGAAAAAGAGAGCAAAATATACCGTACAAACCTCTTACCACAGCCATAAAAATATATTGCTTTTAAACACCTATGATTCCCTTCAATTAGTGAATTGGTATTGGTACTCTCAATTTATAAATTTCAATTTATAAAACTCTCAGACTCTTTCTTCTACTCTTAGCTTACCCCCTTTCTTATTCTCATGCTCCCTCTCTTATTAACCTCCAGCTTTTAAAGATTATTAATCAGGAATGTTCTCTTGCAGTTCCACAGAACTGTATTTTAAATAATGTACTAGCTTTTTCCCTTAGAGCTAAGTTGTAGATATATGGAAATTGGAACAATCGAAGGGCATGCCTGTTTTTGTATAAGCAATGAAATAAAATATGCTACAATTATAAAATATGTCATTAATTAGTCTCAGACAGTGATTTATCTCTTATTGTTATATAGAATTATCTCTTTTGGTTAATATAGTTGGAAGATGGCATTCAGCTTAGCAAGAAACTACGACTGATATTTTCCAAATACCGTATCAGGAAGATAGTTGGAGTATCCAGATCTCCCAGCTAATAAAACCTCAAAGAAATGTTTGTTTCAAAGACATTGAAATATTTCATTTCCATGCAGTCAAGCCTTTTCTGAATACTGAAATGCAGATTGTTTTAAGTTGTGCATATACAACAGAATAAAATAAATACTAAGTAGCATGTCTAGATGGCCTGATAGAATAATGTTTAAACTTTTTCCTATAAAATGTTATAACAAAATAAACAGATTTCAGTAAGACAGCTGTACACTGACAGAACCCTCCAGTGAAAATTACTACCAGCTCTAGTTTTTTCCTCCCTCCCTGTCCATTTGCTTATTCCAAAGATTGAGCAAATCAAAGGTGGGAAATTTATTTTTATTATTCCTATTATATTTAGAAGCCTTTACTTTTAGGAAAAAAGGACTAGAATGTGAGACTTAGACATCTGGAATAGCATTTCCACTGTTTTTGTTTAATTTTCTATTTTAAGGAGATGACCAGGCCATTTAAAATTACTTCTTTTCCAGATATAGCTCAAATTTGGCTTCATTTTATGATATTTGTCTGTCTTCCTCTCACTCAAAAAATGACTCTTGTGTTTATTAAGAGACCTACTCTTGTCTCCATGTCTAAGATAAATTAACTAACTCTTGGAAAATGAAAAGCAGCAGCCTTAAAAGAAAACTAGAGATGAAAGGTGATCTGATGGCTGGTCCATATACACACACTCCCATGCAAAAACTCAGTAGTCATGATCAATACAACACCATCTGTTCAAAACACTAATGAAATTCTTAAGGAAGGCCTAATGAGCAAAAAAATGAAAAAAAAAATCTTCGTGAGCTTTCGTAGAGAGAAAGTCATGTAAAAAATTCACTTTCTGGTGTCGAGATTAAGAGGGGAGCTGCCACAGTCTGGAGAGGTTTACATTGCATCCTTTAGCTTTTCTGCCGTACAACTTTTTTGTGTTGAGGAAGGACTTTTTGTCCTTTTGCCAAGCCTCCCTTCCTACCTCTCAAGCATTTTAATGTTTTTCCCTATCGATTCTGTTCTCTTACTGTTCTTGTCCAGACCTTTTATGCACCAGCAGTGGTGAAACTACTGCTGCTGCTAATGCAGACTATGTGATAAATATCCACAGATCACCTCTCTCTGAACCTCACAAGCAGTTTTTGCACAAACGCAAACAAAAACAGAGTTGCAGATTTTGCAAAAACAACTCTGCTCATGTAACTGCCAATATATTTATTCTTCTAGTGGGGTCAGGAACCCTGAAGAGGTCCCTCATAGGACTCTTGGTCAACATCTGAAACAGAGGTGTGTCAGCAAAATGCATACATACTTTTTCCGGCTAAACTTTCAAAAGTTTGAAAGGATGGAAAAAACAGTATTATTTACCTTATGTATTCCAAATACAACTCGATTCTAAAATAAAAAATCTAGAACTGGCTTTCAAGAAGACAGATGTTAAAAATAACAAACATAGGGGTTCAAAAATCACATTTTTCAAGTTATTTTCTATAATCACAAGAACAAGAAATGTATTGTTGTTAATATAATGAAATAAATTATCATTTATAACCACAAGAGCCTAAGAGTTTGACGTTTAAGAAAGATACCACACAACATGAGACTATGAGAACAGTGGAAGAGTCAGGAATGCCAAGCATCAATCTGTAGTTTACCTTAACTGGTTTGCCCCATATTTTTCAAAATGGCAGTTACTAACAATAATAAGCATTAGTCTTTTTAAAAGCAAAACCAGTCCATATCCATCTCATTTAAAGTGGCATCAATCTATGAGAAATTCATCAGTCAAATTTAACCTTCCCCTATTTTCTGCTGCACTTATAATAATTTCTTAATACACATACAACTACTCTAAATTCACTCAAAATGCAGGCCATTAATTTTCTAACTTATTTATCGAGTTTTGGTTGTATTCATTTATTAGTTTTCCCTTATCTACATTTCCAAATTATACATAGGTTTTATTTTTTCTTCACTGCTATAGCTATGTATTTTCACAATGCAGAAATTTTCAAGTGGCAAAGTGATACATAGGCTACTTGGGAAGTTTCTTTTTGGATGCTTATCTTGTGGGGGAATACACAGGAAAGATAAATAATATTCCAAATCTGGAGTAATTTCAGGTTTTAGTTTATATATGATCACAATGCTTCTGGGAGTGGATGGAAAACAACAGTGGACAATTCATTAAAAAAAGGTGGGGGGGTGTAGTCAGGAAATGTAAGTTCCAGTGTGGTTGTACAAGAAATTAGATAAATACCAATGTACAGCAGAATTCATAAATTTTAGTCCTCAGGGCTTGCTGTAAAATCTTGTCTTCTGCTTTCTGAAAATTGACAGCTTATGTTTTCAAGCTTTTCTTTAAAACAATGAACTAGAAAGCCAAACTTTTAAAAAATATACGATATTCTTAATCAGTCACGTGAGGATAAAATAAAGCTTTAAGAAAAATGTTATCACAAGTGAAAAAATCGGAATTGCTAAGATCACTAAACCAGCAATGATTTTGAAAGCACTCTTAAACCGTTGGTCCATTAACTCAAAAGTATAAATACATTTATTACAATTTCCCAGCTTATGCTGTATTAGTTCCATGGAGCAATCTGAAGCAAAGTAGCACAGAAGTACTCCCATTAAATATACAAACACAACCGTTGTTTCAGAATACCCTCTTTTGCATGGGCTGAGTGCAAACGAAAGGGTGAAGGGATAGCCTGAAAGGATGGGTTGGTTTCCTAGACTTACACAGATGCTCTACAGATACACTGAAACAGCCACAGCACACAGACACTATTCAGGTAGCTGCACATCAGATACAAACTTTCTTTAGCTGCAAAACAGTTGTTCTTTGCTTCCTAAGACATAACTGCATAACTGAATAAACAACAAACAAAACCACCCAAGACCAAAACACACAAGCAGTGACTTCCAGCCTGCCACTGGATATCAACTCTTCCAACAAAGGAAGTTCCAGGTGCCCCCGAGAGCAATGTATGTCCTCCTGGGATGAGCTCCTGGGAGCTCTGACCCAGCAGAGCTCACCCAGCTGTCTCAGCACCATATATTGCATGATACGTAACACCAACAATTTTTATTTTTTTTTAGAAATGTGACATTGAAGTCATAAAAAGTCGTATTTCTCTTAATGTATAAAGCATTTTGTTTTACGAAATATTTCCTGATTTCTACTCTAAACAATACGGCTTTCAAGTCAAGACTACTTGAGCCAAATCTCCTTTTCACCTCACTAAAACAGTTGCAGTGAATCAGATCACAATGACACTTTACATCTTCCTACCCAGGCATGTAAATCCCACTGACTGCCGTAGGAATTGGATGGGCCATACTCAGCTTCTTCAGCTCAAGTATGACTACAGCCGCACTGTGTATCTTGGACAAGCATGAAAATCTCAAGGAGAACAAGGCTTCTTTTGCACGGCCTCTAATTTCCATGACTCATAGGTAAATCAGCTTCCCTATGCTTTTCTTCAAAGAGTGCAAGCTCTGTAGCTTCCCATTTCCTGCGTGCTCATTTGTTTGGCTGCGCATCTGTTAAACTGTTTCTAAAACCAAAGGCATCTGATGCCTAAAACTAGTACTCTTCATGATGAATAAATATAAAAATGGAGGACAAAAAAAACAAACAACTTTTTATAACATGCTCGAAATACATGTGGGAAAAGTCCTTCGTCAAATCAGTTAGCAGTAGCTGTGTTTCTGACAGGCTGCTGTACTCTGCTGCAGAAACTCATCTTGCTCGGCTTCTGTCATCAGAAACCAGAAGAATGTGATGGGGACCAGTAAAAAGGGTCTGTCCTGCACTGCTTTTTGGAAAGCCACTTGATCTGTATCAGATGGGATGACACTCTGCACTCTAAAACTAGTTTGCAGTACGAGTTCCTATTCAAGACGGCATCTCTCACACCCTGACAAACACTAAACTTCAGAGCTTTAGGTGGATCATGGGTTAGAAACTTTTTTTTTCCTAGTTAAAAAAAGATGTTCAAAATAAATAGTATTATAAAAAGAGAGAAGAGCTGAAGATGTATCCAGTGTCCCACAGACTACACCCGAAGGAATGCTCTTCTTTTGCTGTCTTGCAAACAAACAGAAGCAATGCTGAAACGGGAAATTAAACATTTATGATGAAAAGATGAATGAGTTTTCAAAAAATTATAATAAAGCTGTGCCATTTGCCAGGGTTTTGAAGGAATCCTGAGCGCATAAGTGCTTGGCAGCTTTGATATCTTGTTATATAGGCTTCCCTCCCATATTGGTGGGGTGGCTTATATTTTGCAGCTAACTTTCTTCAGACAGTTTTGTCAATCCTGGACTTTGTTCTTCTTCTTAGAAATATTTAATTCAAACACTGTTGCAGGTGGTTGTCACTTAAGAATAAAAACAAGAAACAGAAAACCCAAATTACACAAAAAGATCAGCTCTAGATTATATTTTTACCACAAATATTTTGGCTATATTTTGTACTGTTTCCATAACGGAACAGGCAATTTAGCCCAATTAACTGAGTGGTTACAACATAAAAAACTGGATCCAAGTAAAAAAAAGTTTGTGGGTACCTAAGCTGAGATAAAGTGCAATTTTAAATTTCAGAGGATATTTTTATTATCTCTATGCAGGTGACAGCTTCTGCCAGGTATAAGTACTATCTTTCTTCCTCCACTCCAGTCTTCAGTCTTCTTTAACTTTCCTAAGCTTTGAAATGAAGATGTTCTTAATACCACAGAAAGAGGCTTTGCATATGAAACGAATGATTAAACTCACATGAGATGCATCCATTTTGAAGATGAGGGATTTCATGAAAGAAAGATACACTGTGATCTTTTCCTTCTTGTCACTTTCATATTAAAACAAACGCTGTATCAGTATTGGAAACGGTTTGGCCAAGGTCACTCAATTGTTCAGCACTCGCAAGCTGGCAGCCCATCACAGGCAGAAATGGCACGTATAATCATTATTGATGCTGGCAGTCTCCGCCCTTGCTAATGCTACTTGCTCCGTCAGTCAGTCCCTGGCTTGTCGCAGGCAGACCTAATTATTCTTTGAGCAGCGCCTCAGATCCGCATTTGAAGGGAGCTGTTTGAAGCTAGACCACAACTAAGCACCAAATGGTGTCATGCCTATTACAGAATATGCAAGTCAACAGCCACGGTTTAATTAGGCTTAAATCTTCCTGTCCACACGAGTGCCAAGCCATGTGCTGGGGAATACCTCAACTCCTCCCACGTGTGAAATGGCTGAAAGGCTGCCTTCTCCATGCCGTGGCAGCCCCCAAACAGGGCTCCCTCTTGGATGACGTTGATCCCATCCTTGGAGTATGAGTGAATTATTCAGCTTCTGCTCCTACAATGAGGGAGAACTACACAAGCTCAGGATGTCCCAGCTGTAGAAGATCCCTGTGCTCCGCAAACATGAAAAACATTCCCCTTTCCTTTTTTTTTTTTTAATTATTCCTCTTCCATATCTGTAGTTGTAACTGAAACCCCTTAAAATTGACACTATTGAAATGGGATTTATAAACATGAAACTAAGTATTTGAGTTTTCAGTCGAGTATGAGGCTGGTTCCTGTGTTCTTTCTTGCCCATATATTTCATAACTTTAAACCACAAATGTTTTAGTTTTGAAAAAGAACTCCGGTTAAAAGAGACTCAAACTTTACACTGACTATAATTTTAACCTGAACTATCAAAATACGTACCAATTAATACACTCCAAAACAGGAGAAGAAAACAAGTGTGTTACAAGCTGCAATGCTCTGAAGAAGTTGTGCCCAGACTTTCAGTAACAATTATAACATTCCATATTTTCAAGGGAAAAATCTCCTGTTAATAGAAAATTCTAGAGATACGGTGCTTTAATACTGTTTTTAAAATCACTGAATGTTCTTCTAGTTAATGTGTAGCATATCGAATATGCCAAAGTGATACAGCTGAAATACTACACACATTTGCTATAGAGAGAACAAAGTTTGCACCGCTGGGGTTGTTTGTGATGTAGGAACTGTAGTCTGGTCAAAAAGCCCATACAGGAACACCTGCTCTGTGATACTGGTAGAAAACACAAAGCCTTCAACTACTAACATCTTATAGTTATTCTTCTGCTCAAAAGCTTGACAATTCGTAATTAGCATTGATTTAAAACTCTCCTTCTGGCAAGGATCAATACGTAAAACATATCTCTGTAAGTATTGTTTGCTGAGGAAATCGCTGAAAAACAGTAACAAAGATGAAAGTTCACTTGCTTTGTAAAAATGTGTTTGGCGACTTTTAGCAAGGGACTTCTTTTAAAAGACCGTGTGTACTCATAAAAGAAGTATAGGGGGCATATTAATGCAGATACCTTCATGCTTTGCAATTATATCCATTTCATCAAATATGAAAGATTACTTAGTCTGAGCAAAACTCACTGTCTCCAGACTGCTCATTTTTAACCTTTATTATGATCTATATAATGAATTTTTAGTTTGATGTATAAAAAGTTGTATTTTTCAGAAAAAAAAAAGGTTTAATAAGTGTGCTCTGAAATGAAGGTATCCTGCTCAAAGACTTGCTGCATCTACACCTCCCCCTTAAATAGCTTGAAAGTACAAACTTCATTAAGACCTCAGACCTAGAGGTAATTGTCATTAACAGTTATATTCTTGTAATAGACTCTTCACAGAAAAGTCTGATAAAATCAAATCCATTGGGCTGCCTAGCAATTACTGTGAAAGCCCAGACTGTTTAACAGAGATTTGTTTCTTTCTTTTTAGAGGCTGGGGGATTTTCTTGCTTTTCATATGGGGTTCTATATCCAGCTTATAATTCTCTTCTAACTGCTAGCACATGGTTAAAAACATAACTGAAAATCTTTTATTTTCTATTAAATCCTTGATAGCTGTTTCAGGAAGGGCTAAACCTTAAATATTTAAGATTAGTTTCGATCACCATTTTTTACTGTGCCTATAAAAAGCTTATAGACACAGTTTTCTTCCCTTGCTGCCATTCACATACGTGAAGGACAGACTGATTCTTCCCTCAGATGTTGTACTGACCTCATGAACAACAGAAATAACACACTTCCTGATTCTGTGCTCAGGGCAATAAATGAGAATTTTTTGCAGTCATTTAATATAATCCGGAACCTGATACATAGCCTACACACTTGAATGGCCATTCTCCACCAAGTGCTGATAACCTTGTCTGGCTTTTCAGAAATGCTTCAAATGACAGTATTTGAGTTAGAATTAGGTATTAAGAAATGGGTACAAAATAATGAAATACATCTACCGTTGAGGGACAAATACAGGTACATAGTTCAAGCTGGTCAGGTGTTCCAGATCGATTAGAGGTCTATCAGAAGCAAATTTGGTTTTACTCTGAAAAGAAAATTTCATTTTCAGGTCAAACAAAATGTTTCAAGGATGACCTTCTCCTAGCTTAAGAATGGTCCACCACAGTGAGCTGGAAACCAAGCACAAGCAGCAGGATACTTGCATGGTTGAAGAAGTAGCTCCTGAATAAACCAAAATGTAAAAAGGGGAAAGGTGGAAACATGGCCAGGTGACCCAGGAAGAATACAAAGCCATGGTCTAAGCATGCACAGATGCATGCACAGGGAAAGCCAAAGCCCACTTGAAGTTGAATTTGGTGAGAGACATAATGGGCAGCAAGAAGGGCTTCTACAAGCAGATGCCCTGATGAGAAAGGACCCAGGAGAAACCAAGGTTCAATGCATTCTTTGCCTCAGTCTCTACAGTTGACTCTTGCCTTGAGGAATCCCAAGCTCTGATACTTCAGGTAAATACTGTATCAAGGAAGACTTACCCTTGGTGGAATAAGATCAAGGTAGGGATCCTTAAAATAAACTTGTCATAAATGAGTCCATAGACTCTGATGGGATGCACCCACAAGCACTGAGGGAGCTGTTTGATGTCACTGCAAGGCCACGTTTGAAAATCTTCAAAAGATCATGGTGATGGGGGGATGTTCCCAAGGACTGGAAGAAAGCAAATATTCCTATCTTCAAGAATGGCAAGAAGGAGCACTCAGGGAAAAAACAGGCTGCTTGGCCTTGCCTCAGTCCCTGGAAAGGTGATAGAGCAAATGATTCAGGAAACTATTCCTATACAGAGAGAAGAAGGTGATCTGGAGGAGTCAGTAGGGATTTACAAAGGAATAACCATGCTTTAACAGTCTCTAGCTTTCTTCAATGAGATGATCAGTTTGATGAATGTGGGCAGAGTAGTAGGCTGTTTACCTCAACTTCAGTAAGGTTTTCAACTTTGTCTCCCATAACAATCTCACAGACAAGCCAATGAAGTATGGGCTAGATAAGTGGACAGTGAGGTGGACTGAAAACTGGCTAAACCTGCCAGTCTTAGGGGCTGTGATCAATGACACCAAATCCAGCTGGAACTTGTTGCATACTCCAGGTGTTGCTGAGTCCTCTGCTAACAGCTTCATTAACAACCTGGACAACGGGACACCATGTGCACTGGACAAGTTTGCAGCTGATACAACATATGGTTGTGCTGCCATCTAGAGGGACCTCTACAAGCTGGAGAACTGGACAGAGGAACTCCATGAAGATCAACAACGAGAAACGCAGTCCTGAACCTGGGTAGGACTAACCCCAGGCACCAGTACAGCTCAGTGTCTGTCTAACTGGAAAACAGCTTTGTAGAAAAAGATCTGGAGGTCCTGAAGGACACCATGTTGAACATAAGCTAGAAACGCGCCCTAATGGCAAAGGTGGTCAGTGGTATCCAGGGCTGTGTTACACCAATGGAGGTGATCCTTATTCTCTATTCAGGGCTGGTGAGGCCACATCTGGAATGCTGTGTCAAATTTTGGGCTCCCCAGTGTGAGAGACATGGTAAATCTATTGAAGGGCCATAAAGGTGATTAAGGAAGTGGATTAGCTCTGATATGAGGCTAGGCTGTGAGAACTAGGATTGTTTAGCCTGGAGAAGTGATGGCTCTGGTGATCTTCTCACTGGGTGTAAATACCTGCTGGGAGGGTGTAACGAAGATGGAGCTGGGCTCTTCTCAGTGGTGCCCACTGTGAGGGTGGTTGAACACTGGAACAGATTGCTCAGACAAGTTGTGGAGTCTCCATCCATGGAGATATTAAAAAAAATGTGACTCACAACAGCCCTGAACAACATGCTGTAACTGACTCTGCCTGAGTAGGGAGGTTGTATTAGACAATCTCCAGAGGTGCCTTCCAACCTCAATTATTCTATGATTCTATGATTTCCTTTGACCAAAATGAGGATTGCAATTCATCTGTCTCCAATTTTCAATTCTTCATTTTCCTTAGAAAAACTTGAGACAAATCTCTAAAGCAAATTTTGTCGTTATACAAATAAATCAAAATGTTTTGGAGTATTATTTCCAGGTTTTGTTGCTGTAAGGGTATTTTTTCTCCCACATGAAACTACTAGTGAAAGAGTTTTAGCCAAAAGAAAAAATCCACCTCTAACACACTCCTTCAGAGCAGCTAGAAATGTCTGGAGGGCTTGTCAGAAAGACCTCTGCCTCTATCTGAACTGGGAGGTTCTTTGTCGTCATCCCACTGAGCAACACGTTTAGTCCCTGTGTGGGTCTAGAAAAAAATGTTACAGACTCATTCATCAATGCAAGCAAAAGGAAAGAAAAACAAAAAGCCTCCTTATTTATACTGCTAGCCCTTATTTATACTGCTAGTTTAGTTTTTTAATGATATATCCGTTGTTCTTTCATGTTGGTCATGGTGACTAACAGCTTTAATAACATGTGAGCAGCCAGACTTGATTAGAACACCATTGTATTATAAAATTCAGCCTCTTTTAAGAGAAAACAGCATTTCTACACAGCTGATCAGGAACCAGAATTCCTGTTATATATGACATTCCAACATATTAAAAAGACATTCTGATTTGAATTGCAAATATAAAACGATGACATTCCTGTGAAGTTAAAATTAAAAAACCCCACACAGTTCCTGCACATAAACATGCATCTTCACAATAATTTATAAACAAGCTTTAAGGAAGTAGTTGCTGGGGTCACTGAAGAGGTTGCACTCAGCAGACTAATAAATTGTCTTTCCAACTGTAAGGACTTTCTTAGTAACGAAACTCAAAAAAAAAAAAATGACCATGCTGCTTTGTTCTGATTCTTGTAAACTTCTAAAGTTATTAAAATACCACACCTCACTAATTACATTTCTTGCTTTGCACACCTTGGACCATTATTGCTGAGTTAAAGGGAAAAAAAAAAAAAGGCTTTTCAGCAGGAAAACGCTTGCAGCTCAGTTAAAGCCATGAAAACAAACAAACAAACAAAAAGACTCATAAAGATTCTTCCTTTATAGAAGAAATGTATACAGATTATACAGAATGACATACCTATTTCCCATCTCATAAAGATCCATGGATAGCTAGACCTAAGCTATGCTAGCTATAAGTTGTAATAAGCTCTGTACAGCTTCAAAATTATTATACAGATATCTTCAGATATCCTAATACCATTTTTACCTCTCCTCTTTTACTTTTGTGTGCTCTAAGCTCAGTACTAAGCACAGGTCATCCAGACTTGGGATTCACCAGCAACTGCTCACATAAGCCAACCTGAGGTTTGATAATTAATTTAGTTAATTATCTAATTATTTATCTATTATCTAATTATCTAATCAATTAATCAATTTAATATAAATAATAATTGATATATTCATTTGCTAAAATAAATATCACAATATTCAAAGTACTGCAAGACCTTGGAATTGAGAAGGCTTGATAAAGGTAATAACAGTGCATAAAACTGTCCCATTGTTTTGGAACAGGGTGTTGTAATTGCCCTGCAACATAACACTGTGGTATGGCAAATCCAAAGATTTCTGCTAGTCAAGTCACACTGAGATACTAAAAATTAAAATGACCAAAAAAAGCAGCAGTAAATACAGCCACAACAAATTATCCATAAAGGTAGTCTCTGGAGTCCTGGCAAGGGGGATTTGAGTCTCAGCACTTCTCACTGCTCAGAAGTGATGCCAAGTGACATGACTTCCATCACATATTGCAAGTTGAGCCTGGCATTCCCCTCAGCACCCGCTGCTTAGGCATGTCCTCCAAGGTCCTTACAAAATGCACGTTTCATTCCATCACCACCAGCTGATGCACACAGAAAACTGATGAAACCCACTAAGCAATCCACTGATGACAGACTGCTGATGCACACCTCCACAAAATCTTCCCAGTAAAGAACCACAAGCATAAACACCAATACAGAGGGCTCACGTATCTCACAATTGATGCTTACTCCTATTCTTTTTCCCCTTCAGCAACAGAAATACATAGGACCTAAAGAATTATCAAAACCTTCCAGTTCATACAATTTATGCTGCTCCTTTCTAACCTCTCACAAACACAGTTCCAACCCAGGTATTTCAGATTATATCCATTACACGTTAAGGATGCTGACCTCCAGCAGCTCCTCTAGGCACAAGACCAGCAGCATCTTACAGAGCACTTCTGACAGGTCAGTAGTGTTGGGAAAGTTGAGATAATGAGTTCAGAGCAGCACTTTTGCCAGACATAGGGGCATACCAGCCTTCCCTACTCTGTTGTTCTTGTTGTTGTTGTTATAGAAGTATGTTGTGTAACACTGTCTTTGGGGTTGAAGGAAAGTATCAATGAAGTTGCCCATCTTCCCATTTTTTCCCCTTGGCATCCCAGGCTTCAGTTCCCTTTTAAATATGAGCTCAGGAGAAGTCTGTAAAAATCACTCCTGATTCTCTCCCGACACAAATATAAGCCACAAGCAACGGAAAGGTAGTCAGTGATGTTAGCAGGGAAGAATAGAAGGCTGTCCCTGAGTGTCTCCTCCACCCCATGCTGTAAAGCAGATATGAATGTTTTCTTTAAATCTCAAGGCATTAACACTGCTTCACAGCTATTCTGCCAGTTTCATTAATTGCACTTCTATTCCAATCATTTCATAAGCAGACTGTACTTATAATCTGGCTATTTATCCTAATGTTTGATGTTTCTGACTCATATAAATACATTATGTTTGAATGCAGAAAAGTACTTTGCATGACAAATTTGAGATTTCTGCCGGAAACATTTGACTGAAATTTATTTTTGCTATCCATAGGGAATAAGCCTCAACATTATTTGATTGTTATTCACATTTTGGTAATCGCATTATGAACCTCTACTAAGAAATGAAATGGCAATGTGCCTTTTTTCCTCTAAAAGCAAACGTCTTCCTCCCAAAAGCACAGACCTTGAAAACGCATTATAAAATTAAAAAGCCAACAAAAATAAAATGATGGATCTGTGCTTGAATATTCATTAAAACATGACATTGCTTAGTCACTGCTCGCCATTTAGATGATATATTGTGCTTAGGCAAGCTTAATGCAACAAGGGGAATTCAGTCTTGTTTTTATGGGATGGGGGTAGATTTTAATGGACAGATTCCTAACAGTGCTCAGCCATCTTAATTGCATTTATATTGCTAGGCCATAAACCACTTTGCATCAGTTGACAATCTGACTTTATGTTGTAAGTAAGACCACAGAGAAATAGCAACTGATTTCATTTCTGGGATTTATTCAGATCTATCTTGATAGTCTTCATTCTGTCCAGCAGCTGCTCTACCTACAATCCTTTATACTAAACAGCACATACCCGAGTTGTCTACTGGAGTTATTTGCGCTTGGCATTGCTTGCCCTTTGTTTAAATGTTGTTATATCTCCCAGAGACTTCCTCTAGCATTTCCCATCTTGGCAGAAAATTTACCACAGTTTATCTCTTCTTGTAAAGCTATCATCAAACACCACAAGCACAAGAGAAGATGACATAAAAATAAGTTTGGGCTACTAAAACCCAAGGGTTAAGTTCAACTCTTGTTTCGCCTCACAGATCTAGGGATCTTTTAATTGTGTCCCTCTCTGCCTTTAGACTTTATGAGCACCACATCACAGCAGGTTTCTCTCCAGAATTTGCTGAAAAAAACCACAAAACTACAACTAAATAAAGAATGCTGCCTCTACTCTTACCCTTTTTAACATCAGTTTTTTAATCCGAACACCTGATCTATTTCCTACCCTCTGACCATTTGGCAGTAGCTGAGTATCTCCTTTGCTTTGTTACACTGGCCCCAAACTCCCATTGATTGCGTTTCCACCAAATAACTAGAAGGACACCTTCC
Organism: Cygnus atratus; assembly: GCF_013377495.2. NCBI lineage: Eukaryota > Metazoa > Chordata > Aves > Anseriformes > Anatidae > Cygnus > Cygnus atratus. The sequence goes on from NC_066363.1 coordinate 91,697,188, forward strand.
TTTTTTGTACTTGGGAAAAATATGAACGCAGAGCCATGGTCAAAATGGACACCCATAGGAACAGACAGCCTCGTGCACCAAGCACAGCAGCTCCACTGAACCAGGTGTGCCTCCATTCAGAGTGTGGGGAGGAGAGGTTGTTGGACCTCACAACACTATGGGCACCTTCCCCAGCTCTGGTCCAAGACCTCAGGCTCAGCCCCATCATAAGAAAGCAGGACAGAGGCTTCTCCCTAGCTCTTTCCAATTGCAACTCAAGAAGCCAGCCATGTACTCTTCTCACAACCCTTTATGCTATATGTTCACTTACAGCATGGCTTGAGATCTTTTGTGTTGGAGAGTGAAGCAATCAGAAATAATTAGGAGACCTGTCAAAACTAAGACTTTGAAAAATCATCTGTTAGATTTTAGCTTGTTGTAGTGTAAAAATATTATGTGCAGTTCACAACTGTTTTATCTATATATATATAAATGTTACTTTATAAAATGTCTGTATGTGCTGACAAAGTCATGGTTTGCTCTAGAAAATTCATAAAGTTGGGTCAAATCCTGCTGAACTTAACAAAGATACTTGCCCTAGTCACAGCAAAGCCAGTTCAGCCTTTTGCATGATCACTGTATGATGGATGCACAGAGCGATGTAGTTTGCTTAGCTGATGCTTCTTGAAAGGGGTAAAAATTCCTTCTAGATTTGTTATCACTGTAATGTCCACTAGTCAAGTAGTGTGCGTTAGTGCTAAAGATAGATAAGTGGCTTAATAATTTAATAAGTGTGATTAATAGAAACATGCCACCCCATTTAACTGGATAATTATTATCTTTGCATTACGTTTCTCACAATTAAACTAGCACAATCCAAACATCCACACGAATTACACACATCAAGAAAAAGACATTTTGGAGTTTGAACTTCATTGTTTTCCTTAATAATTGGATGTACCCAGCAGTCTGACTGCCCAGATCAACAGTGCATATTGGCTAGCTCAAGGCCCCCTCATTGATCCTTCGCATGCATGGCAAATTAGCCAGTAGGATAGCAGCTTGCAGCCCCTTAATCCTTTTAATGGTTTTGTTCTTATTGAATCAAGTGGCATAGGAACAATTGGATTGTCCTCACAGTTTCTTTTCCTATTTTTTTTCTCACTCCTTTTCTTGAACACTGCTTTAATTCCCCTTCCTTGTGGTGACTTGCTTCTAAGAATAGCAATGGCCTGGTGGAACAGCAGGAAGAAGAAGCACCATGGGAACACTTTATACACAGCAAACACTGCAAAAAGAAACATGGGAAAACACACATTTTGTGTTGTTTTGCCAAACATGGTTCTAAATGGATGCAAGCATCCATTGATCTTTCTTTCTTTATTTATTTATTTTTGGATAAGCAAAGACATGTCCCTAAAGTATGCAATCCATTTTCAGTCTCTGTTCCTGTAAGCACTCTTTTGTTCCTCTGAACACTTGTGCTGCCCATCTCTGAGCACCCTCCAAATCTGTGGACTTGCTTGTGTGATGAGGTGATCAGGAATGAATTTCAGATTATAAGAAACAACTGGTTCATACGGTGGCACTTGAGTATTTTCCATGTTATTCTCCAAGCCGATGCAGCTTCTATCTCTACCTGTATCATTTTAATGTAAAATTATGGGAGATTTTATGTCTCAAATACCTTAGGGCCTGACTGATGTTTTTTTAAATTATATTGATATGAAATTCAAACCTCTCTTTAGCAGCTTCTGTCAGGCTATGCAGCACACTGGCACAAGAGGCTATAAGCCAGAGGTTTCAAACTCTTTCACTGTCACCCATAACCCTAGTAAGGACTGGAATCGGAACATTCAGCCAAAGCATTTTGTGATTTCTATTTATGGAGGCAGAGGTAAGTGTAACTAGGTTAGTAAGCTGGGCTGCCAACTCTCAGAGCACAGAAGTAGGTACACTTACTACTCAGCCTCTAGGCATCAACTCTGGCCAAGATTTGGAGTGGATGTCTGGAAACAGAAATCACTTAATCACTTAATCAGCCAAGATGAATTAGCAGATCTTGTGAACCACAGCTTAAGCAAACTCCAGCCAGTTTTCATGTCTCTTTCAAAGACCATCTTATTTATCTCAAAATAAAAAAATAAGAAAGCCTTAAACCAAATCAATAAAAACGGCAGAGAACAAAGAAATTACAACAACAAAAAATCTAATGATACTTTTCCTAAAAGAAATCAGGTGCCTGGAACCATTCTGAAAAGGCAGTGGTCTGTTGCTTTTGGTTGCCATTTGCCAGTTACATGGAGAAAGTATTTCAGAGAGATTGCATCATGATGGTGAATAGAATGGCAACCCTCCCACATTTACTCACACAACAATACTTTTGTTATTCTTTAAGAACACAACTTATTCACGCTTGGGCCCAGACTCTCTGCTAGTTGGGAGCTGGGTTTTATTGTTTAACGCCTAGTCACAAGAAGGAAAATAAACTATTGTTGTGATTATGGGATCTATATTGAAAAAAGAAACTGTTCAAAACAAACATCCTCCTCTGTCCCAAAACATGCTTAAACACAACCTATCCTGTTGTCTATTCACTCTTCTAGATCAGTTTGCTCCAATTCATCTTTACATAGTATAGAAAGAAAATCATACCACTCTATAGTGTTGCCAAAATTTATGAAAATGTGTTTATATAAAAGAATAAGTCCAATAATTCTGACCCTCAGCCTTGCCCTTTAATTTCTGTAATCAAGTTATTTTATGGTATGAACTTCTAGCAATGTCCAAGGAGTGAAACTAGCTAGATTGTTTTAGGTCATTATTTTGAAGGCACATCTAAAACCCACCAGTAAATGGCAGCTTTGCAAACAGCATCCACAAGATCTTGGCCAAATGTTTAGGGGGCAGATGGTGTCAACTACCATACCTCTACTATTCATAGAATCACAGAACATCCTGAGTTGGAAGGGACCCACAAGGATCATTGAGTCCAACTCCTGGGTCTGCACAGGACCACCCAAAAATCAGACCATATGTCTGAGAGCACTGTCCAAACACTTCTTGAACTCCGATAGCTTGGTGCTGTGAGCACTGCCCTGGGGAGCCTGTCCCAGTGCCTGATCACCCTCTCAGAAAGTAACATCAACACACTCTGACAGTTTATACCAGGTAAAGACTCCCCATAGGATCGTGAACATTTGCTGCTTTGTGCAGTGCTATCATTACTTAGGTCATTAGAAAAGGGGTGTAGAATGATGCCATACGAGAAATGTGGCATTTTCCTTGACTTGGAGTATCATGCCTTAAACATGGAACTGTGGTGGTAGACTCTCAGAAGCCTAGCTTTTTATTCCTTAAGGGTTTTTCCAGTGTGGTTATGCCATCAAAATCTTTCTAGTATCAAGAGGTTTAAACCAGCTCTTTTGACTATAGCTCCGTCTAGTTTGCTTAGTGAAATAGCTGCATATAACTGAACAGACTTTATGCCAGCATCACTCTGTTGTATAAAATGACTGGCCTCTGACTGACATACATAGTTAAGCTGAGAAAATGTCTTGGATATCTTATTCCCTAAATCCTTGTGATTTGTGTGATTAATGATAAAATTAATTGAAAATAGAAATCTGCTGATTCAGTCCATATTTTTCAAGAGACTACTGAATTTGTCTCATGGACTGGCCCAAGTTTTTATTTTATCTATGCACCCTCAGTTTATAAAACTTAATGTAGCTTTTATTCAAATACTGTCTTAGAGCAGTATTCTCCCTGCTCAGCACCATGTTTTTTTTTGTTGATACTTGTCAGAATATCATTGACATTAACCTAATACTTACAAAATACATTGATTTTTATAGCTGCCTTAAAATCTTTTGAAGCATTCAGTAGGAAGGTAGCCAAAGTTCACGCTGATTTGAAAGTTTATGTTTTAAAGGAGAAACTAGGATAAAATTTTAGTGTCCTGGAGTTTCAATTAATAATACGAACAGAATATCAGAAGTAGCAATTCTTCATCAAAACAATAATAAATCTGAAATATTAGCATAAACCTGAGACAACACAGTCAAGCTAAAAGATCATAAGCAACAAGCAAGACTGACCAACCCATGTCAAAGCTTTGTATTACATTAGTATAGTAGAGCACAATTTGTAAGACGCTTTAACAAAATACTTGCAAGTTCTTTAAAGTAAAAAAGTAACAAGAAAAAAGAAAAGAGAATAGAGAGGAGGAGAGGGGGGGAAAGTTATAAAAAATATTCTTCCCACTGTCATAGAAATGCAACATTTGAGATTAAAGAAGTATACAAGTGGAGATCCTTTGCCTAGTGTCTTCTTTTGCCTTCTTTTCATGGAAATAAGGATGTGAATAAAAGTGGGTGAGTAGGGGATGTGATATGGGTAAACAGATGTGTGGGTCTTAATTTTACAGTTTGGCTGAGTTGTACACATAGACCTGAAAGTGTAACAGACCTGAAATGACCATTACAAATGCATGTAAACCTGAAGTAAAATAAAATGAATATATTTAGGGACAGAGCACACAAACTGAGCAAGAATATGTTCAGTGAACGTTTACTTCAGAGAACAGTGACATTTTACTTGAATAAAGCTGGTCTGAAAAATTTCACTGCTGTAGCAGGCCTGCTTATAAGAAAGATTCATCTCTTTTAAAACAATTCAACTGTTGCCTGAAAAACAATCATTAGAAGACAGGTACTTTAAAAATATATTTCACTGGTAGAAACTGTGAGAAAATATGCCCACTTCAAACAGATGGATGAGCTGCCAAGATGAGTCTTGAATCCATAGGTGACCCAAGCCTGCAACAATTTATTTTTAAAATATTGTATGCCCTTTGGTTGGGGAGGGTGTAATCATCTGTGATGTTTTAGTGCTATTTCCCACCTCCACAAAGCTCCCACGGCACAAGGAGGGCTGTCTCCTGGGAGGGTGCCAAGATTTAGGAAGAGGCTGGGACATTTGACCTACACCTGGGGGTCCTGCAGGTGTTGGAGCCCAAGGCAGGCTTGGTGGCTTCCCCAGCATGAGGCATTTGCTCTTTCCACCACCTTTAAGTGTTTAAACCTCAACTAGCAGGTAACTGTTTAACCTGGATCCACAACAGCTCCATTGAGAGCCATTAAAAACTCAAAAGTGACAGCTGAGGCAGATGTTTACCAAAAAAATAAACTGCAAGCATGGAGCAAGCATCAGGCATGAAACCAGCCACCGTAGGCTGTATAGCTTCTCTGATTATATCCCACAATTTATTTCTTTTCACTCTATATTGATTGAATCAAAAATCAGTGGAGACTAGCTAGGGTTTTTATGTAATTTGCAATTAGTCCTGTTTGTCTATAATGGATCATACATTCCTTTATTCTCTTCTTCTCTGTTATACACAACTGCCCTAAAAGTAGTGGAGTAGTACTATATGAAGTAACCTTAGTGAGGCAATAGGAAGAAATTTGCCGTATTGATTTTGTATCATACTAGTTAATGCTTCTTCTCAAATAACAGATTTAATGTCTAAAAGTTGCAAAGTACTCATTTGAATATCAGAACATCTCCCTTAAGAGGTTTAAGAAATTGCCTCGTAGGACATGAAGAAGAGAATGCTAGTTAAAATTTTGCCAGTAGATGTCTCTGCTAAACTCACTGAAGGGAACACACTAAGTTATAAACTAAGCTACAACAAAATGCAAGTGGCAGTTTGTGCCTTTAAACTGAAGAGTAGGGGTAAGAGCAACTAGGTCACTAGCAATTCTGAAGACTATTCTGTCATAGTCACAATAAAAGTGGGTTTTACTCAAAACTCAGTGACACCCAAGTTAATTAAATATTAATTTTGTCTTCTGTTATTATCTCGCCAAGAAGAATTCATGAAAGGCTAAACTTATGTATTAATATTCTTGACAGAAGTTAAGAATGTAGAGTCTTGAAGGGAAAATATTTTTATCATTTAAATTCCAGCTTTTGCGAAAACTAATAGTCCATTTTTACTTCCAGCAGAGAATTTACTTAATGATTTCTCTCAAAGAAAAAAATTGGTATATGGGAGAATAAATTTTAGTTGTAGGCTGAAATAGAGCAGTACATGGTAGAATAATTATGCCCCTGATGGATAACATTCAGAGATTCTTACATTTTCTTTACATCTATATGTTGTTTGGCAATGGTCTTATTTGGAAAAGCACAGCTTCTAAGCAAAGAAACTAATATTAGTTTCTCATAATTGGCACTTGTCATTAACATACAGCATGATTTTCTGATTAATAATGAAGAAACGATCTCAAAAGGCACAGATCAGCTGGAAAAGCATCTGCTTAAAATACACACACGTAATTAGGAGAGGACGTCAAACAGACTTGATTACATATTTCATGGGTATATGTCAAAGAGTGTAAAGCAGTTGACTTAACCCCAGGGTGACTTCAAGAGGATTTTCTCTATCTAGTGTTTGTGATTAGCACCATATAATCTGGATCTGCTGAACAAGTAGAGTTTTACACAATATGCAAATTTCCTTTCACTTTAATTTAGCCCCTTTGGATTTAGCATAAAATGTCTGTGTTGCATGATGGGCTGAAAAAGCTGGATCCAGTTAGCTAGGAAATTAAAAATGTAGTAAATGAAATAAAGTAATCCTTGCCACGGTAACCAACGTGCATTAGAATGGGACCCTGACATCTGCAGAGGAATGGCTGAAGTGCACGCCCCAGGACCAGACAGACCTTCTTGCGAATGCCAAAACATTGATCCCTTCTCCTGTCACAGAGTGCTCTAGTATTTCATATAATTAAATTTATTTCACTGCCCTATCAAGATTCATTTTCTAGGTGTATATTGGTAAGAAATCTGTTCACGTTATCTGTCAAGTAAATTAGTATCCACAAGGTAACATTTTATTTCCTTGTTAGCATATCAAGACATGGCAAAATTAATTAGCAATATATTACATTGTTTAAGATTTAATGGAATTAATTAAAGTCTAATTTTATTTTCCATTTCTGTTTCAGCTCTGGTTTTCAGCTAGTACTATAGAGGGTATTTGACTATTTCTTGTACAGGCTTAAGAATACAGCTGCAAAATTTTTTGATTATTTTTTTCCCCATTTAAAAATGGCATTCCAAGAATAACCAAGACCTTGACCCACCAATCAATTTAGACAGCAAAAAATCTTTGGAAGTTCTACACCCAAGGCTAACTATGAAAACCCTCACCTCTTTTAAAAATGTGGTTCCACAGCCTTTATAGGTTCTCTATTTCTTAGCAATGATAATGGCAACTTTGTAGTGAAACTGACAATTCCGTCATCTCCTAACTACATCTGACACAGAAAATGATCTTCTAGGGAGGAAGATATTAAAGACAGAAAGCGTTTTTCCAAGATTTCCTTTAGCCATGCATCGGCAGTGCTGGGTCAGTATATGAGCCAGCAGATCAGAGTTTCATTACTCTTGACTGCTGTTAATATTCCTACAACCTTTATTGAAGAGTAGGGTCTTATACCCATTCTCCCTTGATGTAGGCTACAATAATTTCTCCCACTTTGTTTATTGAAAGTGACAGATTTCACAACACTACCTCAGGCAGAACTTCGAATAGACTCTTTATCTACAGAAAAAAAAGAAGTCATCCATTATTTCAGACTTGCCTTCCAAATACATGATGTGTGCTTGGCGGTATTTTCAGATAGTTGCGCAAGACTATCTCACCTACTTGCTCATTTTGTAATACTGAGTCTGTAATTGTTTTAATTCTATCTACACCCATTAGCAAATATGTGCTCCGTTGAGCATGACTTTCCTAATAAATTAACAACAGTCCCAACAACAGCTTCTTTTGATGCAAAAGAACCAATCGAGCCTTCTTCCTAATCTGCTTTAACTAGTAAGTTGGAAATGAAAATGATCACAGACTTCTGAAGTCAGCTGTACATATTCTTTTTTCCAACCTGACTGATTCTATGATTTTTTTTTTTAAATAACAGGGACATTCTCTCCCTGATAGATTTTTTTTTTTTTTTTTTTTTTGCCTTTGCAAAATAGTTTGTCTGCTGTCAGAATGTAAGTCTTTCCCTCTCAGAGAAAGCAACATCTACGTGAATAAACTTGGATTTGAAGCATGAAATATATGTTGCAAAACAGAAATCACTTTGAGTAATAGACGGATGAGGGTTTCACAAATAAGAAAACTTATGTGAAGACTTCACGCTCCTCAGAATTTTTCCAACCTATTCCCTGTTCTGCTTTATCAGTTTATTTCAGCCAATAGAAACGGAGAGTCTGTTATGCCCAACACTAACCACAAATCCTAAGGAAAGGCTAAAAAAAACCAAAATACTCATGAACACTACTTCCACCTCAATTAATCTGACAGTTCAGATTTCTAGTCCCACATGACCATTAAGAAGGAAGGTTCTTTAAAAGTCAAAAAATTTCTTATGCCATGCTAAGCTAATCATCTAGGCTCCCCTAATAGACAATGAGAAGAACTGGCATTGCTGGCTATAACTCACTTCATCCCAAATATTCAAAATACGTCAGAGAAATCAAGGTGGTGAAGTACTGTCTCTTTCCATGGATTGCAATGGGAATCTAGATAGTCAGATCAGACATTGGTTCTGAGAACAACGTAAGGTAAATCCCACACAGAGTCCAAATCCAGATCTAGAAACTCTTTCAGGAAGCAATTCTTCACCAAGTGCGTAAATGAGCACTGACTGGCATATGTTGCCCATAGAGGCTGGAGAGTCTCCTGCCTGGACATGGTCCCAGGCAACCTGCTCTGGGTATCCCTGCTTGAGTAGAGGGTTGGACAACATGGCCTCCAGAAGTCCCCTATCAACCTCAACCATTCTGTGAGTCTGTGAACACAGTTACCTAACTCACTGCTCCCCTGAATATTAGTATGTACATGATTCAATAAAAGTCAAGTAAACTTTGTGTGTGAGTGAGGAAAGGAGCTCAAGCCTCGCAAGTCCTCATCTAGCACCCTACCCATTGTAATTAGCCTTCTTTTCATAGCCCCATTGACTTCATAAGAGTGTCCACACAAATGAGGTCTGTCTCACTTCTATGCTTGACAAGATCATGGAGCAGATCCTCCTGAAAACTATGCTAAGGCCTATGGAAAATAAGGAGGTGACTGATGACAGCCAACATGGCTTCGCTAAGGGTAGATCGTGCCTGAAAAATCTGGTGGCCTTCTACAATGGGGTTACAGCTTTGGTGGATGGGGAAGAGCAACTGACATCACCTACCTGGACTTGTGCAAAGCATTTGACACTGTCTTGCATGATATCCTTGACTCTAAATTGGGGAACGTGGATTTGATGGATGGACCAGTTGGTAGGTAAGGAACTGGCGGGATGGTCACACTCAGAGAGTTGCAGTCAATGCCTCAGTGTCCAAGTGGAGATCAGCAATGAGTGCTGTACCTCAGAGGTTGGTATTGGGACTGGTGCTGTTTAACATCTTTGTCAGCAACATGGACAGTGGGATTGTGTGCACCCTCAGCAAGTTTGCTGGTGTTACCAGGCTGTGTGGCGTGGTCAACACGCTGGAGGGAAGGGATGCCATCCAGAGAGACCTGGACAGGCTTGAGAGGTGGGCCTGTGTGAACCTCATGAGGTTCAACAAGGCCAAGGGCAAGGTCTTGCATCTGGGCCAGGGCAATCCCAAGCAAAAATGCAGACTGGGCAGAGAATGGATTGAGAGCAGCCCTGAGTAGAAGGACCTGGGGGTGTTGGTTGACAAGAAGCTCAATGTGAACCGTCAATGTGTGCGTGCAGCCCAGAAAGCCAACCATATCCTGGGCTGCATCAAAAGCAGTGTGACCAGCAGGGCGAGGGAGGTGATTCTCCCCCTCCGCTCTGCTCTCATGAGACCCCACCTGGAGCCCTACTTTCAGCTCTGGGGCCCCCAGCACAAGAAGGAGATGGGGCTGTTAGAATGAGTCCAGAGGAGGGCCATGAGAATGATTAAGGGGATGGAGCACCTCTCCTATCAAGACAGGCTGAGGGAGTTGGGGTTGTTCAGCCTGGAGAAGAGAAGGCTCTGGGGAGACCTTATAGCAGCCTTCCAGTACTTAAAAGGGGCATACGAGAAAGTTTGAGAGACACTCTTTTATCTGAGAGTATAGTGACAGGACAAAGGGATTGAATGGTTTTAAACTAAAAGAGGGTTGATTTAGATTAGCTATAAGAAGAAATTCCTCACTCAGAGGGTGGTGAGGCACTGGCACAGGTTGCCCAGAGAAGCTGTGGATGCCCCATCCCTGGATGTGTTCAAGGCCAGGCTAGATGGAGCTTTGGTCTAGTGGAAGTATCCCTACCCGCGGCAGGGGGCTTGGAATTAGATGATCTTTAAGGTCCCTTCTAATCCAAATCATTCCGTGATTCTATGATTATACTGTAGAGGTTCTGATACATCAATAGGTCACAGAATCACAGAATCGTCTAGGTTGGAAGAGACCTCCAAGATCACCTAGCCCAACCTCTGACCTAACACTAACAAGTCCTCCACTAGACCATATCACTAAGCTCTACATCTAAACATCTCTTAAAGACCTCTAGTGATGGTGACTCAACCTCAACTCAGGTCAGGGCTTAGTTTCACAGAAGCCATCTGATGCAAAGCAGATAAGTCACCTTTCCTCTATTAACCCATGTACATACACTAAGGTACTCAGAACTGCAAGAACATCAGAATTCACAGTTAATGTTCACATTCGTAAAACCTTGTTCAAAAGATAATCTGAATAGGAATGAGGCTCCACAGTTTAAGTCAAGGATAAACAGCATTCACATACAATGTGATCAAAAAATATACCGACTGATTAGTAATTTGCTCTACTATGGTAAAAAAAAAAAAAAAAAAAAAGTAACTTATTTGATTAGAAACACAATGGTTTATTTTGAACTACATAAATAGAGTTGGTATAGAGATAGCTTAATCACTGCAATTTATTAAATGTCCTCCCATCTTGCTTTCCTGGTTGTTCACTACTATATACTTCTCCTGATTTCAGTAATAGGGAGAGAAGAGGCCTGGGATTTTATCATTCTTGTTAAATCACCAACCACTACCTTGAAGAAACTGAACTAGCACATGGACAAACTTTACTTTTATCAGCTCATTAACAACTTTGATTTATAGCTACCGCAGCTCAAGGAAGGCCTCCAAATTCTTATGTTAACAATCAGGGCTGGAAAAAAAAAGATTAGCAGAGAGAGAAAGCAGACAAGAATGCACAACTAATGACAACACTCCTGTCTTAAAGCCTGTATCTGGGAATGACAAGTGCAAGAGCGCACTTTATCACTCCTCAGGATTCAGAGCAACAGTTCCTCTAAATCACTGGTTCTTTGTAAGACAGTGGCATTTCTGCTGGTTTTAGTAAAGACAGCAACCCATAACACAGTAACACTGAGGGTACTAACATGTTCAGCAGCTGCCATATTCCTCATGACAATGCTGTTCTTTCTATTTCTTCCCCATGTGTTTTTATTTTATTTTATTTTTAAACCAACAGTTAGATGAAGGTGTATAAATCATACCAAAAACCAAAGGGCATACTGCCATCTTACTTAAAGCAGTTTTACACCAGGGTGCTTCCAGTAACTACAGAAGTAAATCCTGATCTGCAATATGGAAGTGCAACTAGTAGGACACCCAATACATGTATGTAATTTCTTCGTCATCCAGGGATTAAACTATGCACGTAAAGATGGATGGAAGAGGGAAGGCAGACATGGGCCATGCTAACTGGTATACATGAGACTCTCTGGTGTTAATAGTGTATGGTTAAACATTACTTGGTGAGAAAACTGAGATCAGTGAATCCAGCATCCTTTTATATGGTAACACATGAAGCTCCCTCAAAGCAAAAATGCCTCAACTTTCTTACACTCATTAATATCTGGGGACCTGCAATCCACATAGCCCTGCCAAAGGAGAGGTTCTCAGTAACTGCAGACTTCAAGAGCTCAGTTATCACTGCACGAGCGAAAAGCCCGTCAGCAATGCTTCCTGCTAGCACTGGCCTTGGCAAGCCAGTGCCACAGCACCTGCGCTGATCCCCCAGGTATTAGTTGCTTCGGCTTCCTCTTTCCAGATGTCTCCCAAGCACGAAAAGACTCTGCTACAAATCCCTCCCCTGCAATAATACTGCTTGCCACCAAATGCCTTCAACACAGAAGTCTTGCTAGCTGCTTTGTTTGAACACAGAACAATTATCTCTTGCCAAGTGTATATCTTCTGTCAGCTGTGCAGCGCTTTTTCTTCATCAGCTCAGCTTATAACAAAGACATTTTTCGTCTTATTTTAGTTCCTAAGAAGTGTATTTTTCTCTCCAGCTGTATTATGCAAAAACACCCAAGACATTTCTGTACTGTACTACCTCTCCCTGTGTTATCTCTACAGGTCTGAGGAAAGACTGACATTTTTAGTCCTTGCCTAGCCCTCTTCACAGATTAGGAAGCTTGCGAATGCAATCCACATCAATATTAGTAAATGCACATTAGAACAAAACCAAAAACATAAAAGTAGTTTTCATTTCTAGAAATAAACCTTATATACAGATTAAACCCTCCAAAAGCAGCCTTGGCAGGATTTTTTCCTGCTAACTCACTTTTTCATAGCTTCTGAAATCAAGCCCTAGCTGTTCTGCTCTGCTTTCAAGGGTATAAATTATGTGTAGTTTGCATTAGTCAAGTCACAAAAGAAAACTAAGAAACCTAGACTGACATAACATGCTAGCAGCAAGAGCTGGTAGCAGTACATAAATAACTTTCTTTCTAGTTTGTTCTCTAAACCAAGTTCATCCAGGGATAGAAAATAGAAAACAGAAACAGTCACCTCACTAACCATGAAAGGAAAGGAGAGATTTTTGTCTTTTGACGTACCTAGTAGTGTCATTATCTGGGAATCAGAATACCTTTTGGCTTTAAGCTTTTTTTTTTTTTTTTTTTTTTTTTTTTACAACCCTTTCATATTTATAAGTCTTACTTTTCTTTCTGAAGCCAGAATTTAAAATGTCCTCTCTTTAGTGTACCCATATTTTCATATTTAGAGTGTGGATAGAGCATCTTCTCACCAGTGTCAACTTGTCAAACATTTTTTTTTCTCATGAAAAAAGACATCAACAAACCCTATTGATCTTCCAAGTGCAGTTACAGAAGGTGTTAATTGTGAGCAGCGAAGTGAGGAGACTTGTACAAATTGCTCAGGTTTCTTTTACATTACAGTTCATCTTGTGGCAAATGGTTGGCAGAGGGAAAGTAAAAATTTCCATCAGTGATTCATCCTCTCTCAAACCAAGGGGAGGGTTTCCTCAAAAGTGAAGAATTTTATATATTTTGGCCAAAATGGAGCATCCACTTCCAACACGCCTATCACATGCCAGAAGACATGTATTAATGCCATCTTTATTCTTAAAATAAAAGAAAAAACCCCGATCCATTAAAAATATGAACGAAAGCAGCACCAAGGATGAAAGCAGTAAAAAATCACAGGCATTACACCAACTGTCCCAGTGAAAAGCCAAGATGATGGCAGGAAGCAGTCACAAATCTCTACACAGAAGAAATTCCAGTGATCCTTGCCAATCTGATCAAGGAAAGAAAAATATTATCTGACCCTGAACTGGATAATTTGTGAAACCATAAGTATTTAAACATGACACACATGAGAGTCTGTACAGTACCATCATCAGGAGGCTGTCCAATATCCCACCACTAGCTGCAACCAGTCTGTGATATATGAGATGATGGCAAAAACTAAAACATGGCAGAAAACAACTCAGAAGTCCCAGTTTTCAAAGGCCAAGGTAAAAATAAAAATTAGCCTTACCATTTAGCATCCTGCACTGTATTTTTTTTCAGCTGTTATGTGGTATAATTGACTCTATGAAAGACAGCACAACCTTCACTTTCCAACAACCAATCAACAACCCAATGGCTTTAAAAAGGACTTTAAATTCATCATGCTTAGGAGACTTAGTCTGTATTTCACTGTTTCTTCCAATACATATTACATTTTACTGTGAAAAGGATTGTTTCCTGACTGAATAGACATCATAATTAAAGTAGCACTTCTAAAATAATTGCCAATGATGTACATTAGCTTCATTTGTACAACTGATAAATATTTACTAATAAGAGCGCATAGCAGCTAAGGTCAAGTTTAAAGATCCTAATATACAAGATGTCTGAAAATGCCTTAAATACTCACACACATCATGATATAAGTTTGGCATGAACTATGCCTTCTTGTTAAATGGAAGTTGAGACAGGTCAAGGACTTAGTTGGGATGATATCAGACTTGGAAACAGACCTCTACTTATCTCAGCACAGCCTAATGATGAAACCTTCCATTAGTGATCTCCCTCTCTATCTTCAATAATTACACCGGTCAATCCAGCTACCTTACATTCCAAGAGAACTTCAGCAGTGCTTTCATTACACAGAAGGGAACACTTAATAACAAAATCACTTTGTTTATCTTGCTTGTTTCTGCTCCAGGCTATTTCCAACCCAGAATGAGAAGCACTTTTTGTAGTGGGTGAATGCAACCTGGAGCTACAAGAAAGCATCATTCAGAAGTGATTCCCATCTGACAGTGCATTTTGCCACTGGAAACTCTGACAGTCGAAGTGGAAGAAATATACATAAAGTGGATAAGAACAAATCTGCAGTCCTGGATTGCAGAGCATTCCTACAGCATGTGATAGCTTTATTGCATACATGCAAACGCCAATAATCTATGTTCAAAAGGAACAGAGTTCCTTCAACAGAAATTAAGGAACCTGCAAAGCTTCAATACTCTCAATGATGTCCAGGAGGCATGGTGAGGGGAAAATGGCAATACCAAATCACTAAATCCCTTGTTGCATAGGTTGTGCCAGGCACAGATATGTTCAATGCCTACAGATACTGAAGAGCTAAACATTTGGAAAGGTAAACAAACCGTTCTGGACAGCACCTACCGCTTTGTAGGCTGTGGTTTGTGATGGAAAAATCCAAATGTGACCACAGCTGTACAACTTTGTCCTACCACCTTTTACAGGTAGTTACTTGATTTCTCTTTTGTATGATCAAATTTTAATTAAAAAAACATAGCACGTGGAAATGTATGTACACACACCCGTAATCACTTACGTTTTAGTATGAAGGGAGACACTGAACATTCCTACTTATGTGGAGCAAGTTTTAATTCATCTGGGGTCACATATAATGGTATAGGACTAACCTGACTTTGGGAAAAATTCAGGGATCAACTGGTGTCTAAAATCCTTTGCAGAATTAAATTTCTTCGTTCACCATAGATTCCTGTAATTTTCACTGGTCTCTTATAGATGTTAAGAGGCAGTGCTGTCACTTCTGCTTTTCAGTGTGGCACTCAGAGTTTGTCTAGAGACCACCAAAGTACCTAAGCTACACCAACAGTGATGAAGTTTCTAAATCCAAAGATGTCACAAACATTATTTATTTAGTTTCTCAATTTTCTCCTCAGTGTAGGTTTCTTCTCATTCAGTCCTTCAGCCTATATATATATATATATTTAATCTCACCTCCCTTTGCCTTTCTACTATTAAGCAGTGTGACAAGTTAATTTTTCCAAGGAAAATAGAAATATTCCTATTTTTTATTTTTATTTTAAATGAAAGGATTATTAGTCTGAAAACTTGTAACAACCTCTATGTTTTTGACCTAGCTATTTTTACCTTTAAGAAACCTTGCTTTCTAGCAAAAACATAAGCTGTTGCAATAAGCAATATCAGGAAAAACAGAGGTTATTAAACCTGTTAGAATACAATAATTAGAATATAGTGAGAAAAAAAAAAAAAAACCAACACTAAAAAAATCTCTGTGAAGCTAATTTAATATAGATGTTGTTATGCCTCAGAAAACTGAAATCATTGCTTTGGAAGACTTACTAAACTTTTTACCACATCCACAGAAATGTTCCAGCATCCAGAAGACAGCAGTCCATAGCTACTCCCAAAGTGACAGAGCGCCATAAAAAGCTTTGTAATGATTTCATTCAGGCAGACTGGTAAAGAATATGGTGCTGATATAGTTGAGTGCATTTTTTATTAATGAACAAATACAACAGTTCACCTTGTTCCCTTCAGCATAGTATAAATGCATCTGCTTTGCTATTTGAACCAGTTAAACCTGGGTATTGATGAGTGTTGGAGCAAATAAAATTTGATATACTTCAGATACTGGAGATAGAAAGCTATTATTAAAGCCAGACTTAAAAAAGATACATATCTTAAAACAAATAAACAAACAAAACCAAAACTCAATCAGCAATAAATGAATCAAGCCCAGAATTAAAGCCAACTGACTCACCCTCATAACATTTTTGTGGATGAACCCTTTGACAGACAGGTCTCCAAGTCACTTCAGCTACCCTAGATTTTCATCATTTTTATCCGTGAGAAGGCAAATTAAAAGCAATAGTAAAGACTGAAAGGCCTCAACAGACTCTTTGTTCTTGCATGTATTCTACCCTTTTATCAACTGCTTCACACTTCGTTCAGGGCCAAATATCCCCCTCTGCCTAGTATCAGGAGTTTTTTTCAGCAGTTTCGCTGAAATGGGTACCAAGAGAAGGCTGAGATGGATGAGGAATGCAATGGAAGAGATACTCCCATTACATCAGGCATGCCAGGCGATGCTCCTACACATTAAACCAAAGCAGTTAGCCCCCTTTACAAAGGAATGTGTTTGCTTAAGATTGTACATTCTTCTGAACCATTTTGTAGTGCAAGAAGGTATGTATAGTAAAGGCTTATTTTGGATCCCTGGTTTCCATGCAGAGTCCCATAAAGCAAACCATCCTTTTTTGTTGGGGCTCAGTCAGACTCCCATTGAAGTCAATGAAAACTCTTCTGTTGACTTCCACATGAGCAAGTATATAAGAGAATATCCTTCACAAAAATCTCTGTGAGGAAAAAGAAACTAGAAACCTTCAGATAGCTCCTGACGAGAAACCTCCACAGACACAAATAGAAATTATGCAAGCCTGAAAAGCTCATGGTCAGTGTGTCTCTCGACTCAGATCACGATGCACTTTATGCCTTAATATAGGAAATTGAAGGGTGCACTGGAGAAGGGAGGTCCAGAAATTTCACATTAACTGTGCATGCACCTGACTATGAGACATATTCCAGGAGCATCTTTTGTTAACTTTGCACACTCCACATGTGGAAGCACGCCACAGTGCCAGGCTCCTGCACAGCCAGTGCTGCATGCTTCCCTGGTTAGGTGCAATCTCCTTCACCTTTCAGGAGAATCACTGACCTACAGCAGCAATCACAGACAGGCTGTGTGTTTGGGGTGCAGAGCCAGACAAGCAGAAGGGTATCCTGGAGTCAACACGGCATGATGAGTGTCACCCCTCACATAGAGTGTCTGGTTTGAAGACTATGATCCAGCTCAAAGTTATATCTGGGACTGTAGTGTTAGCTCCCTGGTAAGGACTTCAAAGATACTCAAACAGGAGGAGCTCAAGAAAAGAGTTTCAAAGTCAAAAGGCTCCCTAGCAAGCCAGCAAGCCTGCTCTTCCCTTTCCTTGGGAAGATAAAGTCATGGCAGTAAATGTACCATGGAAATGATCGTTACCAGGGAAATCTACTGCAAAGGGACCTTTGCCAGGTTTGCGCTGGCTTCCCAAACTTAGTGTGACTGGGGAACGTCAATTCCATAAACCACAGGATAGACGAAGATGGCAGGATATGAGTTTGTTTAGAAATCTGAAGTGTAGTTATACATAGCCACAGGCTCTGATTGTTCAGGGCCAAGTCCAGCTGAATTCTGAAAATACCCAAGGATGGAGATTTGGCAGACTTCTCTGGGCACTTGTTCCAGTGTTTGACTACCCTCATCCTGAAAAAGAATACTTCTTTATACCCAGTCAGAACTTCCCCTGCAGCAAGCTGTGACTTGTCTCTTTTCTTTTCACCTTGCACCTCAGGGAACAGGAACTGTACTACAATTTCACAGCCATGTGCTTCTCTGAGGGAGAAAGCGGAGAATTTCCTTAAGATTTACAGTGATAAGTTATATCAAGAACGGAATGAGGAAAAACAAACAAACAAACAACAACAAAAAAACACATAATGCTGCTTTCCACTACAGTGTTTCAAAGTACAGACATAAATTAACTGCTGTGAGAAATCATAGTTTGGAAATTTTGCTGCATGAAGATAACTACCCACACAGTGGAACTGGATTTCCTATCTAACAAAAAAGCTTTTGGCTGCACTTTAAACTCTCTTTCTTGGTTTCTCTCTAAATCTGTATTACCAAATAGCTTTTCTGCACCAGGTCAAGTTGCCTGGTCCTCATGCACAGCAGGAACTCTTACTGCTTCAAGTATGAATAGGATGTAGCTCAGCTACTTTCTACTATTATTTTCCTATTGCACCTTTCTGAGTGTGAGGCAGACTAGAAGTGCTTGATGTACTCAAGCCTTAAATGTGTGTTAGGTTAAAACAGGCTGGATACTTTATTTTTTCCAAAGGAGGTTGGAATAATATGATGTGTAAGGCCTTAATAAAGCAGATACCCTGAAGAATCTGTTCTTCACATTGATGAATATGGACTGTAAATACAGAAAGGAAAACTAAGCTATAGCCATACGAAATATGACCAGATTTGTGCCCCAAGTATAAATCTAGAACTTCAGTCTTCATTATTAAAGTCATGTTAACTGACCTGTGAGTTTTTCCAGAACATCAAATCCATGTTTCAGAGCAATGATATCAAGAAAAGAGACTGTGCCGTCTTCAAACCTGAAGAATAGAACAAAGCAGCACAGTAAACAAATCATGCAGCTTCGGTACAGACTTTAAATCTATTTTGAGAGGCACTATTTTATGTCCAGTGAATCTAACTTGCAGACTATGAACTCTTCCCTTCATGATTCCTCTTCCAGTCTTGTAATGTCCTGTGAAGTCAAAATATATTCTTTAAAGCTAGAGGTTCATGAGCAATTGCTTGTACACAAAAGTTATTTTTTCCCCTTTTGGGCTACTTGTGGATTTTGGATTTTTGGTGTAACGGGTAACAGTTGTGTCTTGTGCCCTAATCACAGAATCATCTAGGTTGGAAGAGACCTCCAAGATCACCGAGTCCAACCTCTGACCTAACACTAACAAGTCCTCCACTAGACCATATCACTAAGCTCTACATCTAAACGTCTCTTAAAGACCTCCAGGGATGGTGACTCCACCACTTCCCTGGGCAGCCCATTCCTAATAACCCTTTTGGAAAAGAAGTTTTTCCTAATATCCAACCTAAATCTCCCCTGGTGCAACTTTAGCCCATTCCCCACCCCCTACCTCCTCCCAAAAAAAGAAGCACTCACACAACCCCTGAGAATTGGCAAGAGCTGTTTATTGCCGGGACACCTTACAGGCAAGCCTGCAGGATGTCCGTGGTGTTTGGTGGCTCCAAGCTAATGCTTGCGATGGAGCCTGAGCAATGAGCAGGGGGCTCGCCAGGCACTCCTGTGATGCTGTTGGTGCTCTCGGATGGCAGAGCACAAAGACATGCCACAGTAGTCCTAGGTCTTCTCTGGCCGAGGTGGATCCACTTGAATCTGTTCTTCCACATCTGGTGGATCCAGCTCCATGGGCTCCACAGTGTTGGGGAGAAGGCTAAGCCAGTCCTTGCCCAGGACTGCCCACAGGGGATGCCTTCCATTCGGAATGTTCTCAGGCCAGGGTGCCGAACCAGGGGGCCATCCAGTTCCGTGCCTAGGTCCCATGCCACTGTCGGCTTGATTTTCATGCATGGGTCCGATTCTGCCATCTGGTTTATGGTCATGGCTGGGTCCCACACTGTGTCCTGAACTATGGGCACGCCTCTGCTCCCTGTGGCTGTCTGCCTGATGTTCCTGCCTTCGCCTCACATCACCGTTGCTCCTATGGCAAGGCCCAGGCCCCCTGTCGCTTGATGTTTCAGGGGCCGGCCTGTTCCCTGTGTCGTTGCCGTGCCAATGATACCGCCTGTATCTGTCTGTGGGCTGGGCGCCAGAGGTCCCTTGGGCACTGGTGTCTCTTGTGCCACCAGCACCATCCCTCCACCCACGACACCTCTCCTTCTGGTCAGGTGCACTCTTTCTTGGTGCTTCACCGGACTGCATTGCTGTCCTCGCACACCAAGGAGGCCTGCCACTCGCCTTGCTCTTCTCGTCTCCTTCCTGCCGCACAAGCTGGCAGTCAGAGGGCCTAGATGCTCAGCGAATGGTGGGCCAGCTGCAGGGGGCCTGTTTTATAGGGCCCGAGGCAGTGATGGCCACTGTGACCTCAGCAAGCCTCTGTGATGGAGTGGCCCATGCGTGCCCGAAGGCGGCTGTGTTGGGAGCTGCCTGGAAGATGCCCTCATGTGGACAAGGAGGAGGGTTGGGGGGGGCTGAGGGCCCCTTTTCTGGGGCTGGCTCCCCCAAAGCCATTTGGCTTGCCAGAGAGAAAGGATGCCCCTTGGCCACAGGGACTGCCCTGTATCTCCCATCCTGTGCCCTGGGTTTATTTTTAACACTGTTTTTTAAGGTAATTTCATTCTATTCTTTACGGAAAAAAACAGAAGCAAGGTGCATCTTCAGCTCTAATTCCCATGTGTGCTTTGTGCTCTGAGTGAAAAATTTCTTCGTCACGTCACATCTAATCTAAATCTCCCCTCCATTTGTTCAAAGCCATTATTCCTGGTTCCATGGCTACACTCCCTGGTAGAGTCCCTCTCCAGCTTTCTTCTAGGCTACTTTTATGGGTAAGGCTAGGTGGCAAAAATGCAGGACCTAGCAAATTGCAGCCTTATTTGTCATAAGGTCTTCAGTTATCTCCTTCCAATGTTGGAAGTTGTCAGGAATAGGCGAGGAAACGTGGAGACTTTGTGTTTGCTCCACTCCAAGCGATTACATCTAGTACAGTTAAGTTAGAAGGCAAGAAGAGACCTTCTTCCCTGGAGCAAAGAGGATGATCACTAATAAATCTCCCTCCAAACTCTCCTACTGGAAATTAAAAATAACTGACCTATAACAAGAGTGCTACAGAAGGATAGGGAAAAATGTGCATCTACTACTAACAGGGTAAACACCAAATGGAGACAAAAATGCTGGATTTGATGAACAACTGCAGCCATTCCCGCAGATCAGGGGAAGATACAGCTTTGAGATGGGGATGTATTTAAGAAATAGCGCCCAAGAGAATTTCAAGGGGGCAGAAGGGAAGGGACATTATATTAGGCATCAAAGTATATTTTCTTTAGACTCTGTATATGTATTTTTTAGACTCCATGTGCACCACAGTCCACAAGCAATTTTAAGAAGTGACCATTCATCTTGCTTTACAACAAAGGCAAAACTATACAGAATTAACTATTGTGTAAGGCTGAAACAGATCACAGCGAGTCTCTAAGAAGTAGGTAGCTACTTCCAAAGCTTTAACGGCTAATGCTGGAAATTAACCCACCAGCAACAACCCCAAATCTCATGGTTCAAGTTTAAAATTAGACTCTGACCATGAGGATGAGACATTTCCAGGGATTTGGTGTTCCTTGAACCTGCCTCAGAAGGGGCTGGTGATGTCCACATTGAAAAAATTCTGGACAATGTGGAGCACAACAGAGGCATTCTTGGGCAAAAATGTTTTACATGCACGCACAGTATACAAGAAAAATTGGGTATTTTTTTCTAGATGTATAATTTTTTCTTAATGCATGTAGAAAGCTTTTGGTGCTGTAATTAAACATTTACTGTAAAAAGACTCAAGGGTTAGAAACATCTGACTTCAAATACTTTTTAAAAATAAAATAGATCTCAACAGAATAGCGTAATAGCTCTCACTTCTACAGTGATTTTTCTTACTCATCTTCTATTTCATTTGTCTATAGTTATTGACTAATTGAAACAACGCAAGTAACGCTGACAGGAGAGTCAGCTGAAGAACATATAAAGCTCCCAAAAATAGTTGCTAAAGTTCCATATAAGTGTAATGCATGAGTATTGTATAGGTCATGTTGGTGGTTGGACTCTGATCTTGAAGGTCTTTTCCAACCTAAATCATTCTGTGGTTCTATATAGCAATATGTTTAGTTGGGACTAAATTCAGATAGAAGCACTAAATAATTACAAGTAAAATTGTAAGAGAGAAGTGGTGGACTGCTATAGGGAAGAATAGTCCAAAAGAGATCATTCACGTCCACATATTCCAACACAACATAGGTCAAAGAATCCTTAGGAATTTTTGAATCTTGTCTAGTAATAATTTATAGCAAAGTCTTTTGCTCCTGAACCTCGGGAGCAATGGTTTTCAGTGATGAAATTTAAAATGGCCAGTTGCCATTTCAAGGAGATCTAATACCAGGAGTACTTTCATATTATGTGAAATGGCAACACAGATCTGTGGATCAGTGTCTGAGGGAAGCAGTATTTCCACAAATACAGAAAAAATGGTGGGAGGAGGAGGGAGAAGAGAGAAGGCAGCGGCTACCAATAGTTTTGAAACTGAATAGGGAAAAATGCTAAAAATTTGCATAGGCTGCAGGAAATGTCACAGTGGTCCTGCACAGTTGCCAAGGAGAGATTACAGAAAGGATCCTTAAGGAGGAGCTGACCTGCCCTGCTCAGATATTGGCAATGCCTAGGAAAGCAAATAAACCACTGGGATTTGAAGACCAGAGCAGAGACACTGGCACCAAGCCCATCAAGCAGAGTTCATAACCCCCAATAGAAATAAAAAAAGTATTTGAAAGGGCTACGAAGGTGGCAGCAGAAATCTTCAAGGGCCTCTATATATTAATAAGAGATGAGAAAACTGGATTTCTCTTTATTAGGTATGGTTATTAAGTAAGGAGACAACTGCAGTACATCCATCATGAAGCAATAGAGAATACATGAACCATGATACTGTTTTAAAATCTTAAAGATTTTCACTGAGGTATTCCAGAGCTTAGGAACCCGCTTCTGTCCAGAAAAAAAAATAAAGCAAACACAATTGTGATTTTTCTGGTCAAACATTACACACCAGAACAGTACAATCACTGTAGCAGTATATGCATTCTGCATTGTTTTGTCAGGCCTGCGTTACTTATTCTTTCTGAATTGCAAAAAAAAATTGACCACTGACAGCAACATTACAAGAACCAGAAGCCATAAAATAATTAAAAATAAAGATAAAAATATTTGCCCAAATAAAGATACAGGCAAGTCTCTTTTTACAATTCAAATATGGACTACTTTGCAACATTCCTCTCTTGTATTTGTATGTTCATATGGCCTACTTTATTTCTACATTAACAGCTTTCCACTTCTGATAAAGAAAGCACTAATATTCTGTTATTCCTACAATGTGCATATTTGCACTACTGCCATTGCATTTCACTCTCCATATTCTCCAGATTTACTGAGCACCCTACGTGCAATTTCATGTAAAGCTGTCAATTCCCCCCTATTTCCAGTTATAGAATTGATAATTTTGCTTTATCCCCTAAGAAATTCCCATGAATCATCTACAAATTCTGGTATTCATCAAATGAAACCTTAAGTAATACAGCAGTTTTACTTAGTACCAAAGCAAACCATGATGACATAAAGGGCAGCTATTCCCCTCTTGGAACATGGAGAGCTCTCTCCCAGAATATTTAACTGTATTTAGGACTGAGAGTAAACATACTCCTTTCCACTGCAAAACACTGACTTCAATGGCTACTTTTCTGTTTGATGCAATTGATGCTTCAAATAAATTGTTTTCCCACTCAGTGGCAACTCCAATGTTATAATAATCTGTTTAGGATGAAGCTCATTTGAATGGAAGTCCAACAACCATTTCCTAAAGTAATAAAGTCTTTGCAGCTGATGATGTATAAAGGATACTTACAAGCATAATAGTGCAGAGAACCAACCCAAGAAAAAGCAAGCTTACCTGTCTCTTAGCTGGTTCTTATTACAATTAATCCCACTTAATCACAGCTGGGATGAGCTCAATTGCTTAGCTAATTGTGTTTGTGAAAACCTGATAACATTTCACATCAACCTGCTATCTGGCAAACTCATTAAACAGCTCGTGGCATAACAAAAACACAGAGCAGTCTGCCTAAATCTATCAAGGAGTTATGAAGTTGATGAGTTGCTCTTTTTTTTTTTTTTTTTTTTAGCAAGTCACACACAAGACCTCTGATATTAGAAGCACTGATTCTTCCTTTGAGTCACGACAGAAAACTCTTGCTTACAGAGAGAGGTTGCACTGTTACGATCTTCCTAGGGATGGAGAGAGCTAGTTTTTCTTTGAATACTGTCAGTTAGCTGTTGTGACACTTCTCTGCTAGGCTTCTGCATACAAATGCTATTTTCTAGAGCTGCTAACCCGCTCTTCAGGGCAATTGAATTAGGGAATAAAACTGTGACTTCCTGGGCAGTTTGAACTCATTGTCTTAGCCAGGTCACCTTTACGTGGAACTATGATGACAAGAATCATGCCCTGGACAGATGTGATTGGAAATAAAGTGCTTAAGGCCTAAACAAACAATTCCTGCTTAGAGAGGAGTAAAAATGGATGAAAGACCTGGAGTTGGACAGCACTGACTTAAGTAAGGAGTCCGAAAGGGCCCTTGAGACCAGTCAGCCAATGCTAAGGTTGTGAAATATGTTGCATAACACTAGTTATTGAGTACATGGACAAAGCACAGTTTTTAGGCGTTTTGGGTGGGAGCGACTGCCTCTGTATTCTGGGAAGGCTGACTTGCCTAGCAGGCAGATGAGCCATTCAGCTGTTTCTTTCCGCAATTCATTTACCCAGAATAAACCCAGACACAGAGCTACTGCACATGTACAACTTCTCTGTCCAAAACATAGCCCACAGCTTTGAAACTTTAATAAAAATTCTTCCACAAGGTCAAAAATAATCCAGCTCATTCGAGAGCACTGCTGAGTCAATACAAAGCACAATGAACGAGCGCAGAGGGAATGTCACTGTCAGCCAGACTGCACTCTCCCTTACACCGGGGTAATGACTCCATTAGGTCAAATGAGCAAGAGTCATCCCTTAGTGTCTAAGGCAGGTAAAAGTGAAGCCAAATCCACAGAAAAAGCATATTTCTTGAATAAGCTGATTTTCTTTTCTTTCCTTTCTTCTTTTTTTTTTTTTTAAACACTCCTCAAGAGTGGAGCTGTCCTTTGAAGTGAGATGTTACACAAGTTCCTTTCATCTTTTCAATTCATTTATTTTCATCTAATTAAAAAGTACAACAATACAGAGAGGTTCTTGGCACGCATTTAAAAGTAGTTCATTCAGAACCTATTTTTCACCTCTGAGAGATATTCCATACCACCTCCACATGAAACAACTGTCTTGGTAAATTTCATTTTTACACTTTGTAGAAATACACCTGTTTATTCTAAATTGACATTTGCTGGAATTACAATAGCACCAAGGGTGTACAGCGTCAAGTTTATGGCTGTAGGAACAGGCTCTTTTCAGTCATATTAGGTTTTTAAGTTAGTAATTGCCATCTCTGATATTAGCAAGGGAACAGGTCTTAATTAGTCTCACTGCCTTCTGACATCAAAAACCAACATTTCCAAAGGAGCTATATTTGTTTGCTTTTCTTTAACTTAAAATATATCTTTACTGGTGTATTGGCTTTATGTGGCATGGGTTTGGTAGTGGGGGGCTGTAGGGGTGGCCTCTGTGAGCAGAGCCCAGCAGCTGCCCCATGTCAGATCAGAGCCAGCTCCAGCTGGCTCTAAAAGGGACCCGCTGCTGGCCACTGCCAAGCCAGGGAGTGACGGTGGGTGGGCCTCTGGGAGAGCAGAGTTAAGAAAGGGAAAAAATAAAACAACTGCTGTGCAGTTCAGTGCAGGAGCAGGGCAGGAGGCGCTCCAGGCATGCAGCAGCAGTTCCCCTGGGGCCTGTGGAGAGGCCCCTGGTGGAGCAGGCTGTCCCCCTGCAGCCCATGGGTCCCACACGGAGCAGATCTCCACGCTGCAGCCCCCCCGTGGAGGAGCCCCCGGTGGAGCAGGTGGATGTGGCCTGGAGGAGGCTGCGGCCCATGGAGAGCCCCCGCAGGAGCAGGCCCCGGGCCGGAGCTGCAGCCCGTGGAGAGGAGCCCACGCAGGAGCAGGGGGTCTGGGGGGAGCTGCCGCCCGTGGGGGACCCGTGCTGGAGCAGTTTGCTCCTGGGGGATGGACCCTGTGGTACGGAGCCATGTGGGAGCAGTTCTTCAGAAGCTGCTGCCTGTGGGCAGCCCCCACAGGCTCAGTTTGGGAAGGACGGCATCCCGTGGGAGGGACCCCACGTGGAGCAGGGGCAGAGAGCGACTGTGAAGGAGCAGAGGAGAGGAAGCATCAGGGACTGACCGCAGCCCCCATTCCCTATTCCTCTGCGCTGCTTGGGGGGAGGAGGTAGAAGAGGGTGCATGGGGGGAAGGTGTTTGTAGTTTGAGTTTCTCACTGCTCTAGCTTGTTAGTAATAGGTAATAAATTAATCTCCCTATGCTGAGTCTGTTTTGCCCATGATGACAATTGTTGAATGATCTCCCTGTCCTTATCTCAACACCTGATCCCTTTCCATCATATTTTCTCCCCCTCTTCCTTTGGGGAGGCAGAGTGAGAGAGAAGCTATGATGGAGGTCATCTGCCCGGCAGGGTAAAACCACAACTGCTCTATTAAACCTTTATGGCTCTGTTCTGCTCTTTAGCACAGCTATCAGCCCACACTGAAACAAACTTCTCAGGTACTTTTCCAGGGTGCTTGTAGCTCTCCAGAGGGTGCACTCCCCTTTCCCTGGCTATGTCTCTCTGCAGATGATGCTATTTTACTATTAGCAATTTGCCAGTTAGTCACCTTCTTAACTGGGTGAAACCTTGGTCATGCTAGCACCAACAGCTGAGTTTTATGATGGCATCCCACAAGGCAAAGCATCTCGCTGTGGCCTTTCTGACCTTCTAGTAAAATCTGTGGAACAGGATCTGATCCTCAGACCACTAACCTCTGGTACACACTCCCTTTGGAGCGAGTATCTTTGTTTTACGTGATGCATCCCACTGAGGCAAGTACATAAAATTAGGAGATAGCCTGCTGTAATGGGCATGTATGCTATCATTAAAGCCAACTTTGCATAACTGTCTACACAGGAGTGTGCTCCAGTAAGCCAAGAATTTAAATGTAAGGAGGGCAGCAATAAATTACAGACTTGTTAATACAACACCTACTCTCACCACTTCACCAACTCATTTTTACCTCTGTTAGAGGCACGTTGCGTGTTCATGGGTGATGATTGTTTCTCACACAGCGAAAGGAGAATGCTTACCCAGTGCCTGAACAACCACCATTTGTGGAGTAGGAAACAGAACGAATAAATCAATCCATTTTTATTTCTCAAATATCTCCGTGCATCTTTCCCTTATGTACAATTTCTAAATGGCAACTCTGCTCATTACCTGTATCTAGAAAAATCTTCCCTTTTTGCACATAAAGATTAGCAATCCTTGAGTCTGATACTCAAATCAGTCTGACAGACACACTCTGATTTTACAGGTTATCAGCTCCTCAGGGCTCTGGCTTTGAGTAAAAATAACACCTCTGAGAACTATGCAACACAATTACTTTCAGCAGTATGCAAATTTTTAATAAAATTAGATTTCTCTGACAAATACTATTTTTACAATTAATAGTTTACAGAATATTTTTGAAAAGAAATTTGAACAAATACTGCACCCATAGGCATTTAAATCATGCAACCACTAATAAGCTATATCTCAGGGACAACATACTTCCCCAACCAAGCCCTTCATGGACTTTTTTTAGACTTTCATAGAACTTTTTTTAACATAAAACTACTACCCCCTCCCCCCCAAAGATCCATCAATCACAAAAACTCCTGTACTGCATTTATTGCTGGCCAGAGGTTCCCCTCCATCTTCAAAGGACAGGGCAATGTGTTTTCTTTGCTTTAATGGGGGAAGAAGAAGCAAAATAGTCTTTTTTTTTTTTTTTGTATATTCCATTGTGCAAAGGGACATTTCCCTACAGTATATAAAACACTGTACAAGGGGATATTTCCTTAATGTATATTGAACATAAATGTCTTTGGGAGCATGAGATCTACTGGTTAAACACTGGCCTCAAAGAATACTATGTTCAACTATTAGCTAGTTGGCTTGTGATTTACTCATTCATCTTAAATCATAACTTAATGTCAACGAGAACTCCGTTAAGATGCAATTTAGTGTAACCAAGTATACTGCAAATGATTTCTGTATCTGAGTATTTAACATTTGATATGCATTTATTCTCCCATGATTAAATATCAATAATCCAAATGTTCATACCTTTGCTTCCCATGGGAAGGTAATATTCAGACATAACCCCAAGTAACAGTTAAAGTGAGCAATTTGCAAAGTGTATTTGCATAAACTGTTCACTGATAAATTATGAGTAATGAATCATTAATAAAAATTCAAAGCCCTTTCTTTGATTTTCTCCCTAGAAGGAAAGAAAGGATGAACAACATTCTAGAGATAAATTTTTCATAGGCAATAACCTGACCAGCTGTAATCATTTTTCCATATCCAGTATAAACAGATTTGTTTATTTCCTCATGAAGATTGAGATGCAATCTTTCATTCTTAAGGTGCATTTGGTGATAAAGAATAACTTCGTAAAGACAAATCAATTAAAAATTAGGCAGACAAAAAAGGCTCCACTCGAACACAAGTTT
This sequence comes from Cygnus atratus, assembly GCF_013377495.2. Classification (NCBI taxonomy): domain Eukaryota; kingdom Metazoa; phylum Chordata; class Aves; order Anseriformes; family Anatidae; genus Cygnus; species Cygnus atratus. The sequence goes on from NC_066363.1 coordinate 91,725,904, forward strand.
ATTCTGGAGAATCCACACATAACAATACAGCCATCTAATCACGTGTGACAGTGAGACAGATGAGTCAATGACCTTGGATAATGTTAGTAGTAACTTATCCTTAGATAACAGAGAAAAGTCCCTAAAACTGCTTTCCAACATGTGGGCTCATTTCTACAGAAAGGTCTGTACCTCAGAGCAGGGGTTACCGCAATGCACAAGCCTTATTTCCACCACAGACAAAAGTGAATCCGAGCACTTTATTTCCTCAGTTGAGGGGTGAAAAGAATTTTCATATCATCCAGAAAGCCTCTTTTTCTAGCAACAGAAGTGCTTTCAGGACCTAATTTTCAGAGGCAATGTAAACCCAACAAGCAGAATCCATTGGGAACTGTGAATGTCCAGACTTCTGAAAGCAAGTTCTTCACTATTAAACTCACCATGTTAAACCAGCCCCATTTTAAACTCACCATTTGGGACAGATTTGCTCTTCCTTCATGGCAACCTGAAATCTAACTTAAAAAACTTGAAATGGTGGTATCATCACAATGCGTTCGTGATACTATTGCCATAAAAAACAGAATAGGTTTAGGAATAGAATAGAACAGAAGGAGCAAGGCTTCTTAACAAAAATGAATATTTTGGCGCTATGTCAGGAAGTAAAAAAAAAAAAAAAGAAAGAAAAAGAGAAAAAGAGAGACTTTTCATCTTCCCCGAGCTCTGCCTGTTCTACGACTTCTCCATCTTAATAGAAATAGAGAAAATTGAGGAGACAAATATGGGGGATACTTCAGCTAATAAGGCATTCCCAAGGTGTACATTCAACTTTTTTAGGCATAGGAGGTACAGCCGATTGAGACTTTCATAAGGAAGAAACAAACTCTTCCTATTCTACTCTCACGCTTGACAAAATAATTATTGGTAGCAAGATATGCTACACCAAGCCAGGGGCATCCTGCAATCAAATGCCCTACTGAAAAAACCTGCAAAGCCTACTTTGGGATCTCAGAACTACTATAAGATGCAGACCTCTGCTCCTGTTTTGTTCACTTTTCAGCATCGTGACAAGGCTTGCTAAGACTTCACACAACCCCTCATTCAACAGATGAGGACAGGGAAGTAGAAACAGCAGGAGACTTTGCCAAGGAACTACTCTGACCTCTGTTTTGAGAGGTCTGCAGCTAGTGAAGAAAGCCAAGAACCACTTCTACGAAAGTGGCTCTCTTTTTCAAAGAGGAGGAGAAGTGATGGAGACGCCAGAAAGATTGTGTGCTGATGCTATAAACAAAGGTAGCTGCTCTAGCCTTCACAGCTGTCCTAGACCAGCACTGATTATGTCAGTTAACTGGAAGAAGTTTTGGAGGGCTTCCAGTCATCAGAGCCCAGAGGAAAGGATCATCTCAACAAACAATTCCTTCAAGAACCCAGGAAGATTATGGCATTTTATCTGGCATTGCTGATGCTCAAATTAGAGAGCACTAAGAGATGACTCCTATCACTGGCTTTGACAGAAAACAGTAGGAAGTCAGGTAGATAAGGAGATGGCAAGGTAAAGAAACAGCAGAGGGTTACAAGTATGTGTGTTAATAATAATAAAAAAAAAGTATGTGTTTAATATCATCCCAGCAATCATCCAAATAGAAAAAGAGATAGAGAGTGGAAAAAGCAGAGATGTTTATGAACTAACACAGGGTGCATGGACTACAAAATGGAGGGATTAGAGCCTCTGTAGGATGCTTGACTTAAGTATATGCTAGAAAAATAATCAGAAAATGTGCTAAAGACATTTAGCACATTTACTTTTAAAACACAGACATTTAATTTTAAAACACAGAAATAGGGGAGAGTTGGTGAAGACAATAGAACTGGTCTAAACTGAAATGTCTTTGGTGAGATGTTCAAAACAAGCAGGACTAACTGCTGAGATCCTCTAAAAGGCTATGTAGCTACATGGGAGAAAAGGTTTTGGATAATATCAGATACTTTTCTCTCATTGAAATAAGTACTGTCTTAACTGCCTACACATAATTGAGAAAACACAAGATGACAAAAATTGCTGAGTTCAATCTTTAATATCAGAGGCAACAAAAAACAAAACTGGATACAAATAAAATAATTATCTGAAAATTGGCTTTTGTGAGTAGTTGTACAACGTGTGATGGAAACCCTGGTCTGAAGGATTATAAATTAGTGTGGCATAGATAGTTAAACAATCCTAAATGAGGTTTTCAATTTGAAAGAAGCAAATTGAGACATTCATGAAATTACTTGGTCAGGAAAACTGGATTGAAGACATCAGGGACTTAGACATAGAGGAGACCTAGTTACTTGAAGTTGAGGTTCAAAAATGCATGGAATTTACATCTCAAAAATTGGAAAAAGAGAGAAAACATTCAGTGAAAGTCTTCAGAAACATCCTGCACTTAAAAAAAAAAAAAAGTCTTAAGGAGATTTTAGCACTCTTATAACAGCTGACATGAAATCAGAAAAAGCACTGCTCAGCAAAGGAAGCTACTTTTGGAAAGACAGAAAGCACAAGGTTAAAGTGAGAATTCCCAAGAGCCAAGCAGCATTAGACCTTGACAAAGAAAATTAAACCAAACAGCAAAATATTTAAATAAAAGGAAAATATAAATAACTTGTTACACATATAATGTATGACATATAATAAAATAAATAATATAAATACAAAGAAAGGGAGAATTATTATTATTAAAGAGCTAAGAGGTGGGAGGGGAAAAAGGACCTGAAAACTGAATGAATATTTGGCTACAGTTTTTAACAAGGACTCTGATGAAAAACATAGGTCAGGACAGGGTGACTCATGGCTGAAAGTGTGTAGAAAGTGTGAAAATTGAAGTTATTGCAACTGGTGTGGAAACTAACCTCAGACGTTTTAATGTACATGAACAGAGGGAGACAGAAAAATGATGCCCCAGAATAGTAAGAGATCGGCATGAAAAACTCCCAAGTCCAGCAACACCGACCAGATGCAGACGAACAAATTTGTCAAATCTGGAATCAAAAACAATAAATAATACTTCTCTTGAAGAAAGGGCAACAGGAGTGATCCAGGCAATGACGCATCTGCTAGCGTGACCTCAGTGTTATGTATGTGTTGAAAACAAGTTCTGAAGGAAACGACAATTAAATGAGTAAATAAAGCAGGTTCCAATGCACCGTGGATTGTGTCCATGGAAAAAACAGCCCAGATAGGCTGCCCTTTTCAGA